>NC_058038.1:10299092-10992816 GCF_019176455.1 Solea senegalensis
ACGACGCGTGACTTGAGATTATTTGGAACAGCTTTGCTTTCATCAGCGTTAGGTCATTACTTGGCTTGTTGAGCTCAGGAAGAGAATGTTCCCAGATTCCTTTTAAAACTGACAAAACTACTGGGGGATGTGTTGGCTTACTTTTCTTCTGGCTGCTGTGCGTAGGTGCAGGAGAATACACATATGTATATATATATATATATATATATATATATGTATGTGAATTTTGATCCAGATATTTTCATGAATTACAGCGTGAGTGCAGTTCATGCATGAGGAGCAGCTGCAGCATCCACACGAACGGAGAATATTCCCACTACTGGGAAACACAGTGCATAATGAGACTTGCATTCAAAATAATGTATTCTTCTTTCAGCTTCATACACACGAGACAAGACGATACAGGACACGCAAGTACAACAATAAGGATTTTTGCATCACATTTTGTTCATTTCTGCCATGAATTGTTTCTTCAGGTGGCATTTTAACTTCTTCCCTGGCAGGAGTAGAACTTAATTTGTATATGAGAGAAAAGACCAACACTTATCTTTAAGTGTCTACACTCACACACATCCCCAAAGGCTTGCAGCAGTCAGTGCAGCTTGTGGGCTGCACAGAATCAAGGGCATTCGAATTGCAGACGGTGTCAGACTAATGTCTTCCAGAGGAGTGTTTTTTTGCTCTGCGTTACCTTTCAGTGAATGAGGCCTTTCTCCTATGTTTTCAGTGGCGGCCATTGTTGAGAAACAACATGTCCCCATGCCTCATAGCCGCTGATGTCAGAGTGTTTTTGACCCACAAGTTTGGACTCGGGCCTGCGCTCGCTGTGTACACAGCAGGAAACATTGACCTCCATCTTCATGTTACACACATGCTTCCACACGTACACGCCCGTCTGTCTGCTGTCACAAGAAGATGACAACAAAGTTAACAGCCCTCCGTTTCAGCAGCATATGTTGACAAAGACTGAACTATATATATATTTATTTATTCATTTTTATTTTTTTTTCAGCTTTAAATAACGCACAGGACAAAATTATTTATACGCACATATTTATTATTGAGTGTTTTTGGTACTCTCTTGCATATAAACACCACTCTCTCTACCCCTTCCATTGAATTTATAGTTAATATGAAATTAAAAAATAAAGGAGTCATGCTGCAGCCATCCCAGTTGCTCTGAAAGACTTTTTTTATAATGACAAAGAAATGCCAAACCATCAGACGAGGGCTGATATGTCCAAAACAGTATGTACGATAAAAACATGTTCAAATCAGTGGATATCGATAATTATCACGGTTAACACACGGTGAAGCACACATTTTTGTGAAAGTCTAAGAAGTTGCTCAAGTGTTGTTTTAAACCTGTCTTTAATAACAGAATAAACACATTTGAGGTAAAGCATTTAAGTAAGAAAGGCATATTTGATTTATATAGCACCTTTCACAGTCTCAAAATGCAGTCTCAAAGGGCTTCACAGAGCAATACAAGGAAAATACATAAAATACTGATAGTAAAACAGGAAAACACTAACTAATAGTTGAACTAAAAGCCAGATTAAAAAGAAAAGTTCTTAAAAAGAGAGAGTGTTCCACAGTAAAGGTGCTACTGCTTCAATGGAGCGATCGCCTCACAATTTATAGTGCCTAAACTTCATAAAGAATGTTTATTCAATGCTGAACCTGTCGTGCTGTCAATGAATACATAGTGTTATTGATTTATTGTCCAGACCAATATCAGACAGTGGGAAAGTTCTCTCATGTTAATGCTAAAGGGAAATATACTGTATACACACTTTTGTCATGCATTAAATAATAATCTAGATGTAAATAAAATAATGTGAAACTTTTACTTAGTTACTAAGAAATGGCTGTTACCATTCAGATGAGGATTTATTAGACAGATAATCTGCTGGCATTACATCATGTGCTGCATAAACTCGCAGAAGTGAGTGATGTCAGGGTGTTTGTTCTGCTCCAGTGACCACCCCTCCATTCCCTCGTGTGACCGCAGAGGACTGACTGGCTGACTCCGTCTCTCCGTGAGGTGATTCATGCCGTCACCTTGGCCGCGCAGCTCTCTGCTGTCAAACCTCATCTTCTCCTCCCCTTTAAAGAGCTGCCATTAACTATGCTCCCCTCTCCCTTCGCGGGGCCACGTTGTCATAAACTAAACATATCAAATATTCATCGCACACTAACACACTGCTGCTGCTGCTGCTGCTGCTGCAGCGGAGTGTTATTCATGCTCCAAAGCAGAAGGTCTCTCCAAAGCTCAAGGCGGGGTTATACAGTATCATCCATCCAGTGGCTCCTTCTCCTCAGGAACAGAAATCATCTGTGAGCGTAAAAGCGATGGATTACAGGGTATTGTTGAGGTGTGCGGCCAGAACAGCCCTGGACTACCTCGAAAATCCATCTGAAGGATGACTTTATGATGCTATCATTGTGGAACAAATGTGATTTATTCTTGCTGACATCAGCCTTCTTAAGGGTTGTATTTTTTATTTATTGTTGTTTTTATTTATCTGTCATGTAGTAATACCTGATGACTGCTGGTTGAAAACTAAATTGCCCCATTGGGATTAATAAAGATGCCTTTAACCTTGAACCTTGAACAAAGAGGGAGTCAGTGAAAGACATTTTCTCATATTTCTTTGTATTCCCTTCTCCTGTTTCCCATTCCCATTTTCTTCAACGCTGTGGATGAATAGTTGGATGTATATGTATATACTGTATGTATAGTTTTAGACCCTGGGATTAGTTATTAATCCGTGGGAGAACCGTGTATGCGTGCGTATGTGTGCGAGAGCAAACATGTGTTTGTGTTTGACTCCATAATTAGTCTCAGTTTGCTGATTACATTACCTGCAACATAAACCGCCACCTAAACGACTTCCACAGGCATGTTTATGCGGCGTGACGTAACCTCGGCTGTGACACAACTGCATTTCACATCAACACAACGTCTAAGCTGCACAAATGTAAAACAAAACACAACAAAAAACAGATTATCCTAACAGATTTGTTTAAATTGGAGCAGAAGTTGAAGTGGCAGAAATTGACAGACTGGAGCTCCTTAAAGCGTGTGTGCGGAAGCACGTCTCTCCGTTCTGTTCTCAGGAGCTGCATATAAGAAATGATATTGTATTAATTCACAAAATAAATAATAAATTGAAATATTGGCTTCAGCGATAACAATGGTACAGAGAGTTTATTTTAAATTACATTCACAGCACTTGATTAATATTTAATGTATTAATAACATTACATTTTAAAGACTGTTTTGAATTGAGGAAATGATTGATGCCTCCTCCTCGCTTCTTTGTGTAACTTGTTAATATCTTGTTTATTCTGCACTGGATTTTCTCATGAATGCCTGAGGATGATGATGGTGCACAGCACACATTCGTCTCCCTCGGTGAAGGACGGGAGTGTGTGTGTGTGTTGTGTTACAGTCTACAAACATCGGCCTTGTCTGCTTAATTAAATAACATGAAATCAAACCAGGTCAGTGGTGTCTGACGACACACAGTCTACCTTCCTTCGTGGACCAGCTCCCAGTTTTGCCGTTGCTCGTATCTCGGGCTGAGCGCAACTAGTTTGTGCTTGAAGATAACATCTGCCGCTGCTGCGACCACAACTGTTTGCATGGCTAATTCAGTCATAAGTGGGGTCAGATGCAACAGTTGAACCCAACGCTCTTTGGTGGGAGAAGAAAGGACACATGAGGCATACATAGTCATTTCTCTGCACCTCAAAGAGCAAGCATACAGCTGTCGTACAGGACTAACAAAGGTGTAAAATAACCTTTCAAGCAGCTCAATAACAAATCACCTCGCCAAAGTTACAAAGCACTTGTGGCTAAGTTTACATAATGAAGGCTCTTAGCAGCGACAACTATTGTCCTGAGCGTTTGGCTGTATTGTAGTACGTGTGAGGGGCGAGCGACCGCTCTTAGTGTGTATATGAAGCAGCAGTTTGGCTCTTTTGCTTCCTCTGCTGAGTGGTAGTGAGAAATCAAGTTCACTTCGATTAAAGACGAGACACACACCAAGAGGAGAGGATGGGGGGGTAATGGAGTGACACACAGATGAGGAATGAAAGCGATTCAGGAAATGCAGGACACAGGAGCCAAGTCACCGCTGGACGAAATTTTTTCTGTGATTCACGGTGTCAAAGTCCACTTATTAAATATTGACCTTGAGCGCCGTGTTACTCTTTCAAGAGATCATCGTCAGCATCAACTGGACGGGAAAGTTGCTCTGTAATTTGCTCATTATATATACAGTAGTGACTTTAACAGCTTGTAAAAAATGATTCACGTCTTTGATAGCGTAGCAGTTAGAAGTCCGCTCTGTTTGGCCTCAACCTCACCAGTTATTTTAGGGAGCTGATGCAAACACACACACACACACAGAAACACACACACACAGAAACACACAGATTACACTCATATCTGTTTCTGAATCACTGCCGTAGCCTGAAGGTTTAAACATCGATGTCATCTTGGTGAGCAAAATAGCAGACTGGGTTCTGGTGGAGCTCACAGCACCCTCTGCTGGACAACTGGGTAACTACTTCAAACTGTCTGATGCACTTCGAGGCTGTAGGTTTTGAGCTCAAATGTGTTTTTACGGTTTTAGTTTGATTTGTCACATACAACTCCACTGTAGAGTTCCACTGTGTGGTCATATTGAATAAAAAGTGCATTAATGTAACTACTTTGGAGCAAAGTTTTAACGATGTAAACTTAGACATATGCCAATTTTGTACAAAACTGCAAAACTGGTATGAGAATTGAAATGTTGATTGTCGAAATATCGATATTGAATCAAATTGAATTAATTCTGGATATTTTAATTTACAATTTTGTCTCAGGCTTCTAAAGGCAGCTGTTATTTCAGCCTTTTTTTCCCCCTTCACACAAAACACACAAAAAGATTCAAACACATAAACCGCCACTTGAGCCACAAAGAGCCACAGTTGCCCTTGGCTTAGATACTCTAATTGTTTGTTTAAACGTGTAACAGTGAGTGTAAGTCGCACACGCTGACAGCAATGAACAGCTAATAAAGTAGATGATAATAAAAGTGACTGACATTAACCGTCACATTATTGCGGCTGTAAACGGAGACGGATGGACTGCAAATGTCTGTCTACAGTCTTTTTTTTATCGTCTTATGATCGTCATTCAGTTTCAGTTTTTAATGTAAAGATATCATCTCTGTCTGAAGAGTTATGATTTATATAACATTCTTATTATCTGATGCACAAGAGAGAACAAAACAAATATATACAGCCACTACAATTTTAGGTGAAACTGAAAATGAGCCGTGAGCTTATCATCCACGCTGACTATCTTACTTGACCTACTTTGTCTGATGCTATGCGGTTTCCTCTGTCACGAATGCAGAACCGTCCCGCAGGGTTAATAACATTTCAACTATTCCACGTCTGTGTCTCTACTGTGCAGCCATGAGCAAACAGTGGGACGTCTTTTTTCTCGCTGCTTGTAGATAATGTAAATGTCTTTTTTTTGGGGATAGTGCTAAGCCACTTGCCTAAATATGGTTTAAGAGAATCAGCACATCTGTGCATGGGATCCATCCAGTGTTGCACTCACAGGTTTTGCCACTGCGTGTGACAAACCTCCAAGTATCTGGTGAATTCCAGGCTGACGGCGGAGTGACGGAGCAGCGTCGAGCAGCAACTCTCTGCACATAAACATCGCCTGCCACTGTATAATAGAGCCAAGATAGAAGAGGGATCGTCAAGTCCCTTCATAATTCATACGGCGTATTTGTTTAGTGACCTCCTAAACATTCAACATGACAGAGCGTGTTGTAGGAGAAGACGATGTGAGCTTCCCCTGCTGCACACACACACTAAGCATTATATTAGCCCCCCGCCTCCCCTCCCCTCCACAAAGTCTTTTGTGTGTAATAAGATGCATATTGGGACTGAATGTGTCTATGCACACAGCTTAAAGATCGGATCTGCTACACTTTCCTGCTACACAAAGTGCAACCAACATCCCAAGCCCCTGCTGTTGGCCCTCACGTCAAAGTCGCATTTACACAACACTGCAAATTAATGTGCGAAGCGAAAGTGGGAAATGTGGCTAGATTAGATTTTCTTGTTCCGGCTATCATCGCTGCTTCAGAAATGACTAGACTTCGAAATGACTATTTAACCTTGAAGTTTAAAAATGTAATGGTTTGTATTTATATCGCACTTCTGCTTTACTGTACAGTTTTGCCATTCACCCATCCACTCATACGTTCATACAGTGCATTTATGTCCTATCTCCTTTTCACAACCAGAACAATAGAGTTTCTATTTTATAATGCTTTTAGCACAGGCACTGTGTTATTGACAGACAGGTACACCTGCTCATCCTTCCATGTGGTTCCATACTTATTACAGTGTACTGCGACGTTTGCAGACACTGGCATTCTCTTTTTTATTTTATAAACTTTGTTTATTGATGGCCAAGGATTCCAGATAAGATAAAAACTGTTTAGGAACAAATCACAGACACTCGCGCTCTAAGCTGTAGATGCTCTCTTGCCTCTATATGTGTCTGCTTCAGTGTTTGGTTTATTTTGTAGTCTCATTTCCTCAGTTCTATTTATGATATTTGTTACAGTGCCACCAGAATATTACACAGTGTACATCATTTATAAGGAGGGATTTAATTAGTGCAAAGAATCCTTTCCCCAATCTCTCCTTTAAAGTGTCTTCTTTGAAGTCTTCAGATACTGTATGTGTTTCTCTTTCCCCCTTGGATTAAATGAGGCAGGTTTATCATTGTGGTTTAATCTCTGATAACAGTGTTTATTTGTCAAACAGTGGCTTCCGTCCTTGAACTCTAGCTCTTGTCTGGACTTAGTGAAGTTGTACAGTTTCACATCATCACCATCTGAGGAGAAAGGAAGCTCAGCGTTCACATTAAAGGCCGTTGACATCACATACAGCACAGCTTCCTCGTACCTTTTTTGGCATAAGGAATGCTTTTAGTAAATGTCACAGCACGCATTGACCGTTTCTCCACCGACAGCTGAAACTGCTGTTTAACTTTTCATGCTGAGACTTGCAAGTGTTGACAGGTGAAATATGCTGCGTTCACTTTGTCCTCTGCTCCTTTCTTTGGTAAATAGAATTACACAGTCATGACCGCACGGCATTTGCATTAATATGTTTTGATTAATCCATTCAGCGACGCTGGACTGGAGTCTTGAGGAGCTGGTTTGGTTCTGTTTATTTGTTCTCATTCTGTTGTTGACGGGGGTTCATTGTTGCATTAAAACCGTTGATGACTGTTAATTATTTCGCTGCTTGCAAAAAAAAAATGGAGAAACGTGTTAATATGCCTGACTGCCATGAACGTCGGAAAGAAATGAATCAAAAAGTGCTCAGTGATATTAACTAAATGTCCAGTGGATTTACTTTGAGCATTAAACACTTATCCTGTTTCTTGTTATTTCTGGCATGCGTCATAAAGACTTCCCTCATGTGGTACCAGATGTGTAACCAGGGTTGAGGCCCCTGCACTACCAGGCTCCATGGCTGCTGAGGTTTAAACCTTTAAGTGTACAGGCGAGCACAGGTTGACTGAGCTGCCTGTTACACAACGGCTGCTGAGATTTTCTAACAGCACGTAGAAGAGTGGACAGTGAAGTAAACTGTAAGCTTTGTTCTTGTGTGAGCGTTGCTCCTGCCAAGCAGAGACCACAGACAGCTCCTGCAGAAGGAAACTGTTGTCTCAAAATCAGGTTTGTACGCACAGCCAGCTAATCTTATTTTGTTTCTCAGAGACTCAGGAGAGCAGGAAGCAGTTAGACGCCTCCTGTTGTAGGGGAGGCGTGATTGTCATTGGCTCGCGATCCAAACAACCCTCTCTTTGAAAGCAGCGTGCATCTGTGTGACTGACAATGCTTACAGTTTTGTGACAAGCAAATAATTCTGTCCCAGGAGTAAAAACCAATGCTTCGTACTCTTACTTCACGAGATTATGCAATTTTTTAGAGAGACACATTTCCTTCCCTATTCTTTGACAAACAAAAATGCACTTGACATGACACAGTTCATGCATTAATTGTCTACTATTTTATCCTGAGTGACTTCGGGAGCTCGAGCCAATCACAACTGACATCGGGCAAAAGGATGTCAGTCCATTTCAGGGCAAACATACAGAGATCGACAACCATTCAGTCCGTGTTGGACTGTGGGAGGTAAACGGACTACCCGGAGAAAACCCATGCACATGGGTGGAAGATGCAAACTCCATGCTGTGTTTCTTCAATGTTTACACAGGTATGGTTCAACAGCTACAACATACGAAAGGCCTTTTAACTTCAAACGTTCAAACGAACGATTTCAGATCTACAGTGCATGAAAAGGTGCACTGTGCCTCGCTAGATAAAATGAAGATGGCAAAGTTATTAGCACGTTCACCCAGGTGTCACGTGTCCATCACTGTAGATCAGACCCAGAACTCAGAAAAACCCGGTGTCAACTGGAGGGAATGCAGAATGTCTCCATTCCAAATTCAGACACAAGATAGATGTTTGTGGTTCGTTTTGGAAAAACTATTTAGACACAAAAGCAGAAACAGTGTAACATGGTAACTGTCCACTGAGGCTCCCTGCTGGGTAGTTGTTGCTTCACTGCAGATGTGGCATGTATGTCCAATACGCCTCATGAAAGCGTTATTGTCTAGAACGGCCGCCGAGACTGAACACTTCCCACATCTCCACTGTGTGTCATTTGTTTCCCTCCCGCATTTATCAGATATGACCTCTGTTTGCCAAAAAAAACCACATGAATAAAATCCACGCACAGGAGGCAATTACAGTGTCCAGGCAGCTGAAAGTGTGCGTCCTCACAGATGGGCTGCACCATTAACCGCGCTCTCACACTGTAGCAGGGTCGACGGCAAACATTTGAAGCACTGCACAGGTTTGTCACATGACGAGGCTGTTGAAACTAATATATATTTTGGATCTCGCACCATTATGGGACTAGTAAAAAGGACCGTCCCAAATCTGATGATTTTGGCAATCTTTTAGACTGTTTTCATATAGTGACATCGCTGTCATGTCTTGTATAAAGGTGGTGCTGGACCCAAGAGCAGCCAGGCAGGCGGATGCAGGAGGAATGCAGTTTTAACAGTTTATTGATGAACAGGTTTAACAGATGTTACGGATTAACACAGGAACCGGAGGTGAAGGCAGAAATCTGATCCAGACCGCGGCGAAGGAAAGTGTCAGTGGGAGGCAGTTCTGAGCATAGGAGAGCACAGGAGTTAACGAAGCAGATGACAAACAAGTAACTAATCACTAGAAAACTAGACCTCTTCAAGAGAGCCGTGACGTTTACCATACAGAGGTCTGTAACTATCTGCCGACGAGAGGCTGGAGAACCAGGAAATAAGTAGAGGCTTGATGACTAGATTGAGAGCAGGTGTGCTCCCACCACAGGTGGACTGATTACTTGCTGAGGTCAATGCAGGAGAGAGAGGCGGAGACAAAGGCGGAGCATGACATAAAGTACCTTAAAAGGCAAGTATCTTACCAGGTAAAGGACTCTGGTAGAAGTTGAAGTCACTTTTTATAATATTACTTAAGTAAAAGTCTTAAAGTATATTCCATTTACTGTACTTAAGTATCAAAAGTAATTTTCTCATGTAAAATGTACTCAAGTTTCTGTAGTAGGAAAAACAAAAGTGGGTTCAATTCCTGGCTCTGCTAGACTATATGTGTCCTTGAGCAAGACACTTAACCCCACAGTGTGTGAATGGGTAAAAAAAAGCGAGAAAAGCGAAATACAGACTCTTCTTCTGAATTCATTTGGTCGTAACAAGTAACAAAGATAGTTATTGGAAATGTGTGTGTGTCACATAAAAGCCACTGGATTGAGACAAGGTCTCTGATTGCTCACTATAGTATGTCTCTTTTACCAAGTCTGCATATTCAGGGCTGTGAGGAATCTTATCTCCTGTTAAAACAAGATGTACAATCCTCACTCGCCAAAAACCAATCAACATTTGTCACCATGGCTGTATGGCCTAATTTGCTCAGTCTGTAAGTGGGATCCAGTTGTCGGCTCTGTGTATGAAATGAACAGCGAAGCTAATCGTTTGGTGGCTGCTGGCACTTTCTCTTTTTTGGAAAGTGTAAAGCAGCAGTTTCACTCATCCTCAGTCTTACACACACACACACACACACACATGTCTCCTTTCACATCTTTTCCATGGTGCAGGGAATATGATAATTTAATGAAACAGTAGCTTAAGTGCCCATTTTTGCTGCCCTGCTAAAATATTCGACAACAGGGATTAAGCCTCGCCAACAAACATGCATTAGAGAGTTGTTCAAAAATGTCGAGGGGATGTCGCACTTCACTGAAAATATGAAAGTCAAATGTGTCAACAGGAACTCTGCAAATCATTCTGTTAAGTATACTTTGCCTTTGGACTTGGCATCCACATTTATTTCACTTTCCTGAAGACGGTAGAGTGCCTCTGCCTTCTCTATACACTGAACAGATTTGTCTCCACGCCAGTTTCAAGAGATATTGTCTCTGCAGGGAGCAGACGGGGAAAAAAAGTCCAGTCAGGACATGGACAGGAAAAGACATTGCAATGTGTTTTATTTTATTTTTAACCTCGGTCAAATGTGAGGCAAGAAACACATTGAAGACAAAGTTAATGGTCAAAGATGTTGACATTTAAGGTGGACAGCATGGAGTACCATGCTACCTCAAAACTATTATTATCTATCTTGCTAAATGCATCATAAAAAGCAGCAAAATTAATTTGCATTTGCATTGTTTCTCTAGCTACTGAGCTTGACCTCTGACCCCTGTCTGCACTGAAGCATTGCCTGTTTGGATGTTTCTTCTATAACAGTCTAAAATTTTAGTTCATTAAGCTCTTGTTAGATGTAAGGATCTAGTTATAAATCTACATCTATCTTATCATATTAAATTCAGATTCAGAGTCAGACAACTTTATTGAGCCTAAAGGGCAATTAACAACAGTCCTCAACAGACAGTGGAGTGAAATGATACATATTTTAGTCACTCGATAAATAAATGATAAAAGTGTGTGTCTAGGTTTAAAGAAAACTAGATAAAAATGTTGTCTGAAATGAGAGCAGCACGATTTGTTTTGCTCCGAGGTGCATTGGACCTGCGACCAGAGAGCATCGCCTCAGACTCATCAGCTCGAGTGTTCTGGGTCTGTCTGACAATGGAGGTGGCCTTCTTTTTTTACTTATCTCTCCCAGTGGGAGGTCAAATCTTTTAGCCTTTAGAATGTAACACAGGCTGTTTTTGTCCTTGAGAGATCGCCCACTGAGCCAGCGAATAAAAGAGAAGGTTAAAGTCTCTAAGGTCTGGCATTTGCTCGTCTCCCCACTTTTAAATGTAAGTAAACTCACCACTGTAGGGACAGCCGACAAAAAAAGCCTCAACTTAACCATGCATAATTATCTGTACTTTACTTTATTTATATTCCTAGCTACGTATACTTTTACTCATTTCCTGTCTTTGTTAGTCGTTACTACCAAATAAAATCAGAAGAACAAGAAGTGGTGTGTATTTCTAAAGCGCTTTTCTAGTCCTGATGAACTGCTTTACACTACAGTTTTGCCAGTCACATGCTGCAACATGGGGTTAAGTGTCTTGCTCAAGGACACAGAGACTAGCAGAGCCAGGAATTGAAGCCACAACCTTCCAGTTGAAAGACAACTCGCCCTACCACTGAGCTACCATGGCTCAATCTAACTCCTCACTTTTTCAATACTTTTACTTAAACTTATGTACATTTGATATCAGAAACTATTAAGAGGTCATTACTTTTGATACTTAAGTACAGTAAATGTCATATACTTTAAGACTTTTACTTAAGTAATATTATAAAAAGTGACTTCTACCCAAGTCAAATACTTGTACCTTTACTCAAGTATCCCTTTCAGGTACTTTATACAAGACTGGTGACACATGACAAGGGAGCACAGGTTGAGAGTGTTTTCAGTTATGTTTAATTTGATTGTGTTTTGGTTCATGTCTGGAACAGTTGGAATCCAGTTAAAGAGCAAAATGTTGTCCAACCAACAAAACAAATAAGCATTAGTATAGTATAATAATAGCAGTATCATTTTTTGATGCTCAGACTTTCATCTTCCATTGTTGGAGGAACCTACAGAAAAAAACAACAACACAGTAACAGGAGCTGGGCGAGAGAGAAAGACTATGAATCACAGTGATGTGATGTTCAGTGTAATGATTGTGCATCTACTGACTCATGTTATTACGTAGCAGCTGCTCTGGAGCATGTTTTCTGTGCCTTGCACTTTAGCACTTTTGGCTGAAAATAAGGAAAATGGCCCTGGTCCTTATTTCTCAGGCGAGAGAAAAGCAATCATTCAGTTCACTTACCTTTAAGTACGACAATTATTTTTTGACTACTGCCATACCACACTCTCCTCAACATGTTTAGTTGTGATTATGTGGCTGCTGCTCTCAGCGTCTGTGTATGTTTAGGACACATTCCAGTACGAGCACAATGAGCGGCTAAGGGGAAAGATTCCTCTTGGAGTTGTGGAATTGTAATTTTTACAGCTGAACAGCTTCAACAGCAGAAAGAACACAGGTGTTCCTTTTAAATCGTTTTTGGCGTTGTCTGCTTTTATTAATTTTATGCTGATATGACTCTTGGCTAAGTAGGACATTCATAAGAAGCTATTGTCAGGGCGAACCTCCTGTTGAGACATTTTGATCTGTAACTGACAGTTGTAATCATATTCACGTCACGCCGTGCAATCACAATATTTCTCTTTGTTTTGTGTTGTTTTTTGGCTCGTCTTTTACAGAGGGATTTGCTGGGGAAATCTTAAGCTGAGTAGAGATTAAATTTAATACAACCTCTTAGAAAATAATGGCTCTGAGGCACAGATTGAATCTGGTAGAGAAACAATCCAGAAAAGATAAATTAATAACAGGACAACCACGACCAATACTAGAAGCCAATCAATACATTTGGCAACAATGAAAACTAACTCGATCAATAGAACTCTTTCACTCGTGCAATGGCTGCTGTAGCAAGCACGATAAAACAAGGTCAAGGTGTGGTTTTTATAAATATTATAAATGGATTTTACTGTGAGTGAGGCCTGCTTCACACTGTATGTGTCTGCAGAGCATCACGGCTGAGGCACATCTCTCTCCATTTAGGCCCACATGTTATTTCATGAGACCATTTCACACTGGCTTGTGGAGGCCGTGCAGCTCTTTTTGGGAATAGACCCCTCACCTATTTTTCATGCGAGCTGCACACACCTCACAGCAAAAGAAGACAAGAACAAGGCAATGTGTTTTCTTCACAGTTTCCGTGTCTGTTTGTGTTGTACACGCCACTAAACCCTGCTCATCCTGTTCCTGTTGTAAAGAAAGGTTCCTTCATTCCATTCATTTATTAAGTTTCATTGTGAAATATGCTCAGCATATTCTCGGCTTGAGTCCAGGTATTTAGTTGAGTGCAGATGAGTATTTGCAGTTTTTAAAATGTCTGTTTAATGGTTTTGAAAGACAACCTTTACGTAAGCTGCTGCCATCACGCACTGCACGCACATTCAATGTGAAACTATCCTAAGACATGTGCCATTAATCACACTATAGCCAGGCCTAAAAGCTGTCTCTGTTTCAGTGTCTTCTTTCTTTTTTTTTTTACTGTACATGGGACCATCATTTATAAAAATGGACATGCTGTATGGAAGGTGAGGTCTTACATATACATAACAGACTTCTTACAGAACAAGTGGAGTAAGTGTCAGCCCCATGTCCATTTGTATATACACATCGCATTAACATGGTATCGCTACAAGAACTCACACATCCACTAATGCAAAAATGAATTCCTGTATCCCTGGCTTTAATCGGATCTATTTCAAAAATGTAATTGGGTTCTTACCTCGGTCATGTTCCTGCCGTCTACAGAGTCTCGTGGAAATTGGTCCGGTAGTTTTTGCGTCATCCTGCTGAAAGGCGGACGGACTTGATGGAGGTCGTAATAAGTGTGGCGTCTAATTGAAAATGAGCTCGGTCATTCAGAGTTCAGCGGCCGGGATTGAGCGACGTCCTGACTTAACAGGATATGCTGCAACACGATGACCCCTCTCCCCCGAACTCAGCCTAACAAGGACGGCGTAATGCTCAGACTAACGTCCACATCCTGGAGGCATGCACACTTTACCTCGTAACTTTTAAAGATGCATTTCAAACTCTGGACTTTAACTGTACTCTCACTAGATCCTCAGCATTTGGACGGCTGCATGCGAAATCACTGCTCGGGGGCTTTTTTGTCGAGGTGGACCGTTATTGTATTTTCCAAGAGGTTTGTTTTTAATCCTAGTTGCTCCCCTGTGCTCCACATTCATGCACGCAAACTCCCCTTCTGTAATTTCATTTGTTAGACAATGTAATCAAATGAAAGGTAAGTACTCTCCAACAAACAAGAGTAATTGTTAGTGGCCCTTGCATTGAGCCACCCAACATGCACTTGAACAGCACATTTTCCATCTTTCTTTCCTTTTTTTTTTTGGGACATTCAGGGAATTTGCGTCATTTGTTTGTCCTTGTCTGTGTTTTTTTACACAAATAAAAAGCCATTATCCAAATAATGTCCTTTCAACTTCAGGAAGCAAGGACCTAAATTGTATTGTCTACAAAAATGTATCCTATTTTTAGTTTTATATTTATTGTGTCAGTAAAATGTCTACATTAATTCATCTGTACAAATTTTCTTTTCACATATCCTGAGGCAGAAATGAAACACTTTGGTTTGGCTTCTTTCAAAAAACACTAGAGGAAACAGGCTCAGGAAAACGAGAAGGTCCCTGTGGCTCTGGCTCCGCGACTCGCAGCCATCGCTACACCTCTTAAATCAGATGTGCAACGGCGGCGATAAAAGCCCCAGTTTATTTCCTGGAACAGGGTTAAGCAACACATGTTCCAGCGGACCGTGATTGGTCTGGATCCACAGTGAGCCAAGCATTTTACACAGCTGCCCTGGCAGGATATCAAAACAGCAAAAAATATACAAGCCTAATTTAACCTCACACCTCTAATACCATTACCTCTACTCCTGCTACCACCAAAGGGACGACGTGTTTCCCATCATTGTGTGTCAAGGCATTTAAGCACATAGAGAGCACGAGAGCTGCACGAATATATGTCTTCAGGCCGTGTGTCTCTAAAATCCCCACAGACGCCATGTTTTCTCAGCTTCGGGGGGGATTTTGGTGATGTGGACATGCGATACGAAAAAGGTGAAGGAGGGTAAGAGAAGGAAGCAGCTGTATGTGAAGGTCACACAGAGGGCACGAGAACACTTGTCATGCAGTGAATTGAATAAAAAAAAAGTCACTTTTCATCCGGGAAAATCCATACGATTTCTGTCACGCTCTCAGCAACATGTTGCAAGATATGCTGGTGTCACATTTACATGAGAAATATGTATTGGCTGGTGCTACTAGTATTATGACATCGATTTGGATCAGCAGCCAGGAAGGGTTGAGAAACTGTTTTTCACTTCTCCATCTTTCCATCTCAATTTGATTCCCACTCGCTTTCCACTCTGTCTCTGTCTCACTGTCCCTCCTGCAGTCCTGGTTAATAATTGTCCCCACTTGGTGCTAAGTCACAGAAAGTGGTGAATGGAGCAAGAGAGCGAGAGAGAGAGAGAGAGAGAGGGAGGGAAATCCTCGGAAAACATGCTGTAAGCAAGACCATGTGCTCTGCCACATGTATGTCAGCCTCTGAGCCTCTGAGCACGGACACACGCTTGAACATCATGCACTTCCCCGGCTGAGGCCCTTTCACTCTCTCCGGTAAGAATCTGCTGCTCTTGTTTGGTTCAGAGGAGCTTGAATTACATTCTGGTCTTTTTCTGACATAGTTTCGCTGTTGTTGTTGTTTTGTCGATGCCATTTGTGTAAAGCAGAAGTGCAGCTTTACATGAAGACGTGGTTGGCTCACAGTCGACTTACAAATGAGCCGTGACGCATTATTTGTTGTTGTTGCTGCGCAGAGTTGCGGTAACAACAGTCGTGACTTTAGAGTGTCTGGTGGTGTTCAAAGCAGAGAAGTCAGTACTGTGGTCTCGGCTGGACCAGTCCTGGTCTGATCTCAGACTTGACAAGAGTATCTTGGATCCCTGAGGCGCCTGGGACAATCAGGCAGTATGTACTGCAGCTAATGGTAACTGCATCCTGTGGTCATTACACTGAACATGCCTTTTAGAAAGCATGGCCCTTTGTTTTAGATATTATCTGCAGTATGTAAAATGCAGGGTCGACATGTAGACAGTGACAGAAACCCACTGGTGGCTCTTTCACTCCAGACGTTATAAACATGTTGACAGAGTCGGGAAAAGGTCTTTCATTTCAACTTTCTCCATCACACACATCATGACACACTGGACTCGTATCTCTTAAACAAACAACAACAAAAAAAATCCCAAACACATCGACACAGGCCCCCCCTTCTCCCCCCCGCCATGAGACTGGAACAGAATGGAATTTGAAACGTTTTAGCCAAAAATGTATCCATGGTCAAGGTGTTTTTTGCAGAAACGTTTCAGATTTCGTTCCGTTCTCTGGCTTCAAACAGATCTCCCGCGGGAGTTTGTCGTGGCGTCGGTCGATGCGCAGGTGAGTGACCTCTGGCACACACTGACACACACAGCTCAACCAAACACTGGCATCTGAGGCGATGGTGGACGGCAGCCAACTGTGAGTCAACCTCCTGCATTTGCTGGAGGTTGTGGGCCTCGATCACGATCAGCAGCAGGGTAGGTCGGCCATCCTGCTGCATGGTTCACCCGTAAACCCACACCTGGAGTGAATAGGTCAGGATGGAAATTGGACTTGTTCCAAGCCCTTATAAGGATTTAAAGCTGCAGCGTGTAACTTTTGGTCATTTTTTTCGTCGCTAACGACATCATTCTGCCCCAGGCTCTCGCCCGTTTTGGTCTTCATGTTCTGTCCGGTCTACCTAAGGTAGTAATACGTCGTGTGTTTGCATTGAGCTTAATGAACTGTGTATCTCTGTGTCATGCAGGCAGTGTGGTGTGCGTAGATAAGCTGCCATATGAGGTGAGAACTCTTCCCCATCCTGCAGTATTCCCTCCCAGCACTAAGAGCAGGATTAAGGGATGTCACGGCTGTTACTCCTTCTGGCAATGCTAATCGTCTCCTGCAGCATCCAGGTGGGTCCCACGAGCATGCACACACTGACACAACCCAGAGAGTCGCGGTGTCAAAGCCTAAACACACTGTCCCCTAGACACGAGTCTTACACTACACGATACATCACGCTTTCTATACAAAAGTACATTAGGACGAGTTGGTTTACAGCTCCTGTATTTATGAAGTAGAGAGAAACAAATGAACGTGCTCCGCTGTCTCCGCAGGTGTCCCCTTCTGCAACCCTGGATAAGCTGAAGGAGAGTTTGAAATTGTACATGGAGGAGTGCGATCGCAACAACAGCCGAGACCCGCCAAGCACCGGTGAGCCAGACACGCGGGAGCAGATTATTTTATTACACTGTTATCACCGCTTCATGATGATCCCGATAGTTGTAGTGATGGTTTTGTTGTATCTTTGTACGTCCGGGGAAACTGGGCATTGTGTTCTTGTAATAGGATATTTGTTGCGGATATTTATCGTCTGGTTTAGGTGTAGTTGCAGTTCTCTAATGCAGGACCAGAGGAAATAATTATGGGTTGAACTATCACTAATGTAATGTAATGTACAAGGTCAAGATAAAAGAGGTTATAAGCGTTACCGGTAGCCGTCACTTCAGAGATGCGCTGCTGTATTTCTGGGGAGAACCCCAGGACACACAGGAGAATAGGTATGTCATAACTCCTCCTCCATTTTATTGTTTGTTTGTTTTTTTATCCCAGGCCTCGTGTGTAACAGGACCTTCGACAATTATGCCTGTTGGCCCGATGGACTCCCCAACATCACTGTCAGTGTGCCATGTCCATGGTATCTGCCATGGTACCATGAAGGTAACACACATGAGGGTTAGTACATATAGAATGTATAGGAGCAGATACAGGGTGACTTTAAATAACCTGCAGAGAAAGACAGCTGGTCATGATTCACTGGACTGTGTAGTGAATCGAGTCTGTCTCTGTCTGTCTGTGTGTGTGTGTGTGTGTGTGTGTATTTGTTATCTCTTTAGGACCTTTCTGGTGTAAAGTCTGGCCTGTCAAGACCAGTAGTCCTGATGAGGCAGAAACTAGACATTTCTGAGCCGCTGGTTAGTTTAGGGCTATAATTGGAATTGTGGTTAGGTTAAGGTTGGAGTGATGCATGAAGTGGTTATGGTTAGGGTTAGTCTGTTTAGTCTGTCAAAAGGAATGGAGTGCTTGTCTTTAAAAGGATAGCTGTGTGAACCTGTGTGTGTTTAATAGGGGTAACGTAACATAGATTATTATGTGTTTGTATCGATGTATTTTAGCACTTTTCCATTGTACAGTTCCAGCACGACTCGACTCTACTTTGTTTGGTATCGTTTCCATTACTATAATACCTCCTCAACAGCTGCATGAAACTGACATCGTTTTATACGCGACACAAACACAGTTCTTTTCAGTGTAGTGAATTATTAGACTCAGTTAAGGGCAAGATGAGTATTTCCTGCATGACCGCGACTGGAGCGCAGACTCCGTCTGACACAGTCGTACAGATGAAAGGGTTGCGATGACTCCTTTGTTACATAGTGCGATTTTAGAAATTGTCTTGCTAAATGTTGTAAATTAACCCACGTTTTCAGATTTTTTTTGTTTTGTTGTTTCTTGTGTCGGACTTTGCGCTCATGACTCTTCCAGTGACGACACTCTCTGACCAATCTGAAAAGCACCAGGTACCAGGTACTATCACGAATGGAAAAGCAAAATAAACTGAGTAGAGTCGCGCTGTGCCGTGCCGAGACGGGCTGGAACTATGCACTTCAAATAATTCAATGCAATATTTAATCTATGTTGTTGAAACTTGCATGTGTTTGTGTGTGTAGTTCAGCATGGTAAAGTCTATCAGGAATGTGACGCTAATGGCCAGTGGATGACAGCAAAGAATACCAGCGAGTGTGACTCTAATAATCCAAGTCAGGTAAGAAAAAAAAAACTAAACAATATTTCCAATCTGAATGTTAGTCACATTCAAGTTAGAGCATGGTATTGAGAATATAGGTTACAATGAGTGTCATACCTTCACGTGAACATGTTTGTGAATCAAAATTAATGATTACAAAGTTGAAATTCATTTCATGTTGCTGTTGTGTGACGTAAAGTGTTAGATAATTATTAATTTAAAAGTCACTTCATAATTAAGGACAGAAAAGTCTAAATCCATAATGTTCACACACGTCTTCATTTGCAGCAGTACTATGGCCATATTCGGATCATGTACACAGTGGGCTATTCCTTATCATTGGTGGCTTTGGTGTTGGCACTCGGCATCCTCGTGTTCTTCAGGTATGGTTGAATTTCAGTTCAAATCAATTCAGAGAAACAGTGAAGTATCAAGGTTTTGAATCATTTCCAGTTGACTGCTACAGTCAATTCAGTATCAAACAAAGCATGAAGTGGAAATAACGTTGACAGTAGCAATGCCTCACTGCAGTTTAACTCAAATAACACAAAGACACATTATCACGGAGAGACCAATGTCGCCTCGCACTCATTAGGAAGCTGCACTGCATGAGGAACAACATCCACATGAATCTGTTTGCCTCCTTCATCCTGCGAGCGCTGTCCATCCTCATCAAAGATGCTCTGCTGGTGGCCAACATCACATCGCAGGAACTCAGCAGGGAGCAGGAGCAGGGGTTCCCCCGGGCATCGATGCCTCCGGTGGATCTGCTGGTCAACAATGAGGTCAGTGTGAGGGATCTGCAACTAAACCATACTCTATACAAGGTAGTGTTTTTACGGTGAGGGAGTGGACTCGAATTATTATAGATTTGTAACACACCACATTCATAATTCAGCCTGAACTTGATGGATTGACTGGAGAAAACACCCTGGACAAAATAAATGACTTCACCGCCGTTCACCACAGTGGAGACATTCAGTCCTTTGGCACAATGCAGAACAGAGCAACACTAACAAGCACTACAGGCTGCACAATCCTGCAGGTTTATGCTGCTGCAATTATGGATTTATGTAGCAGCAATACATCTCTCTAGATAAATAGATTATGTAAAAATAGCTCTGTTTTTAGAGAACAATAATGGGGGATTTTGTGGAAAGGGTCACAGAGAAAATTGCAAGAATCAATCACTCGTTAAAGAGGGGAGGGTCCACTATGAATGTTGATGTGTAGAGTGTGTATGTGTGTGTGTGTGTGTGTGTGGGGGGGGGGTCACAGCTGGCAGAGGCTGAGGTTAAAGTTGTTGCCGTTGAACAATTTCCCAGCGGCAGAAAGGAGCCTCCATCTGCCGCAGCGTCCATCTCCTCACCACTCCCATCCTCCACGAGTAAACAACACTCAATGTTGCACAGCTCGATACATAAATATTTTTCTTTTTTTTTTTTTCTTTTAAAGAAACCTCACTGCTGTGTTGCAGATAACAGTAAGCTGTCGCATTGCCGTGGTGATGATGCAGTACAGTATCATGGCCAACACCTACTGGCTGCTGGTGGAAGGGATCTACCTCCACAACCTCCTGGTGATCACTGTGTTTACAGAGAGGAACTACTTCAAAATCTACCTGTGCATTGGCTGGGGTGAGTGAGGACAAGTCAGTCTGTTCTTTCAGGGCCGCACAAGTCATCGCACAATAATTCAAATCCCACACAACATCCAAACCAAAAAGGCTCTTATTTGATGAAGATAAAATGTGTGGGTTTTCTCCGGTTTCCTCCCACAGTTCAAAAACATTTAAATTTGGGGATTAGGCAAATTGACCGTAGGTGTGATTGTGAGCGTTGTTTGTCTCTGTGTGGCCTTGTGATGGACTTGCGACCTCTCCAGGGTGTATCCTGCCTTTCACCCTATGTGTGTTATTTCATCATTTTGCATCAAAGGGACATTAAATCAGAACATATCGAATGCAAACTGACACTTATGCCTTTGTCTCATTTTTTTGCAGGTACCCCTTTAATATTCCTTGTGCCCTGGGTTTTTGCTAAATATCTGTATGAAAACCATGAGTAAGTTTCTGACCGTCTCCCTCTTTTTCTCTCATTCCTTTAGTTCAGGTTTTTGTTGCTTTGTTGAAATGCTCCATTTCAGCTCATCCTTGCTGATCGCTCAGCCATAACAGCGCCGCACGGCAGATGGTCTTTCTCCTTAACATGTTGATGCTCAGCAGCTCATGGTCAAATACTGCAAGGACACTCGTTTTATCATCTGCAAGACACCAAATATGGGAACCATGTCAGAACGGCATTTGCACACGTGTAATATTTCATTATAGCGTCAGGGCCCAAATGCCCTGTTATGCAGTCTCTAGCAGATTTTAAAATATACACTGAGCAGCAGGGGTTCCAGAGGTCACACTTTCAAAGACACTGAATGTTATGCCTCCTGAAGATTCTTATGAGATAAATATGAATGGATCTAATAAAATTGAGAACGGCATTATGTGTGATGTTCTGTGCAAGAGCCACAGTGAGAAAAATCATAATCCATAAAAGCATAAAAGACCTAGTTTGATGACAGTGGGTAGCAGCCTTTGGATCATGAGCTTCTGCTCACATATGGATTAAGAGATTGATCCTGTGTTGGTTTGTATTCAAGTCGGGCCAGTTATTTAAAATAACATTTGTTTGAATTTTTGTCTCAATGTCCAAAAACAGGCCAAAAAATGGAATCTCTCTCCTCTCTGGTGACAAAGACACTGATTTGCTGGCTTCCTGCAACAGCGCAAGTTAAATAACCACATGGTTTTTATCTGGTGGCGCAAACTGTCACGTTACAGTAACATAAATGTGTGCTTGGTGTTACAGGGTTCATTTAGTGAGTTATGTTATGTGAAGCAAAAACCATGACGACAGCCTTATTATAACGTCTCTCACTGTGCGACATACGATCACACTTTTGGAGACCACATCTAAAGAAACTGCCACATTCACACTGGTCATCGGTCAATTGGAACAACCAAAAATCCTACAAACGTACGCCAGGATTAATGTGTGCTGTCCATCTTTGTCAGTCCATCTTTATTTAGTAAGAGTTGGTGTTTTTTTTAAAAAAGTGGAATATCTCTGATAGTTTACCGCTGATGTCATTTTCTTTTTTCAGGTGCTGGGGCCAAAACATAGACATGAATTACTGGTGGATCATCCGCTCACCAATTCTGCTGGCAGTCGTGGTAATTGTGCCTTCCTATATGTCTCATTTTGATGATCTGTCTGTTGTGTTTTCTTACTTGCATGTATTATTTGTGCACTGAAACTGCACTGGTTTGACTCGTGCCTTCGCCTTAAAATCACATGCGGACGCAGTGCTCTTGCATTTTCCACATTTTCCTCCAGGCTTTTCCTTTTCCATTCACACACTGCACTGCAATATTAAACACACGTCATTTATTCAGAGAGACTGTTTGTGCTTTAGGCAAAACATCCAGTGACATACCTCAAGAGTCAAAAGTTTTAAATCAACAGGAAAAAGGATTTTATCTTTTAGCTGTCTGTACAGTGTCCGGGCCTTTAATCGTAGGTGTGCTCTGCAGAGGTCAGTCCTGAGACATTGTACAACTGCAATTTGTCATTGCTCTTATGTCAGGTCAATTACACAGACATGCCGGCATTTTCCATGCATTAATCATCCTGCTAAGTGGCTTGTATCTCACAGGAATTCCTGTGTTTGAGTTGTCGCAGGGATGGGAGGTCTGGTTCCCATTTCACCGTTTTCCTCTGTGGTGTGTGTTTGTGTGTTTGCGTGCATGTGTGTGTGTGTGTGTGTGTGTGTGTGTGTGGCTTTCCCCTATTTAAAGGATTACTGCCACTTTCATAAATCCCTTCAGTATTTTTTGGACATTTCAGTGTCAGAAGAGTATGCGGAGAAGTTAAATCAGAGATCTTGTAATGCTGAGTTGGGGAGAGATAAAAGCTGCAACTCTGTTTTTTATTACTACAAGTCGTGTAGTAAATATTTAGTAAACGGGCCAAGTTACGGAATGGTACACACTGTGCTAATGGTTATTTCAAGAAATCTTACTCAAACCGCAAAGAGAGAGAAAAAAAGCAGGTGAATTCATACAAATCTAAAAATCCTTACGCAATAATTACAAATACAAATTAGTTCCAGTCTTATTTTCTTCTGTCAGCCAACTCAACAACCTGTAAATTACCCATAACTGCGTTGTGAACAAAAAGGTCACATCACGAGTGATTTACATCAGGAGAACACCACTGCTTCTTTATATGCCAGCTGCAGTGAAAAGGTTCCCTATAATACAATGTGTCTGCTAATGTGCACACAGATCACAAAACACAGGGTTGTTGTTGTTTTTTTAAATAACAGCTTGTGGTATTATTGCTGGCTGATAGCATTGGTTTCATCTGGTATTGTGATATTCTTCACTGAGATTTCTTCCATGCACCTGCCAAAACATTTTTCACAGGGAATACTTTTTGTTCCATTCCTGCAGTGTGTGTAATTTGTCAGCAGTTGAACAGCTGAACCGACCATTTAAATTCAATATAAAAGTTAATTAATACATGTAAAAGATGCACAGCAACAACCTGTACTGCTTAACATTCAAGCCAGATTATGTGAAAAACGGTAATAAGACACTGCTTTTACACTTGCATGTTCATGCACACATACTTTTAGATACAATAAACCAATGTGGATAATTTAGAGTGTCAGCAACCAGCAGAGATTGAAATTGAAGGTGTGTCTGCTTTAGAGCAGCAGCAGAGAATCATCACATGATGAATGGAGACAACAAGGCAACAATAATGGACTGTAAATAGATTACCTACATAAATATCTAGTGACAACGTTTCTTCCTCTTTGCTTTCATTGTTTATATTTGAACGCATCTCCATGGTCAGGACCTTTTTAAGAGAGGAACTGAGGCTTTTTAGGTTCTGTATATCTGGTGCAAAGAAGCTGGTCTCTGTTCACTCTGCTTACAACCTGTGTGTTACAGTGCTTTGAGGTGTGTTATTTAGTGGGTGGAGAAACAGTTTGATGTATATTGTGAATGCACTGGCTGCACCGTTTCATCAGTGAAGCCAGTATTTCACTGTAACGCGTTTCCGTTATCGCCGATCACACATCGTGATCATTTTATGTCGTAATATGTTAAACGCCAATGTCTTTCACAGATCAACTTCCTCATCTTTATCCACATCATTAAAATCCTTGTGTCAAAACTGCGCGCGCATCAAATGAGATACACAGATTATAAAATCCGGTGAGTCCAAATAATTTAAACACCTTTCACTTTACTGTGGTATTTTATTTCTCTGTGTTAATTATGTGCCTTTTGTTTGTTTTTTTTCCAGATTGGCTAAATCAACTCTTACCCTGATCCCCTTGCTGGGTATCCATCAGGTGGTCTTCATCTTTGTGACAGATGAATCCACGAAAACTACCATCAATCTTCGCCTCACAAAGCTCTTCATTGACCTCTTCTTCTCCTCCTTTCAGGTTGGACTGTCAAAAGAATGAAATTGAATGAAATTACCAGCTATGAATTTCACATAAAAATGCCCAAAGCCACGGGTGAAATGTCTTGGGTCATTGTAGTGTCCACATCAAGATCTGATTGCTATCCGATCATGGTCATTACCCCGTTATGACACCTCCCCCTCTTTCCAGCAGCAGAGTATGGTGTCACGTCCTGAACGCTGCAACGTTAGCCGCACGTGAAGTCGTGCTATTGTATGAATGCCTCTGCTTTTCCAAGTAGGGGACAAAGTCGTCTTTGACAAGCGGAAAACCACCGCTTTCGTTCACGTAGTGGTCACAATGCAGTTCTGTCCATCAGATAACAATCCATTTACACCTGTACTTACAAGCGGTCAGGCACACAATCCGATCACAGAAATGTGCCAAAATAGGATAAAACATAACTCTTTTTGTTCAACTTTTGTGTTTTGTGAAGAAACGACCTCTTAATAACGCTGCATGAAATCAACAGCTCGTCTAAGCACCGGATGAAACTGTCGTGGATCAGATGTCTAAGCATCTGCACTTCCCCCTCAGACAGGACGAGAAGTGCTGTATTTACTCGTGTGTCAGGGAGAATTACATTCATATAATGTGCTGTCTAAGCTGCTAACCGGCTGACATAACGGCAGTGACCTTTTTGCTACGGGGACACAGATGACATGTGTCAAGAATATAGCCAGCCAGCAGGGGGAATGGCCTCGAGGAAGACGGTGAGAGTGCGAGGGAGAGGAGGATGATGAAGGGATTCTCAAAGTCAGAGACAAGAGCGATTGCGAAACTTTCGACATAAGACATAAGACAGTGCTTTTTTCATTTTTGCATGCATGTAAACATGCATACAAACTTGATCTTATATTCCTTTACAGTAGCAGTGATATCTCAACAGGAAATTGCCCACATTTGTCTCTGTATTCTTTGAGCATGAGCTGTCCATGTGTAAGTACCAAAAGACCTCCACGCGTAATCTCGAGGTAGTCTTCAAGATGAACGTCTTCTTTGTTGTTGTATTTTTGACCAAAATAAGAGTGTTGCACTACAACGTACAACGTAGAAATGGGCAGATGACAAAATGTACATCACGCATGATGTTATGATAAAAATCCCTGAGCAAATATTGTCTTTGTTGTGGGTTAATCTATTCTGTTGACTGTCCTCACAGGGTCTTTTGGTGGCCATCTTGTACTGCTTTGTCAACAAAGAAGTGAGTTTCAGCCTTTTCCAAAACAAGACATTACATCTTTTCCTCCTGTATCACAACGTCTACTATCGCCTCCAATCCTTTCCTCAGGTGCAGTCGGAGATTCTGAAGAAGTGGAAGCGCTGGAAGCTCGGGAGAAACATTGAGGAGGAATACCGTCACACTTACAGCAATACACCTAACACCAAGACAGCCAGCCTGTTGAACCATGTCTCTCAATTGCCTCACCTCCCGGACATCGCCAAAACCTCTTCTCCGGCCTGCAGCCCAGAGGAGAGGCACATGCTTGTGGCTGGCCATAATGGCATGGTCAACAATAAGGGGGAAGAGCAGTGCGACTCTCCAGAGCAAATGGGAACCGTGAGCAACTGCACCCTGGTGGAGGACATCAGCCTTATGGACAAAGTGCAGTGTTACAAGGCTCAGAGGGAGAACGCAGAGAGCCACCTGTGACAGACGCAGGATAACGAGAACTTGGGGAAGAAACTTGGAGGTCTCTGAGCTCTCACCTGGCTCTGACATACTGCACTGGGCGGCTGTGAGGAGCTGGGCTGATGGAGTCATCTGTCAGAGCGCCTTTCGCTCAGAGATCAGTGTCACTGGGAGACCGAGCAGCGCTCAGCCCTCTCCACAGCCTGAGAACGGAGAGATTATGTGGCAGACGTCCAACACTGCGGGTCCTAATGTGCTGTGAGCTTCGTGAATGGATTTCCGTACCGTACATATTTGTCAGACAGTGTGAGAAACTGCTGCATGATGAGCAATGTGCCAACAGAATCTCAAGGCAGAGATAAGCCATGTAAAATAATACAAAAAAAAAAACCCTAAAACCTCAAATAGCAACAACAACGGCAACAAAGGAAAAATCAGGACACAGGGTCCTTGCTTGCGCCTCTGCTTTAACTTGTGCTGTGTATCTTCTGTGTATTTTGTGGTACTGGACATTGAACAGCATACATATACACACAAACAGACCAAACAAGTGATACTATAGAAGATTGCAGAAAACAGAGAGGACTGGCTTTCTTTTTGCTTTAGTTTGATATCTGTATTATGTCTTTGTCCAAACAGACTTTGGTGAAAATGTGCAGAAAACGAAGAAACCTTCTCATACAGTACCTCGTACAGAAAGGTGACCACAGTGTTGTTTAAGTGGCCCTATCCAGGGCTCATGGGAAATTGGCAGCTGCTCTCATTCCTGGCTTACATATAGCCTTAAAAATAGGTCAAGCGATTGTATGGGATGAATTATAAATAAGCTAAATGCTCATCACTTGGCTCACTCAAGTATTTTACGATAAAAAATACGTCTTTCTATATCGGTTTGAATGCTCGAGGGTGAATGTGCCGGGCATGTTTTTAAGGGCAACAGTGGCATTTCTCTCTATTTCTATTCAGTGTTTCTTCCCCCACTTTGCCATCAAGATGTTATCTGACTCACATGCCTTGCTGTGCTTCAAGAACGTCGTCACAGAAGCTCGAGATGGAGGGTGATAGGGCAGACGGTGCACTCAAATCAAGGTTAAAAATACACAGCATCAAGGCATGACCTGTAAAGGCACAAATGCAACTCAACGCTGTGACTCAGAATAACACGTCGCCCCTGGCACAAGGGTGTGTTTTGTGAACTTAGGCCGCCATGCATGCAGTTTGTGCAGATGCAGTGAAATGACATTAAAACTGCGCTTTGTTGAACATGCGAATGCCAAAAAAAATCAAACCGACTGTGCGAACAACGGCATGTACCCATTTTCTTGTCGGACAGAATTTAGTATTCAGCCTAATTCTGCGTTCGCAGCGTCTGCGGAGACTGAACAAAAACGCCCTAAAGGTAGAACAATTCGTCTCCGATAATCCTGTAAGTGACGGGAAGCTAATTTAGCAGTGGTACATTTGCGTTTGAATACATTGCATTCACATTTTTTTCTTCTTTTTTTTTTAGAAGAAGGAAAAAGAATTTCCAAATCGTTCCCTTTCAGTTTGCTAAATGTTTTGCCAGAACTAATTCAACTTGACTATTTGCACAAAATGTTAATTTATAATTGCTAAATACTGTGTGTGTGTGTGTGTGTGTACAGTGTATATATTTAAACACGTGATTTATGTGATTGCTGTCAATATGTTTTGTATGCGTGTGGATTTTCAGTCAGGTATGGATGTGTGTGTGTGCAGTCTCAGTATCCAGGACGTAGAAATTAGGTTGAATGACAGGCTGACGTGCAGTGGGTTGATGGAAAACAGCGCAACACAATTGACACAGAACACAGAGATCACAGGTCGGGTCAGTTCTACGCTGGTGTACATGGTGTACGTCTGTATCAGGCATGAAGACACATCTCTCTGCATTTTACGGTTGATGCTGCTCTCTGTGTTTTTGAATTGCAGCGTCCTCTTTGTCATCCGCCTAACGTAGCGGCTGTTGTGTATTTCACATTTGAGCCGGGTGCCGGGTGTGGAGAAATTGAAAACAGAGGCTGTTTTTTTCTTTCCATCAACTACCAGCTGACGACTGCACTCACAGCGCTCACAGAGGCACTGCTGTTGCTCGGAGGTGAAAAGGAATGAATGGACGCTAAAACATTAACAAAGGAATGTTGTGCACCTTGAATAAAATAGTATTCAGTAGTGTATGTAGTAAATTGCTGATTTTTATTTCAAACTAATAGATGTATTATAAGCTGTGACCATAATTATGTATGTTTTTTTGAAACCAGCAGCTTGGGTCACCCCCCCGGACCAAAGTGGTTCTGTCTGAATGTATTCTTTAAAAGGCCCAAAACCAGAAGGTTCCTTTGTTTTTTGTCCCATAAAGGTGGTTATGTACAGTATATTTGGATGGTAAAAGCTGATGTGTTCAGATGTATACAGTTTATCATACAGCATATTGTGTCTGCTTATCAAACTTTGTCCAAATAGTGAGAATAAATAACAATGTACGTGAACGCCGATTTTAACTCTCTGTGTTTTTGTATCAGTGAACATTCATACTGTTAAAATAAAAACAAAAAGAGAAAGAGCTCATCCACGGTCTTTGGCGTCCTTGCTGATGTACACCGTGCGTTGTCGTAAATTGAACGTGTCTGTATGCTCCAACAGAGCTGTCTGTTAGATGTTGAAATAGCTCTCTGGCTCTCTTACCCTCATACTTCTGATATCAGATTGTGTTCCTCAACAGTTGATCCAACATTCACATCCACCCCACGTCATTTGTTGGCCAGTGGAGGTGAGGAAGGAGCCAGGGGTTGATTTTTCCCTCTGTTCTCTGCACAGCTGAGGGAAACACTATAAATGTATTTATCACGTCTCTCTCCTCCCTGACAGTTTGCTTTTAACCCCCACACTCAGATGTGAGCAACATAAAGTGTTCTTCTCCACTGCAGACACAGATGTCTGAGGAAACATTCCATTAATGAGCATTAGATCTGCTTCTATATAGTCACAGCGCGCACGGTGCGAATCAAAATGGAGGTTTCTGCTTTGCCTTTTGTTTATTTTATTCTGTCAAATTTGGATTTTTATTTTCAGACACACAACACACACACACAGATTGATTCCGACACAGTTCAATTATAAATCCAAGCAAAACAGAGTAAATTTGTGTTAAAATCAGTCCAGTAAAATGACCAAACAAAGGGTTGGATGAAAAGAGGAGAATTGTATAACAACATTCTGATCAGACGCTCTAATGAAATGTACTTGTAGTGACTTCAGCTATAAGCGAACAATGTATTGTCATATTGTTCACCGACACTCACGTAACAGTTATTATGTTATTTACGATAAAAAGAGGCACATGTAATAGCGGACATATACGTCTTTAAAAAGACACAATGGGTGTATTTCCGAATGGAACAATTTAATTGTCCTCTGGGTGCGGAACAAAAGGACAATGAGCTTGTGTGTGTGTGTGTGTGATAATAAAGCCAGAGAGTTTATTCTCCAGCCTTGGCTCGCTGACACGCTTCCCGGGCGTCGGCACGGTTCTCATGTCATCATCACTTCCCAGGATCCTTGACATGGCACAGCTGGAGTGGCACAGTGCAAACAGTGTGTGTGTGTGTGCGTGTGTGTGTGTGAATTAATATTTAGCACCAAGCTACTTATAGTTCTAGGGTTGTTTTTTTTTTAATGTACACGCAAAAAAATACTAAATCAGTGAACATTGTGAATGAAGTGTGGCATGCGCTTTAGGTCATATGAAATGAATTCACCGCCTGAGATCACGTCGTCTTTTAAGAACTCGTCAGCTTACATCACATCCGGTCCCACGCATGCAACATACGGTGCTTCACAAATTTATCAGACCACCTGTCTTAAAAATGAGAAAACATAAATGTGTTTAAATCTAAACAGAACAACGTTATTGACATTTATTTAAAAAATAAGAAACTAAATTCACCCTTTTATACCCAAATTTGAGCCGGCTCACTGTCCTATTTATTTATAGTAAATAGCTATCATTTATAGCCTTAATCAATAAATAATAATGTGCTCTACTATTTTTTTTTCTGTGTTTTTCTAAAACAGTACATTTAAAATGAACAGATAACAATAATAATTGTATTTTAGCCATTAAAAACATCATTTCGGTTAAATAGCTTGTAGTAACATTACAGAAACACAAAAAAGTTAATGTAGTGGTGGTCTAATACACCTGTTAGGCACTGTATATACTGTATAAATTAGATAAGGATATAATATCAGTGATGACAGATGAGCAGTAATGGAGAATCTCAGATTTAAGTGTTTACCTTCAGAAGTTTTTCCATGTTTGGGTCACAAAGAAAGCAAAGTGAGTGAAGAAGCTGCAGCCTCGGCTCGGCAGTCGTGTCCAGAACACGGCGTGTTCCACTGCTGACACTTTACTTTTCCTATTCTTCTCGTTTGGTCTCATCATCTTCCTATCACACCATCTTTCTGTGTTTTCTCTTCTTATTTTTCTTTTTGCAGTTTGGAAACAATTACTGAAAACAAAAGACATTATGAAGCTAATCTACTCTTTGCATCACTGCATTGTACATCATACAGTTAACAGCCTATTGATTATGTAAATCCCCTCACAAGGCACTTATCTCACTGTCCCTGGTGTTAGATATGGACGAAAATCCATGTGCATATTGAAAGGGAGCAGCTGGAAACCGTGTGCATGTTAAACTCCAGACTCTTTGTGTTCATAGAGTGAGAAGAGTTTTCCTAATAGACTCATTTTGAACTCTAAAAAGTAATAAAATAAACAATAAAAACCTGAGAAAGTCTTCAAGTAGATGTGGAATTCAGAGAGTTGCCCCCTCCACGCACAAGAACAAGAGCCACTGCTCGCCATGTCATTTTGTCTCCAGTAAATGGCTCATTCTAACGTGTACCTGCTCGACGCGGAAAAGCTTTTACTCGTGTTTCAACTGTGGCCGTGACCCAGCGAATTAACAACATTTACTCAGTTACTCAGAGGACTAGAGAGCAAAGAGAGCCCAGATTTGCTGGTTTGGTTAATGCATGAGCGCCGTCATTTAGCTTGTTAGAGCTTATTAGCTGCCGTCGAGAAGTTGTGTTATTATCTCTCTCTCAAGCTGAGCAGATCCCCCGGGCACACGCACTCTGGCAACCCAATCTACCACAGCTACTTCATCCCCATGTAATACGAAGAAGACCCTCTCAGCTTACAGATACGCTCACACACACACACACACACACACACACACACGCACAACCACGTCCTTCGTCACCACATCCTACTCTGTCAACACCCTGGCACGGTCTGGTCACAAGCACGCCAAATTAAATCAACTACATGTGTGCAACCTGATTACGGCCTTCCAACGTAAAATAAGATCGATAAATCCAATATGGTGCATGGAGCGGAAGGAGCTGAGGCAGAGTAACCGACAGCTTGTAGGAATATTCTCTGGCCTGGGTGGGAGTTTGAAAACCAAAAGCTTCCCTCAGAGGAAGAGGAACAGAAGACATTTCTATTATTCTATTATTTTAGTTTGCAAAAGTATCTGCATCTCATCTGCAAAGAGGCATCTGTGCAATGGCTTGCGAATGTGTGCGATGACATCATACAAAAACAAGGGACAAAGGGAAGATTGGGAACAAATTGGACTGGTAACATTTCTGCATTAAGTATCTTAAAATGACTTATAAATGATTTATTAGACCACCTTTCATAAAAATCTTTCTTTGTTTAAAACTAAAAACGTTTTTATTATTTATTTGGCAAATAACAACCTAAATTCACCTTTTTATACCCAAATTTGAGCCCGGCTCATTGGGCTACTTCTCTGAGAAGTCAGAAAATAATCAAACATAACATCATAACATTCAACCAGTAAAACTGATTTATTTTTTTTTTGTTTATTGTTGAGGAATAATTTATCGTCTTAATCAAGACATAATAATGTGACTTTACTATTGTTTCTGTCTTCTGTTTGTTAAACAGAAAATTTGAAAATTCATGGACAATAATCATAATTCTATTTTAGCATTAACAATATAATTATGGTGTATGACCCATTACAAAAACATTAAAAATGATTTTGATAATTAACAAGGTTGTTAATTTAGGGCAGCTGTGCCATAAACCGTACTACTAACATAAACCAAAATGTTTACAACACACATTTCTGCAACTGCAACTCCATAATGTTTTATAACATGACTAAGTAATATGTAAATCCCCTGGGGGATTTGTCAAAAGCTCTTTTTTGGTTGCAAACTTTGAAACACATTCCAGTCGAGCTGTCATGTCAGTGTAACACAGAGAGACAGGTTTTCTCTCTCTCTCTCTCTCTCTCTCTCACTTTGTTTGCTTATAATTTCCTGAGGAAATTAGAATATAAAAAAAGACACCATCATTTACTGAAATTATGGATGCAACACTTACAGTTAAAGCCTCTGTAAAAAAAAGAAGCATAAAAAAAGGCAATTTGACATGCTATATGTGGTAACTGCTTCCATCCTGTTATTACATAAAAGACCCAAATTCACCTCAATTATATGAGAAGACCACGACAGTTTGCTATTCCACTCCCGAGAAAGGACACGATAACATTGCTCGACTCTCAGACTCGGTGAATTGGCTTTGTAAGGTGATGACAGATGAGTTATTTGGAATTTCTTTTTTAGCCCTTTTTAGCCCGGACTCATTCACAGCGAGCGAAAAAAATTATTAATAATGATCGAAAGAGTGCAATAGAAGTAATTATACACTAACTGAATGTCGATCATTTGGTGTGATAATTCTCTTTTCTTGTCAGCATAGGGAAGCATTGTCTGGTAATGCACTTCTGTAATTGCTCATGTAGTCGTCGTTTTCTATTTGCCTCACGCAGACATAGAATTCAGCCACGGTGGACCAGAGATGATCAGCCTGAGGATCTTAGCAAAGGTAAGTGTGCACCATAATCTCCTTCAAACATGCAAACCACTGATATTTGACAAAGCAAATAAAAAGACTATATTTACGACTCCCATCTGCCCGGGGACAGTGAGTTGTTGTTGGAACTTGCTGCTGAGACATGTGTATAATTCCATAGAACTCAGGCCTCAGATGAACCGGGTCTCTCTCTCTCTCTCTCTCTCTCCACACACACACATCTGCTGTGTCCCATCTGAATCAAATCTGCAATCAAGCAGCAAACGACACAACACTTTTTCCATACTGAGACTCAGCCGCTGTGGAGCAAGGTGAGCTCACAATCAATCAGCTCACAATCACAGGGAAAGTGTTCACGAAAATGTTTTCCTTGTTCACAGGTTAATCTTTCAACAAAATTGTACTTTTGTTGAAAGTTTTGTTAATCCAAATTGCTGAGCACATGTTCCTTTGGTGGAAGTCATTCACATTATTGCATCTTCAAATGTGTAGATATTGGCACATGGACCTTTTAGCTTTTCCATCATTGGTAACAACTGAAAAAATCTGAAGAAAATGGTTGACAAACTAAAAAAAATGACTATATTGGTAAAATAATGTCATATAACATGGATTGTATAGTTCATTCCCCTAACCCTAAGTTCATTAAATTCATTTGAGTGACACTAACTGAAGTAATATCTTGAAAAGTTGTTTTTGAACATTTTTCTTTAATCAGTGAATGTTGTAAAGCAAACAAAGGAAAAACTTTAAGTCTAAAAAAAAGAAAAAAAGAGTTGGAAAATAAACATAATAAAATGTGTCAGAGTTGGCGGTGCTTTACGGAGATAGAGAACTCGCCTCGGGTCGTCTATTGCTTGCGAAGCATGTGTGTCTGTCTATGCTCAGCCGGTGGGAGGAGCTTTGGACAGAGAGACATGATCTCAAACCTCGGGATGAGACTCGACTCCAGCTTTTGTGCAGACTAAAGCATCAGCGTGCATACGTCATCCACACCTGAGAAATGTCCAGCTATTATGAATGAAAGCCTTATGTTGTGTGACGTTAAGTCATTATATTCTCACAATCCGTTTTTCAAACTGGGAACGAGCCACAAGCCTGATGAGATTTAAAATCAGTTCATCTTTCTTTTATCCCACTGAATGCATGTGGGTTTTTCTACATTTCACTTGGTGAACACACTCCATTAAACATTGGTCTAAAAAAATATGTGTCTCAGGCTTTCATCACATTTCAATAAGACAGTAGAAACTATTATATGCTTTAGCCCGAATGACGTAACCTAATACAAGAACTTAGCAATTATGGTTCATGGCGAATCTCCCAAAGAAGCCTAAGTTGTGTTGTTGTTGTTGTTGCTGTTTTTTCATGGTTTCTCTGGGAAATGACAGTTGCTACAGTCAACAAGAAACACCTCACCTCAGCACCAAACTCAACTGTCTGAAAGACTGTGGCGCTTAACTTTTACATATGAGCAAATGTCTGATTTGTTCTACCCATTGTCATATAAGTGCACACAATCTTTTTTTTAGCAGTATTTAGATTGTAACTCAACTTAACTTTATTTATAGAGCACATTTAAAAACAACCGAGGTTGACCAAAGAGCTGTACAGCGTGCCCGCCAATAAAAATCAATAAAAATAGTCAGCATAAAAAACACAATCCAGAGCAAAATACAAGCAAACAAAAATGGGAGTCAAGCTTAACCTGACATGCAGTAAAAGTAGGTTTTTAAAGAGGCACATCTCAGTCACCTCAGGTCTTTAGCTTTGTTTTTGGGACTTCCTGTAGCAGCTGCTAAGACGACCCAAGTGCTCTGACTGGAGTGTGTAGGTACAGCAGTTAAGATAAGATAACACAAGATAAGATAAGATAAGAATGTATATTATAGACATTAGGTTACCAGAATATAATACAGTATAGGCCTGATATTTAAACTGAATTCTTTTGCTCACAATTCCTGGCAGTTTGATGGGATAAATGCATCTTGCCCCTGCCTGCCCCTGCACTGCCAGTGCATACACACATATGCCCCCTCATTCAGGTCTGATAGTATTGCTTGACAAAACCTGTTTTCAGATGAAGGGCACAGCATACAAAAACAAATCAGTAAATAACAAAAAACAACAGAAACTACTAACTATTGGAGCGTTAATGTGCACATATCTAGAGATTGCAGTAAGATACTCCACAGCTGTCCTGACCTTAGTCATTGCTTTCAAAGACAATAACAGAGGGGGGAAAAAAGTGTGATGAAAGATTTTTCCACCACATGTCAACCATCTCCTCTGCTTTCTTCCTCCAAGTCTATTAAGACTAATTGATACAATGCAAAAATGCTGATTTCATCTGTTCACAATATGGTCCAGGTGATCTCTTTATGGTTGAACGCCAGTAATGCGCCTCGAGTCACCAGTGAGGACAGTGAATCAGAGATTGGCCGCATCCTGTTTTGCCTGAATTATCCCCATGAGGGTGATGTATTCACCCTCATGGGGATCTGAGGATGTGAGTGTGGCCAGTGTGAGGTGTTGGGACGAAAATGTTTGCTGCAGCTTACAGGAGGACAAATTGTCCTCCCCATTCCCAAAGGCTACGGGTTTATTTCATGCTTTCCTGTCAGGTGTACTGAGGGGGAAGAAAAATCATATTATATACGACCTATGTGACTAGAATACAAACGGGTTGTCACGCCTGCCCTGTCACATTAGCCTACGCGTGTGCACATTCAAAACATGTTTATGCGGTGCTAAACTTTTGACCTGTAATAAATAACTTAATGATATTGTATCTGTATAAAACACTTGTCATGTTCAGGTAAATAATAAACTATTTACCCCATTTTAATCGTTATCCTCAAAGAAAAGTGGATTTTTCCACATCTACTGGAATCGATACACCTTGCACCCAGAATGGGACGACTTGACATCTGCGCGACCTTCATAATGGGACTCAGTGACCAGTATATGACCTTCTTATTACAGTGTCAGCTCAGTGGAACCACCCTGCGCTTGAAGCAGCGGATGTAATTTCCTGCTTAAGGCTTCATGACCACCATGAACAAGTACTATTTCTGTCTGGCCATTAGTGAGACCTAGGGTTTAGGCTACAGTTAGCATCACGCTGCCGTGCTATCAACTGCAATTTCACAGAGAAGAAACAGGTCCAGTGAGGTGTACTGAGTAAAGTGGTCTCTTCACTTCTATGCACATTCATTTACTCAACAGCCAGTGAGTAAATACTGATGCATAATGTACCGCTGAACCCCCCCCCCAGTGGGGCCCAACACACTGGCAAGTTTATGATCACCAGTTGGATATGGATTGTCTGTTTATCTACCAAACAGGTGCTTTCCCTGCTTGCCTCCTTTCACATCTGCCAATTAATCCTCACCCTGCACCAGGGCCGGCAAGTGTGCTAAATCCTTGGTGCCAGCGGTTCCATGGCGGCAGAGGAGTGTTGCAGAGAGTGATAACCTGGCTGAGATGCCCGGCAGAGCAGTTATCTGCAGATGTTTTTCAGTCTCATGTTTCACTGGTGCCTGATCAAAACAGGATTTACTCTCCGGCCTCGTGACTGGCAGTCACAGATGAGGTGTGGAAAAAAAAAAGAAGAAAAGAAGTTCTTCGAGTGCAGTAACTCAAACTTTAAACGTCAAATCTCTCTCAATAAAACACCTTTGGTAGTTTGTATTCGACACATATTTTTTTATTATAGAGAAAATCACGGTCTCGTTTTATGGAAATAAAAAAAATGCCTTTTTTTTTTCCATTCCATTTTCTATGTAATCTATCTTTAAGACCCCTGATTACAAAACAAGCTTTTGCCCCCTGACCACAAAGCCACATCCTCTGACCACAGACTCCTCTCTCAGTTAACAGCCTCTTTGCGGTGGCATCTACAGCCCTCCCATAAGCCCGTGTAATCTGAGGAGTAATAAATATTAGTCTGGTGGTCCCAGACATCCACCACTTTATCCCAGGTCCCGTCTGCACTTTTGGTCTGATAAAGGAGTCCATTTACTCTCTATCAATCCTACCTGGTCTGCCTGTTGCCATCTCACAGTATCAGCACTCAACTCCCTAAGAAGCAATTGGCTTATGTCTATTATCTACAAACTCTTTTTTTCTGAACCACAATATTTTTTTTTGCATTTCGCCTATGTGTCGTGTCTTTAAACGACTACATTCTGTGGCACAAATGACCAAGGTTTAACAACAATTCAGGAACCAGCAATTGTTAAGATCTTTCAGTCAAATCCACCGCAATTGGATGGATTAAACCTGTATTCCATTGGGTAGTTGTTGAGACATTTAATTCTGGAGAAAAGGGGTGGATCGGTTGAGCCTTGACGCCAGCATGGCTAAAACTTTAATACTCAGAATAACTTGGACACTGCATATTCTGTGTGCCAATATAATATTATTCTCTTTGCCACTGAGGAAAAACGATTGCTTGATTTCGGGCACAAAGGAACTGTTGTGTTTCTGTAACAAGGAAAAGAACAGCATTCACTTGGCATCCATCCCTCCATTTTCTACCGCTCTATCCTCCACATGAGGGTCACGGGCATCCAATGTATTTTAATTTTGACCAGAACCTGTTAGCCGACATTTTGCGTCTGCTATGTCCCCAAGACAGTGACTAAAGAGGGACTGCTAGGAACAAGAACATGATCTGTAGCCTCTTCAATAAATGAATGCTGCTCTCATATCTCTAGAATAATGGATCCCAGAATTCAGAGTACTTATCTTTATCGAAAGTAATATTAGATGCTACAGAAATGGCAGTGAAAACAGAAATGTGCACAAACTTGTCCCAATTTATTTTGTGAATTGGTTCCTCATAGTTTGTCATCCTTTACAAAGTGGGTCCCCGTATGAAAGGCTGGAGAAAACCCGCAGTAGAAGGTCTATCACTGCAGATCTATGTTTTTAGTAATAACGTTTCCCTTATCAATGGTCATGTCCAAATGAGAAGGAAACCAAGCAGGGTCCTGGAGCGAGGGAAAGCCAGCGTGCCTGCAGCCAGCGAGTAAGTGGCAGAAAAATGTCTGTTGGGGAAAAGTTGAACAGCATCTGCTGAAGGGATGTGGTGGTTTTTGCCCCAAGAGTAAAATGGACATCATGTTTCCTCTTATATAACTGCCCTGTTGATTACCACATTTATTCTAACCACGCAGCCATTTATTTACTTGGTACAGCTCTCATGGAGCCTGTGGAGATGTTGCTTTCAGGACTTCATCAATCGTCAGCAGGCAACAGTTTTCACTGCACCTTGGAAATGAATGAGCGTTGCCCGCTATATCCCCACGGACAGCTTCTCATTTGTTTACTCCCAGCATACCATTAGACCATCATACATCAGTATTTACCTTGCACTTGCAGCACAACAACAAATGCCAGGGTTTTCAATGGAAAACAGACTTTTGGAAAACACTTTTCGACAATGTATCATGTTTTTCTTGCTCAATTCACTAATGAACCCAATCCATTTACTTGATTATCCTCGCTGCCAAATGTCTACGTGTTGCTGTGGTGAACTATCGCAGCCTCCTGGAGATTGTTTATTGCCTCAAAGGTTTAGTTTTACCAGTCAAGAGCAAGAAGGGGACGATTAGTTTTCATGAAAGAGGCCACTCCAGAGAACCTACACACTCTCCTATGATGTCATTCTCATCCCCCTGGTGTTTTTCCATTAATCAAGCACTTAAGGAGTAATGGCTGCATTTCTTTGGAGGTTGTGATAAGTGTAGGTAGAGATGAATCAATTAGCTGCACAATCAACAAGTACATTTAAAAAAAAAGATTGCCTCTTGTTTCACATGATTCATGATTTCGTTTGTCAAACTACATCCTATTTTTTATCAAATGTATTGTCGCTATCAATCAGGACACATATAGGCGCAAGGCTAAAAGCACCACGGTTGCTCTGACAGTTGCTTGTGCTGGAAAAGAGAAAGAGGAACTTCTCTAATGCTAATTCAACTGCACGGACCCAGCAAATAAATAATGTAAATGTTGAATATTTAAAAATTAGAAACATTGTAGACTTTGACTGAGTGTTTAGTGAGTGCTGTAGAGCAGCCACTGCAGTGGCACAGGCTGCATTCACCCAGCAGGCTAAGGGGCCATGGGAACCAGGACCACCGTAACGGAAATGTGCAGATATGATCCAGTCAGACCACTTGGCTGTAGACAGAATCAGGTCACTATTTATGCTTTCCATAACTTGGTTATCTTGGGCTACCTCAGGCTCTGAATTGATGCATTGAATTTATGTTGTGCCCTTAGCCTAAGGGCCTTAGGTTAAGTCTTTCCAATCGGCACAGCTAAGAGGTGATGGAGTGTCCCAAGACATTTACAGACACAAGACTCGGATCCTTCCTTTCTCTTCCTCACACACACACACACACACACACACACACACAGCCACGGTGAGTAGTTTGCCTCATGAGAATGAAAGCCGTTAGTCTTACAGAGTAAATTCAAACATAATAGAAGGAGATTCATGACCCTGTTCCCCAGCTCCTTTAAAAAAACAAAACACTCCATTATTAACACTGCTCACAACTTGCACATTAATATTCTCAACTTGAAACAGGGAGTAAATCCAAAAAAAAAGGCACGAGATTAAAATTTTATAAAGCATTTATGGAGACATTTCGGTTCACTCAGCAATCCTTTAAGATAAAGCATTAGATAAATTCCCTGTTCACTAAATACCTCCTCTCAACCACAATGGCTCAGTTAGCTTAGATGGCAAAGAGTCGACAGGCTTTTAAAGACTGTAGAAGTACGATTTAAAACCATTTCTCTCATTTACAGGCGAAAAAGCATATTCATATTCGTAAACAATTTTCCAATCTTCAATCCCAGACATTAGTTCATCACTTTAGTCACTAAGTACCTACTTTTTAATAGTGGATGGATTGTGTATGAGTCGGGATTTTCATATTGCATATTGTCTCGGTACATTATGACCATTCTAAAGGTTCAGTGATGGCACAGAGTAGTGATACATCCCAGCTGTAACCATCTGACAGCCAGCTGACCACAATCCCTCACTCATTTCTTGCTACAACACTACTGCTGAAAGCGGTTCTCATCCATACAGAGCTCCCGAAGACAGTAGTGAAACTCGCCAAGTTGGGTGCGGCTCCGGATGGTCCACACGTGATGGCAGAGGTTCCAACAACAGAGAGTGCAAAACCAAGCTTAGCCAAGGTTGATGGTGAAAAGAAATACCCATTACTACAAATCTTTAGGCCAAAATACAGCTTTCATCCATTGCGTCACAAAAATATACAAAGTGATCCCGCAGTGATCACTTTGAACAGGCTCAAAGGTTTCAAATCTTATTCAGTTCCAGTTAATGATAACAGAGTTCCTGACTGAGTGCTTCTGCCAGAAAAGTGTGAGGTGATTACGTGTGATAACTAAATTCTCCGGACATGGCGACAGTAGGGAGAGTTGAGCTGAGCAGTAGCTTCATCCGCTGAAGTATCATCTTGGTTAGCATCACTGATGCAGGCCATTCAGAGCCACGTAAATGAAGTGTAACTGACAGGGTTTTGATAATCACACTTGAAAATGGCTTCAGGGAGTCTTGCTGTCGAGTGCTCAATGATCCCAACTGTGCCATTAACACGATGGGCAATTAGAGTTTGGTGGGTAGAGATCGACAGAGATCATCAGCACTCGCAGACGTAAGGGTTATACCATCAGCAATTATATTTTTCCTTTAGAAAAAAAATAAAGCATCATTACATTTTAATGTAACAGGAAAGACTAAACCATCAGGAACCTTATTCAGTATATAAGGGGAGCATTCAACTAGAATTTAGGGGGTGACTGGAAACAGGGGTTGATGCATCTGTGTTGTCAGTTTAGGCTGTGAGGGGCTAACATTTCCTCAATATTCCAGAAATGTGCTCATATAAGAAAAGTTTATAGAGCTTCATTTGTAATTCTATGCACATTTTCCATTATTTCTCAATGTATGTATGTCAGAGATATGTCCGCATTGCTCATTATGCCTGGGTTTCTTGCTTTATTACGTGATTACAATGTACAAAATGTCAAACAGCAAACACATCGCAAAATATTCAAGCTGCAATTACGTATGGCACATTCGCATGCATTTGATAGATTGTCTTGGAATTGCTCTTTATTTTTGATGAAATGTCAGAGGAACCTTGCTGTGTGTACTTGGCACAGATAGAAGAGAGGCACAGCACTACATCTGTGCAGTTCTGAGATTATCCTCCTTTCCCTGATCTCTCTGTAAATGTTCCGTTTCATTCATGGCTGGGATTCCGAGTGCTAGAAAAGTACCAAAAGTACTGTTTGTGTAATAAATGCAAAACTAATTACATGTATTAACAAAGATGTTTGTTTCATATATATGAACAAACTAAGTAACTAAGTTGTGCAGAAAGATCACATTGTTGAAAACCAACTCAAAGATAGACAAAGTTTCTCTCTCTGTCCTTGTCTCTGCATCGTTTCTGTCACTCTGTGTCCTGATCTCAGTCAGTTCTCAAGAACTCATTTCCTCTGACTTTGTGGTTTCTATATTTCACACACTGTACACTTCACAGCTGTGACTGCCCAGCTCTCCAAGCTTGGAGTTAGTAAGGCACAAAGGAGTATTGTGGTGATGGGAAGCGTCGACAAGGGGAGAAAGCAGCAGGGAGTTATCTTTGGATGCCGGGTTGTAATAATTCCGCGCTGCCTGGCACAGGAAACGGTGTGTAGAACGCTGTAGATTGACTGGAACAAGGTGAGCCGTCCAAAAAGAACGAAATGGAAAACAAAGTGCAACAGCTAATTTACACCATGTCCAGTGAGAAGAGGACAGAGCGCAAACAGTTTCGTCTGTTTCTGCCAAATCCGCGGCTTGAACATCTGTCGTTGAATGGCTATCTGAGCTCTCCTGACCACAGACAGGGTTTCTGTGGGTTCATGTACATTTGTTTTTAATGGGGTTTGCACAGAGGGGTGCCTAACCCCAATCACCATAATGTGGTGGTGCAAATGATTTTTAGGATTATTATTAGTTTATCTAATATGTGTGACATTCATTCTGTTTTGATTACCTTTCATTGCTGTCCTCAGTATGTTCTTGATTTCAAGAGGACAACAAATAGTCTACATTATTTACAGGTGACATAGAATGCTTGTATCACACATATATGTTAGTTATGGAAGTCTACTTACATATATGAACTTGTTTTCATGATTAAAAACCTCCTAATCGCTGCAAACGAGCCGATCAAAATATCTCCTCACTGACACTCTTGTCAGCCGTGCCGTTTCAGACCAAAACCGCACCCCTAGAATGTGTTGTGATTGGCCAGCCAACGAGAGCTTTCCCACTGTCCTGTGATTGGCCAGGTACCTGGAAGTGACGTAATAGATAGGCCAGCTCTCAGATACACAGCTCCCCCTCTGGCACGGTGGATGCTCTGCATCTCAGCAGCTACAACGAGAGTGGTTCTTCTTCTTCTGCGGTTGAATGTACACAACCGGATGTGCCCGGATTAGTGCCCGCACCAGGAGGCACTACGGTGGTGAGAGGAGTGGTGAGGATTTTTGATGACGACATCAAATTAAGGAAGTGCCGATTCGCTTTGCAGAGCCCAGGAAAACAATACAACACTATTTTCTCAGCAGTGGCTGAACTGTTTGTTCTGAAACTTTAGGGTTTCATAAACGAGGTAATGACGCAGATACACACACAAACGCAGCGTTAATTGGAGCTTCCGGTCTATGTGGGCTTTAAAGTGTATGATTGGAGTTGATTCATACAGTGAACAGAACCATCTTTGCCATGAAAATGGTTTGTTTCCAGGATTAACTTCTGTTTTATGTGGTGCTTTGTCAAAAATCTGCGGATACAAATATGCAAAAGAAATATTGTGTAAGTAGTTTAAGCTTTTAGGACGTTTGGGTGACATTAGAGAAAGATCATAGCGGGGGTTAAGCCTTGCAGACAGAGCACACATTAATCCTTGACTTTTTCCTTGAAATGTGTCTACCTTTATGGTTTGCAGAACTGTTTGAAATATTCTCGGAGGGGATTTACAAAAACCTGATTACTCACTTGGTTGTTCCATCTGTTGGATTTCTGGATCGTCTCGAAGCTTGATTACGTTAGAGTTTTGTAAAAGAGGACCAAAAAAAAATGCAGACTAGGGATTAAACGAAAAACCGACAAAAGATAAAAATAACCAAAACAAAACAAAAACCACATCCAGAAAGTACACTAGTAACAAGATGAATTGGAAAAGAAACAAAGAGAAACACAGAGAGGATATTGACAGGAGGCCAGTAACAACACACAGGTGACAGCAATCAGGAAAAGGTGTGTGTAATCAGGGATAAACACAAGGCAAGGATGTAAAACCAGGGAAGAGAAAGAACTGTGTAAAAGAGGAGGTGAAATAATGACAGATACACACCAGACAACAACCACGACTATCTTGAAAAATCTTAAAATTCAAAATTTGAAAAACAGCAGTTTCACAAAGAGAGGGAACTAACTGTCCAAAATATAACAACACAATCACATGTCCAAACAGACACTTTCAGAAGACCAAGTGTCTTCAGGGTCTTCATGAGTGCATAACAAATTGCATTGCATTTCGAGCCCACGCAGCAGCTTTCACAACATCTGTTATAAACTATATTTTATTCTGTGGCTGGATGATCTGTCCTAATGACTAAGACCTATTCATATTAAATCAAGCTCTTTCACAAAATGTAAATCAGTGGGTTAATACGTGATAATAATGGAGCATAATTAAGTTAAATAAGGGTTTGTTTGTTATGATCAGACATGATTGCAAACCTGGAAATTGCAAAAGTGTCAACATTTTGCCACGTTTATTTCTTTCTAATTGATAATGTGTCCTCATTATGCTGATAAACAACATCATCTGCGTGGCGTTGTGTTTGCTCTAAAAGGTATTTGCTGTTAGAAATTTGCATTCTGGTCTAAGAGACAGGGTTACGTGATGTCTGCAGCCAAACTAAGCACGGACTCAACAGGCATATTTACACACACACACACACACACATGCTCGCATGCAGAATCAACAGAGCCTGAGCTCGGCTCTGAGTCACCGAGTTCTAAAAGAGCTTTCTCTTTTTTTCTAATTTAGAGCCACGTTACATCATCAGTGAGGACAGAGACGCCTGAGGCCGCAGGGCCGCCCTCCTTCACAGAGCCATCCCTAATGAGCAGCAATAAAAAAAAAACAATATTCTACCTATAAAAAGAGCTAATAATTAAACATGTTTTAACTTTTTTTTTTAAATTATTATTATTAGTCAAACTGTGGCAGCAGTAATTTATAGATGTGACGAAAGTTTTAAACCTGCCTAAACCTTCCCTCAAACTTTCATTCCCTGTTTTATTTTATTCCCTGTGCAAATTACAACTACACAAATCTGTCACCCAGCCCTTTTATCATTTTATTTTATTGTTTTCACCTGACATTTACTGTTAAATGGTGTACTAAATAATATTTGTTGAAATTACATATGTCAAACTTAACTGTGAATGGACTGGAAATCAATGAATTGTTCAGCTGCATCATGTTCAAAAGAAAAAAAAAACGACCACCAAACAACACATTGATCTTTTAATGAGTGGTAGCATTGAATTCAACATATTATGCGATTACACACGCATATACACTTCCAAACAATTATACACTATGTACAAAGAATGTAATTAGACAAAGGGCATACGCTGTACGTTAGCGTCTCACCCACTTCAGTGACCTTTCCCGTTTTTGTCCGTGAATGTCTGTAAAACAGCTCAGGCTTCCTCATCTGCAATTCATTAGATAAAAGGTCAGCAAGCGAACAATCTGCCTCCACTTCTGACAACCTCACAACAACCTCCCTACTTTGAGACTTCTAAGGATGCGCCATGGCTTTTCTTTCCCATCGGTGCTCCAGTGTCCACAGCGTCGATCGTGCCGTGGCACAGGGTTTATACCTGACGAGACGACTGCTGCTGTCAGCGAGCTGTTTGATTATGCATGTTTCTGTATCACCTTGTTTTCCTTCAGCACCATGACTGTCAGCAGAGTCTGCTGTAATAAAAAGGTGTTGTGACGATTTAATTCATCTCTTAGCCTTGCTGTGGTCGAGGCACCCATTAAAAGCAGCGTCAGCACACTGGAGAAAACAGCACCAGGGCCGTGAGGGCAGCTGAATAATCAGGAGAGATGATTGCTTTTTACCTCTTCTTCCAAACCCAAGCCGTGCCATGGGAGAGTGACTTTGCCTTAAGTGTTTCATGCATATACTGTATATGCATGAGGATTCTTTATATTTAAGTGCACAGTTAATTAGATTTTAGAAATTTAAAAAAGCAAAGCAGATATTATAATATAGTCTCCCGAGAGTACAATTGCATTACTTAGATTACATGAAGCATGCAAAGATATTGTATGGAGCTGGAACCATGAGAATACAAATGAGCTGTATTCTGTATTTTAATTAAAGTTGGCTTTCTAAATGTGTTTGTTCAACACTTTATCATGTGTTTTTGTTTGTTGAATTTCTCTTCAAATCAATAAACTTGTGGAAGCCTGGGAGGAAAAAGATTTTTTGTTGAGATTTTTGCAACTGGAAATTTAGTGTCACTTTATCGTCTATTTTCTTCTCATTGGAAATAAAGTTTACAAAATTGACACCATGCGCAACTGAAGACCTGAAACTAACGACAAGCAAGATTATTTATGTGAGAGAAAATTCGAATCTTCAGCCAACTTTAAGTGTAATTACTCACATATTCTTATAACCAGACCTGGTGTACAGTATTAACAGCCATAATGGACGATAAGACACGTATTAGGCGCCTTTCAAGGTTCCCTCCCTATAGATACCAAGGCTCCAGGAATCTGGACCGGATACACTATCTCAAGTCTTACTAATTATATGTATCAGACCGGCACGTTGCTCGCCAGAATCTGCAATGATACCTCGAGGCAGCCTGTAGCCAAGTGAAAAGGGAACTTGGCTTGTAACTGAAAGGTCACCAGTTCAAGCCCCCACCAGGTCGAAAGGGCTGGTGCTGCTCCCCGGGCGCTACTCAGTGTGGCAGCCCACTGCTCCTAATTCTAGGATGGGTCAAAATGCAGAGAATAATTTCCCTAAGGGGATTAATAAAGTATCTAAAATAAAAAAATTGACTGTTCAGATGTCAGGCATTGTCTCAGATCTAAGCTTTCTACAATAAAATCTTTCAACTTAACTCATTACTGACTCCAGAGGTTCCATCGTATTTTCTCTTTTATTTCCAGACAACTGTATTTATTCATTGCTAAGAATGTGAATTTCACCAAATAAAATAAAAAGTGTCCTAGAAACAAAGTATAGCTTTGACGTGAGGGTTTGTGACTTTCAAATATAAACAAATCAAATTATTGTCAAATGAGTTCACACGTTGCTGATTACGCAACTCCACAGGTCTCGCACTGTGTTTGTCTGTGTTGCAGTGTCTTGTGATTAAAACGGTCAATATCTAAATAAAAAGCCGTAGGCTGCTTGGCTTAGCACGAATACAGGAAGAAAAGCTCAAATTACCAAACAACAAAAAATAAGAAGAAGAAAAAGAAAATCAGCCGTCAACCATAACGTGCACAAAAACTGGAAGCAGAAAACTACAAACTAATTGTTTTTCCAATTTTTCCTCTCATCGTGCCAATCTAAGATAACCAGCTGTCAGCGGTAGCTTCACTCGCCATCCAAACACCAGAGTGGAATCAGCTTGTGTCAGTTTTGTTCCAAAGTTGTAATCATTCCAGTGTGTGATCAATATAAAAACCCTTGGAGGAAATGATTGTGATTCCGACAAGAATGTGAATCACAATTACCATGAAAAGCTCGCTCAGAATGTAGACCTGCTGCCCGCCAGTTCACACTGTGTTTGTATGATCTTTTGGCGAGTTTGCAGATGTGCAAGGAAACATTTCCACAGCTGTCCTGCCCACACATGAAGCATACATGCAGTGGAAGGAGAGCACGCCTGCTTCTGCCTCCGCTCACTGTAACCACAAACTGCAAAAGAGTCGTGGTGCCTGCTGGAAGTCATTATGCAGTGCTCAAAGCCAATAAAAGGATGCCAGGAGTTAACATCCTGCGACCCTTTCACACTTACTCACTTACATTACACGTACACCGCTTTCCTCCTGCTGTGGTGGGATTTTGGAGAGCGACTTGTCACATTCACGACATTAGGTAGTCGACTGAGGCCTGCAAAGCCTCTCTCGCACACTTACATGTGCGCACAAACAGGCTCTTCACCGTGGGGTTTTATATTTTCACCGTACGGGTGAATCTCAACAGGGATAATTAATCAATTAGAGGTTAAAGAGGCTTAGTGCTCTCAGCTGAGTGGGATTAATGGTCACCATCTCAGTGATGACGTGGCACTGTTTCCACCAGGGAACCGGATGCTTAGAGGCTGCACGCAGACAGAGTTAAGGCCAGATAGCATCCAGGTTGCAGTGTATCTCCAAATTGTTAGCCTGGGAATAAGCACTGCCCTAATAAACACAAACAATATTTCCATTCAAGCCTGTCATATCTCTCAAGTATCATTTTCCTGGATCATTTACCTTTTTTCATTCTTTCCCCCCTTGAGATTTTTCATCCGAGAATCGCTGCACATAAAATGCAAATAACCCCAGTGATGACAGTGGCAATCACATCCTCCATTCCAACCACTGCCGTATCTCAACGGCTGTCATCGAGAGCCCATGTTGGGACACACGTGCGCACAGAGAGTACAGCGCATTGTTTTACCTTTTTTGGCATCATCTGGACGTGCACCTCATTAGTTATACTATCAGAAATAAACACCAGCTTCTATGGTCCTCACCTGTGGAACAAGCTCCCTGAACACCTGAGGTGTGCACAAACTGTCAGCTTGTTTAAATCAGGGTTGAAAACATTACTGCTAACTGCAGCTTTCTGATATGCCAATTTTAACCACTTTAACTTTCATATCTGCTTGTTTAACGATTTTAAATTACATTCCAATGTTGCATTAATTTGAAGTTGACAGATGCGTAATCTGTTGGGTGTTTCTCGGAGTTAAAGGAGGACTAATTGGATGAAATGAGAAGAAAATGTAAAAGAGCACTTTTTTTTGATTCTTGGAGACTCAGGGGACTGTGTGGGAGTGTAAGCCCTGTGACTTATTTCATTTGCACATCGGGGACAAATAAGGGAGGGCAAACACAGATCAGATGGAAAATCTTCGTCTGCTTGATTTTAAATTGTTTTTATTTCTATAATTGATTTTTGAATTGATTTTATTTTAATGTCCAACGTATTTACTTGCCTCTGTAAAGCACTATGTGTAAGAATGGCGCTATACAGATAAACTTGCCTCGCCTTGGTAAAATGCTGCCTTTGACCATGTGAGTTTTGCTATAAGGAATGTTACAAGCAGGCCTTGGGGAAAACCTGATCGCACCATGAACATGGAGACTCCCACTTCCCAAACCACCAGCAACAAATGGTAAAACAATGCATTTTAAAGGTTTATTTAAAAACAAGCACAAAATGTCTGCTGGGAGTCTGGCTGTGAGCTGCGAGTGGTTCAAGGGAAGTCCAGTGCAGCTGTGATGATCAGCCCTCTTGTACTGAAACCTCCTGTGCAGGACCAATCAGCTCCCAGGATCCACCCACTCACACACACACACTCACACACACACACACACATAATTCAATCAAGTGTGCACACCTGCAACCCGTCTCACACTCACATGCAGACACACAGACGAAACCACCACCCTGGTGTTTTAACAGGAAAAAAACGTCATTGGGAAGTATACTAAGAAGAATTCTTAGTATGTGTACACATAATTAGATTTAGTTTGGTAGCTCTTGGCTACAAAGCAATACTTATATTTTATGAGCTTATCTTCATAGCTTCAAATAAATGTGATATTAGTGCATAGCAGTCTTGTATAAAGTACCTAAAAGGGATACTTTATAAGCACAAGCATCTTGACACTGGTAGAAGTCACTCTTTGTATAATATTACTTAAATAAAAGTCTTCAAGTATGTGACATTGATTATACTTAGGTATCAAAAGTAATTTTCTGAGAAGTAAAAGTATTTATAAAAAAAAAGAAGTGAGGAATGAGCCATGAGCCACTCCTGCATAAATGCTGTGAAGTTGCAAACTAGGAAAGGACATTATATTACAGTTAATTAACTGTACTTCACTGTTGTATGAAAACAAGGCAAAGTGTGATTCTGCAGATACAGAGTGCACTTAGCCATCACCTGCACATGACCTGCTGCAGCACGGTGTCACTCACAGTGTCACAAACTGCGAGAACCTATTGACCTGTCGCATTTTTGCCGGAACATGTTCAATCTACTGTCTGAGGCACACAGCCCCGCTAATCACAGACATCCGCCTCCCTCGGAATTGTTTCTTTATGTGAGGCCAAGGTGTGAAGAAAACAACATCCCACTAACTCTGTTCTTCCGCTGTTTAATAGAGGGGACATATTAGGTTTGTAATGACAAGCTTAAAGACATCAGCAACAGGCTCGCGTCCAAAAGAACATTCGAGCTATAACACCAGGTGCTATTTCCCGCGACTGAAATATGCATTTATCGGTGCATGTGCTGTTTATTTTAAATCAAGCCAATTTGGACCCGGGGGCAGAACATGCAAGGAAAGGAAATGAAAACAATTGTCATATAATGTGGCAGCAAAACAATATTTGAATGGTCTTATGCATTAATGGACAAAGAACTGTCCTCAGACACATGGATGTAAAACATAAAACTGAGTTAGAGGCACACAAAGGCTGGAATATGTGATTTTATTTCTATTTATCTATTTGGAGTAAATGTCAGAGCAGTTTAGAAGACATTAGACTTAAGCAAAGGGGAACACTGCTGGTGTTTGTTTTGTCTCAGATGCATTAGCCTGTTTAAAGAGCCCGAGATATGTTATTATAAACATAAAAGATCAGATTTCATTCGGTACGGTCTTTGTCTGAAATGTATTTTGGTTGTCCGTGCCTTCGCGGGCCACCAGAAATGTCACAGGAATGATTTTTCCCATTTATGGTTCCTGAAATGTCTCACATGCATTGACTGTCCGCCATCATTAAATTATATTTGTTATATATGTAGATAGAATCAGTTAGCAGAGATCAAACCTACCAACTGTAAGTCAGCTCGAGGAATAAATAATCTCAAATATCAAATTAATCATGTACAAATAAACATTTATTATTTTTCATACAAAATAAAATTTGGGACTGCAATTTAAATACATTATTTTAGAAGACTGAAAAGAGATTTTTCTGAGTTATATTGAACTACAGTTATTGTCTATAGTGCAGAGGGTAAATAATGTAATTACAGTCTTCCGAGTGGTTTTCTCTGATCTTCTGGTTAAACTCAGATGTGCATGACTTTGGATTTGTTGAACATTTTACAGTTAATAAAAAATAGAAATAGAAAATAGGTCTCAGATGAATTCACTCACTATTATATATTATTACGTTTTGGCATTCGGTAGAAAAAGTGGCATCTGGAAAGGATTAAAAACATGCATCAAAACAGTTCTGAAGTCATGTTGCCAAAAGCAAGAAAGTGGAACTAATGTGTTGTATGCAGTAGAAAACTATACAGAAACATTCACAAACCAAATGCTGGGACATTTACATGCACAACAAAATGAACTGGGAGAAACTGAAAGGTGAGCAGTGGCTTAGTAATTAGTTAACGACACACAGGTGCAACTAATTAGGATGCAGCAGGTGATGTCAATATTAAGAAGTCACAGGGACTGAGGTCGTCTCAGAGGACGAACGACGTGAGTAACAACATGGTGTACAATGCTAACAAAAGAGAAACTGACACAGAGTCCAGCGTCAACATGACATGACACACACAGCTGGGGATGTTTATGTACAAATAGGAATCTTCCAAGTGTCTGACAGACATCCTGAAGCAGTGAAGCAGTGAAGTGATAAAGGGTAAATTGATTCTACTTAGGTATTTATTTTAGTTTCCTTTTTTTTATTATTGCTGTGCAAAGAACTGTAGTTTGTAACTTTTAAATATAAACACATGTCGGTAGCATACTCCATCAGCTCCACACAGCGCTGCAGCTGTACACGCACAAACACTCTCTCAGTCAGGTCTAATAGCAGAATAATAACATCAACAACCACAAAAAAGTTACACACTGCTGTCTTTAGTGTATAAAGGAATACAAGGCGGGGTGTCTTGCCCGGACATGTTGCCAGTCCATCACAGGGCCAACAAGCTCAGAAGAACCCCTGTGTCACCTCTTGTTGTCAAAACTCACTGAGCTTGATTAATTAAGAAACACACTGTAGGATTTCAACCTTCAAATAATGTCTCCAAGATTATTTTGATAGTACATCAGGTCATAAGAGAGTAAATGGCAGTAAGACCAGGTCTGCATCACCTGCATTGGCACCATGTAACTTGTGGTTTTGGGTCCATGCCACAGAAACAACTACAGCAGAACTAATTTACGGCAAGTGACAATGTTACTTGAGTTGATGTCATGGAAGAGGCGGCACAAAAACCACTGAGGTTTAATGAGAATGATAGAATATGCAGCTGGACCTCAACCAAGTGCGACCTGGTCCTGTTACTGTTGGATTTGTATGTGTAAATAGTTTGTTTGTCATCTATCTAGTGCATTTGAGCTTTCTGTGGGTCAGGCTGTCCTCTCGTCCTCTTGTTCATCCAAATACTGATTATATGAGTCGGTTTGAAAACACAAGCTACATAAACTAAAGCACTATCCTTGTTTTGTTTCTACTATATTGTAATGAGTATGTGTTTGTGTACCATGTGTATAGAGTGCTATAACACAGGATGCTGCACCTGGTCTGACAACATGTTCAGACCAACAGTATCGTTGGCTTGTCAACAAATGCACATGTTACCATGTCATATATTTTACTGCAGTTGTAACAAATAATACTGTTTACCAACTGTGGGGGGAACCGGAGAACAAATCCTACTTTGTGTTATGTTAATACTGAGGATGAAAGCACTCCAACACTGAGGAAAGTGGTGAAAAAAACAACTTTTCCTGCACTCGCTCCAAAGTAACCAGCTACTGGATTTAACAGTTCCATAGCCTCCAACCTCAACAGCAAATTGTTTTTTAACATCATCTAATTAAGTCGATTAAAAGTCAAGTGCCCAATATTTCCGCTCTAAGCTGATGTCTCCAAAATATTACTATATAAAAGCGGGATGCCAGTGTCAAACATCTGCAAGTCGTTCCTGTGGAGGAGCACTTGTAGTAAAGCTGTCAGAGTCATTATTAAGTTGAATTTAATTAGGTTTCACAGTTTAATAGTGCAAGTGAAGCCGCAGCTGTTTTATTGTTTTTCACTGTATTCACTGAGTAAATCCAACCAAAACTTCACATTCCCTCTACATTGCATTACAGCAATGGGCTCACTGTTTTCCGACTTTCAGAAAATGATCATGCATGCTGCGTTTTCGAGACATCGAAGCAAATTTATATGATTGGCTGTGGCTTTAATGTGAATCTCTAATGGCATCCCCCGAGGAATAAAACAAGAGAGAATAAAAAGCACAAGACAAACCTCCAGCAGTAACCGACTTTAGAGGAGCTGCAGATCTGCACGAGTGAGCTTTGCAAAGCCCAGTGCGACTGCGACTGAAATTAAGAGCAGAACAAGTTAACTGCACCATTGGAATGAAAGGTAGTTCAGTTCTAAATGTTCACTTTCTATCATCATAGTCAGGCCTTAAAGCGAAGGTTACAGGGTTCAGTTTGATTGACTCCAGTGTCTAGTTACATCAGGTTGATAAGCAAATCCACTAATAGCTTCTTTATGTCCACTGATGTTATTAAGCACTGGGATGAATCCAAACCCCCACAGTCCAGCTATTGTTTTTGATTTGTAGCTTAAATTTCTGCTTCATGGAAACAGGACTTAGAATATTTCTATGTAACACAACATGTCACCATCATTGCTGATATTACAAGAGATAAGAAGAAAATATATTCCACTATTTTCACTCCTAATGGATGAAGATGATTTTAGTCTCCACTGAGAACAAAACATGTTGGTTCCCACTTGTTTTTGCTTTTGCCTCAGCCGTCTTCAGGTGGCCACTGAACGCACAACAACTCACAGAATCCAAATTAGAGAAGTTAGAGAAAATAAAACGGACCATGAAATATGAAATATGAAATATTTCGTCTGTAATTTGGATTACAGACGACTTTCCAAAAAAGTTGCATGGCACATACTCCTGTCAGATTTGGGACCAAATCAAAGATCTGCAAATATATAGCAGGATTGGGGGAAAAACAATTGTGTATTTTTTCTGTATTTTTTATTTATTTGTTTTAATGTGGCACATGCTTGCAAGGTTCTGGACCAAATTTGAAAAGACCAAAAATCAAAAACAGACTTCTGGTTTGCCAGTGACAAGACTTACTTATTTGTCTTTGGGACATCCTCCCCTTTGGCTTCAGTTCCTGTTTGTGTGATGATCACTGTTCTGGCTGGCTGCAAGTGGCCTGAGGCAGGAGCACAGAGGCACGTAGGCCTAAAATCACAGTCAAACCTCAAGAGAAAAGCCTGGCTCCCATAGTCCATCCCACAAACTTTTCCATAATGTGAAACCATTGCTCATTCTCTCGATGTTGTCGTTGGTCCAAACCAAAGCACTGTTACCACCCACCAAGGAACAGACAACAAAAGGACTCATGAGAGAGAACGAGAGGCAAAGTGGTGGTGTCAAGTGACCCAACCTGGAAACTGCAAATTTGGTTATTTTCCTGTAATTATAATTTGTGTAATTTCATGTATTTACGGCTTCTCTGTTCCGCACATTTGGCTCCAATAAGCTAATCTCAGACATTTTGGATAGGTGGTATGGCAGCGGCCGCTCTGCTAGTCCCTGTGTGAAGGCTAATGTAGATGTACAACCTGCCAAGACTGGTACAGGTGTTGCCATGACTATAAACGCTCAGGGGACTTGCAAACATTAATACTGAGAGGAGAATCGAAGATCATCTTAGTGCAAAGGCAGTGGACACAGGTTTATGAACACAGAGGTCTAGTTTGCAAAAATAATAATGTTTGTAGCCTTCAATGACCTTGTTGCCCCACCTGAAAAACGTGGAATTTATAGTGATAATAGTGGAAGATTAAAAAATGTCAATTACAGAATAAACAGAATCATTTCATCAGATGTAACAAGTAAGCTATCAATTTAACATGAGTTAATTGAAAGTGTGTTAGCTCCAAACCGGGACAAAAAACTGTAGCGAACACTTAATCATCACTTATAACAGCTTGACAGAAACAATAACACACAAACAAACAAAAACAGGAACATCCATTCAAGTGCTTGTCAAAGATAGACACTTTCCATGTACAGTACTTAACAAAGATCATATCTATTAAAGGGTCTACATCAGCTGATTTGTTTTATAGGAGAACGCTTTAAGGTTCCATTTGGAAAACGCTGGTGGCTAAAGACACAGTCGTCTTTTATGGTGTGAATAGAATGTTGCGGCTACAGTCCAGGAGGCAAACTTAGCAAAGAAGAAGGTACGGTTTTTCCTTGGCTGGCTGCAGGAGGTGGGAGATAAATGCCTCCTCACTGCCTCCCCAAATTAAAATGAGGCTCCAAAGTTTGAAATCAAATTCTGAGAAGTGGTGTTCCCCAGAAGAGACACCAGCAGAAGCTTAATAGACAGTGGTACTCAGCAGTCATTACATTTATCTGCTTGAAAATACCAGCTGGAAAATGTCTGTGTTGTTTTTGTGGTGCATCAGGTTTAATTTACTGTCCCAGTATGTATCCATGTAATCCAATTAAATTCATTTTTATTGCATCAAATTGGTGACAGCTACAGTATATGTAGACTGTGTAGGAAATACCATCCTGCTTCAATTTGGCCACTGTGTTCTAACACATTGTTTGACCCAGACAAATATTTGGTGCCATTTAAGGCAACTATTGGTATAGACTAATGTTTAACCAACATTTATGGATGGACAAGGACTGCTGAGGTCAGGGTCACTGTTTAAGTTACCACACTGTTTTCTCAGCGGAAAGTTGCCAACGACCTCCTCTTAGCCTCAGATAATGGTCTGCCGCATTTGACACCACTGATCATAGTATTCTATTACAGATACTGGAGCACAATATTGGGATCTATTGTAATGCTCTCTGTTGTTTTGAATGATACTTATTTGAAAGATTCCGGTTTGTTCTTGTTGTTAATGCTAATGCTTCGTTGCACACAAATGTTAATTACGGAGTTCCACATGGCTCGGTGCTTGGGCCTATACTTTTTACCTTATACATGCTTAATTATTAGGAATCACAACACACATTCCTGGAGTTGAACGTCTCAAAGTCCTGGATGAGCTGCAACTTTCTACTCTGAAAATCAAGAGACAAAACTGGTCTTTATACTTGGCCCTAAACACATTAGACCATAGGTGACATCACCATGGCTTCCAGTTCCACTGTGAGGAACCTTGGAGTTATTTTTGACCAGGATATGTCATTTGACTCGCACATAAAACTAATTTCCAGAACAGCCTTCTTCCACCTGTGGAACATTTAATTAACAATTGAGAAAACGTTTTGTCCTTAACGCTGGAAAACTAGTTCATGCATTTGTTACAGCTAGATTGGACTGCAACTCATGTTCCAACAAGTCTGTTAAAACCCTCTAGTTCTGACAGGAACTAGAAAGAGAGACCATATCATGTCAGTGTTAGCTTCTCGACACTGGCACATGATCAGGCTCCATCATACCTAGAAGTAACTTGTTTTTCCTTATCATCCCAACAGATCACTTTGGTCCCAAAATACAAGCTTACTTGTGGATCCCAAAGTATGTAAGAGTACAATGGGAGGCAGAGCCTTCAGTTTTAGCCCCTAGTGTTGGTTTCGGGAGGCAGAAACCCTCTCTGGACTTCCTTTTAAATAAAGCTTATAGTTATGGCTGGCTCAGGAAAACCTGAATCATCTCTTAGTTATGCTGCTATAAACCTATAAATCCTGTGGTGCACTCACACTCACTCCCTCACACTATATTTATGAGGGAGGGAATGAATATGACTTTATTACATGTCATTAAGCTTCTTTCTTTCTCTAGTTTGTGCCTTTCCACTTTCAAGGCTATTATAATTAGTATTATCATTAGCAGTAGTAGTATTGCCATCATTTTTATGCTATGATTAAAATTGATATCAGCAATCTGTGCTACTGCGTGTAAATGACATTGTAGTACTGAATATGTCATAACTGATTCAGAACTGCCTTGTCTAAACATATAACTCTTCCCTGAGATTTCCTCCCATTTAAAAGGGAGTTTTTTCTCTCAACTGATGCCTAGTATTTGCTTACTGTGTGACCTAGAGTATATGTTATATATATATAGTATATGTTTTCTCTGAAATGGCACAGCATGTGGTTCAAAATAAAAAAGAAAGTACCTTTAAAGCATGTCTGTTCATATACGCGCTCCCAGGTTGTTGATGTGTTCCTTCTTCTTGATGTTGCTGTCGCTTGGGATTGCCACATCTATCACCACTGCCTTATTCAGCTGTTTATCAATGACCACTGTGTCTAGTTTGTCTGTCTGGATCTGGAAGTCCCATAGGATTTTAGCTCTGTCATTCTCAACCACCTCTGTAGGCTTCTTCAGTCTCAATCATGGCACCTCCAGTCCATATTCGGCGCAGATGTTCCTGTACATTATTCCAGCCACTTTCAGTTTCAGATTCAGATTCAGGAAACTTTATCTATCCTGTGGGGTAATTCAAGGGCAAAGAACAGCACATTTAAAAGGACAACCGCCTGGGGAACAAAGGTCACTCTCCTCCTCTGGGTCCTGCAGGCCGGACACCGTAGCCTATAAGGATCCGGGTAGCCATGCCGCGAACCTGCTGTTCATAAACTGTGGAGTAGGCTGATGGGTTGACTTGGTTGTGGGGTTCCATGTACGCCTTCCCTCTGTCTCAGCAGCATCTTTACACAGCCTACACCTGGGGTTTTGCCTGGTGTAGTAGATCCCAGCCTCGACTGAACTAGTTCTTAGGGCCAGCAATTTTGCAGCAGTGATAATAGTCTCTGTGTCGTCTTTTAGTCCTGCTTTCTCCAGTCATTGGTATTGTTTACTGAATCCCCTCAGCCATCACAAAGTGGACACTGATTCAGAAGTGGGGCCACTTCAGAGTACCTGAGCTTGGAGGAGACACAAGTCAATATTGTAATTGTTCAACCTCCTATGCAATCAGCTCATTCTCCTCACCTGTTGTTCCACGCCCCTTCTTCTCAACTACAACTCATTAGTTTCCCACTATTTATACCTGCTCACTATCACCTTACCACTGCCAGATTGTCTCTCCCGCATTTTGGTTTTGTAGTCTACCCAATCTGAATTATTTCTTATTTTGATCTCAGGATTGTTGAAGCCGTTATTTGGATTTGTTTGCCTGATTGGACCTCCGCCTGTTTTTGAGCATGTAAACTAAGCACTCCTTTGAATTGACTTCTGCCTCTGTCATGCTTTTGGGTTCTTCTCTGCCAGTAAACCGCACAAATATAATTATTAAGATGATTATTCATCTTATCCAGAAAATACAGTTTTCAAAGAAAAAATGGTCTACAGGATGAAGTGTCAATTATTTTGTGTGACCATCTCTTATACTGTTTGTACTACCATTTCATTTATTACACCAGGTTTATTCAAGGCATGCTTCAGCATTAGACACACATGTTGTATAAGGTATACTCATTGGTAGCACTGTATATATCAAGCACCATATCAGGCTTAAGCTATGAATACTTTTTCCAAATGTCCAGATATAGTCTTCAACATCTGCTGTGAGAATTATTCCTGTTTGAAATCTCAAATTCTGTTTTTGTACTCAGGACTGTTCCAAGATATTCAGTCTGTCAGTTCTCAGCTTTAAACCAGAGTTTGAGGTCCCTTTCTTCTCTTTCCCAGAAACAAATAAAGAGGAAAAACAAGGCGAAAGATGGGCTGTTTTTATACCTGTGTGCGTGTGTTATCATTATCCACAACGGAGCTCTTCCAGAATTGTGGTCAATCTGTATTCTATCAGTGAATGAGAGCCTGAAGTGGTGAACACACTAAGCCACCGTGGTAAGAAAATAACATCCACTGAAATTGGACAGACGCTCTGTGTGTGTGTGTGTGCGTGCGTGTGTGTGTGTGTGTGTGTGTGTGTGTGTGTGTGTGTGTGTTAAACATGCCTGGTGTGTCATTTGTCATTAACTACCTGCAGCATGTCCTCATGCTGTTCTTCAGTCTTGGCGAACTCCACAACAGCCACTGATGATAACTGACTTGATGTTAGATGACTTTGTTAGGTTATATAACCAACACTGTCATATTATTCTAGCCAAAGAGCTGTTTTACATAAATGCTTGCCCACACACATTAATCTCTTGTTGATATCTGTCAGTCAGCAGTTTGGACTACAGTGAGAAAGTTCATCTGTCTTTTTGCCTTAGTTTTTATATCACAAACAGAGCATCAAACCCCAGACGACAGCTATCATCGCTCAAATACTGACATTGAAACTGGCATTAAGTGAACTATGGCACATGGAATAATATCAGGTGTCCTCTGAGACTGAGTATGATTAATTGTGCATCACTAGAAGGTAAAACGTGGGAAATCAATAATACTTGGAACATCACTGAATAATAAGAAACCACAAACCCACATACTGCAGCTAAACCACCCACAACGACTTACAGAATTTAAAAGTCAAAACTATTTTTTTTAAATGAATTTTGCTTCGCTTGCCATGAAAATACAGTCACACTGTAGTTAAGTATAGTCAAGGTTTTTCTTCCTACTAGTAGGTGCAATGCCCTTTTGAAAACAGATCAAATATCAGGGGTATATAACAAAAGTTATTACTAGTGATACTATAAAATGTAACTAATAGTAAAATATATTAAATATTTTTTGCATGTTATTCTAATTTCACTGACTCAATGTGCTAATATGCACAGAATCCAGAGATAACGTGGAGGTTCTGTGATTGATGTGACCCTCTGATTAGTGGAAACCCCCCACTGTACCTCCTAATACACATCCACACAAACAAGATTTATAAGCTTACGACAGATACACTATTTATATCTAGTATAGTGCCATAAGTGTGTATTTACTTACTAATGTAAATATTTCATTTTCACAAGACCAAGTCTTTTTTGTGCTGTTCATATTTATTGTAATACAATTGATGAAAGATATTGTGCGACAATGTCAATCATCTGTGTTTGTTATACTGTGGAAGAAAACAGAAGACATCACCTGTCATTATACCTCAGTGCCTTATGTGGAAATGTGAATGCATGCATGAGTCCCTTCCGTTGTGGGTTATGGCTGTGGAGAATGTGCAGTAACATAATAATGAATATTCTACGGCAAATGTCGGTGTGTGTGACTTCCTCTGTGTTCTTTTTATTAGTGATACCTCTTGGATTCTCTTCGAGTTGCATTCATAATGATGATGCTGTCCGGCACTAAAGTCAGCCTGAATTGTTGCTGCTTCCCTGAACACTCGCTTCCTTATAATAACTCACAGGTGATGAACAATGCACCAGAATGCTCCTCAAGGATAATGTAGGTGCAGACTACATAAGGTACAAGACAAGGATACAAATAATACCGCTATTCTGGTGAGTTAGAAGCAGACTTAAGTAAAATGACTTGACATTGGGAATATTTAAATGTTCTCAAATATTAACAAGTTACCATTACACTGGGTTGCGTACAAAAACCTGGCAACCAAGCAACACCAACACAACAACAGTAAATTACATTTGACACTTCAAATCCCACAAAGAAAGGTAAGACACGAAGTCAGTTGGTTTTCTATTTTAAGCTCACACTTAGAGATGGGACGATACCACTTTTTTGCGTCCACGATTTTTTAATGTGGAATATCTGGGAAATCATCTTCATCTTCTATATTAATGTACTGACTTGACTCGACTTGCTTGATTCTTGCAAGAATGACTCTGGACTTGCTTGAAACTTGAAGGTTAAGACTTGAGAATTGCTTGAGACTTGAAGATTAAGACTTGAGACTGGCTTGAGACTTGAAGGTTAAGACTTGAGACTGGCTTGAGACTTGAAGGTTAGACTGGCTTGAGACTTGAAGGTTAAGACTTGAGACTTGAAGGTTAACTCTTGAGACTTGAAGGTTAAGACTTGAGACTTGAAGGTTAAGATTTGAAACTGATATTAGTGGTGAAAATAAGGTTGTATAAACCAAATAAAACAACAAATCTCTTGCTCGAAAAATACCACGCATGTCACCCTGTTGTTAAGTTGGCCGCAGGGAAACACTCTCTCTAATGACACAGATGTCCCTGGGAAACACAGATTACTGCCTGACTAACCTGGGAAAACATTCAACAACAGTCAACACAGTTTACATCCAGCGGAGAGATTTTGTCGTGGATTTTTACTTCTGTTTCAGCAGTGTTCCAAAAGCATGGCCATACAGTTGCTTCCATGTTCTTCGACTTCTTCTAATACTAACTACATTAGCACTTTGGTTAATGTGCACCTTCTGCTGGTAGACCTTAGCTATACAGTATGTGCAGTCCAGAGAAAGGACACACACACAAAAAGACATTGTTAATCATTGTTAATTAAATTCACATTACACAACTTTCAGGATCACTGTGCATCCCACTCAGCACCACATGTGATCGGCAGTCTTTGCAGTCCTTATGCGTTTGCGGTAAAGGGGATGTTACACACTACATGATCTGTCATCAGGAGGACCCCCACTAGAATGTCTTGTCATCACAACACATGTTGTCACAAAAACACACATTGAAGGTGACGCGGGGGAATGAATGATACGTGACACCAGCGCTAATTTTCCTGTCTACAGGTCGAAAGCTGAGTGTTTATTGTAGCAGTGATGTCTCTGATCTCATGTTGCAGAGGATTTTTCTATAGTGAACGGGTATTTTTGTTTGAGTATCAGCTGTTATCACCTCGTTCCTGGTATTTGGTATGGGATCAAACTTCCAGCACACTGGAAATGAGATAGATGTCTGCGACATGTTGGAAAGATGTCAGTGGTCTACATTTCACATGTGGCAACTGCCAACTGACGATCATGTGCCGATTAGAGGGGGGTGTGAGTGGCAAATGTAGTTGGTGACCAGATTACTGGGGAAAATCATGAAGTGTAAACTAGGTTTAACATAATCAGTTGTTCCCTAGGTCTCAACTTTGCCAGTGAAATATACCCTGCAAGACATCACACATATAAAACAATGGCACGCCAAAGACTGCAGCCAGAACTGATTGTTTGGACTGGTCATAAACTAAGCTGCAGGGACAAATAGTTCACATACTAAAAACAAGAGTTCTTTACCTGTCTGATGGGCCAGTGCACTTCTGGAAGAAGCAATTACAGTCCAAGGTTTTCTCATTCCAGCTGTGTGGAAAAAAAGAAGAAGCTGAATGAGAAGGAAATGTAAGCATTGTGAAAAAGGTTTAAACTAAGGAATTTATTGAGATTCTCAGCATTTCTGCAACCACTGCATGTAACAAGGACAAATAGTACCAAATCATAGAAAAATCATAGCCTACATTTCAGTGTTGTGCTGACAATGGTATTTATAATTCTCCATCACATAGATATTTCTCTTCTGTGATGGAACATGTCCAAGCATTCCTAATGGTCTAATGGTCTGTCTAGTGAAGTGTTTCCCAATCCTGGTCCTCGAGGACCCCTGTCCTGCACATTTTAGACGTTTCCCTGCTCCACACACACACCTGATTCAAATGAGCGGGTTGTTGTCAGGCTTCTGCAGAGCTTGATGACGAGCTGACTATTTGAATCAGGTGTGTTTGAGCAGGGAAACATCTAAAAAGTGTAGGACAGGCGTCCCAGAGGACCAGGAACGGAAAATACTGGTCTAGTGCAGGAGCAAAACAGTTACTATAAGAGGGAAACATCACTCACTGTGTAATTTAAAGGCAGTCCTATACATATGTGTGTATATATATATATATATATGTATATATATATATATATATATATATATATATATATATATATATATATATATATATACATATATTTATATAAATATACATATATAAATTTCAAATGTCTCTAATTTACTATCTTTTGTTGTAAGCTCAACTTTGTGACGCCTTTTAAAGCAGGCGAAACATTTCCACCTTTTCTTATTAAAGTCAAATAACTCAATACACGATCCTCACTGAAATAATAAAAAAAGCCTTTCTGAATGATTTATAGCTTCAGTGCTGAGGAAGCAGATTTGACATCAGTTTTAGGGCAAATTTAAGGCTTCCCCATGAGAGAATGCAGCTGTACAGCAACAGCCACTAAAAACAAAGCGCAGCATGCTGTGATTTTATGATTTTAAAAGCGTTACAGCTGTAGTGAGTAATAATATAATGCTGTTTGCTACATTCAAGCCATTGTCAAATAAATCCACATAATGCTGATTAGGTCATTTGAGTTTGAGACCCCTGCCTTAGAGAAAAGTAGGAACCTTGACTTTATACAAATTTCAAATAACGCTAGAGAATCATGCAAGGGAAAGAAGAAAGGTGCATGTTGAATTTAATATGTGAGTCGATTCCCACCTGCCAACCGAGGGATGGACTGGAGCCACTGTGGAGCGTGTGATAACCTTTTCTCCTCACCATGTTAGCAGTCATAATGTTTCTTGTCAGCCTGACCTCCTGCTGTGTCTGTAATATTACACTTGTAGACGTGGAAATGACGACAAGGAAGCAGCAGAGGGTCGGCCACACGTGTACATCTTCTTGTACAGGGCGTAAAGGGGTTGACTATCATGATTAAATTAGAGCGGACAACTTGAGTGGTTACGTCAGATTGAAACATAACCACAAACGTTCAGTTGGAGAGCTGAATTTCAGAGAAATCCATTCAGGAGCTGGGTAATATCTGTAGGGAATACAAAACACAATCAGTGGGTCTGTGCTGAAAATGCCACTGAGGGAAGTAGTTTAGACACATTATTGCCAAAGTGAGTAGTTCAACTGAAACGCTTGAAAATAAGGAAAAATGAATCAGGGCCATATAACTGGAAGCTATTCTCAAAGGTTATTTTCAACAGGAAGAGAGATGAAGTTTAAAAAAACACACACCCACGATTAGGTCATTAAAGCCCAAGTAGATCTTTTTCTTAATTTCCTAGATGAGAAGTTTTTCCTCCAGTGGCAGCTGAATAAAAAAGAAAAATAGGTGTATCTTTTACATTAATTAATATCCCCCTGTATGAAGAGGCTGCCGAGCTGGACGAGACTCCACTGAAATGCCAACGATAAAAGTGATTATCCTGCAAAGTGTTGGCTTCACAAAGCAGCTTTGGGACACCTTTGTTTAGGGCTGCTCTCCTCATTATTGCCCCTGAATGCTGCTGGTGGACAGTTATTACTCATCTTAAATGTTTCTCCTCTTGTTAATTAGAATTTTAGTTTCTCACAACGAGGAGCTCGTCCTCAGCTACTGCAGTCACATACAGCAAATATTTCCTGACTATATAGTGTGAGTATGTCAGCTGGACTGCCACTGTAGTTGTGCGATTGTTACGCCAGTATTCCAGAGTCACGTTCACATCGTTCAATCAAATATTTGTCAAAAATAGACACACAAAAGCATCCAGTTTCGAGGTGTTGAGATCAAAAATTATATTTACTAACTAAAGTGTTATTGTAGTTTGTGACGCACAGGCATCTGTTTTGGTTGTTATATGTGACCTGGTTTTAAATGAGTAGTGCAGCAGTGATCTGAGAGGGGCAGCCAGACTCCATTGTGGAACTGCTGACAGTTGACACAGTAGCCAGATACCTGATCAAAGTCAGAGCGAAGACAAAACACCAGCAGACGGCTATTGGACGTGACACATGTGCAACGACAGCAAATGATAACACAGAAAATGTGTCAATCGTTATATTGCAATACATGTTAATATGTATAATTCAATAAAATGACATGTAGGACTGTTGTGATACACCCATGAAGAGACATTATGTTTCCCTTATGTTTTGTGCTGTAACTTAACAATATACATTTTTATTGTTTTTTAGTCATACGTAAACTTGCTTTTTATTATTTAATTTGTTTAGGGGCTTCATCTGTTTTTTTTTGGGGGGGATTTGTGGACTTTTTCTTTTGACCCCACAGTTTTATATACAGTGTACAGTGCTGTGCAAAGGTCCCAGGGCACCACCAGCTCAGTTGTTTTTATGTCTTTTATGTTCACTCATTAGCATTTGGATTGGAATAATGCAATTTAATTAGCAATCTGAGGAGTTTGAAATGTTTAAGAACTTAAGAACAGTGGAGGGCAGCATTACACCTCTCAAGTTTGTCTTGATTAAACCTTGTTCACATCAGATATTTGACGAGATGAAACAAACACAGATTTAACCAATAAGATTAATCAGGATTCCGCTCCAGGTTTAAGAGAGGCATGGTTGTGCTATGGTTTTGTGTTTCTGAAAAATGTGTTATTATAATACTGCACACGTGATACTTAGACATATGTTAATTAGAAACACTGAGCTGAAACTAATGTAATACAAAATTAAATCCTGCCTTCCTTACAGTAAGGTTTTAGTACATTATTTTGCACTACAGTTATAAATGTGCAATATTATAGAAAAACACTGCTGGATTAATTTCAACTAGGTGTACATAATAAACTGAAAGTTGTTCCACAACAATGCATTTTTTTTATATAAACTGTATAAATGTTAGATTAGATTAACTTTACACTGCCAGCAGTTACCAGTTATTTTCACGTTTTGTTATGTTGACGCAGTGACACTGGTGTAACAATAGTTTAGATGATATCACTAGATGACATCACATTAAACACAATTGAATCTCCTCTTCCCGACATGTCACTTGGCGTAAACCTCATCGGCTTTACTTACGATTCATGTCCACATTCAGGAAATCACAGCCTCAATAAATGAAACATGATCAGTTTATGAATTAATGAGCTGCCTACTAAAGGATCATTGTGGGAGAATAAACTCACAGGTGCCAAAAGTTAAGCTCCAGTTGTAGTGAGATCACGCTTCTCTTTCAACAAGACTACAGACATAAATTCAGAGACAGAGTACGCCACCTGCTGGTCATCTACACTCACTGGTATCTTCAAGCAAAAAGATTCACTGCCTGTAGAACAGAAACATAATAACAAACACACTGTAATGCAAAAGTTACATTTAACAGTTGATGTCAAGCAACTCAGATTAGTGAATACAAGAAAATAGCAACTCAAAACTATACTGAAATATAGAATATAATCAAATATTTGTTAGATTAAACCCAGTCAAATTAGTTCACACAATTCTGATTAAGCCCATCAGCTCCTCACAGCTCTGTGTTTCTCAGTATAATGGGTCTAAGGTCTTGTATCACATGTGGCAACATTCCTGCTATGACTTAAAACAGAAAACAGAAAATAGTTTCAAAGAAGTCTACTGCTCAAAAAATATGCTTGTTCCGCAGTCTGGCAGGATAAACACCTGCCCCGCAAACCACAAACACTCGCTGAGTCCGGTCTGATAGTACTGCTTGACAGAGCCCATTCTCAAATGAAGGATGTGACGCACAAACAACGCAACATGTCTGTTCAGAAAGATCAGAGATAGAACAGAACAGCACCACAAATCCTCAAGTCACACAGCATTAAGCTGCAGCACATCTTAAGAGTAATAGAAAAAAAAATCCTCTGGCCACAAGTTTGTAATGGTCTTAACATTTCTTTATACATTTACCAAGTACTTAATTGTATGAAACGGTGCTTTCTACTTTTAGCCTGACTACACGAGGTAACAGCCATAAACCTGTGGGAAGTCAACATCAGAGCTCTTGCGACCTCTGCTGGTCAGCAGCAGTAACACATTCCACTACAAATAAGAATATTTACCTCTTTATCCGTTACAAGATACAACTGCATAACACATTTAAAGCACAACACCTCACATTCACCTTCCAGTTTCTCTCATATCAGTTGTTTTAAGTTTGCATATCCAGCATTTTGCATAAAACCAACAACAGGAAAGAATGGAAAATGTGGAGATTTCAACTTTAATCACATTATTAACAATTCTATGAGTGATGTACAGACTCAGCCCTGAAATCCCTCCAACTAAATACAGTAATAACAGAGACAATGCCTGGTAACCATGTCCCTACAGAATCTTTCCTCCAGACAGAACCAGCCCTCAGATTGACAAACTGACTTCATTCGTACACAGGCTGGCATTTCTGTAGCTTGGTTTGCTACACAAATTTGAGACAGAGGTGAAAAGGCAAGCCGCAGGACGGACATATGTGGAGGCTGTATGCCTGGAAAGTTCAGTCCGAGTTGTTCCGCCCCACCTGATGCCACGGGGAGACTGTATTAATGTCATAAGGCATTCCTTTGTTTCTCTCCTGGGATCCTCTCTTCTTAGCCATGTAAAAAAAATTATAATAAGAGAATGAAGGACGAAGTGTATGAGGAGCCAAGTGGTGAAACCATGGGCACATGGGTCTACTCTAACACCACTGTTCCACCTGCTGCTTCCAGTGCTGCTTTCAGTTTCTCAGCCTCTTCTTTGGGTGCACTGCCCCGGATTTCCTGGGGAAGAGACTCCACTAGTTTCTTTGCCTGGTATAAGAAAAGAGGAAGAAGTTAAGTTAGTTACATGACGGGAAAAAAAACTGTCTGACCATCTGATTTGAAGAGAAATTGCTTTATCCCAAGCCACAGCTCTGAATTTGAAAGGTACAAAAACTGATTGGTACTGGTGAAGACATTTCTTTCCGTGTGACGTGAAATCAAACTTAAAACTACTTTTTCAGTTTGGATACTATTATGAACTACAGGTGCCAATCGGTTAATGAAAACTGAAGGTGAACAAATGGTTGGTTCTGATAATGACACAAGCTTGCTCTTACTCTCAATTTTAAATCTCAAGACTAAATTTAGAAAATTAGAAAATGCAGCATCTGCCAATTTGGCAGTATAACCAAATTTAAATTGGACTGTAGCTTTATGTCTCTCCCAATGTAAAAATGTTTAATCAAAAAAAATAAAATAAAAAAATAAATATATACACACACGCATATATATACACGTATATATGTATGTATATATATATATATATATATATATATATATATATATATAAAAATTTCAACTGTACAACTCTACATTCAATGTTCCATTAAATTATATTTCTGCCAATAGGGACCTCTAAAGTCTACACTTTGGTCATTTAAAAAAACTTACCTGAACCAGATTCAAGCCTTGGATGCAGTTCTTCACTTCCTTTATAAGTTTGACTTTGTCAGTTGCTTTTAAATCTGTCAGTTTTACTGTAAAGTGAGTTTTCTCCTTAACTGGTGCCTCCTCCTCTTCTGCAGCCTGGGTTCACAAGGGGGAAAGCAGCATATTTAAATGTGTGCTATGAAGTAGGTTGACATTAAAACAAAACTGCATCAGAGGAGCACTGATGCAACGTTTTAGTAAATACTTAAATTGTAGGGGTGTCACGATCTCGATTGTAAATCGAATATTGATTGGAATGACGTCACAATCTCAAACTTCGAAAAGCAAAGGTTGAACCGAGGATTTAACCATGTCCTGCAGTCGTGCCATAGTGGAAAAAATATGTTGCGTTTCCAGCATGACTACACGTTACCTCCTCCCGCAAACACGAAGCTGCTACCAACTAATAGCAACCATGGCAACTGCTGATTTGGGCGACACATCGACCGGACCCAAACCCCCTCCCACTTCGCTGAAATCACCGGTGAGGAAACTATGACATTAAAATCGAATCAAGGATTTGAAGTATTGTGACACCCCTATTAAGTTGTACTTGTTTGTCTTGATAATTCTCACCTGAGGCACAGGTGCACCTGTCGCAGCCATCGCCCCCATCGGCATCATCCCAATATCTTGAATGTTCAGAGTTTTCTACAAAAAAGAAGAAAAAAATGGTTGCAGGATCACAATAACAACTGAAGAGGCAAACTGTGTTGTAGACATATTTTTAAGTTCCGTCACAAACCTTGAGGAGCTCATTGAGGTCTGACACCTCTAACAAAGTGAGGCTGGCTATGTCATTGACAAGTTGTTGGATTTTGGGGGGATACTGCTTGGGTGCTCCATCCACTGGAGGCGTGGCTATGGCATCTGACCGAGCTGGACTGGTCCTCAGAAGTCTGAGAGTACACAGGGCTGGTATTTGCCGCTGAAGCTGTTGCCTGGAAAATTAAAAATGTATGAGCTGAATGGGTGGGAGTAAGACACAGGACAACTCAAATCTAGAACCCATCCACAGTGAAATGAGATTATCTACAGCTACAGAAACAGGAAAAATGGAGGAGCAACATCTCACTCTATGATTAATTACTGCACAAGTCGAGCCGCAGAAACAATTGTTCAAAAACTAAACAACAAGAGAGACTGTACATGTTATAAGTTGCTGTGCTGCCATCACAGCCAGCTTTGTTGTACAGTAGGGAAGTACACTACAACAGCATGATGAGTGAATACTTTAGATATGTGTTGTATTAAGAATGACACAAAAGACTATTTCAACTGCTTCAAAGAACCTCCAAATGTGGCTTGAATCCAATTTGGGGGGAAAACAAACCATTGCACCCGAAACGGAAGGTTCAGAGACAGCCTTTAACCACATTACCATCAAGCTTTTGGAATGCTGACACCCCCCCCGAATGGTGATCATAATCGACTCGTAAGGCACCAAAAGATTCCCACCCCTAAAAACTTGGCATAAATAATCGAACATGTAATCCAACATATTGACAAGGAATCACAACTGCTCAGTGAGGAACAGTGCACAGCTTTGTAAATGAAGCTGGCTGTAATTTGATCAACAAAAATACAAATGTCAAGTTTCTCTTTTGTGACCTTGTCAGACAAAACCACCGTAGCCAAATGGAGGACGATTCATCTACGGAATTCGTTTTCTTTCTCTTAACAATTAAGGTAATGATGACAAATGGACGAAAATGCAGTTTTCACTTAGTGATCATTTTCAAGCTAAATTAACCACAGGGTGAAGGCACCAAGCTAATGTTAGCGAACCTTCTAGAAACGCAACCATTAAACGTGAGTCTGTTTAATGGTTGCGTTTCTAGAAGGCTAATCTTCACCCTCTGCACGTACAAACGCTACGAAGACAATTGCGAGTTTAACGACCACAGTGTGCCGCAGCACTGACTGACAGTCTGCCCTTGAAGAGACAGACAGTCAGATACTCATGGACCCCGTTACCGCTGCTACTACACCGGTGTGACGTGACAGGATGTCGAAGGACGTTACGTACCGGTGTGTTGTCGCCGCGGCCCGCAGCGCGGTCCGGAGGCAGCGTCGAGTGCAGTACATGTTTAACGTCAACTAGAGCCGTGAATGCCGGTGTGTGTCTCCCCTAAAAAACAGGCCAGCTTCGCCTCAAACAGGTCTCCTTCTAGTCCCCCTGTTTCAAAAGCACATGGCGCCTGACCTACCCAGAATGCCCTGCGTGAACTGTTGGAGCAGCAACGGAAGCTCATGAGGGTCACGTGTAAAAAAATCAAAACATTCATTCGTGTACTGTACAAACTACATGGACAAGTGAGATAATACTGATAATTACAGGTGTAATGACTCATAAAATTAAATCAAACATTTTTAATTGTTGGGTCCTGATTATATTATCCCATACAATTCTAATATATAGACACACATTTGAACAGATCTCTGTCTGTTTTCTTAACCAGAGCTGGACACTGGGGAGGAGCAAACAGAGAATCCTCTTAGCCAGGTAATCTCCACAACCATCTGCTGGTACAGTCAACCATCACATCCAGCCTCCCATTTCCCACTTGATTCCTGTCAACAAGCACAAGAAAAGGTAAGAAGAACCCTCTGTGAGAAAAGAATCAATGAAACGGCTGGGACCACATTATATATTTCTTCCAGACCATGCTGCTGTCTCCTCAGTCAGAGAGGAACTGGGAGGCTTTATGTTCAGTGCTTGAAGATGTGTTAGAGGACCAGTCCCACAGGCAGCTCTTTGCCTTAGAGCTGGGCTCTGGCACTGGGCAGCATGTCATACGCTTTGCCCAGAAGATGCCCTTCGTCACTTGGCAACCATCAGACGTCAAGGAGGAGCTCCTGGGCAGGTTTGTGTTTAATGTGCATCTGACACATTCAAAAATCAGGTCGTAAGAACGTTACTCTAGTGACTGGCGACCACAGCAATACACCCAGCTGTGTTACCATGAGATTCACAGGCTACGGGTCACACACTTTCCAGGTCATGCGGTACAATTGGGGCACAGGAATGTAACAAGTTAAAAACGAAAGCTACACTTTGCATGCCTTGCTTACAGTATCAAAGCATACATCGCTGCAACCCATGCAAAGACAATACTGCAACCTGTCCACCTAGATGCCAGCGAGCCATGGCAGAAATGGGCAGGGATTCCTTGCAACTCCTATGATGTTGTTATTGCCATCAACTTGCTGCAGTACAGTTCCTTTAAAACAGCACAGGTAAGTCGGATCATCTGAGAATCAACTTGCCATAAAACCGATGATGCTACAATGGTTTATGAACATCATGCCATCATGTCTCTTCTTTGTTTTGCTGATTTTCCAAGGGTGTCTTCAGTGGAGCAGGTCAGATCCTCAAACCAAATGGCCTTCTCATAACATACGGGGTACATACGTGCCAACAGTAGTATTGACTATATTATAAAGACAAGTAAAAACAGCCCCCTATGATTGCCATTTTTTTATATGTTCCAGGTGTATGCAATTAATGGCATCATTACACCAAGTTGTAATGAAAAACTAGATGCAGAGATTCAAAAAATGTGAGTGCAGTAACTATTTTACGCAACTGCGTTACAACAATGGGCATTGGTGTCTTTACTGGTACAATATAAAGACACTGCCACCATGTCCTATTCTGATACACAGGAATCCAGAGTGGGGTCTTCCAGACATTGATGTGCTGAGACAGCTGGCCTATGAGAAAGGGATGCGTATGGAGAGAATAGTGAGTTACATACTGTCATTTGTTAGTAATTTGAGAGTTTAATATTGCCTTTACACCTGTGACGTTTCATTTTCAGATTGAGATGGAAGACTACAACAAATGCCTCATCTTCAGAAAAATGTGAACTGCACAGAGCTTTCAAAATATTCTTTTTTTTGTTTACTGTAAAGTCCAATTTATATGTGACATACGATGCATTTACATGAATAAAGGTCATTGATCCAAATATGTGTCTTTTCAAATTCTTTGAAGAAAGAAAAAAAACAAATGAAGCAATTGGACAATAAGAACCAGATATTTATTAAATATAATTTCAAAATTACTTTTAAGTCTGACAGATCAGTGTGATGGAATAAAGAAGAACAAAGAATAAAGTTCACAGATGGCAACTGACCAGTTACAGAAATCACTGTTGGGTGTGTGATACATACATGCAACACGTCATGTTCACCCTGCAATCATTTCCACTTTGCTGGAGACAGAGTACACTTGACAAAAAGAACACCTACCTGAACTTACTAAGTTGACACCCTCATCTGTGAGTCACAAATGCACACGATACAGCATACAGGATTATATGCTCCTCCTGTGTTTTCATGGTAGTCAATGTTAAGCAACATGAATCTTTGAATAAAAGAGATGCACGATCCTTGTAGAGTTGCTGGACTGCTTTAGAATGTATATATTAATGGTCTTTAGTTGATTTGAATGATTTCATGTATTAAAATAACATTAACCGAGGATTTAACAACCACACAGTTTCATTTGTACTCCTCCCACAATCTATAATCCCCGTTTCATCACATCATATCACGCATCCTAATGCTCAGGAGTTCAAGCAGTGCACAAACAAACAAATGTCATGACTAAATTTGTGCATATGTGCATAGATGGGATGGAGATGAAAACTACCCCTGGAATATGAAGCTGTGAACGTGACAGAGATGGAGACTTAGTGCCATTTGTTTCAGGGCTTTGACTGTACTATCGCTGCAAATATGTCACATTTTACTCACACACCCATAACCTTTAGTAATAGCACATACTGGTGTCTCTAAATCACTCCCCACACTGCGATTATATAACTTCCATTCCAAAAAATTATTAAAACATAACATGCAGATTTTGCTTTAGAAAAATATGAGGCAAATGATGGTTATGTTTTTTTTTTCTCCTCAATTAATGTCATATTTATTATATTTGTCTTTCACTTTAATAGCACTGACTATTTCTGAGGTTAATTTAATAAGGAAGTTCTACATACATGTCAGGTGGAAAGAGGGAAAACGAGGGAGGAAGGGTTTGGTTAATGGTACCCTCCCTTGTGTCTTCGCCTCACATTCAAATACTCCAGTGAGTGAGAGGCAAGGAGAGCAACAGTTTTGCAACATCACAATATTTCACGTTGCCACAACATCACAGCTAGGGTGGCAGGCAGGAGGTGTGTGTGTGAGTGTGTGTTTCTGGAGGGCATCCTCAGAGTCCAGAGATGGAGGGAAAAGACCAATGGTAGAGAGAGCGTGTAGTGTGTCAGACCCTGCAGCGCGTAGGCTTTCAATCAAAGGAGATGAGCTGTGCCTCCGCGCTGCCTGATACAGCCTGAGGGGTCTGCTGCTGTACTGGCTGCTGCTGTTGCTGCTGCTGCTGCTGCTGCTGTGGGCCACCAGGGGGAGCCACCTAGCAAGAAAAAGACCATGTAAAAACAGGAAGATTATTAAACACGGAAATAAGCAGATACATTAGAGAGAAAAGGGTTATGCTGCTGCAACTGACCTGCTGGTACATTGGCTGCTGCCCTGGCATGTACTGCTGTTGGGGGGGCATATTGGGGTCCTGTCCTGGCAATGCTGAAATCATGTTCTGCATGCTGTATGGCTGGTAGCCCATGTAACCCATACCATTTGTGGGTGCAGCCTGGGACATGGGAGGCAAACTCTGGGCCTGTGAAACCACATTCTGCACAGAAAACAGGACAAGAATTAGCATGATTTTATGACAAATTATTTTATGTGGCATAAACTGAAAATGGGAGTCAGCCAGACCTGATAGCCTTGTGTGGGCGTGGGCTGATAGTTGGAGTAAGGCGGACTTGTTGTGGGTGGAGCCTGACCAGGAGGAGGAGCAGGCTGCCCATTTGTGCCTGCAGGCTGGTACATGTATGCGTTAACCATATTTGGATCTGGGTGGAAAGACAACAGGCATGGAATAAATATAATACAGTTACTAAAGACCTGGAGCTATCAAGAGGATTTAACTATATCCAGGTTTTTCCATCTTCTTCGTGACCTCCTCACCTGTGGCAGTACTGGGCATTGCCTGGTACTGCGGAGGTGCTGTCTGCCCAGGCTGGTTCATATAGATGTTATGCATAGGTGACCCTTCCACTGAACCAGCAGGGCTGAAGGTGCCTGGGTAGCTGGGTGGAGCACCAGGCTGGTACACCACCCCTCCTGCCACATTGGGAGGCAAGGACTGCATCTGTGTAGCAGCACATACAGATGTAAACATGTAGACATATTTATGCTGGGTGATTTATACATGCACACGTCAGTACACGGTGTGTACCTGGGCATAGGGCAGAGAGAAAGCAGGCATCTGAGCTCTCATCTGGATTGTGTGCTTCTGCTGCTCCAGACGCATCTGCCTCTCCTTCTCTTGCTCCTGGAGGCGCTGAATGGCCAGCTGTCTTTGCATCTCCAGGTACTCCTGCAGGTGAGTGACAAACACTTGTGAGCATGCTAATCATTAGTGAATCAAACGGCAATTGGTATTCTACTTGGAAAGCCTCATCTCGTTACCTGTTTTTTCTGCCTCATTATCTCCAGTTTTTGTGCCAGCTGGATCTGCCTTTGCCTCTCTGCTTCCTCTGCAGCACGACGCAGCTTCTCTCTGTGTTCATCACGTAGGGCATTAAGAGCTGCCCTAGCATCGCGCACCTGAGCCAACTTGTCCTGCAGTCCCTCGTAGTACACTGCAGATGTCAAGGTTCAAAGGTTAGGCACCCGGCGAGACAGACACGCACACAGACACACACCCCTGAGCAGCTGACACTCACGTCTTTTCTCATCCAGCTGGTTGAGGATGTCCAACAGTTGTGGATGCATGTTGTTGATGGACTGAAAGAGGGACAGCACAGCGCTGTCATTGGTGATGCTGCGACCGCGCATGTGGTTGCTCTTCATTCGGTTAAGGAAAGTGGTGACAGCATTCTGTAAAGCCTTCAGAAACTGCTCATGGTTCTCCTCCGACTCCCCGTTCTGGTACTGCTGCTGAAGGCAAGGACGACAAGGAGGCAAAGAGTCATTTGTTAGCCCTTTGCAGGTCAACTATACATGAAACTGTAGCATCTTACATTAACCAAGAGTAAAGTATTTCAATATACCTCCACTATGTTGACTGGCTGAACAGCAGGTACATGACTTTCTACAGGCTGACTGATAGGTGGGAGGGGCTCAGCCAATGGCACAGGAGCAGGGGCTGAGGGGGTGGGGCTTTTACGAGTCTCTTCCTGTTTCTTCTCCCAGTATGTTCTGTTCAGGTAACGTGCCAGCTGGAATATAATAGCATATCAGTATTGTTAGTACCATATAGCATTCCCATTAGTCTGTAGTTAGGCAGATATTGAAGAAGAGAAGAACATCACTACCTCAGGATCTACATCCTCAGCTGATGGAGCGGAGGAGTTCTAGAGAACAGTGAACAATTCATGTTGTAAACATATTTCAATAAAATCAGTCAAAAAAATGTTTGGTAGTGTAAATCATTTTGCCAGAGTGAAGTCATACCACAGGGGAAGTGTAGAGGGTGCTGACTGGTGGTGCTGATGACGTCACTGGGGTGGGATCAGTTTTAGGATACGCAGAGTACGAGTTCTTTTGCCTCTGTAAGAGCAAGCGCGGACGTGAGTCAGGTTTTTGTTAACAGGTTACAAAAAAAGCCCAATAAAAAAGCAGCAGTGCAACCCACCATTCGCTCTTTTTCTTCAGCCTCACTTTGGGAAAGGGCAATAGCCAGCTGCAGCTCTTCCTCCTCCTGCAGTGCTGCCTCATCTCTCTTGGGTGGCATCTAGTGACAGAGAAGAGCAGTGGTATGAATAGTGGAAAAACCCATAGATCATTAAAATGCATGTATGCATGTGCACTTAATATACTTTATTCCCCTTTCTAAACCCTTATTATTTCTGAAAAATAACCTGGGACTGTTGGGACAGAGGGCTGGTCAGGTACTCCGGAGGCAGCTCAGCGGGGCCTGCGGGTGCAGCTTTCCCTTCAGCTTTCCTAAGCGGAGGAGACAGGGAGGGGTGGCTGGGGAGGAAAAGGGATGATGGAGGAGAAAGAACCTTGTAAATTAGAGGAGAGCATTCTACAACAACAAAAAGTAAATTGCAAGTTCACACCAATGTCTGCTCTTTTTTAATCGTTTGTTATAGTTGTAAAAGGAAAGCTTAGGAAGTTTTAGATCCTGGTCTAGATTTTGTGCATTACTATGTCTATTTTCTTTGACCATTATTGTAAATTAGGACAGGGCAATTAATCGATTTAATGAATCACTTCAATTGAATGGTTAAGCAAGATACATTTTTAATGAAAATCTATTCGTCTACTACCACTTCCATAGTTCATAGTGGTGCAGCATTACAGCTCAGCCCCACCAGCACTTCCCCTGAGAGACTAACAAGATGGCAGCAAGCAGTGAAGAGTGTGTTCCTGAAAATGGTTTAGTCTCCTCAGTGGCATGTAGCTGGTGTGGTTTTGCACAGGGTTTGTTTTGGTTTCAGACATCGAGCAAACCCACGCCTTCTGCAAACTTGGTTTCTTGTGTGCGATTGCAACTAAATGCAGCAGGCAGGTTTGTGTGTAATTGCAACTTAACAGACCAGGGGAATTCATATTATAAGAGTTACAGTAATAATAAATGTAAACTTGTTTTGAATCATGTATTTGTCCTTTGTATAATATGATTTTTAAAAAAGGGAAAAAAACATGTCCAATCAAAAATCCTATTTGTTGCACTATTCTCTGATGGTCCTACTAACTGTTACACTAGTCTGATTAACTCTTTGATGGTGGTAAAAATAAATAAATAAATAAATAAACAAACTTACCAAGACAAAGTGCAGTTCAAAGTACAAATATGGATGAATTACATGAGTTTAGAAAATACAACCCATTATCTTTAAACTTTAAGCTAAAAAGGGTCAAGTGTATTTAAAGGAATAATTAAAACATGAGCAGGAGAATATTTTACTATTTCAAAAGTATCACACTTCATCACCTAAACTATCTCTACTTTGCTTGAGGTAAATAAACCATTGTACTGTCCAGGGCCATCACCATAATTTACATTTTTCACAGGACTCACTTGTTAAGCAGCTCAAAGCAGGGCTCACACACACGCACTTCTTTCTCAATGCCAAACTTGGGAATGGTGGAGTATTTAGACGAGCACTTGCCACAGAAAATCTGGCCACATGCTCGGCAGTGGTGCTGGGAAAAAAAACAGAACACAAATCGAGGTCAACTTCCTCACACGAGCTATAGATTTACACACTACATGCATACAACACGTGCGTAAAATGCTGTAACTAAATGAAGGAAACCATAAATTTAGCATGTGTCCTAGTTAGTAGAAAGTGTGGCCTACCTTTCTTGTCATAACTCCAAACTGGACTCTGCACCGGTGGCACTCCTCAGCATCAACCCAGTCTGGGGCCTAGACCACAGACAGACAGCAAATATTACTGACGTGAAAAAAACTGGTGATTGGTATGCATACAATCAATAAAGATCTGTTCTGAATAGTTAAGCGCTTATCACATTTTATGTTTATGGCGTATACTTTCACACTACAGAAATCACTTATTTCTTTAATACAAATCTACCACAGTAAAATAAGAAAAAACTAAAATGTCTCACCCTCTCTGCTGCAAACATTGCATCACTTTCCTTAAACTCAGGAAAAACATGACCTGTTGAGAAAAGAAAACAAACTGGTTAAGCAAAGAGAATTGAAAACCTGAGTTCATTTTTGATGCTGTCTACATAAATTACTTAAATGTGCAAAGACATTGTTCCTGTAGCTGAAAGAGTTACAAAAAACATTTTGGGCAATAGCCAGTAATTGATGGCAATCATTTTGGCCCATATATTTAGCAGTTTTTTTTTTTTATTCATCTGACATAACTGTTCAACAATAATAAATAATGCAAAATGTTGCTGAAGTTCAATGACCAGTTAGTGAACAACACTGATGGTCTGTCTCTCCAATATACATTGTATGTCTACACTTCAGTGAATAGTATAGTATTTTCAATAAAAATAATTATTAAATACATTAATCAATAAAAACATTTCTGTGACAGGATTTATCAAGTTTCTGACAACAAAAATGCATAACTTCAATAACTGTCGATTATCAATTAATAACTGGCCAATGCAGGTTATTTAAAAAACAGCTAAATTGGACCAATGAATAGGTCTACCTCAATTGAGGCATGTATAATAAAAAAAAACCAACACATGAGCATTCACATACCTTCCACTTTCATAATCTGGTAAGTGTCCTGAACCACCTTGTACTTGGGTTCATTACGGAAAGCATGAGCCCAGGCCTGGATCAGGTACAGAATCTTGTTTCTGACATTTGGTTCCGTCTGCTTCTGGTGGTAAAAGAACCACAGAAAATAAAGGACATATCTATTTACTCTTAAATCCTTCCTATATGTTCTACCACTCTGCCGTCACACAAAAATTAACATATCTGAGCACACCGACAAAAGGTCAGATGAGAAGCTCTTTGGTTTGGAACACTTCAGTCACAAGTCAATGACATCATCAGGAAGTCAAAACCAGCATGAGCTGCAGGAGCCTGGGTCATGTGGTACAACAAGGATCCAATCAAATAGTGCTAGCTCATGCTGACATAGAGCCGACTGCCTGACAGCAGCAAACAGATGAGAGAGCGAGGGTGTAAAAGGTGATAAGGATTCCAGCCAAAATACAGCATCAGACAACTCTACTGGTCTGTTACTAAAATGTATGTATTACGACACTTTAATTTATCGAGGACAAAATTCCCTTACCACAACAGCCCCAGTTAAAAGCACTGTATTTAAATATTGAGTTACTTAAGCTTAAGAAATTAACCTAATGACTGATTAACCAATGATTAAATATATCAAAAGAAGTTCTATTTGCTGTTTTTTCTCTGTTTATAAAAATTTTGACTGTAAAGCAAGAAAATTCAGGATGTTACAATGAATTGTAAAAGGAGTGTGATTCTCTATTCTAAGAAATGAATATTCAATGACCTTAAGCAGATCCTTCAGTTCCTCCATGGTTTGTTTACTTGCCACTTCATCATGGACTGTCTGGCCACAATTCTTCACTACTGACTCAAGGACCTGAGGGGTAAGATGACATTATTATTGATCACATTTGTCATACACACCATCACAACAAAACAGCACATCAGTAAATATGCTGTGGAGTAGAACAGTCGGTTGATTTTGTAAATGTCTTACCTCCAGTGCGTACAGGGCCACATGGGGATTTTTGTCATTTAGCTTTTTCTTAATGGCCCCAATAGCATGCTTTGCTCTGCAAGGACAAGAATAAATATTGCTCAATAGTTTTCTTTCTTCAAATCAAAAATAAACCTTAACTGTCAAATGAACTTGAGTATGAAGGCAGAAGTTAACAGAATTACTCACTGTGTGTCTCCTTGTCGAATGAGATCACAGATCTGCAGAATGGATTCCCAGTCAGTTTCCAGCAGCAGCTGACTAGTGGCCTTATCTGTAATGAGTAGAGTAGATGGTAGAAAACATGTTTATATAGCGGATATCTCTCTATATCTATATATATGTAACAATGTGTACCTAAATAATTCATAATTATGACAGATTTGATATTTAATAGCAATCAATATTTATTATACTTTATTGTCCCATAGTGAAACCGAGACAAGTGATCAACCACAAATCACTTATCCTGTCACTTTCTTTTGTCGCAGTGAAATGAATAAATTAAAATAATATTTGGACTTAAAGCATTTCTCTGTGGTAAGTTTACTATTTATAAAGCTGTCAGGCCGACATTTCAACACATTTCTCAGAAACCGTTACTGTAGTTAAATATTCATAGCCAAAATAACATTTTCTTGATTCAATTTTAAGTGTGGGGACATGAAGTGTTTGCATTGATTGCTTACTAATTATTAATTTCAGGTCTTAATGCATGGTTTGTGTACTTCAAATTAACAAAGGACAGAAAGTTGTTTTTTTTAAACGGAGCTGTAACAGGTGCCATCACCTCGTATATATTTAAGAGTTCCATCCATCAGATTTATTTTTCAAGTGCAAGTTACAGGTTATTGATAATTGATTCACCGCCTGTCTCTTAATCTAACTTTGTCCGATGTGCCCATTTGTAAATTTTCTGCATTATTTCTGAAACGATCTACACATACATATTTGTTGTTTTTAATGATCTATTACTCAACTAATTATCAACGGGTTTGAAAATGACTTCATCACTGAATGTTTTAGTTTTACTAATTTACAAAAAAAAGCAAGTCCTGTGATTTAAACTTCTTCAGCATCAGAACATCAGAAATCGTCAGAAGTGATGACGAATATGTCATCATTTCTGGGTTTAGAAAATACCGACTGACATTTCTGCATCCTCTAGTTCAAACAACAAAACTATTAATCAACAGTGAAATCATTAATTGTCTATTCTAAAAGGGTAATAATTGCCTACATATATTATTACTAGAGTGGCTATATAACACTGAATTACCTGTTGTTGACTAAAAACTAATGACTACGTAATGACAATACAGTACTTCGCTGTAAAACAACTGAATTCACGAGTAACATTATTTATGTTGGTGTGGATCACTAGAGATGAACCATTTGAGTTCAGTTTGACGCTGATAGAAGGACTCGACAGATTGATTGATTTCTTTCTTGACTAATAATTCAAAGATTACTAAAGTATCTGGTTAGATCGGCTGAGGAGAAAATAAAGCAAGGACCAATAAGACCGTACTCGCTAATTAACATGGCTGCTAAATGTAGGGAGACTTAACTGGGCCCCAAAACAAACAAAAGCAACGATTTTGTTAGCAGGCTAAAATTAGCTGGCCCGACAGCCACAGCCCGAGCGTCTGTCAAAAGAATACGCTGGAAGACGTCGCACTTTGACTCGCTTAATATATCATGGATGTTGACGAATATGCGGGTAACTTACCGAGAAGCCTCTCAAACGTGCCTCCACCTTTCCCCATTTTATACTCGAAGTGTCAAAGTAGCTGTCGAGGGGTCCCGTTTAATCGCCGGAGCCTGGTACTTCCACCGCTGTTGTTAGCCTGTTAGCTTCTCTGTTAGCCACAGAGCACAGCTGGGCAGTTTTTCCTACTTCCTGCTTCCGTCACAGAAACAGCAACAACAGGAACATTCTTCCTCCAGCGACAGTTACGTGTAACTACACTTCAAAGGTACCAAGGTTAGTACATCCACAACTCCACCCATTGTTTACAACATTTCGTAATATTATAGGACGAAGATCAAAGCCGGACTATTTTTTATTACTGTATTATTGTTGTTCTTGTTGTTTTACATGGTTACAACAGACACATCGACTGACAGCAAAACTTCAAGAATCATGAATATAAAAATGTCTCTAAAATCAATGAATAAAATACACACACAAAAATATTACAGTATACGTCATTCAGCAATCAGTGTGAATCAGTTAAAATCTTTACAACCAGTTTCATGTGACTCTAATTAACTCTGAGATAACTACTTTGCTCTTATGTCACAGTGGAATACAAAAGGAACAGGTGCAACAGGTGAGAAGACACACACACACACACACACACACACACACACAATTTCATTTTATTCACAGGTTTGCCAGTGGCTGCATACTGGAGCAGTATAAGCAACCAAGATGGAGAGAGGAAGGACGAGGGGACTCTATTCTTCACCATCTGACCGATCTATTCACTGCAAAGGGAAACTGACCATGTAAGTCCAAAACCCTGGGCTTACAGATGACTCATCACTAACACTTATCTATTAATTTTTCTGGCTGCCAACAATTAGACATCAGGAGCAGAGTTTACAATGAATAAAGAATAATATTAAATAGTGCAGAATGGCTGGGTAAGAGTGAGTAAGACCAGGGAATACAATTAGAGAGTAAATAAAACATAAAACTGTAGATAGTAGATAAGTTAAATAAACTAGAAGAGAAAGCACTCGGAAAGCATACTGTAAACCCAGTTATTTTCACCTCTCCTGAATCTAAAGTTACTTATATACATGCACATATACCAGCAAACACTGCCACTAAAATATGGTAATGATGTACCTTACTGAACACAATATTGTGTGCATGCATGATGTATATACTTGTCCCCTCTGTGTTAAATCTAAACTCTTTTTTTACTACGAAGATAGCTCACTTGTCTTACTCTGCTTTCCAATAGCACATATTGTTTTACTGTATTCACAACATTACTGGACCAACACTGGGAAAAAGGCCTGCTTAGGTCATGAATGAGTCACTACCTGGCACATGGAACACTGATGCCCATTGTTACTGTGGTGCTGTATTGCTTTATAAAGTGGCATTGTGTTTCTCTGTCCTCTGCTGTCAGAGACAGAAAAGAAAAGAAAAACTGAAATATCTACAACTATGGTCAGATTTGTTGTTAAAAGGAGACAGGGCATTTATTTGTAAGGAGTCAATGTAAATGTTTACATTTGGTTTACAACACACACACACACACACACACACACACAAAAACAACAATTATGTTTCATTTTTACCAAGGATGATCATTTACTACTAATTAGGGACAAAATCTGACAGATTTGAAAAATCACAGGACACATCCAAATGGAGCTGCTTTAATATCATGTGATAATATTTATGATGATCGTATGGCCTTCACCCTCTTCACTGATTTCTTAGCTTATCAGGTGTGATGTTGGTGGGAGGCGGCTTTAAATGGTGCTATAGGTCTTGATTATTATGAGAAATATTTTTGTATTATAAAAAAAAGAAGCTACATAACTATAGTACAGTATATATTGTGCCAAGTATGTGTCAGCTTAGAGAGGGATAGGAGATGGAAAGTAATGGACCACACACACTCATAATATGGCGCCACAAGCAAATGTACACACACTCCTATTGTTCTATTGTTCTTCACAGCTGAACACATATTTGCATTTACATAAACGAGACAAACAAATATTGGCCTTCTTAAACATGCATCTTCATTTGGTTGTGAGAGTGTTTAATGGCTTTTATGTATGTAAAAATGTGGACACACACACTCGCATTCTTTCACTAGAAGATTTGGACAATCAAAAACTTTATTGTATTTTACACTGACAGACAGAGAAATGTGTTATTTGAGGGTATCAGGTATGGAGTCATAGAATGAGTTCGATTTTCCCTAAACAGCCTCCTGTGGCTTTTCAAAGAAAAAAGCAAAATAGAAGAATAACATTAAATATAAAATCATTACAGGAGGGGAAATCAATGGGAGAGAAAACAGGTTTGTCAGACTTGAAGGCAATCAGATGTTTTGGGGAATTAGACATAACCTTTGACCTGTGAGGCAGGTGCCCTGCGAGGACTACTTTCTCCACTGCTAAAAGTGGGAGAGCCTGGGATACCGGGAGGACTTGACCCAGTATAGAGCAGAGACCCTCCGATAAGGAGCAAAGCTGAAGCCCCCCAGCCGATGTAAAGGGCAGGACCAAGCTCACGCTTGTGTGGAGCTGCAACATGTGGGTCATAGAAATCCTTGATGATGGAGTGAGCAGTCCAGCAGACGGGCACAAGGTAGAGGAACCCTGCGATAGCGAAAAGGGCTCCAGAGATGCGAGCAACGCGGGCTTTGAGGCTGTTTACACCGATGCACTTGGTGCACTTGACTCCCACAACCCCCATGGCCAGAGCCACACCACAGAGCAGGACGGAGAACACGGTGAGGCCCCGGGCAGCCTGCATGTCACTGGGCAGAGCCAGTAAACTGTCATACACTTTACACTGGATCTGACCTGTGCTCTGCACAATGCAAGTCATCCATAGGCCTTCCCAAATGATCTGAGCTGTCACTATGTTGTTACCGATGAAGGCAGTGACCCTCCACAGGGGGAGGGCACAGACCACTCCCCCACCCACCCAGCCCATTAGGGACAGGATTAGGCCCAGCAACTGCATGCCCGTGGTAGCCATGGTGTTGTTTGAATTGGGTTGGATTTGTCTTGGTTTTATATTTGTCTGTTGCAGAGGGCCCACTTACAGTCCCGTAAAGAAATGTGACAGTCTACAGTACTGCAAAACGTCCACAACTACTGGATCCTCAGTCTGGTTGCGATGACGTTGATGTAGGTCAGCTTGCGTCAGGTTAGGTGTCCTAAAATTCAGAAAACAATTGAAATCAGATTTTATTCCTCATGGTGAAAATTCACAAATACAAAAATGCCTGTAACTTCTTTCAATACTTTACTGCATCACATTAGCTACGTATGAAAGGACTAATGGGGCATATAGTTATCATAAATATTTGGAGACGGGCTGTGAGGCCCATGTTCAGTGGATTCCACTAAGAACCACAGAGAATAGCCGTCTTTGACACAGCTGTGGGTGTCCAGCTACGCCTTGTTGGGTGAGTGGATTATCTCAGGAAAACATGAGGAGACTTCGAACACAAGCAGCTTTCATGAAAGCTCGTAGAGTGGGCCAGGATGACCTGTATCATCTCTATATCACAGCTCTCAGTCTCCCCACATTTGACCAATTCTGTGAATCAAGACCTACTTGTACGAGATCATCTCAAACAAAGGACTTCTGGTAGACAAATGAACATCTTAGGAGTCCATATAGGGAGATTATTACTTGATAATATATATATGAGGAAAAGTAGGAAAGATATGTGTTTCGTGGAAAAAAAACAACATTCTGATTGGCCCACATTCTCCTACTGTAACAAAACACTGTGCATACACTCGTGATAATGAATGTTTCTCTAAATCCTTCAGTGTTTCCTGAAGGCCCTCAGACATTTGCTTTTGAAAAATTTGCCTTATCAGTGCTTCAACAAATGGCCAAGCCTATTTTGATTAAAGTACTCTTCAGGGAATAATGCTATAATGACGAAGCAATGGAAAAACAGGATCATTTCACAGAAATGTAACACTTGTTGTGAATATTGTAATAAAAGGCACCACACACGTACTTTATAGAACTCAAACATATCACCTTTTTTTTAACAAACAGAGGATGTTATGTGAATATGAAAATATTTACCTCAGATGAAATACAGTGGATTCTCTCTGGTCCCCTTGGTTCACTGGATATTGTCACTGGTCCTTTGTTTGTGTTGATCAGTTGTAGATGCTTGAAGTTGTGAATGGCGTCCCTGAGATTTCAGTTTTAGTCCACGGGAAGACTGGAAAGGAGGGACGGCTCAGTCTCTGAGCTAAGCTGAACTACAGTAAAGGGGGTCGATCCGTTTCGACACCCAGGACTGGACTGGAGATGGGGCTGCCCTCCGAGATGCCAGCGCAAGTCTGTGTGCCAGTGGGCAGAAGCATGCGCTTGTGTGCACGGCAGTGTTGTTGCGTGAATGCATGAACGTGTTTGAGTGTGTCTCCCAGTGCCTGGTGTACGAGCACAATGTCCTGCTGTTTCTCTGTGCCCTCCCTCCCTGCTCCTCTTCAACCTCTGTCCCAGCCCTGCACCCCCTTACATCCATCCAACTCAGCAACCCATTTTCTTCTCTTTTTTTTTCAGTTCGGACTCACTTGTTCATTTATGAGAGTCTTCTCTTTTATTCTTTTCTTTTCAATCTGTTTATGGGTTTTTTTGAAGTTTTTGAGTGTAGGGAGTTGGCCGTCATACAACATCTTGTTCACTGTTCAGTGTAAATGTGGTTCATTGTATAAATTAATAAAAAAAAAGAAATTTTATCAAACAGAATAGATATTGCACTGGAGTTTAAAAAATTGTCTTTTACTGATTTTGATGTTCAGATACTACAAAAGCTAGAAGAGATGATGAGGGGAGCAGCATTTTTACCACCATGTAGACGACCTGGACTGAAGAATGGATGAAGCTTGTCAGTGAAGGTATCCGTGAATGTGTAAATATGGACACCAGATTCTGCGCAGTAGAAAGACACACGGCCCTCTGTGTGGTCCACAAACACTCCCACCTTCTTTGGTTTCTGCTCCAGAGCCACTGTGGTGACAGGAGACGTGTTGGCAATGTACTGACCTCCAGCCCTGAGGCTTAAAGTCCAGAAGCCATTTGCAGGGCAGACAGTGAACTTGCCCTTCCTGTTTATGGACTGCCTCACAACACCTAAGTTCCACTCAACCTTCTCCCCGACCTCCACCTCCCAGTAGCACCGCCCACTTTGAAGGCTCTCTTTGGCCAGCACGTTTGCCACCCGGTCAAATCGCTTGGGGTTATCTGGTACCTCTTGATGCTTGTCTGTGTGTCTCACCTGTTTTCTGTCATCTGAGACAGACAGGAAGGGGTGAGCTGTCTTCGCACTCAGATTGATATCCACTGGAAAGACACAGAAGCGAAATGTTTAAGGAGGTGGCAAACAAAACAGCACCAAGCACAGAAACAACACCCTTCATCTATTTCAAAAATCCCGCAACTAAAAAAGGCAAGACATTGTCATCCTTTAATATTACAAAGGCAATTAATGACCAGGGAGATTGGGGCCCACAAAAAGCATGTTATTACATTAGTCCACAAAGACAATTTAATGGAAAACCCCTTAAACCAGGGGTCTCAAAGTGGTGGCCCGGGGGCCACATCCGATTTCATGTGGTCCTCCAAACAATATCAAGTTGTAACGAGTCATTTCTATATGTTTTTATTTTTAAATGAATAGATTAATTTTGCATCATAAATAGGTTTTTTTTTTATTGTTGCATATTAAAACAACCACACCAATCCAATCCAACTTTATTTGTAAAGCACTTTAAAACAAACACAGTGGACCAAAGTGCTGTACAGAATAATCTATAAAAGACAGAAGAAGTAAAAGACAGAAAAGCTCACACGAGGCAACAGAGTACATATAAAAAAAAAGGAATTAATACGGCATATTGATGATATGAGCTCATACCGTCCACCGCAACTGTTGCTTTTCCCAAAAAAGTTGGGCTTTTTTTTTTACTTGACTGGACCCTGACTGACCAGACGAAACCGTCAGTGGCCCACGGGTCATTTGAGTTTGAGACCCCTGCCTTAAACTGTATGGCTATTGTATTCATGAAGGCAATAGCATCATGCTTAAAACCCCCCTAACTAGGCCCGGTGCCACCAGTTGACTTTGGTTTAGTTTCAGTTTGGCTGCCCCAAGTACTGAGCATCTTTCATTTATGACTATGCAATTCCTTCTTTCTTTAGGTATTGATACATTTCAAACCTTCTCAGTTCTCCAAAAATCTACGAGATCATCTGTAATTTCCATTTATGTGCAGACAAAGACTTACCTGTATATTTCTCTGTTCTCTTAAGCTCTGTAGAGGAGGGGGAATGGGGGGAAAAGACATGTCACTTATATACATTTAGTTATCTGATTGGAAGTTATTAAAAGAAAACATTTGTATTATTACTCACCAGATTTGGAGAGCCTGTTGACTTCTTGTTTAATCATATCCATCATGTCTGACAAGGCTCGTCTTGTGACACCAATACAAGGGTCAGTTTCTATGATAACCTTAGACCAGTCCTTCATGTCAGAGATGGAAAAAGTGGAAAGGGTGCTCTGCATGGCATAGAGAAGAGACGTTAGCACTTCAGCATGATAGCTGTGTCATCTGTTGTAAATGAAGGTGCATACCAGCGGGACCTGCTTTGTATCGTCACTCTGATCAGCATTTTCAGGAACCTGATGGTCAGACTCCGTGGTCTCCTTCCTCAGCTCCTGGACTTCCTGTTCCAGCTCTTTCACCAGTGTTTCTACTCTCTTCTCCTCCTCTATCTGTCGCTCTTCAATTGCAGCAACAACTGCTTTGTGACTCTTTTCCATGGCATTCACCAGGGCAGAGAACACCTTCTGGCTGTCCCGCACCTCTCTGAGGTAAGAGCTCTGATTGGACACGATTATCATCTTTTAAAGTTATACATTTTGAATAAATATATTAAAGATATTATTTGTTTTACGGATGGGTTTCAACACACCTTCTGAAGCTCGAGAGAATACTTCAACCTTTCTATCTTCTGCAGCCTTTCTTGAATCATTTGCTCCACATCTATAACCTGTAGGTGCAGCAGCAGTGGCACAGGCATACACAAATATACTGCATTTATTAATGATTACATTATACCTTCTCTTATTATATGATAGGTTAGTACCTTCTCTTCATCGGGTGGTTTCTGTGGTCGGTTTTTCCTGTATTTGTCTGAGATTTCTGCCAGAATGCGGTTGACACTGAGGTCGGGCCTGTCGGTGAAGATTCTCTTACAGTGCGGACAGTATTTGGACAGGTGTCGTGTCCAGTAGTGGCAGAGGCAGGACAAACAGAAGCTGTGTCCACATGGTATGGTAACTGGGTTGGTGAAGATGTCTTTGCACAAAGAGCACAGAAAGTGCTTCTCGGGGAGGAGGCTGATGGTGGAGGCCATTCTCTGAAAATAACAACATCATGGTAAAGTCAACAAAGTATTGAGGGATTTTCTGTAGACTATATGGACAAAGACTATATATTTTATGAATAGCGGTTCCCTGTGGTTCCCACAAGAAAAATCTGAGGGGTTGAGGGATGAAGAAAAACAAAAGTCTGCTACTTAAATTCAAATTAATTGAAATGTTGGAAAAGTGGAACATACTAAATACAGATTCTCTAGTAAAGAATCAGAGGCCCCCAAATACTTTTTTTAAAAGGTTATTGTGTTATTTAATGAAATGTGTATTAAGTATTGTAATGTTGTATATCAACCAGAGTGCAAAGTTCAATATAGTATAGGTATAACTTAACTGAAAATATAAATGCTAAAATGAAATATAAAGACAAAGTTCTCTTGGTACACTACCCCCACTGAGTACATGTTGCTGCATGATTGTTCGCTGATATTCTGAAAACTACATAACAACTATATGTGGAAGAATGGACGTCATGTTCTTGAATACAACATTCCTCTCATATTTAACATGATGAACAGATAGATACATGCTTCTTTTAATGTTTAACTCTTTTAACTTTTAACTGGACTCAAGTTCATGCTATGTTTAGTCCAGCCCTTTGATTGTGTTCTACCACAAACATTAGAATTAAACCAATTTTCTTTGTGATCATGAGAACGGAAGCAGCTTTGTGAAAGTTGAAATGACAACTATGTTGTCAAACAGGTGGCCAACAAATGGTTATTTGCATCGCTACAACATCACAACAAATGATCATTACTGAATACTTAAAGTTGCCCGACATGACATGTGTGATTCCTGACTTTTGACAACCTCCGATTAGGTAACGTGCTTCTTTGATTCACAGGAATGTTTCCCTAAACCGAAACAGAAAACAACAAAGAAAAGTTTAAAGAGCCAAGTGTGTTCTTACCGACACCAGTTGTTCTTATCCGGACGGCACTGTAGTCGGTCTCTACTGCTTCGGTTCACAGTTTCAAGGTAACATAAGGAATGCAATGTTTAACAGGTGCATTAAGGTGTGTGTGTGTGTGTGTGTGAGCTGTCTAGGACGGGGCTGTCTTAAACAATAGCACTCCCAGTTTTGACTCCACCCTGAATGTTATCTGAGCTACACTTTAACTAACCCACAGCAAGACTCCAGGAAATGTTGGGGGATGGACAAAATGTTATATGGTTACGTAACAAACAACAAAACCGCCATCAGTAATCATGTTATTTAACATACCTTCATTTACTGAGATTTATTGTTTTTGACTATCTAAAAAAGATAAAATTCAAAGGAGTATGCGTGGTAATCATGTTTAGGAATCGTCCATTACTTTATCTTCTGAAACTACATAATCAACAATGAGATACCAAGATTACTATTGTTTTGACTAACAGATAAAAAGTGAGTGTCTCATCATCATGGTCGAGGAGCTGCAAAGAAGCGGTTGATAAAGATTGAGTTGAAGTTGAGTCGGGCAGGTGGAGCCACTCTGTCTTCCATGTGCTTTATAGCTACCTGGGCCGTTCCTCCTGCTGATCCTCCAACTGCACCACCTATGATCCCATAAAGAACCATTCCTCCTGGACCCTCTATAGACCCAACCAACGCTCCCAGAACAGCTCCCACAATAAACCCTGTCCCCAGTCCTCTGGCCAGAGAGGTTCTGAGCCACTCATTGTCCATCTCTGCCTTAGCTCTTATCTCAGCACCAACACTGGTTGTGTAGGCATCTTTCTGATGATACAGCTCCTCTGCTATGTATTGCTTCTCCATCTCATTCCATGCCTTCTCTATCTCTGCCGCCCTCTGCTTTCTGAGCTTCTTCTCCTCCTTCTTCACGTAGTCCTCTGCCGTCTGGAAGGTTCTGCTTGAGAAGCAACCTCCTCCTAACGAGGCCACCAGCCACTCTATCTTCTGCAGGAGTGCTTGGTCCCGGCTGCGATCTCTCCAATTCTTGCTGAAAGTGTGAAAGCGTCCTCCGTACTTTTGGATAAGTTCTTTCAGGTGCCAGTTGGTCTTCAGCACCTTGTCTTCCAACACAGCATCCTCCAGATGTCCCTCAGTGGCCAGGAGGACCATGCAGTGCCTCAGACAGTGACACCCAAAGCGTTCCTTCATCAGTCTGGGAGTTTTTATATCATTCGGGGAAATATTCTCTATGTCAAAGGCAACAAGAAAAGCATGGGGACCAGGGATGCACAAGCACTTTGACCTCCTCAGCTCCATCTTTCTCTTTGCTTGAGAAATATCCTTTTCATAGATGCTTGGTCCATTAACCACGGCCACTCGTCTACCAGCCAGCTCTCCAGAATTCTTCATGCTGCCAGAAATGCTGGCGATATCCTTAGGAAACTCCTCCCTCCCAAGTATGGCATTGGTTAGTTGGAACTGAGATGGTCCACTGCTTCCAACCACCATAAGCCTCAATTCAGTTGAGCCTATGATGAAAGAACATTTCAGTTGAACTTCAGAAAGAACTGAAGTAAGTGCGATTCACTGAGGTTTGACCTACTGACCTATCTATTGACCTAGTGTCAGTAGATAAAGATGAAATAGAAATCATGGTTATCTAATTAAAATGTAAAGTCAATTCTCACACTGACCAAACAACAAGTCCAAACCAGGAGTGTTAGATAAACGCTAACATTATGATAATTAATATCAATTGACTAACCTTTATAATCTTAGAGCTTCATTTACACTCATTTCCATGCAATGTTTGTTTATCACATACAGTAGATACGTAATAAATTAAATAGCTTACCTTTCTTCCTTTTATCCATTTGTCAAATTTATGGCACACACTGTTTTAAAGTTGAGTGTCTCAACTCATCACTGTAACTGTTATATAGTGAAAGCGCATGTCTGATTTTCCCTCCTCTCTCTCTCTCTCTCTCTCTCTCTCTCTTTCTCTGTTGATGAGGTAACTGGACACCAGATTTAATATAAAGTGGAAAATGTCCTCAGGGTCAGAAACTGTCACGTGTGATCACATTCACAATCACTAGTGTTTTTTTTTTAATGAAATACTTTGTTGATTAATTGTACAATAAATATGTGTATGTGTTACATTGTAAATAATTAGACAAGGACGCAGTAATGGTGTGGATGTTGAGTGACACAGACACACACACACACACACATCTTATCAATGTTAAAATGAATATTCTAATTTGAAAGGTGATCCTTGCTTGAACAAGGTTATTTCATTATCAGTCCACCAGGCAATGTATTCGCTGGGTTCGAGGGAAATCAATAGCTCATTAAATTAGTTTGATCCTGTGTGAATGCAGAACAGATAACACTCCAAATATAGACCTGCTGATGTTTAACCCAGCCTTATGTATAAAGGTAATTATGAACTATCCACATATCCATGGCTGACACTGCTAACACAAACTACACAAAAAAACAACAACTATTTGTTGCTGCACACTTTTACTGTTTGACTAAAAAAATGCGCATTGTAATTGAATGGAGAGGGACTAACAGTTGGGTGCCCATTGGTACAACTAGGCTATTTACTTCAAAACAAATCATTTAAATCTAAGAATAGGAGTTTCTTTTGTTGTGCCGATATTATATTTCATGGCTTTCTTCCTGTGTAACAAGTCCAATTAATCAATAAATTGCTGTTCTGTGACGTTTACATGAGAAATACTTCTGCATTAAATCCATTTGATGTAACATCTAATACACACACTATTAGTACCAAGCTGCAGCAATGATTTAAACTGTTATTGCTCAGTCAGAACACGCAGTAATATGGAATAACTGCCAGATATTGAAAGTTGAAGTTATCTTGGAAAAGGGGGCTGCAGCACTCACTCATTGCAGCCATAAAATCAAAATAAATCCAGGCGGCCTGGTTATAATTATGGTCATAAGAGGGTTAAGTTCCCTATTCGTCTTTTAATCATGCACATGTGAATAAGGTTGGACTGTTTTGCTTCTTTTAGAACAATTAGACTGATTACTTCTCAGAATAAAGACACTACAGTGCAAAATGTTGCATTTGATCGAACGAATGAACAACATTGAATATTTTTTTTTTGACAGGTAACGCGATTGCGATATGATTCGCGATATCAGAGAGAATGGTCATTTTTACATTTTCACTCATATGTTTACTGTGTGGTAGTTGTGCAGATCTGTGAGAAACAAAGATGTCCTCTTTTGTCTGTAGGAAAAGATGTGTATACGGCGAGACAACTGACGCACACTGTTTGCTCCATTTAAAAATTGCAGATAAATGTCGATTAATTGTTTTGATTTGTCCACAATGATGTCCATTGTCAGCATCGCACTCGATGGGTGACTCGTACACTAGTAAAACAGCGCCTCCGTGTGGTCAAACCTTGTAACATACAAAAGGAAGCCAACTGCACGTGTTTCCTGTTTGCAGAATCCGTGCGGCTGAGGTCACGTTGACAGTCTTCCCTGTTGTCATGGAGCCAGGCGCGTGCGACTCCTGTCACACGGGAGTGAAGGACAAGTTGATGAATGGACACGTGGATCAGTTTATTGGACAGAAAAGAGAGAAATAAACAAGTACTGTCTCCATACAATGATCGGGCGCACGTGTCTCGTTGTGGGCAGACGTGTCTCCGGCCCCGGTCTGCGCTTCTCGTCGTCTGGCGGAGAAATAAAGAAAGAAGAATGTGAGAGGACAAAGTCGTCACTGCTCACAAAGCAGGCGTCTCTCTATGTTCACGTGAGCTGGTTTCTACTCCACTTTACCTAATGAGACATCTCTTACGTAGAGATACGCACAAAAACGCTGATGGTTTCCGGTCTTAAAATACACAAGTAGTGATGAGCAAATGAAGCTTTTGTGACGCACTGAGTGAAGCACTTGTTGAGCTAATTGTTTCGAAAAATTGGTTCATTTTACTCGAAGTTTCAGATAGAGTGACCTCTCCTGGCGAAGTGCAGGGCTGCAGTCAAATTAGATTCATCAATTAGATTGATGAATGTGTGTATTGGGGTTTTGAGGAGAGACATTGCTGGGAAAATATGGTATAGGTTGAGGCAGGGGTTGATTATGAGGGATGGGGAATGCTACAAAAAACTTTTATTGAGGTACATTATTTTTATTATTATTTCACAACTTCTCCACATTTGGAAAAATAATCGCCCACAAGGAACAGTGCCAGTGAATCACCTGATTGGACCGCGAACCAGTCAGGTGACTCATTGAGGCCATGAAGCAGTTGCTTACGTCAAAACAAGCATTGAAGCTCCATGGAATTTTAGTTCCGGGTTTGAAGCCCATATCGAAGCTTCGGTGTCGCGCTGCCATCGCTATCTACAATGTCATGTGTTTGCCAGATTCTTTCATCGTCCCCCTGTCTCCATTTTTACAGTGGCCTTACTGTCTCAGGAGGTGCTCCTACTGCAACTTTAACAAGTACATACCCAGAGAGAACAACCACCACGCCATGACCGAGTGCCTGCAGCGGGAGGCCGTGCATTTGCTGCAGCTCAGTCAGGTGTCATCGTATGTCGATTTATGTCCATAGAAGTGTCACGTTCAGTCATCCGACATCCATCGCAGCATCTAAAACAACCCTTTTCTTTTGATTTGCAGGATCACCTCTGTGTTTTTCGGCGGTGGGACTCCGAGCTTGGCAAACCCATCAACCATTGGTGCAATCCTCGAAACTGTCTCCGGGCAGGTGGACTTCTCAGATCGGGCAGAGGTCACTCTGGAGGTCAACCCTACTCCTGAGGGAATGTCAAAGTTAGAGGATTACTGCCGTGCTGGGGTGAACCGGTTTTCCATTGGGGTCCAGGTGAATATACAGACACGTTAGTGGGTACAAGCTTGTTCAACTGCATCTTCTACTGCTTTATCCCCCACATGAGGGTCGTGGGGGGCGTTGGTGCCAATCCCAGATGACATAGGATGGAAGACGGGGTCTGGACAGGTCGACAGTCCATGAAAGGGACACATAGAGACAAACAACCATTCACTCTCACACCTACGGGCAATTTAGAGTGTCTTAATCCCCAAATCTGCATGTTTTTGGACTTCAAATAGTTCAAACCAATCATCAGAGGCAGGGAGAAAGGTGTTTTAAGTGACTTGTGTGTGTTTCTTTCAATTCATTTTAATATGCAAAAGAGAGTAAATTGTTTGTTCTTATGTAGCAAAGTCTTGCTTGTAAAAGATGTATGTTGCTAAAATCAGCGCTAGTTTTAACATATTTCCGTTTAAGTTGTAGTGGGTGACCTTTAAATATGAATTTATGAGTTCACACAATGCTGATTAATCCCACCAGCTTCACATGACTCTCTCTGTGTCTCAGTGTAGCAGTGTTTAGTTTTAATAATTAATTAATTAATCAAATCTGTTAAAGTATGAATTGAGCTGCAGCTCAAGTTCAAAACAAATGATCTCACAAAATAAATTGCAAAAAAAGTTCTTGTCCATCTTCATCAGGGGGTCCTGTGTGTCTAATAAAGTGGCCAGCGAGAGTAGTTCTTGAAGACTGAACAGTGAAGTCACACTTTTCCCTTTTTCAACCCTTCAGTCTTTGCAGGACGATGACCTGAGAGTTCTGGGGCGAGACCACAGCTCTCATCAGGCTCTGCAAACCATCGAAGAGGCCCAGAGGTTGTGCCCGGGGAGGGTGTCGGTAGACGTCATATTCGGGCGACCCGGACAGAGAGTTGACTCCTGGGAGAAGGAGTTGTCTGAGGTGCTGAAGGTGTGCGACGACCACGTTTCCCTGTACCAGCTGACTCTGGAGCGAGGCACGCAGCTGTTCAAACAGGTGCAGCGAGGGGAAGTCACTGTGCCGGCCGACGATGTGACGGCAGAGATGTTCCAGAGTGCGAGGAGGACTTTCCTCAAGAGTGGCTTTGTGCAGTATGAAGTGTCCAACTTCGCAAGGAATGTAAGTTCCCACTTAAATCAGCCCTTGATTCTCCTGATTTCAAATATAGCCATAGGAATCATTTGAGTACTGAATTAAGCACATTACTTCTTCAGGTAAATTCTCACACTATTGTTATTTAAAATTTTTTTGCTTCTTAGTCTTCGGAGAAGTGGTTTCCTGTCGAAGCATAAAATGACGGTGATTGCAGCACATGTAGTCCTGAGCAGTAGAGCAGTGGGAAATCTCATGAGATTAATGAACACTGTCTTTTCTGAAATGATTTAACCACTGTTGACCCTCACGCACAGATCTGTTGCCGTGGGAAAAATACACAACTCCTTAAATGGACATCCTGGGGGGGGTTATTTATAGATCACGTCCTCAGGCTTTGCAAAATGTGTTTTATTTCGTCCTCTTATGTGTTGTTGAGTCAAAGTTCTATGTTTTATGATTCATTTTATGTCGCATATTTAATAATAGCCAAAAAAATGGGAGTTGTGGTAATTGTGCAGAAGTCACGAAATAGACAGTTTTTCTTTTATTTTTGTTCATAGAAAAAATGAGCCGAGCAAACTTTGAACTGTGATCTATTTCCAAATAAGGAGTACTTTTTGCTTAGGTGTGTTTTTATAGTTGGTCAAAATTAAAAAATATAAGAATTTCATCAGATTGCCTATGTTAAAAAAAGCACATTGTTATAGCCACTGTACTGTATATATGTACCTTTTAACATCTTAATGGGGAAAAAGTAGCCTAAATCCTGTGTTAGAAGGGTTTATAATATACATGAATACATATATATGTGTATATCTATATATACATATATATTTGTGTATATATATATATATATACAAACACACACACACACACACACACATCCGGCAAACATCTGCTCATAATCACAACACATTAACTCTTAACCCTGTCGTGCAGAATGCAGTGAGTCATCACAATCTGAGCTACTGGAAAGGGCGACAGTACATTGGTGTTGGCCCAGGTAATATTTATCAGTTATTTATACATGAATAGATTTGAGATTGGTTAATGTTGTACATGTGGAAAACGTTGGTTTTGAAGCATTTTGTTGTGTAACAGGTGCACACGGACGCTTTGTTCCCTTTGGGGAGGGAGGCGTCGCTCGCGAAGCCCGGACCCAGACTCTGGAGCCTGACTTATGGATGCGTGAAGTCCGGCAGAAGGGACATGGGACGCGGAGGAGGATTCAGCTCAGCCACCTTGAACTGTGAGCTGTTGCACCTACAGGCAGCACTGCTGCGATAATGAGTGTATTCCACAATCGTTCTGCCTATGTGGAACGTATCAGCCAGCTTACTCAGTCATTTAACACACTGTGACAAGCATAGTGTTAGCGCTTGCTATAAATATGCATGTTCTTTCAGACCTTCTGTCCTTGTCAAACAATCTCATTGGACACGTCCACTTTCCCGGTCTGTCCTTGTCCTTGTCATTATCAAAGTTTAGTCATTGAAAACATTGTGTTGTTTGGCAGTTTGGAGGAGGTGCTGGTGATGGGAATGAGATTGACCGAGGGCATTAATCACAAGGTGATGTTCGCACACTCAAAAGCAACAGAATCGAAAACATTCTGTTCAACACAGTCTCAGTGTTTAGTTCATTTGTGAGTAACTGGTGATGCTTTTTTTTCGTCTGGTGTTGTCACAGCATTGGGAGTTGTTCAGCCCTCAGCTGGGCCTCCGTGACATCTTTGGAACTTCAGCCGACGTCCAAGACCTGCTGCGTAATGGACGGCTGATTCTCGATGACAGGTCACTTATGATTGTTATACGCACTCACCAGTCACTTTATTAGGTACACGGGGAACTTAATAAAGCTTTAGCATCAACTTGGGACTATTATTTGTAAACTTTAGAGATGGTTATACATGAAAGTTCCAGTCAATCATCCGTTTTTGAAATACCATCGAGCCGCGTTGAATGTCACCTACATCTCCCCTGAACGTCCGCAAGTCGTCTCAATCATGTCTGCATTGTTAACTGTGTTATCTTGCTGCCATTTAATTGGCTAATGCAACATTTGTGTTAACATGCAGATGCACAGGTGTCCCTAATAAAGTGGCCAGTGAGTGCACTGTCCAAATGTATTATAATGTAATAATCTGATGATAATATAGATGTAATTGAATACATTTACACTGGATGGAATGTGGCATAAGAGGAGATTTTGTGAGAAATCAGTGTATCATCATGATAACTGCTTATTTTTTATAAGTTTGTGTTTCCTTTTTTTTCCCTCAGAGGTCTGCGCAGCTCCTGGGATGGACTGGCCTTACTGGACAGCATACTGCCAGCTCTACTGGTGGAGCTGGAAACACAGATTGTCCAAAAGCTACAAAGAGACTTAACACAGGAGACCTCCAGCCAACGATGACTGTAATAGTGAAAGCTTGTTTTCGGGTGAGACCGGCAGGACCAGTGATCAGTCGAAGCAGTCTAACATATCCAACATTTAATGCTACCATATTTATTTTAATATTTTTTTCTCATTTTATTTTACATTTTTTCTTTTGAAATCATTGAGTATTTGCCTGTTTTAGTTGCCCTGATATCTTAAAACTACCAAAACATCACCAGTCTTATGACTCAACATTTTAAATGCACCCCCTCTATAAAGGAGTCCGACGTCACGACCCCCCACAGATTGTATTTACCAAGAAAAACCCTTGCAAACGGTATTTAGTAAAAACCTTTTACCGCTTAATCATTTTTCTGTATGGATTCATAACGACATAATCTTCAACTTGGATGCAATGTAGCATTAATTATTGGGGTTTGGAAAGGAGCAAGTGTTGTATAGTGTTATAAGCTCATTTTATTTAGCATCAACTTTACATAGTAAGGCTGAGAGTTCACTGCATACATGAGCAAACCCTTGGGTGACAGTGGAGGAAAACAGGGAGAATGTGGACTCAGTCAGTGCGAGTGAAAGGAGAAACTGGGGGGTGAGAAAGGAGTGGAGGAATATGCCACATTTATTTATTCACATTTTTACTACAGAGAAACTCAGATGTGATTTACACGAAGGACTCGAAATAACACGTGTCAAACAGAATGCCACACACGCAGTACGTCATAACAAGTGTACTCGTAGTAAGGTCACAGATGGTGTTAGTGTTCACACTCCACACACACTAACCCAGTTTAGAAGCTTGGGAAAACGGAAAGGATTTGAGCTTCGATTCAAAAGCACAAACTCAGCTGGTATTTAATTCCATAGGTGGGAAAAGAGATGGAATACATATGTATAACACTAACCATCAGCTATAAAAAATTGTAGAAAAAGAATTGACAGTTGACAGTTTGAAGGGATTATGTGACCTTTCTATTTCTTAGACAGGCCCAAAACGAGGTTTAAATGAAAGCGAGTTTCATAACTGAAGAATGAGCATAAATTAGGTGTATAAATTCTGTGTTGGGTGGTTCACTTCATGTGCTGATAACTGTCACAAAGCTACTACTTAGGATGGGGTATCATACCAGAATATCATCTATGGATATTTATCTAGTGGTACCAAAATCTGGTAATGGACTAATCTGCGAAACTAATCTCTTCCCACCTTCAAATCACTTTTTATTTTAGATTAGCATATCCAGTTTGACCATTTGCTGAACTTGTTTTTTGTTTTATTTCTATGTAGCCGTCTGTGTCCTCTTTATGCTGTATCCCATTTTAATGCTGTAAGGTGACATTGGGTGTCGGCTTATGTTATTATTATTATTATATTGTACGACTAGTTGTAATGACAAAATGTCAGTATATTATGGACGTGATTCATGTCCGGACACTTAAGTTCATAAGTGGTTCATAAGTGAGAGCTGGGCTCACTAATCAGTTGTCCGTCCATTTCCCTGACCTCATTATGCCTCTCTATCTCATCTCGCCCACCAACCCTCTTGATACAATAATTACTTGTTTCCTCAAAATACCATGGAGCTGATTAACAGTCATTGTCACACCTCAGGCTTTGAAGCCATTCACAACCCTGTGGGCGTTCAGCAAACGCTGGGAGACCTTCGCGGGTTTTTGTGTTGCAGTCATCGCTCTCCTACATACGTAGGCAGTTGCCAGGTTGCATCGTCATCACTTCTCAGGACCATAATCTGTTTCTGTCTCATCTTGTTTCATGAGTAACCTCCACATCTTAAGGGCCTTTGAGAGTTCTGCACCTTGTGGCTTAAAATGAGCTGCACGACTTGAAGCTCACTTAATGCATTTAAACTCAGAATGAGGCAGGTTCTCCACGACTAGTCGTGAGGCTAAATGTTTTATTTTTACCTTTTATATCTGCAGCTTGATGTCTTTGCCAGGTGTCATTTGGGGAAAAAAAAGTTCTTACTCTCAATGGAATTGTTTTCCTCATTTAATAAAATAGCACAAATAACATTTGGAAATAATACATTTTAATGCAAGATAAAAGACAGTTGACATGGGTCTATACAAAAAATATGAACGCACTGGTCCAGCCATGTGCTATAGAGAGTATAACTCTTCACATGATATGACATTGCAGCATACTACTACAATTGGTTTGTGGAGAAGGTTCACAATTCATTGAATCTGACACTTCTCCGATTTGTTTTGCTTGGTGCTTGATCCAAGCACCATCTGCAGGTCGCTGGTGAAGCTTGGCCGGCGCGCCAAAGGATCCACAGCGGCACAGGGCACACCACGCCCCCGCATGCGGCTTCCCCTCCTCCCTCGCTGGTCGGCGTACAGCGACTGGTAGGTGAGGATGGATATGAGCTCATGCTGGGATGGACATGTCTCTTTGGGAAGTCCACCGAGAGCAGTGAGAGCTCTGAACATGTCTTCCAGTCCGGAGCCATCTTTAGCCGACGTCTCGAAGAAAGAGACCTCGTCCCCGAAGAGTTCTCGCACTTCGGACCGGCTGACGGTCCTCTGTGCTTCCAGATCCGCTTTATTCCCGCATACGACAGCTGGCACTCGCACGGGATGTTTCGCTTTGTGTAGTTTTGCCTTCGCGGCTTTGATCTCCTCCAGCAGCTCACAGACTTCGTGGAAGGAGTGTTTGTCGTCCGAACTGAAGACGAGCAGAAACATGTCACCTGGAAAACAAAGTGAGGATGAGCGACTTAAAAACAATAACGAGTTATATTTAAAACAACACAATACCATCATTCACAGATTGTCAATCACCACGCTGGCTCACCTGTCAGTATAGATAACCTCCGTTTTGCTGGGAAGGCCCTCTCACTTGAAGCATCCAGAAGATCCACCTGGTACGCTTCTCCTCCTATGTGGAATAGCTTTCTGTGGAAGTCCTCAGATGTGGGCTCATACCGCGCCTCAAAGTCTTTACCCAAGAAGTGCTGGACGATGCTGGTTTTACCCACTTTGGGTGCACCGAGCACAACTATTCTCCGACAGTTCGTGCGCTTGGTCAGACCCAACTCCAGCAGATCCGTGGACATTTTGGGCAGTCGATCGGTCGACGCGTGCCGCTTGCCAGAGCTGGCTGACCTACGTCGCGAAACTCTCTTTTCCTGTTGTCTCCAGTAACCTTGAACAGTCTTGAGGATGCCCATGCCAGTCTTGGATATGTTTGTGACTTTGGGGTGCAGGAGTGCTGGAGTGAGGGCTGTGCTCTGCAGGATCGCGTGTGCAAGGTGTGATTGGTGATGCCCGGTGAAAGAGTCGAACATTTCGAAGATGCCATCAACCGAAAGGTAAAACTTCTCAGTTGCGTTCATCTCTTTGTTCTTCCATTCGTCTCCAGGCACCAAGAGGCTCTTGAAGTATCACCGGCCCAGTCTCCTCTCCATGTGTGCTCTCAAACAGAGCAGAGCACCATCTCTTATACTCCCACAGCAGGCGCAGAGTCTGCGTCACAGCTCGTCATCCTAGACTCATTCCTTTTATAGAAGCACAAATAAGCTCTTTCTCTCTCTCCCTCTATCTCTCTCTGTTAAAACTGTTAAAATTTTCCCTTGAAGAAACAATCTTTGGACACAGTCTGTATATTTTCCCTGTGGTTTGACAGCTTTCATTATGTAAATATGTTCAAAAAGTGATAAAAGCTCAAATCTGCTTCTGAACAAATTATTTTTAGACAAACCTTTCAAAAAATCCACTCTGGTCGATTCACGCCTCATTAAATGTGCCAGTCTATTTTTAGCATCTGGTACAGGTGTTCTTTGCCTCATTATGGATAAGTGTGTATGAGCTGGTGGACAGAGTGTCCGGTTAATTGCCCAAATCGCCGTCACCATGGGCACAAATTCAATTTATTCACCATTATCTCTGAGATTCTGTCATGGTGTTTATTTAATGTGGCCTGGTTGTTTTTTGTTTTTGTTTTTTTTTTATCGATTTCCATGTTTGCACAATCTTGACTGTACACAGTGTGTTTAAATTAAAGTCATATTTACAGTTCATACCTGCAGGGCCTGACGTGAACTGTGCGTCTGGGACTGTGCGGTGGACGAGTGTGATGGGTGAGCACTGCCGCTTTGTACAGCGATCACGACTCGCAGCCCTGCTCCGTGATTCACAAACCCTGTGAAATGATTTCTTTGTTGCACCACCAGCCTCAGCAAATGCCATCTGATATGGAGACATTTGAAAGGAGCATCAATTCAGGAGCATAAATCGTTACCATTTTTCCTCTTGGAGGAGGAAAATGAATTATTTCATTTGCGCGACACGTGTGTACTTACCTCGGGTCTGTGTTGCAGCAAGGTGAAGCGGTGAAAGATAGAGGACACATCGTACCTTGCCTGAGCTTATAGTTCTGATCTGGGTACTTCAGTGCAGGAACAAGAAAATACAACATCACTGTCTTAACCATCCTTTTCTCAAGCCAAGGACACTGTGGATATTCAGCCCACACAATAGAGCAGGCTGCTTTAGCAGTAAATTATACTATTTTAAGTGTATATTAAGCAATGCTATTTTGAGTACTTGGATTTAAATACTCGTGTTTTGAAATGAAACATACCTGTACTACATAAATTCAAACAGAAAGTGAGTCATCGTTTATTTCTGGACTCCAGAAGCTGCTTTGTCGTAGATGATCTTGTCGGCAGCAAACATTAACTTGATTTTAAGCCAAGTCAAATGTGGCCAGTTGTTTTCAGTAGCCACTAAATTAGGTACACAGGACATGAATAACAGGGGCAGGAGTGATGCTCTACCATCAAGGTTCAACAATGTCATGTGTCCAGAGGTGGTCATCTATAAATTTTGGTTAAAATTAGTGGTTCTTTGAGTTTCTATTATTTCCAAACATTCTTTTCTGACCTCAGGCATCAACAGAGGTTTCTTCAACAAAGAGAATTTCCGCTCACTGGATATTTTCCGTCTTGGGGACTATTCTCTGTAGAGATGGTTGTGTATGAAAATCCCAGTAGATCAGCAGCTTCTTCGATTCCCACTCACACACACACACACCAGCCTCCCTGGCAACAGCAGCCATGCCGTGTGATTGGCTGATAACATATTTGCATGCGAGTGGCCAGTGAGTGTAATTGTGCTGTATAAATGTGGAGAGTGTGAAGGAAATAAATACTAATACTTTCACTGAACTGTTGCACTGTGTTGTGCAAAACAAAAACACTGATACTGAAAAGATTGTAGTGAGACATTCTTGAATATACTGAATTCTGAAAGCAACTGTTTAGGGAACCACAGCCTGCAGCTGAAATTTGTTTTAAAATGGTTAAATACAGTGGATGCAAGGTATTCTCACGTCTTGTCCTACATCACAAATAGCAGATATGTCTTGTTTTATATCCATTCACCCGTCTAAAAACAAAACAATACTAACAATACTAATAATTTGTATATAATTCCTTTTTTCAGTAAGTTAGGCAGTGTATATTTGTTCTTATATACTGTGTAACTGTGCTAACAAGAAGAAATATGTATTGGTATTGCTGAGGCTGCAGTTTTATTGCTCTATTAATTGTTTCATATGAATTCAAAATTTTAATAATTGTGTTAATGCAACATCATACTAGACTGTTATCGGTTGTATTATCGTGAACCTACAGCAGAGACTCGTGTCATCATATACAGCCGGATTTTGTATTTTTAGAAATTGGCTCACAGCCCATTCCAGGCACTCGATGTGATGTGGTTTACTGAAACTGCCGCGCTGCAGTGTGAAACATAAACGAGTCAGAAGCATAACTCCTGCCTCCTTCTCCAGGAAATGAACTCATGACTCAGAAACGGAACATCCTGCTGGGGATGGCAGTGAGGGTGGGGATTTAGTCCCACTAGATGGCAGCAAAGAGGAGGGGACACCAAAAAGGGAAAGTTTTTGAAACACAGGAACCTTGTTGTGAGCACAGCTGATGAGGCTTTTACTCATTCATGTTTTCCATTATTACCACATATGAAAAAAAAAACCCAGCACACTCACAGTCAGATTTTCTCTTTCTGTAACAGCGGCCTGGTGTTATTTCTCACCTCCCCTGCTCTCCCAGACCTTGCCTTCCTGCATGACACCCCCCACTGACCTCGCCAAGCCTTTGTTGGGAAACAAAGACTGTTCAGGCATCTGTTTTCAGGAGAAATAAAGACATAGGGTGGCATGACAGAGAGGAGGAGGTATATATAGAGTCACAGGGACACACAATGGGCAGAAAACACTGTACAAACTTATATTCCAACTAGTTTCACTCTGCTTGATGGACTTTTGTTGTTTCCTGTACACTTTTACCCTCTTGTCATTTTCAAGACTCATAGCTTTTGTTCTCTCAAGGTGGAGCTGGTATTTCCTGTATATCCTGCTCAGTCAACTGAGCCTCTGTTGGGTAATCACTACACACTCAACTGTGTGTGTGTGTGAGTGATGATGATCCCTGTGCACTCTCAAAAACGCAAACGTGTAGATGAGAGCCAGCAGATTACTTTGGGACCAGGCGCTGAACGTGAGCTCGAGCAAACCAAAACAAAAAACAACAAGAGAAGAAGTGAAGCCTCTGGTCTGGTTGTAATGCACAGAGATGTGCCTTCACACAACAACCCATTAGTGCTGATAAATAAGTAAAGAGCAGTGATGCAGAGATGAAGCTGCTGAAAAGGAAATGTGGCACTTTGGAGAATTCCCCGTGGAATAACATGTTCACTTAGTCTGCTCTAAAATGTTACAGCATAGCCTTTTTTTCTATTATATATCTCTATAGGGAAAGTGTCTGTTATAGTTTATGGTATTTATTTTTACCTCCTCGTGCAAATGTGCATTGTCACCATATTTGTGTCTGAATATGTACAGCCTACTACCACTGGAATGTATCACAAGGATCTTATTTAGTATTTGTTTTGTTTTTTTATCAAGGATATTAACATAAGCTGTTCTACTTTCACTGTTTCCTCCCAACACAGGGTTTTTTGTGTGATCACCTGTACACATGCACACACACACACACACACAGAGCAGGAAGTGAAATGGTTAAGTCTGACTGTGCATTCAGAGAGCAGGCCTCCCTCCCTTTTCTCTGCTCTCCATCTATTTTGCTGTGTGTGTGTGTGTGTGAGAGAGAGAGAGAGGGGGAGAGAGAGAGGCTGTACCATCTACATGCCCTGCGCTTGTGCACACACAACTTACTTTGACAACAAATCAGCACAAGGCTCGCTCAAGTTTGGGATTCACGGATGTTTTCCTTCTTCTTGCCCTTGGCGGTATTTTTTTCCAACACACCGGTTCTCTCCATTCTGCGCGAAACCTGCGGGACATGACAAGAAGAGGCGTTTCTTCTCCTTCTCCTTCTTCTTCTACTAATACTACCACCACTTCTTCTTCTCTCCCCCCACCCAAAAAAAATCCCCCCCCCAAATTGAGATCAAACTGACGCGCGATGGCATAAAGGTAAGAGGGAGTGGGAGCAGCGAAGCGGGTCTTTTCGATACAATGTTCTCGCTTTTGTTTCAACTTTTTCTTCCCCGTGTAAAGTCGGAAACATAGCTGAGTCACCGTCACACACACACACACACACACTTACCCGATCATCCCATTTGACGCAGCGCGCATGGATACGCGATCATTGTTTGTGGCACAATCAGGACACAACAGAGGAATAACACTGACACTTTTGAGGGACTTTGTTGCTTCTTCTTGTTTTTGTTTTATTTATTTTTTACCACACACCATCTGTGCGGCTCTGCTGAACATCCTGACCGAGTGTGTAGGCCTTTCACTTCGCCTCCTGGAGGTAGAGGGAGGGAAAGAGTGTTGGGGAGGAAATCGATCTCATAGCCAAAATATGTGTTTTTATTCACTGAATCATCATGACTTGACTTTTATGGCATGAAAACTTAGGTCTGGTGAGGGTGTGTGTTATAAATGACATAAATGCTATCCATTCCTCCAGTTCTGTCAAGTCTGACATAAGTGATGATCATGTTTAGCCCAAACCAAGATGCCAGATTATGTCCCAGCATTTATTGATGTGCATTATGAGAGAGGGAGCAAGAATAATGGACATCGATTAGAAATCCGTCCACATGGAGAATGTAGTTTCCACATAAACCCTGTGATCGTCCAGTTCTGTTCCAGTAAAAACCACCTCTGCTTCACCGTCTTCCATTTTTATTATTAATAATAATAACAATAATAGTAATAACTTCAATTTCTATACTGCCTTTCACGAAATCCAAGGTCACTGTACAAGGACCAGTAGTTTTGACAACAAACACACATTTCAGCTGACTTAATCTCACGTCTTAAAAAGCAGCAGGAGATACGGTAATGGCACTACATGGTGAACCTGGGTCATCACCGTGAGCCACAAATATTTTGACCCTCACGCCCTCTTGATAAACCTATTTCCAGCCCCGCTGTCGCACAGCAAGCTCTGAAAGTGTGTGATGCATTTTACACAGGTTTTCTTTGTTCAGCGTAACAAAACAGGACATTCACAGTGCCTATAGTAATAAAAGAGGACAACTCAAATACCACAAATAATTGTATATGTACATGTACACACACATACCCGCTCTCTTACCTTACACACTGTATTTAGTCCTACACTTACAGTTCATACACACATAAGACATTAATAGTCATTATTTTAAAATAACATATCTTACATATCTACAGTTAAAAGGGAAAGGATATGTGATATGTATATATATGTATTAAGAGTTGAGTATTAAAAGTTTTCTTTAATATTTTACACATGATACAACAAGGATTGATTCTTTTCATTCATCCTGGAAACATGAGACAGGTCTGGGAGTGACAGGTTATCAGTTGAGCGAACTCACTCCCATGACAACACGGGACAAAGTTCAACGTCTTAGTCAAAGCAGTATATGTACTGTTACTGTGATACTTGACTGCATTCGATTTAAAGTTAGAGTAATATCTTATTTAAAGATTAAAGATTGTCGGTATTCTGGTGAAGGACTGTAAGTGTGTGTCCTTGCAACTGTTTAGTTGCACTTTTGTGTGTCTGCTGCTGCTGCTGTGGTGGTGGTGGTGATGTAATGTGTACAGAAAAACAGGGGGAGCTGGAGCCCCTCCCATCTCTGATAACACTGAGGTAAAACAAAAAGGGAAAAAAAGTACACTGGCTGGTTGGGCTGCTGTTCTGAACTCTAAAACCAATATTTGCCTTTTAGGTAAGGAAAAGTTGCACATTTGAAAGTAGGAATAGCCGAGGAGCTGCTCATGTTTGTTTACTTGGGAACGTCCAACTGAATATGTGCTCACACTGTTCTCTTTAAGTTGTCTTGCGGAAACTAAACTTTGTTGCGGTGTTGTGTTTCGTGTTGCTTCAGGTGCTTAGTTTTCCTTCCTCTTTCCTTCCAGACCGAGTGAAATAAGTATGTAGGTGTATTTTTGGTGAAATGAGAGGAAGATCTCTACTAAATACTAAAAATATTAATAATAAAAAACCTGTAAGGGTTCAAATCTTTCTAACGACGTCATTTGTGTGTTCTTTTCCAGCAGCACTGTGGGCGTGACTGAAGTTACTTAGAAGAGGACGACTTCAATAAATTTTTCCGCTGACCTTATCTTTAGCGAGTGACCTTGGTGACCGGAGGCGACACAGCGGACAGGCCTGCTGTCAGACTTCCTTTTTCCACCTGTAAAACACTGCTGCCATCATGCAGACCTCATCACTGCGCCGGCAGATGAAAAACATGGTCAACAACTACACGGAGGCTGAGATCAAGGTCCGAGAGGCCACCTCCAATGACCACTGGGGGCCTCCCGGCTCGCTCATGTCTGAAATCGCAGACTTGACCTTCAATGTTGTAGCTTTCGCCGAGGTTATGGGCATGATCTGGAAACGGCTAAATGACCACGGTAAGAACTGGCGCCATGTCTATAAGGCGCTGACGCTGCTGGACTACCTGATCAAAACTGGCTCTGAGCGTGTGGCCCATGAGTGCCGGGAGAACATATACACCATCCATACACTGAGAGACTTCCAGTACATAGACAGGGACGGACGTGACCAGGGTATCAACGTCCGGGAGAAGGCCAAGCAGCTGGTGGCTCTGTTGAAGGATGAGGAGAAGCTGAAGAGGGAAAGGAGCCAGGCACTGAAGACGAAGACACGCATGGGCGGCACCAGCAGTATGGGCTCACGATCCACGCCGCCGCCATACTCGGGACATCACAGTTCAGCGGCGGTTTATGGGGATGATTTCAGGAAGTGCAAGGACTCGCCGTCCTCCATTAACTGTGAGTAGCAGGGACATCTCACTGTGAAAAGGCTTAAGGTTAGATATTTTGCCAAATAGTGCTTATGTTATCCAAAGCGTTTCCAACACTCTTCAGATCCGTGGAAATCTATATTTCGATTGAAGGTAACGGACCATATCACTTAATGTTTCTCTGCTATAATAAATCACTGGGCAAATCCCCTGTGAAACATTAAGCAGGAGGAATATTATTGTTGTGTATCTTTGTCACTAATGGATGCTTTGCTGGGCTTCTAAGTGCAAATGAACAGGAAACCCAACAAGAGCACAAATCCCACGATTCCCGCGCTGCTTCCTGACGTCATCATTCAACTAGGGCTTTTCTTGTTGTTGTTATCATCGAGACACTTAGCAACAGAAATGACAAACTGTGTGTTTTAATGTACGCCTTTCTGTGTGGAGTTTGCATGTTCTCCCCGTGTGTGTGTGTGTGTGGGGGGGTTTTCTCGTTCTCCAGTTTCCTCCCACTGTCCATAACATGCAGATTTGGGCATTAGGCAAAGTGGACACTAGGTGTGGGTGTGAGAGTGGATGGTTGTTTGTCTCTAAGTGTGACCCTGTGATGGACCCCACCTTTCCCCATGTCAGCTGGGATCTGAATGCTTCCTGTGTGCAGTTTGTGACCTGTCATTGTCAGGAAAGCACACGTGACCAGTCAAGAGGTTTTATCAGCATTTATCAAGTCAGTTTTCACCAGTGACGAACGCAACGACCTATCAAGACTGTCCGTGTGATGACGGGCGCTGTCAGTATTTAGATTTCGTCTCTGTCCAGTGTTTGTTAAACAAGTACGTTCGTCATTTCTCACCTTTGATTTCCCGCTGACACCGATGCTATTTTACTATCAGTCGCCATCCGAGCCTGGATAAGTAAACACAACGGCTTAGTCCTTTATGTTTAAGCGGGAAGTGTCTGAGTAGTACTCGCTACTGTCAGTTAGACATCTGCATTCCTCCCATTCTCCTGTTTACATGTCAGCTAAACTGGATTTACAGAAGAGCAGTGGCCCATCTGTGCTAGTTTCACTCCGAGGTGAAACCACAAGTGGGTGCCATGTTTACTTGTGGTGCCGCGTTCTGCTAATATAAAGACTAAATGGCCCCTTCTTTGCGAGTGTGTAAGTGTTGGGTCAAATCAAGTCATTCAATTGTTCTGCTTCTCAAACTCTGTGCGAGCCATGTGTCAGTTGGTTTTCACTGGATGTTCGGGAGCTGTGGTTTCATGAAAGCGCCAGTTCTTCTGTTAAACTTTGATGTCTGATGCTTCTCTCATGGTGAAAACTGAGTTAGGCACACAGATGGTATCTGACCATTTTATTACCACCAATCCCTCAAAGGTTCCTCTTTTAACAAAACAAGTTTTCACTTTTTCTTTTTCCATGTCTCTGTGTGTTTTTTTTTTTTGGTTCTAGACCAAAATGTGTGCCAGTGGGAACATGTGGCCATTTTCCAACCTCCAACCTCTTGATCTCGAGTTTAGCGATGCTGCAGCACAATGATGCCTTGTAATACACCGATGCATTGATAAATCTGATAACACTGCATGAAAGTTTAAAGCCACAGATCCTCAGACAGAGGCCTGCTTTCATGATGGATAATCATAACAATTTCACACTTCAGCGATCATTGCAAGTAATTCAAATCACTGGGTCTTCATCCAAATTGGAACGGTTTCAAAAAGGCTGTGATGACGATAAATAAAACATTTATGCTGTAGGTGTTAAAATACTTAAGCTGTGTTTCTTGCTCTTCTTCTAGTGATATTAAAGGCAAGTAGAGAGAACAGTGGTGGCCTGTCTGAGGGCCCGTGGACATCAGTGCATTGTTAAAGAGCTGATGGATGGCTTGGGTATGGATCAGGAGGCTGGCATAGCAAGCTCTCGAGCTCAGATGGGGAGCCATCAAAGGGCAGCAAAGTGTAAACGATTGGTCTCTGAGATCACACTTTGCCAGTGTGTGGTCTGCTGCACTGTTTTAGCCCCATGACCCACAGACACAGAGCCTGGCTTAGCCAGCAGCCCACCCTCAACCCCCCTCCCCCCCTGAATCATGGATCCCACCCAAAGGATTCAGGGTAGTAAGGTGGGCCAGGCTCCAACCCAACCATTCCTCTCCCCCTTCACTAGGCTCGCTCTCCACACAGACACACCATTGTTCTCAGTGCCAGCAGAGTACGGCGGACCGTGTCAAGCAATGCCAGCGAAGGCCCTGCACAACAGGCAATGGAAGAAAAGTTAATATTCAATAGCAGTGCCAGCTCCATTTTGACATTAATATCTATCATAATTGTTTTTTTTTCTTTAGTTCTTTGCATTAATGTCTGCCCTCCCTCTGTCTCTGTAGCCTCCTCTTCCTCTCCCCAACTTGCTCCTGACATGGAGCAAGCTCGGCCCGCGACCAGTGGAGAAGAAGAGCTGCAGCTGCAGCTGGCCCTGGCCATGAGCCGAGAAGAAACTGAAAAGGTACTAAGATAACACACACACACACACACACACACACACACACACACAGACATGAACTGAGCTTAATACCCTTTTCCTCACAGCATTTACAGTCTGTCAGGAGGAGGCTTTTGCCTTCTTTACTGCCCTGCTGCTGACATGTTATGCTGTAATTCAGCAGTAAAATACACGTGCTTGGACACTGTCGGTCCTCTGCTGCACCATCACAGAAACTGATAGCATCAACTGTGACCACTGATGTGGTCAGTAAAGGCACTTTGACCAATCAGCGTGAGCACTGGTGAAGAGTCAGGATGCTGTGAGTGAAATGGTGAGAAGCCAGGCAGGATGTGTGCATTGATCCACTCCTAAGTAGCCACACTTCACCCTGGTCTCCATGGCAAGGATAGCTGTTCACTCTTTGCCCTCTGGGACTTCTCTTCGTCTACTATGGAGTTACACTGCCCGACCAAATAGAAGGTCACACACTTGAATTTTTATAGCACTGCCTTTAGCTTTAATTAAGACATGCATTTGCCGTGACACTGATAAGCTAATGCGTTGTCACAGCGTTTATTTCAGTCCACAGTTGCATTCATTTTTCACCAAAATATTTTGTATTATGATGGGAGTTGGGCTCTGTGTTAAGTCTTCCTTAACACATCCCATAGATTCTCAATGGGGCTAAGGTCTGGAATCTGTGGCGGCATCACTCTCTCTAGGGGTCACCAAAGTGGATCACCTGCTTTTTCAATGATTTGATTTGGCATATTTGATTTTTTTTTTTTCACTGGATGCTCTTCCAACTGTCCCATTTATCTGGGCCCCCCTGGTGGCTTGGGTCCATTTAGAGTGTCATCCAATGTCCCCCCAAAACCTAGTCATTCAGTATATTTAGGTATTTCAGCTGACATGCTGAACTACCCACAGGCTTCTTGTAACATAGGCAAATAGGTCACCCTTTTTTTTTTGGGCTGGGCAGCACTTTCCACTTCTGTAATCAAACACATCAGCTTTGACATTGATGATCAAATGAAGATCTAAATTGTTGTACTGCTCTCATTTGAATTACCGCAAGTCATTGTATGCTCTCAAACGTGATTGTACGTTTTCCTTTGATTCGTCTTCCCCCTTGACCGTAGCCACCTCCCCCTGTGGACATTGATGAACAGACGCAGCTGCAGATTGCTATGAGTCTCAGCAAGGAGGAGGCACATAAGGTATATGTACAGTAAGAGAAGGGACGATCCTTCCTCTGCATCCTTTACCCTGTATCTCTGTGCACTAAAACCAACACCACACTCCAGTTATTGTGAATTCCGGAAAAAAAACAAAAACGGCATATGCTACTCACTTTCTCTCCGCTGGTCAGCTGTGGCTTCATCCTTCTCCTCCACTAACCACTAAATCTCTCCTCTTGGTTCAGTAGTAGGAGAGCTCGGCCAGTTTAACCTCCTCTGGTGTGGTGTCATGGAAGGGGAAAGGGTTTTTATTCCCTTTACTCTACTTGGGACACCTGTACGACTGCATGCAACGCACTGTTGAGACTGTGTCCAGCAATTATTGACATGTTTACTTACTAACCAAACACTCTCCCTGGTTAACACCTGCACAGACGGTCCAACGTGCACCTCCTGCAGTGGATATGGACGAGGATACCCAGCTCCAGTTAGCGCTGAACCTGAGCAAGGAGGAGCACCAGCAGGTAGGTTTGCTTTGGGGGGTTCACTGAAGGGATGGGGGTGCTGCTGCCTTGTAATGCTTTGGACACTATCAGGGTTTTGAAACAATAACATTGACATTGACAACATTTTGTATAAAAAATGGACGTAGTCCTCCAGATGCAAAGAGACTACCATCGTGGAGCCTTAAGATTCGCAATTTGACGGCAGCCGTGTCAGTCTTTGAAACCAGAAATTCACAGACATCACCTTCAACCTGGCACCTTGGATTGGATGATACTAGCTGTCCATCTCACTGGTGTTCACCCATATGTGCCATACTTTATCGTCTATTTTCCTCTAATTGGAAACAAAATTGACATCATGAGTTATTGAAGATGACCTGAAACTGTTCACTTGATGTGTTCGATATCAGGTGAGAAGTAAGCACACTTTCCCATATACTTCCATTCAAATGGAGTTCTTTTTGTCTCCAGCTGAGTCGCCCTCTGTTGGCTAAAACTTACTTCCTTCTTACTTCCAAGGCTTCACGTTTGAAACTGGAAGACTGCCCAGAATCCAGTCTTAACAATCCTAAATTGAATGACTTCACTTGGATTCCAAACATGATGACTGTACATGTCATGGTTTCCATCCTCACCCTCAGTAATCTGACTCATCCTCTCTTTTTTTCCTGATTATATGTCCCACAATCAGATGTTTAACTCACTCATCCAACTACTGTGCTACTCTCTTGCTCTCTTTATGTTTCTGTCACTTGTCTGTCTGCCCTTTACTGTGTCAGTAATGTGGGGCACAATAAAACTGCTCTGTTAGAGAACACAATGATGCTCTCCCCTTTGTGACCACAGAATGTTCTGGTTCCTGCCCATTTCACATGTCTATCTCTGGGTTATATGTTGCCCAAGGAAAAAAAAAAAAGAAGTTACAAACTCTCTTTTGTGCTTTTGTGCTTCCACTGACTCATAAATATGATGTGCCAATGTGTGAATTTAGCTCGAAGCCATTCCCAAAGTCAAACCATGTGATTTTTTTTCTGTTGACAGGAACAACTCAGTCGCCGAGGAGATGAGTCAATGCTCCTGAAAGCTTTGGAGGAGAGCAAACGCGAGATGGAGACTAAAGGCGGGGTATGAAATATTGGGGTATGGAATACCTCAATGGGGTGATGAAATATAACCACAGATTTGAATCGCCTGAGGATCACAGTGAAACACACTATAATACTTTATGATTGGACAATTAGGGTTATTATAGTTTTTTGGGCTTCAGGATTTATTAGTTTTATCCTCGGAAAATAAATTGTGGTAAAAACCTCAATCTAGTTTGTTTATGGAAGTCATAAATAAGTCCAGTTTACTTGTATGTGGTTTAAAGAGTTCAGTGAGAGTTTATTGGCAGAATTTGAATACACTACCCATAGGTATGTTTTGCCTGAATGTCAGCCACAGTGTGTTTCACATTTTAAAGCAAAAGCTTTTAACGGAAACGACGCAGACCGTAGTTTCCTGACAAGCTTCCTCAGTTTCATCGTTAGATGTCACTAATTCTTTCACACTGGACCTTTAGGGATTACAGAAGTAATGGTTAGTACTGTAGCAATATAATGAAAAGATTTTTTTTTCTTTTTAAATATGTACAGACCTCTTTCATGGACCTGGTAGATGTTTTTGCAGTTCCCTCAGAGTTGCCTTCTAGTGACCATCGCTGGAATAATGCACACCAGGCAGCGGCTCGAATGGGCGGCACAGACCCGTGGGACACAATGGGTGAGCCTTAAGTTAGCTCACAGCGACTTAAATGTTACAATAACATGTGTTAAACCATGGTCATTAAGTATTTTTAATTGAAGGCAATAGCTTTTGTAGCCTCGTCAATTATAGGTACAGTATATCAGTCTTTTTAGGACACAAATAGGAAGTGAATTACATGCAATTATGAAATGTGTATTTCTGAACCCCCCCCCGTTATTAAGAAGGCAGTACTTACGCCTCAAGAGAGGATTCATCTTGGATGGTACCACCACCTTCTAGCAGCCCTCCACCACCATGGGAGCCCCCAACTCATCCTTGGGATGCTCCGCCTAACAATGTCTCCAATGCCACAGACGGTGCCTGGGCTCTTCATGCAAACACAGGTGAGTCTGTGATGTGCATGCACTCGCACAGCTTGACCGAGGACGAACCGGAGATGAAGTAAAGTGCATCACAGTATCTAATCATGTAGCATTTCGTTGTTGTTTTTTATAGCCCCTTCGAGAGTCGATCCATTTTCTGGCCCATCAGAAAGATCGGTAATTGAAGGAGCTGTTGGGGAAGCTTTTCTACGAACTGGAAGCCCCTCAGGTAAACAAAACTTTCTCTTGCTCATTCTCTCACCGTCTGTCTTTGAATCCAACAAAACCCTTTTTTTTTGTCTTGTCAGATGGGGATCTGTTTGATGAGGCCATGGACGGAGGTCAGATAAATGTCAATGGTCGAAGAGAGGGCAGTCCTGAGCTCTTTGACCTATCAGGTCTTGGGGAAAGCCTGGCTGTTTCCAGCCCTCGAAAATGCCAAACACCCGAATCCTTCCTGGGCCCCACAGCAGCATCTTTGGTGAATCTGGAAAGGTTGATCCCAGCAAATCCCCAAGCTCAGGCCAAGAACCCCTTTTTATCAGGTATGTTTTTTTTTTTTTTGGTTCTGTTTCATGACCAGGAAATGATTTAATTGAACACTATGTCACCCTGCTATTTAGCATGAATTAGCCCATTCAATTATAATACTGATTTTTGTGTGAATTAAGGCATACAACTATTGTGAGCAATGACCAAAAACACGAATAAGTGACCACAAAAAGAGCTAAAAAAAGGACATTTAGCAGTTTGACAGGAACCCTACAATGGAGACACTTCAACTTGACATAAGTGTCTTATTTATCAGCTTTTAGATTCAGTATCAGAGATGATGGATCTAATAAGAATAATTGGTTAAAATTAATCCACTACTTTTTTTGTCTTTCCAGGCCTGAGTGCACCTTCGGTCACCAATCCATTCCAAGCTGAGCAGCCCAAACTAACTCTAAACCAAATGGGCTCCAACGTCACCTCTATGCCTCCTCTCACCACTTCTCTTCCTTACAGTGCCTCCTTACCACTGCCCATTAGCCACCAGCCTGCCAGCCTCCCTTCATCACTGACTCACCCCACTCAGCCTGGGTTGGACCTGCCGGGGCCACTCCCTGAGCCTCTGTTGCCCTTCTCTTCAGCCAGCACTCAAGAATCACTGGCTGCACAGAGTAGTCAAAACCCTTTCTTATGACCAACTAAACCTTTTTTGGGTTCTTTTGGAAGGGGATTGCCAATTAGGTTATGCTTATGAAATCGCTCTAACAGCAGACCAAACTATAGCCCCAAGGACTTGTATGAAAACCCAATTCTTGGTTGTTTTTACAATGTGGTGTAATACAGTAACACATAGACTGATGCAACACGGTTCTCCTCTTCCAAAATGTCATGTCAAAATTCTAAACAAAAGCACAGTTTGATAATATTTTGTTTGTCTATACAATACATCACTAACAACCAGGCAAATGTTTTACAGCTTTTCACTTAGTCAGCAAATCCGCACACTGAAGTGTTTGTATGATCAGCTTAGCTGCACTATTGCTGTCATAGACGCTCCTGCAAAGAAATGTAATAACTGGAAACAAATTTGTCCAGCTTTTCAAATGTTACTGCATTGAACATTAACTTAAAGCTTTTGTTGGACCAGAATTGACCCGTGTGTATAGAATTTTACTATGGTGAAGTAAATTACTGGAGTTATGTGAATTAAATTATAACTTTGGAGGAATATACATATTTCACTATGACCCATGAGCAAGTCAGCATTAGAATCATCTTTGAATCATGAGTTTCCTTCATTTCTTGTGAACTCTCGTCAAACATAAGGGTATTATTATAACGCAGTATCGTTCTGAAGTTGATTTTATTGCCTTGCATTTTCTCATTCTCTTGATATCATTAGTCAATGTGAAATCACAACACAGGCACACGCCCAGTACCAGTTTCAATGTTTGCTATGGGCCTTGTGCCCCCTGCTGGTGATATCTAATTTCCACTACATTGCATCCCTTTTAGAGTAACTAGTCTTCTTACATTTGTTCACCAAACTTTACTGGTTGTTAAACATTAAATACAAGAGGTTACTTTATTCCTTACTTTTATTTTCATGAACTTTACTCCAATGTTACAATGTCATATGATAACACTACTGTCATTCATGAATACCTGCAGTTTATCTGGAACTATTTAGTAAACATTTAGTAACCAGTGTAAATAACAGCAGGTAAGACAGCAGTGCTGAACCACAAGCAAAACACGCAACAGTAAAACAATAAAGTTCTTCTATAAACTGCAATTGTTCCTGGAGTTTTGACCTCTTCACACATTTCTGTAATTTCTTCATGCATCTTGAAAGTAGATGAGGTTGTGCCGGAAATTTTGCTTTTTCGGTGTTAAAAAGGCCAGAGTTACTGCCATCCCATCCTGTCAGGATATCACAAATGCATTGCTTTCTTTGTTTAACGGCACCAAAGATTTTTCAGTTTTTATGTCCTGTATCTTGCCACATTTTTAGGAAGTCTAACATTAAACACATCATCACATCCTCTTGATAACATTGCGTAAACAATCTCAACGCACTGAGGACACCGATGTTTTTTGCCACAAGGCTTTAACCATTCTTCAAATTAAGAAAGTGCAAGATCCAAACTAATGATAGATCACTTGACTGTGATGGACTCGAGCCAGTTGAGAACCTCCGGAAGTCCCTGTCCAGAGCGGGCACTTGTTTCCAGCAATGTGATTGGCTGAGTAGCAGATGCAACAATGTCATCCAATCTGAACAGTGACTTTATCTCCACAAGGCTCATAGTGCTGGGCACGTCCCTGGAAAGGGTGGAAGACAAAACAAAAGGAGAGAGTACACAACATATGAGATTTATGTTTTGTTGAACCTGATGATGCTTGTGTATGACAAGTGAATGTTAAGGACTGGTTCGTATATAAAGTGCTACCTCTTGTTGAATAGAATAAGCACACAAGCACTGTGCAGAGGCTCAGCAGAGAGGACAGATAGCAGCTGAATACAGGAGGAGGATACCTGAGCAATGTTGGCCGAGTCCACCACAAACTATGAAAAAATACAAGGAAACATTCAGGTAAATACATCTATTTACTAACATCCACTGTTGCAAACAGAACATTGTGTACAAGACATACAATAACAGAAGAGCAGTCCTTGAAATAACTGAGCCATATAGGGCCCATGCAGCCTCCCAGCTCTCTCACAGTTATCATCTTCTTCTTCAGGGTCAGGTCTGTCAGATTTGTTCCAACCTATAGAGGATCAAACGAAACAGAGGAAAAATGGGCTGTGCTGTCACGGAACTCTCAATTACAACTACCATTCATTGCCATTTACCGTGGGAAGAGTAGCAGGAGTTGGCTCCAGTTCGCCTGCTCCATGCACACTGAGCTGTGAACAAAATGTGTTAAGAGAAAAATCCTGTGGGATACGTTTGATTTTATTAAATAACATTACATTAATTATGTGTACCCTACTGCAAACACACACACCTATTTGTCTGTTTACTCCACTGTATTTCTAACATTGGTGATAAAGGTGTTACTTTGCGAGGTCAATATTTTCTCAAGTGGTTCTTGGTATAAAAAGTTTGAGAACCACCCACTGATTTAGAGTATTTCTTTTAATGAAAAAAATACTTTTCAATTTCTTAAATGCTTTTCGTTGCTTCGTTTCTCTATAACACTGACAAGAATACTTTTTACCATTTTCTTAGCCAATCAAGGCTCAATTAGCTAGAGTTAAGAAACACAACACTTGTGTAACAAAACATTTTTAAAGCACCATTTTAAGCTCTCGTTCAAAACACTCACTTGAACACAAAGGATATTTTGCAAACGTTTGAGCAGCAACGTCTTTCCAACCCCTGTGGCCCCAAGAAGCAAACACATTTCACTTCTGCTCATATTCAGGAGGATGGTAGCATGCTAGTCGAGCTAGCCTACAACGGCACCATGACGACGTGAATGACGCGCCAATGCCATAGGACAAAAAAAGACGTCAATCATCCGCGCCTGGCCTCTGATTGGTTACCATTTCACTGGCGTCATCACTAACCGGAAGCAAAACAAGACAACAAACCGTCGTGTTGTTAATCCACTGAAAACGCCCCCACACGTCTCTCGAACATGTGTGGTTGATCTCAGCTACTTCACTTGCTCAGAGGAAATAACAATGGAAGCTAAGTTAAAGAAAGAGTTAGGGACAACCGTGCTGAAGTCAACTGGTCACTCAGCAGGTGGATGCATCAGCGAGGGACAGAGCTACGACACTGACAATGGGAGAGTGTTTGTGAAGATAAACCACAAGAGCGAGGTAAATATGATTTTATTGAAATGCACACGAGTAATGCATTGCAATATGTGCTGTTGTTTCACTATCCCTAACCCATACCCTCTAAAATCCCCACAACTTTTCAACTTTTAAATGATTTATTTAGTGAATTATTTGCTCTAAGGCCAAATTGATGTTTGACGGGGAGATGGCCAGTTTGGAGGCCATTTTAAAGACAAACACTGTGAAAGTCCCCAGGCCTGTGAGGGTGATTGAACTTGACAATGGAGGCTGTGTATTTGTGATGGAGCATATGGACATGAGACATCTTAACAAGTAAGACTTCTGTTGTTTAAGTAGTTAAGTGCCATATCAGTAATGCAATTACTATTTACACACTGCAGTCTATGCTAAAGTTTCTTTTGAATGTCATTTCTTTCTTCCAAATGAAAATATGTAGGTATACAAAGCACCTGGGAGAGCAGCTCGCTGATCTGCATCTTCACAACAAGAGACAGTTAGAAAAACTGAGTAAAGAGCAGCAGACAGTCGGTAAGTCACCATTAAGTAACAAGTGACTATTAATGACATGAAAAGACACATTTTCAGTGAGAATGAAAACATTTGGATGAACTTACTCTGTGGTACACAGGAAAAGGAGCTGGACAGTCAGAGGCAGCTGCGGTTGAGAAATTTGGCTTTGGTGTAACAACATGCTGTGGATATTTACCACAGGTAAAACTAAAAAGTATATATCTAAACATTGCATCTGTGTGACCCGGGTTCGCGACCTGGTTGGAACCAGAGTCTTTCCGCATAGTTTGCATGTTGTGTATGTGTGCGTGTTTTCTAAGGGTCTCTGGTTTTCATCCACAATCCAAAAACATGCACATTTGGGGATTAGGCAAATTGGACACTAAATTGACTGTGTGTGAGAGTGAATGATTGTTTGTCTCTTTGTAGCCCTGTGATGGACTGGCAACCTGTCCAGGGTGTACCCCACCTTTTGCCTACGTCAGCTGGGATTGGCACCAGTGCCCCCCGCGACCCTCATGTGGAGGATAAAGCGGTAGAAGATGGATGGATGGATGCATGGATTGCACCTGTGTGCTTGATCTCATTGTTCTTTTCTTCTTGTCTCACCAGAGAAATGAGTGGCAGGATGACTGGGTGACATTTTACGCCCAGCAGAGGCTGCAGCATCAGCTTAACCTGGTAGAGGAATCCTATGGAGACAGGGAGGCCAGAGAACTGTGGGCTAAGCTACAGGTGCACCCTTCCTTTAACCCTCATAAGAAGCAAAACACTGTATTAGTAATCTGACAGTGCACCTTACCTTTTATGTTTGTTTTTGCAGCTGAAGATCCCACAGTTTTTCACAGGTGTGGAGATTGTCCCTGCTCTCCTCCATGGGGATTTATGGAGTGGCAATGTGGCAGAGTTTGCAGAGGGCCCAGTCATCTTTGACCCTGCTTCATTTTATGGCCATTCAGAGTATGAGTTGAGTATTGCAGGGATGTTTGGTGGCTTTGACAGATCTTTTTACTCTGCTTACCATGAAAAGATTATCAAAGCACCAGGGTTTGCAGAGAGAAACCAGCTTTACCAGCTGTTCCACTATCTGAATCACTGGAACCACTTTGGTGGAGGATATAGAGGCTCCTCAATAAAGATAATGAAGAACTTACTGAAGTAACTGTAGAATGCACTTCTAAGTAACACTAGTAACAGTTGTAGAATGCTGCATGTCTTAAACTTGAGCCAAGTATCATATGTAATATATATAGAGAGAGTGAGAGATCAATGCTATTTGGACCAAAACTAGGTGAGTCAAGTCAATTTTATTTATATTACCCAAAATCAGTGTGTGACTGATTGCCGAATAGACCTTACAGGTTGACACTGTAATATCTGTTATAGTGTGTTTAACATTCAGAATCAAATGACAAAATCAACTATGCCAGCTTCCTTTCAAAACTTCTCAAAAATCTGTATTTTCCAGCAAAAGTCTTAAATTGAACAAGAATATAACTTAGTTCAATATTTTTTATAATAACTTCCTACATTCATTTGTCCGTGTATCTATAATGAAAATCCTTGATTGATGTTGATGTCACTGTAATGGAGACTAATACAGAAGGTATTCACTGCTTATCCATCAATAAATGCTGAGCTGATCAAAAGTGCTTGTCTTGATCTATTATTTGATATGTCTTAAAAACTGCAGTATAAACCCATATCTTCTTCTTTGGTAGAATATATGTTGATTATGATATGTCAGAGGGCCTTTATTTTGAAATGCCACATCATATTTGCCCGATCAGGATTCAGTATCAGAATATTATCCATTGGCTATATACACAAGATGAATATGACCTCAATATTCTATAAAATACAGCTTATAGAGAGTCATTAACAAAAAAAAAAAACTTCATGAGGGCAATGTCATCAGAGTGGTAGAGTGAGTGGAGTGGAACTTGAAGGTTGTGGATTCGCTAGACTACAAGCCAATGTGTCCTTTGGCAAGACACTGTGCTGGCAGCATATGAATAGGTTTGAAAGATTAATTGTAGAAAAATTAGCTGCACAATATTTTATACAATGTTTTTAATGTTCTCAGTACAACACAAGAATAGTTCTAGTTTTATATACATTTCTATCTTGGATTAAACTGCTGTTGTTCATTCTTATATTTATTGTAAAATTGCATTTTGTATATATTATTTTAAACTGATTTGTCTTTGTCTTCGCTTTACTTCATCTGTTAGCCTGTTCCATAATTGAACCCCTGAGACTGAATCACACATACTGTTTACAGTTGTCCTGGCACACTGTATTTTTAAAAGCTATTTATTTATTTTATTTAGAAGTCAGTTATTTCTTAGTTTAAACACGTTTTACTTGAGAATGTGTCAAAAATGTAAATGATAAAAACGATCTGCTGAATTTTGAACCGCGCATCTGAAAGGTAACCCAGTGACTTTTAAGTCGTCACTCCTTTATAGACACTTCTCGCTTTCCGTACTGGGGCGGGGTGTGGATGTACGCAGATACGTTGTTGCAGCATCACAACAGAGGAATATAATAAGGAACCAGGGTTTTGTTTTGTGGAATTAATTTTATTTCAAGCGAGTTAAAAAAAAAAGGTTAAGATTCTCTACACCATATAAACGTGTCACACCACGGTTTCCCGGGCCAATTCTTACCCACATCCATTTCTTTTCTGTGGTTAGCTAGCTAACTGGTGCCTGCGCCGTAACATCAGACACTAAGTTTAGCCTCTTCAAAAAGATTATTTTATAAATGGCCTCACCGGACAGCGGGGACGGCGGAGAGTCCGACGTGACTCTTGCAGCATGTGTCTTCGACAGCTTCAATGAGAGCGACGAGACCAGAACTCTCATCGCTAGTCTGCCGGAGGTCCACGAGGGCATGGAAACCAGAGAAACCGCCGAACAGAGGTTTCTGGGTGAGACATTCATCAACAGAACTCCTAAAACAAATCAGTGCTCTGACTGCAGACTCTCACATAGAAGTGTTAGGTACACATGACACTAGAAGTGGCCGCCAGTACGATCCTCTGCTGCTGCAGTCGCAGGCCAAACCTTTCAAGATTTGACATGTTAAGTGTTCAGATATGGTTTCATGGTACCATTATTATTGCAAACAAGTCGTTGTATTACTCTTGACCCATAGCATGGATATACATGCATAGCATGACGTCCATGGGATGAGCTTACTTGAGCTGCTTGATTTATAGTATTAGCAAACATTTTCCTGCGGGTTAATGAACCCAATCACTCGTTTTGCGTCTTTTTCACAAGCACATGATTTTCAAACCGTCCATTTTCTACCACTTTGTCCTCCATATGAGGGGTATGAGGGGAACTGGGGCCGATTTTAACTGACAGGCAAGAGGCAAGGTACGCCCTGGACAGGTAGCCAGTCCAACAATCTTTCACTCTGACACCCACAGTCATGTTTTGAGTGTCCAGTTAACAGGGAAAACATGCAAACAGGAAGGCACTTGGTCGATCTGGTGACCTCCTACTGTATGAGGGAACAATGCAAACCACTGTGTAGCCACACATAATGTAGATGTTCTAAATTATGTTTCCATTTAGAGGGAAATGGATGATAAATTACAGCACATAAATATGAGTGGACACTAGTGCGATGCCTCTGAACTTTTGGCCAAATTGAGATTCTGAAGGCTTCAAAATAGGAGTTCAGACTCCTATTTGTCCTAGTGTGACATCATAACTAGTTGCCACTTGGTCTTAATCCAGTCTGGTCATTCGCCTCTGATGCCTAGCATCAACAAAACATTGTCTGCGACACAGATGCTGCTCAATGGATATATAATCTCTTTTTTCTGAGATATGGTTGAGTGAGATAATCCCAGAAGATGAGCTGTTTCTCAAATACTGTGATCAGCCTGTCTGCCACAAACAACCATGCCACATTCAGAGTCACTTAAATCACCTTTCTTCCCCATTCTAATGCTCAATTTGAACTTCATGTCTATATGCCTAAATGCAATGTCAAATTAAACAAATGCTTTAAAATACACAAGATGAACAGCTGTACCTACTTAAATTGAATCTATGTTTTTTGATTTTCAGTTTGCTCACAGTCCCTTACTTTTTGCCTTTTCTCCCCACAGTGATAATGAACAGATACCAAGATCAGCCTCATCTGCTGGACCCACATCTAGGTACATGACTCTAAAATGATCTGTGTCACTTCTGTAGATTCATTTTGGACAGGATATATATATTATTTTTAATTAAAATGCCTCCACTCTCCATTTTGGTATTAGAATGGATGGTAAACATGATACTGGACTTTGTAAAGAATGAACAGTCTCCTTCTTCACTGGTTCACCTGGGCTTCAGGTTTCTCTATATTATCTCGAAGGTCAGTAAAAAAAAATCCCACTACGCTCTTGCTGACAGTTGCAGATTTCAATAATCCTGTTTGGTGATGTAGGCTCTAGGGTGGTAAAATATGTATGTATTTAATTGTTGTTTTTTTTCTGTCTAGGTAAGAGGCTATAAAATCTTCATGCATCAGTTGCCTCATGAGGTAGCTGATCTCCAGCCAGTTCTGGACCTACTGTCCAAACAGGATTCCACAGACACTGAGGTGAGACTGACTTTACTACTACTTACTTCCTCTTATGTATATGTTATATATTGTCTTTACAGTGAACATTTTATTTTTACTCTATATATACCAGACTTGGGAAACTCGCTACATTCTGTTGTTGTGGCTGTCCATGACCTGCCTCATACCCTTTGACCTCTCTCGTCTGGATGGCCACCTGGACTCAGATGGAGGTAGCACGAGAGAATCCACTATGGACCGCATCTTAAACATTGCAAAGGCAAGTTATTTGTATATGTGTGAACGAAGTGAAGTAATACAAGGCAGAATGATATGATATTCGCGCTACGGGTGTTCCATACACGCGGTGACTGAATGTCACATGTGTCAGTCATAATATATGGTGGAACTTGACTTTTGTAACAAGTGACAGCCCTTGTCTGTCCATGATCATCTAATGACAGTAGCTCAGGACAGAGACCCGTTATCCCAAAAACATATTGGGGAGGAAACATGACAAACACTACAGTAACTAATGTAACTTTAACTGCCTTAAAGTAGTATTGTTGCAAAAGGTTTGACAGAAAGTAACTTATAACAAAGCATCTGTTGCTCTTCTATCAACAATAACGGTAAAAAAGTGTCTCCTCTGCAATTACTGTGAAACAAAACCACAGAAGCTAGTGGTGTTTTTAATACCTGAACTAAAATGTTGTGAAATGAGCATGGCGTTGTGTATTTATACAATTTTGCTCAACATTAATGTTTTTATTCAGTATGAATAACAAGTGATTTGCTTGTTTACAGTCTTATCTAGTCGTCAGCAGTAAACCCAGGGATGCTGCAGCCGTACTGGTATCAAAGTAAGTACAAAAACAAAAAAAAATAATTTTCATTTTGTAATAGGTCCAAAAAACAGTGTTTTACGGACACAGAAGAAAGATGAAAAATAATTTTACCCGTTCAACATATAATCACATGCACATATCAAACATTTTGCTAAAAGGTAGGAGTATATCGTTAGATGTCTAAGAACAGATATGTGACCAGCCATGGAAAAACCAGGAACAAGTAGGCTGAGGGACAGTTATTTACAGATTCTGAAAGTGTGATTTCTAAGCTTTTCCATCAATGTCAAAACGGGAGCACAGATACTATTTTGTGAGCTACACTGCTACACAGAACAATACATATACAATACATAAAAAAACTGGACATAATAACCATGTAACATTTGAAATGTAACAACTTGAAAAATATATAGGAAGGGAAGTGGCTTATTCTGTTATCATTTCTTGTCCTTACACGAGTGTAGTCATATTTCCATCATCTGTTTTTATTGTTGCTGTTGTTTCTTTTCTTTTTGAAATAACAGTTTGCAGTGCCGTTGCAGTAAATACAGTTTCATCGTTGCACAGTCTATTTTAGTCAGGAGGTTACTTTTAGTTGTAATATTTAATTTTTAGGTTTTTTATCCTGGCCATGCATACATTAATCGTTACATTTGTCTGTTTCAAAGATGTCAGCACCCTACCCCCCCCACCCTGAAGGCCTCAAAATCTGCCACCAATGCCTACAACACACAATCATAACCCCCGGCCACCAACACCCCTGTCCTTCCTGACAAAATCTCACTCTGAACTGACTTCAAAGCTTGAGAACCCTGATAAACTATTGTAGTAGTTTGAACAACGTTTATCAATAACAGGTCTAGGGACCTCAAGGGTTCTATGAAGAGGTCCCAGAGAAAAATAAAATGAAATATGAAGATTAAATTTCAAACTTAAAGTGAAAAACAAGAAAGGTAATATACTAAGAGTTAGAAGGATCAAAGATCAAAGACATATTTCTAATATCAAATAAAATAAAATACATTTAAGTGGCTCTGTTGGTGTGGATGGTTCAGTCTGTTACTGAATGAGCTGAATGATGATGATTTGCTCAGAGAGTTGCTAAATTATTAGCATCACAGTCAATCCTTCATACACAAGGCTGTGTCATTCAGCACATCAGCAGAGCCGCAGCTCACTATACCTCTTACCAATGCAATGGCCCCCAAAAGCTTATCAACGGCCCTGCAAAACCAGCCTGACATCAGGTTGGTTTGGTATTCATATTAGTAGCAGATGCAAAACAATGTTATTTTGATCAAATCAATACAATTTGATGTTCGTTTTAGAGTTTTATTTTGGATACTATTAGCTTACAGCAACCATGTGAAGTTGTTAACTGCAAATATTAATATAACCAATAGAGGGCAGTGTTGTTCCTATAATTACTGGTGTGTGCTTGTGTTTATCCAGTTAAAAACTTTTCTTTCTTTCTTGTCTTATTATACGTGACTATACAGGTTCATGACACGCCCTGATGTGAAACAGAAGTGCCTTGGAGATTTTTTGGACTGGAGCCTCTGCATTATTTCCCAGACCAGTGATCAGTCACTGACGGATGTTAGGGTGCTGGATGGTGCCCTGCAGTCTCTGGTAAACACACACTTAAGATCATACACAGTTTGTTTTGCATGCACGCTTGCCTGCATGTTTGTTTTAAGCCAGTGTATTCTTTGTGCATGATGCTATTTCAACCTGCAGTGGGTTGTTTACAAGAGCTGACATGAATTCTATTTTTCAGCCAACACTTAATATTATTCTGGCAGGTGTACAATGCACCTGTTGCGTGTGTGAGATCGCCTGCTTTAAGTGACTTGTCTCAGTTTAATCCATAGCTTTAAGGTAAACGGTTCATCAGCAAATGAGAACAGGGTTGTGGGTACTTCATTCCAATGAAAAGCACTCTCCAATTACACCTGTTGACACCGCCACTCTTTGTTAATGAATGTTTTCTTTTAATCTCACTCCCTGTCAGTTGAGGTGAGGTGATGAGTTGTGTGCCCCCCCCCCTGCAAGAAAGTACATTACAGAACTATCATCAGCACATAAACCTGTGTAACATGTTGAGAAAGAACTCACTGTTCAGCCTTAATGATTACTTATTTGTGTGGGCATTGAGGAAACAATATCTGGATATATGAACCCAAACAGCCAGAAATGACTTACTATTGGCAGGATGTACAGTACTGCTGTAAATTATGGAGAACATTCCATATATTGGATATATTACTGTTATCTTATGTGTTTACAGTACAAGATTGACTTGGTCATTTTATGTGTTTCCTAGGCAAAGCTTTTTAAACATGGGAAACGAGATGACCTCCTGCAGTATGGTAGGTTCCTGTGTTTGTCTGTTTACTGACTGTATATAGTGAACGTAGATCCATTGACATTTGCCATTAACCGCAACCAGTTGGTCTCACAGGCTTCTCCGAAAGACAAGTGAGCTATCAGGACAGCGCAACCTAAATAAAATACCAGTGTTAATATATGAAGGGAACACTTTTTTGTTTTTGATTTCATTAAATCTCTAAGAAGTGCCTTGTTATGTCCATATCATATTCATCATATGTGGACTTCAGCTTTGTGGGCTCACTAAACTGTGGACAATAATGTAATTTAATATGAGGTAAGGTCATGGCAGCAAGGTTCCTTCATAGTCAGTCCCGTTAAAAAATTATTGATCAAGTATTGATCACTACATTCATTGGAGTTGAGTTCTCAGATTGTTCAGCCTCTAAAATATGAATATGTTTTGGCTGCTTGCTTTATATAACAAAGAAATAATTCAAACTGAATAATTGTGTTGTGTGGATGAAATGAGACACTTGAGAACATCATTATTTGTTGAAACACTGATCAACATTTTCTATCGATATCCGATTAATCGACAAGTTAATTGCTTATGAAATCATCAACTAAATAATTTTTAGTTGCAGCCCTATTTGAGTGCGCCATTGTGATATTCACAACCTACAATTAAGTTGCTTTTGTCTGTGGGAACTGGATTATTTCTGTGTACTGAAATTGCCTATGCCAGAGGAGAGATATTTGAATGTTTCCTATTTGTCTAGAGTAGTAATTCACTTTGCTATTGGTTTGGGTTCAGGTGATGATGTGATGTGGTATGTATGGTAAGTATGAAAATGCTATTAAAAATAAGTGAGTCCTGTTTGTCTTGGTTTGAAGTCAGTGCATCACATGACACGAAATGCATGGTTCAGTTTTTTGTTTTTGTTCCTGAGGCCTGTTAATTTATGTTAATATTTAAATCTACATCGAAAAGCCTTAGCTGCAAGACAGATCTTCAGAATTGTGTGTATTAGTACTCTAAGTAAGTGTATAATGTAGTCTATTAGCTGCCTAAATTATGTCTGTATTACAACATGCATTAATTGTGTCTTTGTTTCCCAGCTCCTACAGTTCTGCAATGTCTCGAGCAGAAACATCTGTTAGAGAGCAGTGAGGCCATTTTGAGGAAGTTCAGTGTCAAACTAATGCAACGACTTGGCCTCAATTTTCTGAAGCCACGTTTGGCTGCTTGGCGGTCAGTCATAAAACCATTAAATACTATCATTACTATTACTTATTACACTTTGCACTGTTACTCACTTCTGCCCAGTCGTACTGCTCTTTACTGCTCTTTACTGCTCTTTCTGTAGTGCTCTTTTTCATCTTTAAAAACATTTATATACTGTGTATATATACGTTTACTGTTCACTTTTGAAAATTTTGTATGCTTGTTATGCGCCAATGACACCAGAACAAATTCCTTGTATGTGCAAATCGTACTTGGCAATAAAGCTCTTCTGATTCTGATTGAATGTGTGGTTCTGTAAAACCTAGCCATGTTACATTTCAACATCTTTAATGTATAAAGTCAGTGCCTATGTCTACCCATTCTTATTTGTGTTCCTAGCTGCTTTTTCGTGGTGATTAATGTAGTATACTATACAATATAGTTTGTTTTCATGAGCAAGCACTATGAGCACATAATTCAGTGTTTTAAATATTTATGTCCCATGTTTTTCAGGTACCAGAGAGGCAGCCGCTCCCTGGCCGCAAACCTTTCCATGTCCCAAACTGCTGTAACAGCTGATGCTGTGACTCCTCATGCAGACACACGGGAACAGGAGGAGGACTTTGACATACCTGAAGAAGTAGAGACTGTTATTGGTGAGGTCCCACCTCCACTCATTTTAAAAATGTTTGGCATTGCATAATGTCTCCTCTTTAAATCAAATGTACATGCTATTTTACAGAGCATCTGCTGGTGGGACTAAAGGACAAGGAAACAGTGGTGCGCTGGTCTGCAGCAAAAGGGTAACAATGTGTCCTCACACTGCAAATTTACAGGAGCTGATAACAAGTTGTCCTTGTTGCTACTTGTCTTTGGAATTATTCATGTCAAAGACTCAAAGAATCTATTTTATTTACCCCTTCAGCATTGGGAGGGTGACTGGGAGGCTTCCCAAGGAATTGGCAGATGAGGTTGTTGGATCACTGCTGGACTGCTTGAGGTAGGTTCATGCCTGGGGTGTATTAGCTCTCGGCATCAGCAACGCAGTGCTTTTATCATTAGTTTTCTTTTTTTCCTTTTTTTTTCCACAATGCCTGACACTTTTTCAAGCAGCTGAATATTCAAGAAACACATGTAATTTGTCTTCCAGCTTCCAGGAAACTGACAATGCTTGGCATGGAGGCTGCCTGGCCTTGGCAGAACTTGGTAGGCGAGGCCTGCTGTTGCCTTCCAGATTGACAGATGGTATGTGTTCACATGTTACAAGATACATGGCCTGTTGTATGCAAGGTTGTTGTTGTTATTTCTTTATTATTAAATGTTCATGTTTTACATTTACAGTGCATTACCACATCTCACAGTGTAAACATTTATATTACAAAAGTGTCCACGTTTAAATAATAAGAACCCTTAAAAAAATGCTTTTCACCTCTTTAAATCAAGTGTAACAAAACATAATGTACATATACCTGTGACAACATTTTCAGTTTTTCAGTAGTTGTTCTTGTGGCAGTTCTGTAGATATGTTGCTTCTCTTCTGACAAGAACTAGATCTAATCATTCAGTGCTTTATTCATACTTTTTAATATTGATATTCAATACGCTGGGGCTTACATTTGTCCAGGTGAGAGATACTTTGTCAGCATCAGCGAGGCCTCCTCCTCAGAACCCGTCGTGGAGCTCTTGCTTGCTTATTTGGTTTATGGCAGTGGTTTTCAGACTCACCCCTGTTTGCTCTTTTCATGCCAGTTACCTTATGCTTAGTGTCATCAGGAGAGCTCGGGCTTCGAGCATCTGTGCAGTCATATGAGGGCACGACTGCAGTGCTGAAGTCACACGACGAGACAGCAGAGCCTGCAATTGCTAGCTGACACAGTGCCAGTGCTGCAGTCTGCCTCTGGTCACATGGCTCTTCCTCCAGCTCATTGTCTGGCCTCAGCTGATCGTCAGGGCTGCTGTAAGACGGTCGAAGACTGAGGTTCAGAGGCAACATCTCCCCCTTTAATGTGTCGGAATACCTCAGTCTGTGTTCAGATGGGCTATTTTCTTTATCCTGTTTTCTTGTTGAGAGATTTAGGGGAGCCAGATCTACTCTGCTGTCCTTATCATCTTGTTCTGACATGGTTTCAGGACATGGCTCTGAGACGGACATGGATGAATAACTTCTGCTCTCTGAGGACCTAAAAAGGACGGGCCAAAAACAAACATTTTATAGGCAAATATAGCGACACAGTTGAGCTTAGAAAGAAATATTTGCTTCTGGATGCATACAAATATTAGCTTACCTTCTGTCCACATGCTGATTACTTAAATGTGGCAAACTCTCTGAAGACTCCTCTTGTCTTAAGTCAGAAGCTGTGTGTCCTAATTGGGGAGTTGTTTGTGTCACACCAATGCTGGTATAGTTCAGTGCCTCTGTATCTCTCTGGATGGTGTGTGCATGGCTCGGCCTGTCGGGGGAGCCCAAAGCTGAACATCCCTCTTTAGGGCTTTGTCTGGTTGCTTTGTCTCCACTCTGTCCATGCTTGCTCTGCTCTTGTGCAGATGTGTTGAAGCTGTTGTGTCTCGGCCCTGAATGCAGGTATACATCATAATCCTTGGACCTAAAATTTGGGTCATACAACTCCAGAGGAATATATCTGGGTCCTGTAATTGGCATGGAGAGCTCATGTGGTCTATACAGGGCATAGTGTAGAGGGGTGGGCGGGTGAAGAGGGTGGCAGTATCTGTATGTGTATGCTGGAAAGAGGGAAGTGTGAGGTGGGGCAATTGGTTGTGGCACCAAAGGCCTTTGGGGGTCCAGAAACTCTGGCTGGAAAGAAGAAGCATTTGGCTCGTTTGTGTGGGGATTTCCTGCAAAGTAGTAGGGTGGATACGGGGACCGGTCTGGCATGAGATAAGTTGGGTATTCAGGAACCATGGGAGGGGGTAATGGTTTTAGGGGGATGGATGATGAAATTGTGCCCCATTGTAAACTTGGATGGTTAAAAGTTGGAGTTGGGGACTGTGAATCCTCTGATTGCTGCACAGATGACTTGAAGGCGTCTGTTCCATCACGGTTGGGTGTAACAGGGGAGAAGGCAGATGGGCGTGGCAAAGACTTGGCTTCATCACTGTCTCTTTTTTCACTCTCTGTAGATGGATTTGGTGTTGTCACATTCCGACTGTCCTTATTCACCGGACTGTCACACCCCACATCTATTTCTTCTGTATTTTCTCTGCTCTCCGCTTTGTTCTCGTCAGCTCCCTGTTTCTCAAGGCTGTCGTTTAAACCTGCCTGCGCTGGACTTGCACAATCCTTGGATATGATGGGGACCCCCTTTGCCACAGCTTTGGCCTGTCGAGCTGTATGCCCAGTTTTCTGTGACATCAGCGAGATTGAGTTTTTACACAAGTTGTATTTCATGTGGTTGAAAAGATGGGACTTTTCATTGCAGGTGAAAGGACACTGGAAACACTGGTACTTGAAGGGCTTGCCCGGTGGTCGTGGAATGTAGTGTGGCCTTTTTGGCTTGCGTTCCTGAACAGTCTCCATCTTGATTCTAATGCACGTTTTTTGAAAGAAAAAAAAAAAGAGCAGCAGTTTTTAGATTCAATTTCTCTTTTTTCATAAATACTGAAGCTGTTGGGGAACATGACACTTAAGCATATAGGAGCAACTGGTGAATCATTGCTGCTTTTGTTCCAGATTGTCACTGAGTAATGAGGCTCATAAAGTTGTTTGACTGGTTCAGTTGGAGAGCGGTTCTTAAGATTGTCTCAGTTTTTCCTTAAGTTGCCTGGTCAGAAAATCTCTACCTGCACTAAACACTGTGCCCTCAGGCTAATGTATTCCTGCAACTGTTACTTTGTGCTGGTTTGGACACCAAGCAGAGCATGGTTAAAAATGGAAATCTGTCTCTTGAATGCAAAAAGGCACCTGCAGTTTTGCATACATGTGCACATGCACCTTACTGTGCCTGTGGTTGATTGACAGCAGCCTGCAAACGCTTCTCGCTGGCCTGTGTGCTCATCTTGCTATCATTATGATTTTCCTGCACTCATGTGTCCTGTACAGTTAGGGAGTTGCTAAGGCACTTGGTAGGCAGTTGTTAAGCAGACGAGACACTTACTAACACGGCCCTGGAGGGCATGCAGAGACATGAATTATCTCTCAACCTTACTAATATCTGCTGTCGGCGTGGGAACTACCAGCCACCTGCTTCCCATGACTACACCTGCGGGATGCTCTCATTCATCATTTCATGAGCTCACCAGCTCTGCAGAAATAAGATCATTAGAAGTAACTCTTTAATAATTTGATTCTTGGTTATGTACCAACCAGCTAAAACAGGTGTAGTGATTGGCATCTGAAACACCTCAGGTCCGCCTTTGAAATGAAACATCACCTTAAGCTGTGAGTCAAGAGTTACTGGGTGTCGCTCGGAGGAACCTGCTTGTCATGCGCTGTCGCAAGAAGTTGTCACTCAAGTTTCTGTCCAACTGTAGGAGCACACAAAACCACACCCTTCGTATGAAGCGAAATCTCTTTTTAACATGATATTATATTGATACACTTTCCTGTTTTTTTCCTTTTGTCTTCATAAAATATGTAAGGTAGGATTCTTCATAAAAAATATATGATTGGGTTCTTTGAGCTCAGTTTAAATATCTGTTTAAATGTGGTCTGTTGTTTAACTATTTTGAACAGTTTTCAGAAGGTCCGCAGTGAAAGCAGTGCGAGCAGATGCTAATTATAACCTATTGGCAACAAGTGCAACATACTTAAATATAAACCCCTTAACCAAACAATGGCTTTTTTCCAAAGAGACAGAATTACTGAGTAAACGTTAATTAAAAATAAGATTACCTTCACTTGTTGTAGTAATAGTGTTCTCTCCGGAGTATGTGTTCTGCAGAGAGCCAGTCCGTCTTCCACAGCCAGTGTTATGATCTCGTCAGGACATTCACTTCACTGCGTGTTTGTGAATGTGAGTGAAGGTGCATGTGTGTGCTGCATTTGGTGATGGTAGTTGTGTGGTGAGTTCCTTTTTCTGAGGTGTTGTCTCAGTGGGTGGGGCTTCAGCCCAAACAGCAGGGCCCTCGGGCAACATTGATGTACTTGATATTAGTCAAGCCTTAAGGGATGATTTACATGATGAGGTCAGGTGGGCGCTAATTCAACTTCCTCCTCTATCCTAGTCCGTCTCTCCTTTTTGTGGAAATGACCACATGGATATCACTCTGCAGATCCTGAAAGTAACATGCTCATTTACGGAAATGCGTCAAGTTTCATGTCAAGTTCAGTAGCATTTTTACATGCGCAGCCGGTGAAACTGTTCAACATGTTTTTCTTTGTTTTCCTAATATAGACGTAAGTAGTTGTAGTAGTTTCTTTTTTTTGTGCACAACCTTTCTGCTATTGCTTTCAGTTCAATCTTTATAAATCTATATCGATTTGCCTCTTAGTAAAATCCAAGTACAGCTTTGCTTCTCAGTTTTTGGAAATTTGAATTGTTTACTACAAAAATAATCTATAGATCCACCATTAATGTGAAGTAAGCATTGCATTCAAAAGGAATTAGAATTGCATTATAGTTGATGACTTTATGACATGCATCTTTTTCTTTTTTTCATCACTTGCAGTTGTGCCACTCATCATCAAGTCACTGATCTATGATGAAAAGAGGGGAGCATGCAGTGTTGGTTCTACTGTGCGAGATGCTGCCTGCTATGTGTGCTGGTCATTTGCCAGAGCTTATGAGCCCACAGAGCTCCAGCCTTTCGTCACTCAGATTGCCAGGTAAGTCCTCTTCCCCCCTAAAACTGTCATATGCCTAGGTCTCAAGAAATCCAAACCAACAACACATTTGTTTCTGTCAAATAATCTCCTTATGTCAGTGGTTTCAAAGGAAACACTGGACTCCACTTTGAGAACCCACTGGTTTAAGTGATTTGAAAGGCAATCTTGTGAGGGTTCAGCCTGTGGACAAGTGGTAGGGAAATGGGGTTGTAACTGGAGGGTTAAATCTCAGGACAGACAGGTAAAGGGCTAAGGTGGCCCATAGCAAGGAACCTAACCGGCATTGCGCCAGGGCTGCAAATGTGTGTTGTCCACTGCTCCTCTTTACACCTTGTTTGTGTGTTGGTGTGTACAGTGCGTTACAGCAAAAGGTAAATTCACTATTACTGGTTAGTAATAATCAATATCTGAGTCCCATCCCCTCCTGACAAGGTCAAATATGAATAGAGTTGCAGCTCACAACTGAAACAGGAATCTTTCTCAAAAAACAGTTAAAAAGGATTTTCTCTGAGCCATTACTTACTGCCTGAAACCAGTTTTTCTCTACTACATCTTGGAAGTCTGTATGTAACCATCAAACGTTTGCAATACACTTATGTTTAATTGAACAAACATACTACTGCTATATGCTACAGGTGTTTTTGGACTATAATGACTATAATGTTCGATCTCTCTATGAACATTGCACTGCTGCCAGTTTCTATGTGCTGTTGATCTTATTGTGGCTCAGTGCCAGTGGCACTTTTGTATAAATAAATCCTTGTTGCTTCCCCGTGTGACACAATAATGATACACTCCTCAGTTTCATAAAGCCCTACATCCCGAAAGTCTTCCACGATCACTGCTATTGGGAAAGTCATTAGTGAAACCAGTTCAGTTTTGAAACATCAGTTAGGAGCCTTAAGACATTTTGGGATTTGCTTGGTTTTGTTTTTACATACTGGCCAAATGTAAAATTATATACTTTGTGTCAAATAATTATAATATTTATAATGATTGAATTAAATTGTATAACCATAGTGGTATCTGCATTTGTAGGGACAGATTAATAAAAACCTGTTCTAACAAAAAGACAGTGAATTAATAACCTTCTTAATTCTACACATGAAATGAGACGTAAAAAGTATATTCCTTTGCATACATACACTATGTGACTCTGCTTTTTTTATGTCAATATTCTTTCCTCACACATGAGTCATTTACAGAAATTACCAGGATGCTTATTCAGACACAAGGCTGAGGTGTTATGAGATTAAAGTAAATGGGTGTATATGTGAAAAACGTTTATAGATAATCTCATGCAAATCTCAAGTAGATGACTCTGGGGTTGACTGAAGAAAAAATGTGATTGATCTCGATGCTAGAGAAGCTAACTTGCAACGTCATCCAGTCATGTATGCGCCGTCTTTGTCAACAGTAACGGCTTGCCTCCTCCTCGCTCTCTCAGCGTGCATGTATGGACCTGTGGCCTTTGACTGTGCAGACCAGCTCTGCAGAGTCAGTTCGAACCCCTGCTGCCATTATCATCGGCAGTCGCGACAACACCCTCCCTTTCCCTAGCCTGCAGGATTGCCAGGTTTCGCCTGTTGCTGTAGGTTTCGGTCGCCGTTTGGCAGAAACAGTCAGACAAGCTGGTTCCTGCTCTGTTCATCACAGTTTGATGACACAAAAAAAACCCTCACTTTTTTTTTTTTTTAATGTGGGACTAAGTGACTCCGGGGCACATACATACAAACAGTAGTGTCTCTACTTCCACAGTTACAGTTACTTGGATTCAGAGTGTAATATTAATATTAATTGCATTTTTTTTTTCAAGCCCTTAGGCTAAGGGCAGTAACTGAAGGCAAAATGGGCCAGTTATAAAAGCTGCAGGCTTGAATCTTTCTGTTAGGAAACGCAGAACATGGAAGGTGAGCAAACAAAGTGAGCAGCAGTAAGTGGCAGATGGATATTTAGTTGTTTAGGTCGGACATTTTGCCGTCACTAACTTACATTCGAATCCACTTGTAGAACTTGAAGAGAGAGTGTAAAGAAGCAAGGATTTCGAGGTAAAAACACAGAACATATTGCGGTAGGGTCACAGTTAATTAGGTCTGCAACGATTTATACATTATACAGTAAATATACATACATTAATACAGTATTGTCTGGTTTTCTTGTTCAATATAACAAAGAAATCATTACAACTGATTCATTTTGGTTTTTGGACAAAATAAGACATTTGAGAACATCACCATTTCAAAGTGATAATAATCATTACAGCCCTGCTATTAATCATGTTGTGGTTAAATTTACGTATTTCTGCTGGGAACTTGTGCAACGCTTCAGAAAAATCTGTTTTGTGTCGGTGATGCAATCCAGACATCACTAAAACATCTGAGTCAGAGATTCTTAACAAATTAATACACCACCTTTGGTGTAGACATGTTTTTTTTCCATGAAATCATTTATATCCTTCAACCAACACTTTGTGTTTCCCTCTGCAGCGCTTTGTTGATCACGGCCGTGTTTGATAGGAACGTTAACTGCCGCAGAGCTGCTTCTGTAAGTTCCCCGGTCGACCTCCTCCTATCTTTATCTTATTAAATATGTACAGTTTCACGACACAATTTTTTAACTTTTATTTCTCATTTTGTCCCAGGCTGCCTTCCAGGAGAATGTTGGCAGACAGGTTTGTGACTGTCCTACTACAATATGACTTAGAGAAATACTGTGATTCCAATTTAATTTGCTGTCAAAACACAGGTCTTGCTCAAACTTGCCTTGATAGTGAAATCTTGTGAAGCAAAGACTGTGGAAAAAGTGAGGTCATGAGTTGAATTTGGGGTCAAATCAGTGACTGCCCATCGTTTTGCTGAGTTTTGAACATTTTAGACCGTTCTTATGCAATGCACTGAAAACATAAGAGCTTATTTCTGCTTGTTTGTGTCTCAACAGGGAACTTTTCCTCATGGTATTGACATTTTAACTGCAGCAGATTACTATGCTGTTGGAAATCTCAACAGCTGCTACCTGAACATCAGGTAAGAAAGTCTGAGTGGTCTCACAAGGGCCATGTTGACCTTAAGTGTCACATTGTTAAAATTAAAAATGTGCACTTGAGCAGTTGCTTAGAACGGTTTCTACACATTCCTCCCTGACTCAGTTAGATTTTATTCATTTTTTATTCATTCAAGAGAACTTCTTGTCATAAACTACATTTAAATATACATTGAAGAATTTGCAACCATTTCAGGGAATACCACAAAACGCAAAACGCCTTTTTGTAGTTTTATTTGGGTAACGTGGCACAAAATCAGTAAAAAATGAATACCTTAATATGTCACACATTATAGGAGTTGCTAATGTTTTCCTACACTCTATGCGCAGTTTTGTTGCTTGGTGTGTTTTTATGAACAGCAGCACACTTAGTGTTGCACATTATTTGACTATGATGTCTATTAAGTCCCGCAAAGTTAAGCTTCAAACCTTTCAAGCATTTTCACCTCTGGCAGAAATGCAGAAGAACAAATATCCAAGTAGTGAAATGGATAAAGATGCTTCCCTCAGGGTATGTTTGAATGTAGGTTTGCACTGAACAAAGAACATTCACTCTGTATGTATAGAATGTGAGAGCTGGATGGAATTATTTAATTTCCCACTGATGGAGATGTGTCTGAAGCTGAATTCACTCTGTTTCTGTTGTTGTTCTCACAGTGTTTACATAGCCAGTTTCCCAGAGTACACCAATGCTATGATAGACCATTTAATAGCCATGAAGATCAACCACTGGGACAGGTAAATACTTGCTTAGCCCTCATGATTCCAGCCCATAGGACGAATCAATATTGACGTTTTGTTTTGATCTTTTTATGCATTTCTGCAGCGTGATCCGGGAGCTCGCAAGTAAAGCTCTTCACCACTTGACGCCTCAAGCGCCTGATTATATGGCAACAACAGGTAAACAATGTCACCTCGCCTGTTCCCCAGCTGAAGCAGAGCTCTCGACAAAAGTAAAATGCTCATGCAACATACCTCGTTTTGGAACCAACTGAAGCCCATAATTATTTGTCATGAATATACACTGTGCAAGTGTGCAGGAGTGAAAAATGCTAACAGAAGAAAAATCTGAATAATATTTAGATTAGATTTAGACTTATAAAATTGTACGCTGGTTTGATTTACATTTTTCCTCCGTGAGCTCACTTTGCAAATTGTAATTTGATCAAAAATGAACATAAAACATCTTTTTTGTTTCAGTTCTGCCAAAGCTGTTGACCATGGCTGTGGGCATTGACCTTCACGGTCGCCATGGAGCTATTCTGGCATGTGCAGAGGTCACGCATGCTCTTTACAAACTGGGCCTTCAGACCAACAGGTAGACTCTTTAGTAAATCATGTATGTCATGTATTAATTTTAAACACTGATAGACATTTAGTGTCCAAATGATAAATACCCAGGAATATTTAAAACTCACATGCTGGTTGCAGCAGCAGAACATGTTACTGACTGTTGAATTGAGATAGTGGTAAAACATTGTTTTATTTGTGCAGGGGGTATAATAAAGAGTGAAAACCTGGAACTAAACTTAAACTAACGGATGCACCTTCTCTCTGTATTTGTCACGTAGGACTGTGGTGGACATGATTTCCTCAGAATGCGTAGATGCATTAAAAAACATTCACCAAAACGTAAGAGTGCCTCAAGTGCAAAAAAAAGAAAGAATTGTGCCAGATTGAATGAATTGTCAAAATGACTTCTGTTGCTTCTTCTGTTTTTTAAATTTCTGTTAGCTACACAACAGAAAACAATACAGGTACGTTTATTATGTTAGTGGATTATTTTGTTAGTAGTGTCATTTTGGATTCATGTTAAAGTTATGCTTTTTTCCTGCAGGGGTTTTGGTGGAGAGCTAATGAGACCAGCAGGTAAGAGTATAAGCAAACCAACATTAATTTAATAGTTTTTCTAATTAGTTGAAACACAATGGAGGACAACTTGTATGACTGTGTTTTGTTTGTTTTATTTCTGCAGTGTGCAGCCTAATAGAAAAGCTGTCCTTGTCCAAAATGCCTTTTAAGAATGATCCACTTATCGGTAAGTTCATTATTTTTAGACAGTAATCAGTCAGTAGGACACCCACAGATGTCTAATGTTGTGACACTGTGTTTCAGCCGAGTGGCAGCAATTCATTGATGACACCATACGAACCCTTCATCTTGTTTCTTCTGGAGTGAAGGACAGCATGATGGTCAGCTTCTGATTTTCGTCACAGAATTTGAATTTTTCCACCTTACACTAGACAGTTAAAGGATTGAATTCACAAAAGAAACTGTTTGTTTACCGTCTCTGCAGGATGCTGTGATAGCAGCCTTGTCTGCCTTGTGTGAGGAATACTACCAGACACAGTCAGGACAGGCTGACCCACAAATCCAAGGTAGATTGAATGGTGTGAACCCATGCGTGATGCTCTTTGTCTTAGTTTGAGAATAACCTGTGTGTGCTGTGTGTATCTCCGTGCATGTGTAGATGCCCTGGTATCTCGATACGTTGACGGACTCAAGAGTCCACAGATACTCATGCGTTGTGGATCCGCCCTTGCCCTCGGCTGTCTGCCGAGATTTATCATCAGTGGTAAACTGGAACAGGTGTGTTTTGAAGTTATGTTTGACATTTGACATTTCACTGCCTCAATATTAGGGCATTTTGTGTGTGCGTGTTCCACGTATAACTGATGCTGTGTGGACCTAAATCTGTTTACAAAGTCACATTATGGGGACATTTCAAGGTGAAGACGTGTTGTATGGTTCGGATGAGGTTTGGTTTAGGGGTCGGGTTAGTCCAGTAGTACTTTTAAGTTAAGTTAAGAGTGAGTCGCCAGGAGATTAATGTCCTCAAACCAGACTCTGACAGTGTTTTCTTCACAGATCCTGGAAGGTCTTCAGCAGATGTGCACAGTAACCCAGGAGGCGAGTTTTACAGAGGCGAGGAGAGATGCTGTCAAGGCAATTTCTCAGTCAGTATTCTCACATTCTTACATTTTTATAGACTCCTCATTTTAACACCTTCTTTGTCTATTATTTCTCTTATTTGTATTTCTGTTATTTGAGAATGGTTTGGGCTTAGGTTAGAAAGGCCCCTCTGTCTCTCCTCAGTCCTTTGTCCTGCCTGTCTGCTAGTTTAACAACATAGTTGTGTAGTCTGTAAAATAAACACTCAAGTGACAATACCTGCAGGACCTGAATGATGTGTTGGTCACTTTATCATCATCATCTACTACTACTATTTTTATGCAGTTCTTCTGAAATTTAATGTTATCTGGTTTACAGTGTTCATGTGCATCCTTGAGTATTTTTTTTTCCTTTTTCACTCTCCCTCAGAGTGTGTGTGACGGTTGGTGTTTGCGTCCAGGGTTCCCCAGACTCTGCTCTTTGTGGTGAAAATGTAGCTGGGGTGTATGACACGCTGCTCAAAAACATCAACGACTACACAACCGACAGCAGAGGGGACATAGGAGCCTGGTGAGTGAACATGCACATTATGTGCAAAAGATATACATACACACTGATGATTAAAACTTAAGACCGTACATTTGCCATTAAGGCATTAAGATCACTGCCTGAGGCCTCTGGAGATTTTCTGTCCCTCCACTTAAGGACATGAAGACGACACAAATGCTTCCCTCAGTAGTAGCCTTGGGCCATGCTTAGTGACTCGCCTGGAATGCCACCAGGCTTGTCACTTGTCCTCATAGCATGGGAAGGGCACTTTCTTTCAGGCTGTCAAGCAAAGCAATCTTTTTTCCTTTCCTTCATTCTTTTTCTTTATTTCTTTTTTCCTCATTGTTTGCACATCCTTATCATTCCTGCCACACCTGTACAGGAACGCATTCTTTCTTATCTTTCATCATTCACAACATAGATGATCTTTAATTTCCTTTTCCCTCACATTTGCCAATAAGCCAACAGTCGGAGGTTCCTCTTGTTGCCTGTGTGCACCTGTTTCAGGGCGTGACGTTTGAATGAATGCTTGTGATTTACAGGTCACATAAACAAATTATGCCCTGCAGCCACAAACCTGCAAATTCCAGTGACATTAAAAACAATATTCATCTGGTGACTTGTTTCCCTGTACATAAGAAACCATATTAGAAGATCATATTTTAGGACTTACTCAGTGTGTGTAAAGTAGAGTCACTTCCATCATTGTAATCATTAAGTCTCCACTGACTTTTATCACCAGGGTGAGGGAGGCAGCAATGACCAGTCTGATGGATGTGACACTGCTGGTGGCCAGCACTGCTCCAGAGATCCTTTCTTCAGATCAGTGAGTAGAATTTTTTTTGTAGAAGTGTCTTTTTTGGTCTTTGGTGTCAGACAAAATCAATGTCGGTACATCAGCACTAAATCAGTCCAGCCTGAATCATTATTAGTTTTCAAAAATGTGAAGTTTGGTTAAGTTTTTCTTTATTTCATTTTCACTTCATTTCATTTTCACATTACGTGTGATGCAGGATGAGATGCATGATGTGTGGCCTGGCCAAGCAGGCAGCTGAGAAGATCGACCGATCCAGAGCCCACGCCGGCAACATCTTCTTGCGCCTCCTCCATAGCACAGAGCCTGCAGTACCACATATCCCCCACCGGGAGGAGGTCTTGGCCATTTTTCCTGTGTGAGTAATTCCTGCTTTTCACTTACTGTAATAGCTGCTGCAGTGATTTCAACCGTCAGCTTTTCTGGTTAATAAAAGTCAAGCAAAACTCTGAATTAAATCAAAAGCTGTTATAATCTTAAACATATACATTGCTCCAACTTTGTGTTGCATTTGTTGAGCTCTTGTTAAGCTTCTTTTAAATCACTTCTTTTAAATGCCCTTAATCATTTTAAATCACTGTGCTTTATGTTTTTCTGATACATATTTGTTTTTATTTGTTTTCTTTCATTCTGCATGTCTCGCTATGTGTTAGTCAACTGCTTGTGTGGTTTTAACTACCATTGTTTTACTTATTGTTGAGCACTTTATTTGCACTTGGTTTTAATTATCTTGTTAACAATGTTAAGAAAAGTGCTATATAAATAAAGTTAATTACTATTAATATGTACACATACATTATTTTAATTTAAATATCAGTTTGTGTGTTCCAAGCGACTCTGAGATTTTACCACCGTTGTACTTTCTGTGGAAACTCCATGTGCTTCTAGACGATGTTTTGTTTGTGGATATTTCATTATTCACATTGTAAATAAAAGCCTACATTTTTTTACACAATACTGTACATAACATTTAACGTATCAGCGTGACGTGGAGCCAAGTAAATGTAAGATTATTTAAAATGTGTCATATCTTTCAGTGAGACGATAACCAGTCTGAACTGGAACGCTTCATCCCAGTCATTCCACTATATCAGTCAGCTGCTGGGACTGCCACAGTATCACTACCACACCCTGCTAGGGCTCACCGTGTCTGTGGGAGGGATCACCGAGTCTACGGTAGGTCATCTTTGAAGGGAGTAACTTAGTCGAATGACAGCATTATGTGTTATACTTGGGGGGACAGACTGAGGGACAAACCGGTTCAGTGAATACATGTAGCCTTATTAGTCACAGGAGCTCAACCCAGTTAAATAGCAATAGACGAATTGAGACTCACTTATTAGAAAGGCCATTAACAAAACACCAAATTTGGAATCATGGTCTTCGAGAACATTTTCCGTCCCTCCACCATAAACAATCTATGATACAGAGAGTTGCGAAGTCCACTTCCTGGCCCATCTTATAATACGTTCAGTGTGACTCACCCCCCTCACCCCTTTCCTCTCCCACATGGGTCACGGTCTTGCAGTGGCCTTTGCACAACCTGAATGATGTCGTTCTTCTTCGTTTGCATATTAAGCTTCCGCCTCAAAATGTGGACAAACTCAAATCATGATAAATTAAAGGCTCCTTTTTAATACTTGCTAGAAAATCCTTTGCAGTCAATGACTACATACCTAACGTCTGGGTTTCCTTTATTACCCTCATGTTTTGGGTCATTATCCATCTGTAATGTGAAATGCCTTCCTTTCAGTTTTGCAGCATTTAGCTGAATCTGAGCAGAGAGGATTATAATCCTGCATCAACAGTCACATCATCAATAAACTCAAGTGAGCCTGGTCCACTGGCAGCCATGACATAACACGGCCTCCTCCGTGTTTGACTGATGACGTGGTATGCTTGGGATCATGAGCTGTTACTTTTCTCTTCCCACCATTCTGGTACAAGTTCAGCTCGGTTACATCTGTCCTGAGAATCTTTTTCCAGAGCTCTACAGGCTTTTTTCAAGATATGTTCTTGCAAATTATAATCTAGCCATTAGTGTTATGAGTGGTTTGCACCTTGTTGTAAACCCTTCTTTGTTTACATTGATGACAGCATCTCTTGATCTGACACTGACACGTCTACCACCTCAAGTGTGTTCTTGACTTGGTTGGATGTTGTACCTGGGTTTTCCTTCACCTTCAGAAGAATTCTGTGATCACCCTCTTTACTTGTCGTCCTTGGTCTTTTAGGTCTAAATTGTTGATTTGGCTACTCTCTATGATAGGTTTATTTAGTTTTCTCAGTCTTGATGATGGCCTTCTTCACTTGCATTGACATATCTGTGTACCTCATATTGAAACGTTCAGTGAAAAGCCACCAAATGCAAAATCAACACTTGCAATCAACTGCAGACCTTTATCTGCTTGTTCTGACAGGGAATAGTGAGGTAACAGAAAAATTACCTGGCCATGAAACTACTTTTTAGTCAACTCAATGGTCAATGGCATTCTTTTTTTCAGTGTGTGCTGCTTTGTTTTATCTATTGTAGCTGGTGTTTAGTCCTGCTTAGCTGGTATTATTCAGGATGACTTTAAACCAGCAGAGGGAGCCGTTTGTTAAATGTTGTGTATTCTTGTGAAAGCCTGACTCTCTCAGTGATCAGTCTGTTGATTATGATTTCCTGAATCTTACAACCTTTGCCAGTTTGCAGCCACTTGAGCATCAAGCGTCAAACTGTCCAGATAAATGAATCAAATGTGTCTCTTGTGGCGAGAGTTTCCCATCAGTTCAGATTCAGCGTGTTGACGATACAGAACTGAATGACGTCTTAAGAAACAGGTTTGCTGCCTTCCACTCCTGACCTTTTTCTCCCCATCACTCAGCTGGGGCCTCAAACTAGTGTTGATCAAGTTCTCCCTCCTCCCTTTGTGTGAACTAGCGGTCATTTAAAAAAAGGCTTTCCCATAAAGATTTGTAATGTTAGGTTATTTTTAACTTTCAACGCGTAATGCATGTAATAGCAGCAGCGAGGCCAGTTAAGTTGAACTCATCTGCCAACGGAGGCTGTAAACGTATTCCCTTGGAGACGGTCTCTGGCGCTCGTCATGATTTTACCTCCTGCTCCTCTGGCCTTTCTTTGCCACAGATTCATCCTCAGAGACGGGGAGGCCTGGTATGTTTACACAGGGTTGCGTTAAGGAAACTGAGCCGAGGCTGCATCAATATGTTGGCCAAGATTACCGTTCTCACACCACAGGCCAGAGAGAGACGGAGCGTCCACCAACTTTCCAGGAATTGCACTCACGGTCGGCATAAATGTGGAGAGAGAGTGAGAGCGTTCATTTCAGCTCTGCAAAAAACTGTCTCTGGTCGACAAACACATATTTCACAGCGTACATGCGCTATATACTTTTTTCTATTGCTCAGTAAATCAACTTCCATGTGACTTTGTTTATCTTCAGCATGTAGTCAGGGTTTGACTCTTTCGGTCTTTACTGCAGCCTGTTTGTCTTTCCAAGGCCTTCCTCAGGTGCGCACTAAAAAGCTGCGAGTACACATTTTACAATGTGGTAGTGATATAACAAAAAATGTGTATGTTTAAGTTTAAGTTTTACTTTTAACTGCTGCTCTCCTGCCTCTATTCAGGTAAATTTTTCCTCCCAGTCATTGCTCAACTACCTGAAAGGAATCCAAGACGACAGTGTTGCTCTGACACAGTTTGGAGATACTTTGCTCTCCATCTTCAGAGACAATCTCCACAATGATAGGTACACACAGTTATTTTTTATACGGCTGCAAATGGAAAAATAATTAAAATATATGTATATGCAGTGCAAATTTAAATTGGTCATCTGTGTCATTTCCTAGGGTAAATATTCCTTTTCTTAAGATGCTCAATCTGTTGCTCACAAACGGCTGCTTTGAAATCTTCAACACACAAGAGAAGTGAGTGCTGCTGTATGTGTTCTTTCATATACATATATGTATGTGTGTATATATATATGTGTGTATATATGTATATATATATATGTATATATGTGTGTGTATATATATATATATGTATATGTGTGTAAAAAAGATTGCATGCCATCTGAGAACTAACATTTTTCTGTTTTTGTTTTGTTTTTCTAGTCATCAGTTCTGTGTGGATATTCTGGATCTTTGCAAAGAGCTCAGGAAATCCAAAGATGTCACAAAGCTGAATGCCTGTATAGCCATGTAAGTATCTCTCTCAATGAGAGGCGTGAACATTATATACAGTATAGCACTTAATGAAAATGAATGAATGAATGAATGAATGAATGAATTGAAACTGTCGGTGGTGATTGTGCTGACTCTTTTGAGCTGTGTTTCCCAGCTTCTGTGGTCTGATGCAGTTCCAGGGTGAGGTTAGGAAGAAGGTTCTGTCCCAGCTGCTCATGCTACTCTGCCATTACTTCCCTGTGGTACGTTCACAAGATAACGGCTGCTCACATTAACACTTGTATCTAAATGATAGACTGTGTTTTAGAATAAAAAAAAACTACAAAAAAAATTTATTTCTTCCACCATGGGTCCAATTTAAGGTCTGCAATCACAAATAAACAACGTATAAACAAGTCTTAACATTTCTGAAATGCATAAACACAAACTCGACAAGAATGACCTAAAATCAAAAAAAAACAAATGTTTTGTTAAAAGATGTACAATCGGTTCATCAGTAGCCATTATTAACCTATTTTTATGTTGTATTATTTATAGTATCACTTACTTGCTTTTACGGGACATTGTCTTCTTGGTTTTGTTTCTCTGTTGTTGACATGTCTTTGTGTTTCTCTCCCTTTGTGTCCCGTATCTTGCTTTGTTCGTCAAAGCACTTTGTAAACTTGTGTTTTTAAAGGTTCTATATGAATATATTTATCGTTACCATTGTTATGATTGAGCCTGCTCAGCTTTCTAGCCATGCAACTAACTCAGTCAAATACTGGATTTATTTGTGGTTTGGGGCAAAACGACTTGTCGACTATTGCATGGTGATAAACAAAAAGATGAACTTTTCCTCTCTGACAACTCTAGGTAAGAAGGAGCACAGCGAGTCAAATGTATGAGATGCTGCTGATCCACGACGATGTCGTCGATCCAGAGTTGCTGGATGATGTGTTGACCCTGCTGAGCGATACTGACTGGTTAGTGGTGAAACCAGATTGATGAATTCTGCTCATATACAGTGTGTGACATGTGCTGGGTGTCTGTTTCAGGGGGAATGACCTCGACACAGTACGGGTTCACAGGAATCAGCTGTGTGACTGGTTTGGAATCTGCAGGCCGAGGGTGGTTGCCAAGGTAACCGTTAAAATGATGTGAAAACTTGTGTTTTTGACCTGATTTCTGTAAGTAGATGCTTTTCTATAACCATTTGTCCCACAGTCTTAATCCTGACTACTGTCTTTGTCAGCAGAATCCTGTTCCGGGTCCCTGAGTTGCCTGTGAAATTCAGCGGGGAAATATGTAGCGGCAGAAAAATTAGGAACAGACCAAGAATAATGTAATCATGTACAAGTTTTATGTGACAATAAAGCCACAAAAACATTAGTTGTGTTCCCCCTTTTGTTGTTTTTACCAATTCTTAGAATCAGTCAAATGCTATTTAAAATGACAGGATCTAAAAATGATAATAGAATCTGATCGAGTCCAAAAACCCTACAGATCACATACAATAAATGGTTTGTGAAGCACTGGCTGTAAATGACGATGAATGCCACAAATGTCATGTGACCAGGATGTAAGTGAAGGATTCTTTATTTTTAAGATAAAAGAAGAAATGAGGAAAACGGATGAGTTTTACCTAGTATTAAGACAGTATCTCATCGATATCGCTTGGGCTGAAGTGATTAATCGATTACTGAATAAAGCGTCAACTATATCGATATAATCTATTATTCGGTTTGAGTGTTTTCTAAAGAATTAAAACTAGTTTTTGTGATTTTTCAGCGTCTTAAATGTGAATATTGTCTTGTTTCTTTGCGCCATATAACTAAGAAATCATTCAAACTGAATCATTTTGGTTTGTGGACAATACAAGACAATTGGGAACCTCGTCCTTTGCAGGTTTGACAAACACTGATCTATATTTTTCAAGATTTTATGGACCAGACGACTACTCTGTTACTCTGTCGCTTAATTAATTATGAAAATAATCGTTAGCTGCACCCCTAGATGTTGATGATATTGATATCTGTAGATACTCGAGGCTGTGATCTGTATCGGACACCGTCTGAAGATTTTTGTAAGTTGGACTTTGATGAACCAAAAAGCGCTCATTGAATCATTTGTCTCCGCTTTACCAACAATGTTTTTGTCCCGCGGTCTGTGTTTTGATGATATAACGTCGGTGATATAAAATGAGAGTTACCGTGTTTTTTATTGCACCTTCCAAACACTGAGCAAACCTCAGCACATCTGTGTTCCATCATGGTTTCCTGTGCCTTCCACCAGAGCTGTTTACTTCCAGCATACCTGGAACAACACAGAGAGTTGAAACTGAAGAGTGCACTCTCAAGAAAATGGTCACTGGGGCCCTGCTTTCCCCTGGGTACCGTGCAGACCTACTTTCTCTGCATCAGTGAGGGTGTCAGGAGCTGGCGGAGCCCTGATAGTGGAGCCTCACTCGGTCCCTGTGGACCAGATCTAGAATCTGATAGCCACCACATTGTTTTAGCCGGTGTCCCGGTCACTAACAATGGTCCAACTGTTGCATTTCATTTGCAACCCATTTGTCAGACATTGCTAAATCTTGATTTTATGTTATTCTTCAGTTGTTGCGTAACTTTTGAACTTTATGTATTTCAATTGTTTTTGTTGTGTTTGTCTTTTGCTGTCGCAACTGAAGTGTGTTTGAACCCTTGTAAAAACTGTTGGAAAATGCAAGGATTTTTATTTTTTTAAATTAGCTTTTTAAATTTCAGTAGTTCCTGTAAAAGTATGTGCTGCCATAGCATCTGGCCCTCAGTGCCATGCACTTTACTGGTTATTCTTAAACAGCTGACATTCATCAAGACATTTATTCTAAAAGCCATAAAGTGTGTCTCTGCCAACTATTAAATGTTACCTGTTTTAGAAATTTTTTAACCAGCCTTTAGACACACAAAGATTGCACATTATAAGACGTTAAACTTAATCAAACATTGCATTCTGTCATCATCGGGGCACCAGAACACTTCTGGCTTTTGAAAAGACGTTTCATTCAGTGTAGGTGTTGAGGACAACAACTACTGAGGAAGTGTCTTCACAGGCCCCTTTTTACGTTTCTCATTAACAAGGCCACATTCACTCACCCTGCATGGGGGTTGTTGAATTTCTCTGGGCGGCTCAATATTGCTGCAGCCCATAATTCGACTTTAATTAATTCCCAGCCAAATGGAAATTCCTGTATTGGCTAATGAAAGAAATGGTGTGTTTTCTCTCAAGGCGGATTGATGGTAAAGCGAGCAGCTTTGCTACAGTGCTCAGGGTAGTGAGGAATGCTAATAATTCTAAAAGGCTTACAGTTCGCTGGCAGTAGCCATGGCAATTCTGCACATACAATGGTGGCCTTTTAGCCGAGTGCAGGAGAAGGAGGGGGGGCTGCTCCCTCTCCCTTGCCCTGACTCAGTTTGGTGCGATATTAGGAAAGGCGTACTTGCACTTCCCGCTGCTCTGGTCATTAGGAGATTAAGTGGTGGCCATATAGCACTGCCTCAGCTGATGATTATGGAGCGGAGAAGCTCATAAATGTGAGATTTACATTAAAACATTAAAGATCAGGAATATTATCATTCTTCTCTTCTGAAATTCATTTTGTTGTGCCGTGTCCCATGGCCTGCAGGAGGACAATGTGAGCACTTGTGCAGTTTCCCCGTGAATGAAGTCAGTTCTCTGTGAGAATACTTATCACTCTCTCTGCTCGGAGGAAAACGGTGTGTTTCTTATTTTCCCCATGATCCGCTGATTGGTATCAACATCACACAAGCCTGTGCTGTATGCGAGTAATCAAAAGTCACTTCCTCTTTCACAGTCGCAGCAGGAAACAGGAGTGACTGTTGCACTCGGTGCCTTTTTATGCAGATTGTATATTTTTGTGGGTGAAAGGAAACTGAGGACACGTCCAAGATCACACCGCGACGTTTTCTTGCCATAACCTAATAATATCAAACAAATGTGCAGCACTATGCACAGAGGCTAATGTGACCACTGAATAATCCACGATATTAACGTTTATGCAGCTGCAAACTGTTTGAATAATCATATTTTAAGAAAGCATAATGCAGGTCTGTTGACGGGGGGAGTTTTGTTAAACTTCACTTTGTTATATTCCTAAGCTGTTGCCATATTATGACCCATTGTCTACGTAGAGAGTTTATTATGCCCAGGTGTTACCCCCGCTGGGACTTCCTGTGCGTGGCCTCAACACCTGGTGCAACAGCAAATGCCCTCCTCCAGCTTGTTCGTCTGGTTCATTAGTGGAGCTCACGGCTTAATTGCCCCAAATTTATGGAGTGGTGGTCCTGTGGAGCAGCTGTTACTGCACTCCAGTTTGGGCTGAGTTGTCGTGGTTTGTCTTTTTGCTTTCACTTGCATGTGATTTGAGGGGGAGAGCTACTGTACACAGACATTACACTACATCTGTGGACCCACGAGTAATACTGAAGTGGAACAGTCGCAGGTTTTGCGTGTCGCGAATAAACCACATTGATATCGAGACCAAGCTGAGCTGAAAATAGCACCGACAGAAAAAGACGAAGAACTACAAAGAAAACCGTATACGAGGGAAATTTCAGACGCAGCGTTTAGGTAGAAAATAGTGGAACTGATAGAAATAGCAGAGATACGATAATTACATGATCGAGAGGAATAGCAGAAATGCTATAATTATGAATATGACAGCTGATGCGGTTTCCCTTCAGGAAACCACAGTCTTTATAAGTTTCCAAAAGCCATAATCAGCAGCACACCAGGCATGCGCTCTCTGCCGAGGAAATTACCATGTTGTTTGGAATTATAGTCATTTGAAAATGGAGACAGCTGGATAAGTTTGGGAATGTGGGTTAATTGCGAAGCCTGTGTCCTTTTATAGACCACAGGTTAATGGGCAGTGTGTTTTTATATCTTATGGATAATTTGGCTAATTCTAATTCTTGCGTTGGTCCTGTTTTGTTTTGTTTTTGTTACTTCCTCAGCGGTCACTTGGTCTGCGCTCTGACCACTTTATCGTAGCAGTCAGAAGATTTGATTTAGACCTCTTAAACTGTTTCCTTGGCTTATGTGTTGTCCGAGGACTAACTGGCCTTGTTGGAGAGCAGGCAGCCTCCAATTAGCCTTCCTTATCACTACTGGGCCTGCAGTGGACGGACAGCCAACGCCAGCTCCGGCACCTCCCAGATTCCTCACTCACTGTCCTGTGTTCATATAGTATGTGTGTATGTGTACAATATCTGTCTGACCTGTGCACACTGAGAAGCCCAATGGTTGTGTGAGGCAGCAGGGACCCAGAGGGACTGTTTGGGTTAAAATGATATGAAGAGGCCTCCTGAGAGCTCCTCACGGTCGTCTGGGAAATGTCTCCCTCGGTGCTGGGTCTGATGAAAGAAGCTGAGGCCTGATTACTCACCATCACCAGGAGCCATCAAGGTCTATCTGTCAGATAAGACCGGTTGGGATTTTTTTTTTTTTACACAGTAGGCTGGTTATGAGTATGATAAGACCAAATTTAGCCTTGAAGATGAGCTGTTTTTCATACTATGCTATGACTTTTTTTAGAAATTTTGGACGACATACTATACTATGACTTTTTTGAGTGATTTTGGGCAGCATACTGGACTATGATTTTTCTGAGTGATTTTGGACGACATACTATACTATGACTTTTTGAGTGATTTTGAACGACATACTATACTAGGACTTCTTGGTAATTTTTGAACTACATACTATACTATGACTTTTTTGGGTGCCAATATGTTAGTATCAGTATTTGTTTTCTACCATACACAAATAAAAATGTCACTTTTTCTGTGCAATAATATCAATGAGCACTCTGCTGTCTTCCCGTTTTCACTTTCATCTACATGCTCTTCCAATAAGCCTCATCACTCACTCCCTTTCTCAGTTTCCCTTTTCTGTTCTCACACCCTCTCCATCACTCTCCCTCCTTCCCCTGCTGCTCAGAGCCATATTCCTGTCCTCTCTCATCACCTCACTCACTTCACTCAGTTGCCGTCATCAACGTGCTTCACAATGGACACACTTCCTATTCTTTCTTTTTTTTTAAGAGAAAAAGGGTTGAAAATGACTTTCCTTCCCACATCCACTCTGTACTCTTGTTCATTCATTTGTTTTCCTGAGGCCTGAGAGCCTAATGAACACCTTGTTTTATGTAGAGTCACAGGTTGGGCCAACCTCCTGCCAAAATCACCCATAAATCAGCATCCCAGTATTTAAGTGGCAACCAGGGCTTGTTGGAATGCCCTGTTCTCTCTTGTCATATTTCACTCTATCTACAGCTCATCGCCTCCTTGTGTTCACAGAGAGCAGTTGTGGACTTGACCTGCATGCTCAGAAGAATCTGCATGCTGCTGTCCTTAGAGTTCTCATGGACTGGCCAGTAATATGATAAAGTCTGGGAGTTATGTGTATGACAGAAACCGAAGGCAGCTCCCTGCTCTGGCTTCTCTCCGCCTGATGTATTCTGTCAGTGACACAGAGACAGAACAGAGCAGATAACGGAGGGGAGAGCCACCGTGCCAGCCCACCAGTCCAAGGTCTTTCTGCAGCCCTGAATATGATTTGCCGATTTCACATGGGGAACAAAGGAGTTTAATTCTTGCAGCATTGGCCAAGACAAATACAAGCTTTTTTATTCTGATAACCTACACACATAGTCAGGGGAGGCACTTAGGTAGCCAAGGCCAAATGATATACAGTATGACCTTGTAAAGAACAAACTGTACAGTCACAAACACATCTCCTTGACTTTTGTTGCTGCAAACCGTCAAGCCATGACGACAATAATCCAGTTTGCCTGTACAGATACCACCTTTTTCACACACTGTAGCAGATTACAGTTTAAAGTAGAGACAGTCAGATCACACAGTCAATTCTTACATGAAATGTGTCCGACAAACTGGGCCTTAGAGTAGAGTTATGTCTCCTGACCACTGACACACATGGTCACCCATGGAATGCGGTTGCAGCAGCCTGCTCAACATCTGCAGCAACGCACTTGAGCGAGATAAGTAAAATTAGGAGAATTTCCTGAGGAGGGAAGGTCATCATCCAAACATGAACAGATGAAGTGTAACATAGAGCACGGCAGCCATAAAAACAATGTCTCTCCGCGCCTCCAACTGAGCAGAAAAGGCACAATCCAAGGTCAAACCAGGGAGGGGCTGTATTACCTTGATCAACAGCTCATGGCTTGTCTGTCCAGTCGGTTGGCTGCATCGCATCAATTGTGTTTGTCTATCTCCTTTTGCAGTGATCACATCTAATCAGCTGGAAAGGTGGACAGGTCATGTGATGTCCCCTCTCTTCCATAACTCTGTATTTGTCCACAGATCATATACAGAGATGACACTTGGAGGGAGGTATACTGGAGTTGCAGGAGGCTTGCACCATCTCATCACAGTCAACAGATGTGCTGCAGCTGCTTATTTGCTTTGCCATAACACTCCCTTAATCACACTCCCTCTCTCACACACACACACACATGTGCAGGCTCACTTTCACTGAAAAAGAAACAAAAATACCACCAACTTATATGCACTGTACATATATTAGGAGGATGAATATTAAAATCATATATTTTCAACAGGCTATACTCAGTGGCAGTGTTTGGGGTTTTAAATAAGACCCTACATCCCAGAGTAACCATTAAATAGCTTTGAACAGTGTGCCTATGAGAGCCCATGTTGGCTTTTTCTTATTTTTCTTGAATATATGCTTCACCCTGCCGGCCATAAAACATGTCAGCAACTTCTCATTGGGCCAGAAAGACTGGAGCTACGTGAGGAGCCTGACCAGTGAGAAACGATTTGGAGGAATCTGTGGAAGGAAGACAATCAGTCACAGTCATCGAGGTACAGAGAGGAAGCACAAGGAAGATGAAGCACAGGGAAACCTCAGCTGGGTGTCCTCACAACCATGGGAGTGCAAAAGCTTTCAGCAGGTTATCACAACGCCAGTGGAAGCCAAGTTTAGACCTGGCAAGGGCCATAATGTAGTGAATGTGGGGGCGGGGTGGGGGGAGGCAGAGGAGGGACAGGGAGAGACAGGGAAGGAAAATAAAGGAGAGTTATTACGGTGATGTGAGGCAATGAGGGGAAGACGGTCTGAAATGTTTTGACACAGAAAAATAGCAAATGTGACACAGGTACTTAAACGAAGGGTTGAAAAGCAAACTGTGGGAATCTTTCTTTCACTGCCCTTGTCTTGTTATCATTCTGTCTGTCTGCGTAGTTTGACGTGCACTTACACACACGCATCGTGACTACCACAAACTGCTCACTGACTTAAGCCTGAAGGCAGCGCTCGTCTCATGACACTCGGGCTGGGGCTTCATTGCGTTACCGGAATGAGTCCACTTTGAGATTACTGTGATCCTCAACGTTCCATTATATGTACAGGTTCACATGAACACTAGGTATGGCTTCATTGTTAGCCCACGATGGGACCAAATGTTACCACTTCACTATCTTGTTTCGGTTACTGTACGAGAATAGTATGTTGGAATCAAAGGCAGCAGCTTTGAATTCCCTTGCAGTCTCCAAAATGTGTGTGTGTGTGTGTGTGTGTGTGTGTGTGTTTGTGGTTTCTATCTCCTTACTGTATTTGTTCTGGTTCTATTGTGGGGGCTGGGCTTTGCACACCTTAGATAAGAGAACAGATATGTCAACACTGGGTGCTATGAAGGAGCCGCCTGGTCATGTTGACATTCTACAATACTGCTTATTTACTCTGACCACAGAGTCGAGCGATCGTCTAACCTCTGACGCACTAATGACCAGAAGGTCTCGTGGGGTGGCACCCCCTCCTGGCTCTGCCTGGTACTGACTCTGCTACCGCTTGCAAGGTGGGAAGAAAGATGAGGAGGGTGGGGTTTACTCATATTTGAATCCTTTTTTTATTTTTTTAAAGTGAGTTTAAAGCAGACTGCCAACAGATTCAGGGGGAAAAAGGCTTTGTAGGCTCCAGCAGCATGAGTCTGCATATAGAGCTGTGCTGAGCAGTCCTATCAGTAAAGAGCCAGTGGAGCAATCCATGCATAATTAGAGACGGGGGAGGGGGTTAATTGACTTCTTTAAGAAAGATCCTGATTTCTATCAGCCAGTCCCATAATCATGTGAGCCAGGGCTCTCATTAAGTCCCCTCCCTCATTTATCTCTCTTCCCCTCTAACCCTTTACTCCCTCCCTACCTCTCCTCTCTCCTCCCCCACTTTGAAAAACAGTGAAACCCCAACTGCTCCCGCTGTGTCCTCAGCGGGCAAAGAAAGGGTGAGGGAGATTTATAGTTAGCACCTGAGTGAGTGTGGTGCTCACTGGCACATAAACACACAATGAGCACACACACACACACACACACACACACACAGGAATGCTCCAGACTGCAGCTGACCTGACTGTGACCTCAGTGCGCTAATGTACTGCTAGCAGGCATTAGCAACGAACCTGTGTGTATGTGTGTGTGCTTAAATGGCTACATTGTTTTGCACACACAGAAGATTGAAACCCAGTGTTGACTTTTCTATTTCCAACGATAACGCTACAGTGAAAACAGCAGGACCTGGAACATAATGAGTGCTTTGAATTATTTACAGTAAGTTCAATACACTGGGATGTCAACATACCGATATAATGTACAACTATAAATATTAAAACTAAAACATATTCACTAAGACCAGCTTCTTTCTTTTTTTCGTGAGCATGGTTTTAACCAGATGCAGAGACACCAGCTCCGTCCAGGCTTCTTTCCTTTCCTTGTCCCTCCCTCTCTTCTTTGGAAGCAGTGGGAGATTTGGGTAAAATTCCATTGAGAGAGACAGAGAGAGAGAAAAAAAAGGTGATGTGGAGAAAACAGACGAGAAGTGACAAATGAGAGATTTCCTTCACAAGCCCGTAAATCAGCAGACAGGACCAGGGGCAGTGTGAGGCCTCCCACAAAAAGCCAAACTTTTTTTTTTTTCTTTCATAGTCAGCACTAACCAGCCCTCTCCCTTTACATGCATGCAAACACACACCTACACAAACATATACACATATGCACATATATAGGAATGCACATTCTTCCAGATGGCGTGTGCTGGAATGGCTATAGCTCTCCACAAATCTGGTTGTAGCACAGCAGCGTGGCTGACTGGCACAGAAGCACATCTCGTAAAATCACTTACACTTGAGAGGGGCGCAGACTTGGAAGCGGCGCAGCTTCCTATCAGCCCGGTTAAAGGCTCCAAGCATGTGTGCTGATATTAATCCTGCTCATTCTGTCACATTAAATGCATAGGATGGAGGGCCTGGGGAGAAACAGCTGCTCCTTCAGGTAAGCGGGACAGACAGACGAGGGAAATTAGCTATTCAGAGCATTTGCTATATGCACGCAGTGGGGTGCCAGACACTGGGCAAGGAAGTGGGTGAGCAGAGGCATCCTGCTGAGTTTGGAGGTATCTACTGAGTTGGTGGGGATGAAAAGGGGTGGGCAATGGGAACAACTGTCAGCAGCCTGCTTTTTCAGCTCCATTGTGTTTGTGAAACTGAATGTGCACCACTGTAAGACGTGGGATTGAATAGCACTGTCGATAGACTAGACATGTGTGTGTTATGTAGGGAACATAGTGACTGCGGCGTGGTTGTAGAGCCGAGCTGGGATGGCTCAGTCAGTGCTGAGAAACTTGAGCCCCGTGTGGGATGGTCCCAGAGACTGGTGGATTGATGGAGATCCAAAAAGACTTAGGATCTGCTTTCATTCTGAATGTTTGCCATCTGCTTGGCTGGAAGGAGAATCTACGAAGCTGGAGAAAACTCTGTCAAATGACAGATGAGACAGTAATCCTAAAAGAGTGTGTGTGTGTGTGTGTGCGTTCTTGTGTAGAACGTGTGTAAGTATTGATCATCTAAGCAGCTCCACTTTCTGAAAGACGATCTGTCAAATGGGGCGACGCACATTTTTACCAACATATATATGTACCAAAAAATTGGCATTAATACATTGCAGATCTCATAGTTTAAATAGAATTCTCTCTGGAATATAACAGACATCTGCACTGCCATCATATGTTCCAGCATGCCCAACCATCCTCTCCTTCCCACACAACTGCATAGTTTACCACCATACCCAGAGGTATTGATCCCTCCATTTTCCATGTGTGCAGACAGCTCTGGTCTGGTAAAGCTCCGTCACCATGGATGACCACTTCTCTCCTCATACTTTAATGCTCTGTCATGCATTAGCCGGGAAAGTACAGAACTTCCACATCAACAAAATGAATCCAGCACATGCAGTGTTTCCTAACGACCACTGACGAATCCACACATGCACACTCAGGCCCTTCCTTGAGCAGCCACGGTCTACTGCTGACCTCCAAAGGCCCTTAAAACACATTCCCTTGAGTGGTCCTTGAAATGTTCCGACCTATCTCTGGTCCATGACTAACACAGGACGAAATCAGCACAACAAAATTCCTGCTAACATTTCGAAATTTGCCACTGACCCCTGGAGAAACCACAGAGCTGTCGGTAGCGCGTCTGTCTCGTTACAAATGGACCTGATGAAGAAGAAGCAGATACACCCTCATAAGTGTCATCCCATTCACTGGGAATGTGTGGTGATTTACAGCACTCGCCAGCAAAACAGTGAACTGCGGCTGCAGGAGGCGCTCGCACACCTGAGAACAAGCTGTTCCACAAACCAAAAGATGTGGCGAAAAACGAACACAGCCTCTTAAATCTCTCACCGGTTTATTTATGCAATTGATTTACAATATAATGCCGTTTAATCCCACTGTTGTGTGTGACTCTCCTCGTAGCTGTCAGATATTTATCAGCTAATCAACATTGGAGCTGAAGGATGTGGATTTACCACATCACCGGCAGCCTCGTGCGGGAGTGCAGAAAACAGAAACGGGTAGAATGTAAAATGCTCAGAGCTGCGGTAGAATTAGGCACCTGCATCAACCCCCTCATCCACCCCCACATGCTGCCCTCTCAGCTGCCTGCCACTCTTGTTTCCACTCTCACTCTTTTCTACAATCTCTCCACAACACAGTCCCTTTGATTGCTCTTTCCCGTGGGCATTCACACACACACACACACACACAATCTCAAATATAACACATGCGTGTACACAAAACATCAAACATGCAACAACACACTTGTTCCATGCTGTTCACAGACAAGTTGTGGCAGCTGAGTTTTGATTTGGACGGGAAAAAAAAGTTGTTTTCACTGCAAATAATGACAGGCACTCAAGAAACAAGCAGAACATAGTTATAATATGGAAAACACGCGCGCGTGCATGCAGAAAAGCATGCAGAAAGCAATTGTAATCACAAACACACACACTGAAAACGATGGACACATCATCCCATTATGCTGTATAACCAAAAGGCATTCAGCCATTTCAGCAGCATTCTGAGAGCCAGCCAAGTGAGAGGTCTGTCAGTGCATTAGCCAGCATGTAATCATAGCCCAACCTCACTGCAATTAGAAGTGGTTCTAATTCTTCTCTGGTAGCACTGCCTTTCTCCCGCCGCTAATAGTTTACTTTACTGCAACAGCTGACAGACTGAACCCTGCCTCCTCACCTCGGCGTCCTAAACTCACTCACACATACACACACACACAGAAACATGAGCACACCCAGCTGCAGCTTGTCTGTCAGTGTGGGAGATCAAAATGGATCTTGGGAATAGTCCCTTGTCATGTCCCACTTGTGCCACATCACTCCCATGAGTCTTTAGACTGTGCCACAGTTCACCTGTGCGGTAACGCTCTGTGACTAGAGGCCTTTCTGTCTCTTTCCTGGCTTCTCCTGCCATCAAAATAAAATAAAATAAAAACTTGTATTTTAGCAAACATGACAGAGAGAAATGATGGTAAACAATTGTTTCAATCATGAAACAATTGCAAAAATAAAAACCTAAGCGCTCCTAAAGGCTTGTTATCAATGAGGCGGGCGTGTGAGGGGAGGGTGGCGAGATAGCGCCGGGGAAACATTACTTAATGAAGACTGAGGAAGAGGGAGCTATACTGATGGTATTGCTATTAGCCCATGAGCCAGTGCACTTGGGTGTCACTTCAAAGCATTCTCCACTATTAATCAGGGGCTATCCCGCCCTCCAGTAAGGGCTCTGTTGGCTGTGCTGTTAACTACCCTCCTCAACATCAACACAATGGAGCCGTCATTACGGCCGTTACGCTACACCTTGGCCAGACAGCGTACCTTTATCTCGGTATACACATTACATACTCACGGCCAATTAATTTACCTGTCATGTCTCAGAATAAGAGGGGGGTGGTGGTGGAGCGTATATATGCAAGCACCCACTGCCTTTATGTAATGTTTTCATACTACTTGTGGGGGGATGGGAAGCACCTGGCTCAGACTGCATCCAGCAGCTTTGCATGCGGCCTTTGGGGTTCTTTATCAAAACACCTGCAAGAGGCAGTAACCTGGCCCAGACCCACAGGCCCAACCCTGGCCAGCTCTGGCTCTCACCTGGCATCACAGGCAGCCCAATATCGCGCTGACGGATTCCCCCCCCTTACTAACAACAGCCACTCAGCTGGATATCAGACACCAAACTTGAGGATTAGTGCTGAGTTCCATTTACGTCAGATTGTGGGCTGGCCATTGTTAGCAATACTGGTCCAAAACGGCGCCAGTTTTTGTGCAGACAAACAGCATAGCAACAATGTCCACAGATAAAAGTTGACCAGTGCTATTACTTGTGAATCATAACAGTGAAAGTAGCAGTGTTTGTACAGTGTAGCCATCTTGGAATCCTCTGTCGCGGTTGGTGAGGTTGCTTTGACTTTCCAAGTTGGAAATCCAAGTCCTGCGAAGCAACGCCTCAGAAAACCAACCAAGCTCCAACTACAAATGGAAAGCGCCGTAACCACTTGCCCCGTCTCTTTAATACTACATACATTTTTACACAACGCTAATACCGAATATCATCTCTTTACTACTTTGACTGTCACAAGGGGCAGCATTTATCGAGTCTAAGGAAGAGCCCGAAGGGCAGGGGTGAAGAAATGATTCCTTTAACGTGGAGATTTTCTACTGAATGTATCAGGGAGACTATCGGGGAAAAAAAACATTGCCTTGTTACATGAGGATGAGAGGGCTTGCAATACAAGACACGCTTCCCCTCCCCCTCCATCTCCTGTTGTAGTGAAGTGTGAGGCTGCAGACTGTAGCAGCGCTGAGGGGATGAGATAACCGTTCACCATTGTGAGAAGGCTGTCAAAGCTTTGGTTTTTTTTTTTCCTTGCTCTCACTTCTCTCTCTCTCTCTCTTTGTCTCACCCTCTCTCTCTCTCTCTCTCGCTCTCTTTTTTTCCCCCCATTGTAAGAATATAAAAAAAGCTTGAGCAGCAGTTGCAGAAATAGTCCTGTTTCTATAATTAGATGTAAACAGACGAACCAGACTCTCAAGCTTGCTCTGTCCCATTGGCCCCACCGTCTCCTGGGAAGCAAGTGTGTGTGTGTGTGTGTGTGTGCACGCACATGTGCGTGTGTGTGTGTGTGTGTGCACGTGCCTGCCTTTGTATTGTTTCTGGTTGCAATTCACCAGTGAGTGTATGACAGCATGTGACAGTGTGCCTCTAGTCTTACTGTCGTCGTCATCGTGGTCTCTTTCTCTCCGTCTGTCTGTCTCTTTATTGTGCAAACACACAAACCGACTCTGTCCCCTCCCCCACGTTCACCAAAGGGTAGGTCAGTGGCCGTGCACAGCGAGCGGAGAAACTTAATGCATGCAGCACCAGCAGACAAACCCACATCTGTTGCTGAGGGAGCCAGTCACTTGCCCCAGATCCTCAGGACACATATGAGAGAGAGGAGGCAGTGTAGCCTAGTGGTCACACAAGGCAGAGGGGACCAGAAAAAAATAAATAAATAAAAGAATCCACAGTGAGGTAGTGAGGTAATGGGGCAGAGAGGGACTCGGTCTGGGAAACAGGGAGGACAATAAATGTATGAGAAGGAGGGAGGTAGGAGGTGGGAGGGCCGCAGGGAGGGTGGACAGGGTGAAGACATGGATCATCAAAAAGAGAACATGTAGACATAAAATAATTTGTGTAAAACAAGGGATTTTTTGCAGAAAGGGGAGGGGTTTTATATAATAATCAATAGCAGGAGGAGCACAAGAAATGCATGCAATAAAGAGGAAGAAAAATAAGGAGAGAGAGAGCAACAAGTCCCGTTTGGATTGAAGAATAAGCAGCTGGTTGGTTGGTCTCTAGAGACTTATTAAAATGGGATTCCTGATGCTAATCTTTGTTTTCTCACAAAAGGGCTGACACATCCTTGAGAGGCATACTGCATGTATATTTAATGACAAATCTCTGCATATATTAAGCACACCTCGCTGTTTGGTACCGCATGTCACCACCGCCCACTGCACCGCTGACAGTCACCGAATTGTGGCCCATTATTTGAGTTTATCTGCTCTCACTCTAGGCCCCTCCAACACATACCATCTAACATCCATGGATCATAGTCAGCCAGCTGTAATGTGGAAGCTCTGAATATAGAAAAATGTGCAGCAACAATAAACAAACAGGCGCAGGGAGGAAGCGCTGCACAGGAACAACTGCCGAGCTGTATAATTGTTTCCCTCTCCAAAGTGAATCCCATGCGTTACCAACAGAAAAACTTGGGCAAACAGATGAAATCATGCTAAACTCTTATGTGACGAGAAAGCACACACCATTAGTGCGGGACCGTTGGCTGCTGTGAACGTAGCAAACAGTGTCGCTGCCAGACATCATGACTATGAAATCTTGCGGGGAAAATTTGCAGCACATTCGGCAGGCAGGGACAGATTCAGACGTTAGAGGGTTAACAATGCACCTGTCTCGGCTTCACAGCCAACCACAGGGTGCCTCGGCTGCAGCGTGGTGGTGGTGGTGTCTGGAGAACGCAGCCCTGAATTCACACACATGTATGCAAAGAAAAGAAGGAAAAAAATGCCACCCAAACAAAACCGCACACACCCAAGTGCTTAGAATATCGTCGTTGATCACAAATCCGCTGACAACAATGGGGCAACGGCCCCCTTTTTTTTTTTTTGTTCTTTCTCACTAAGCGATTACAATAATAAAACTGAAATTAAAAAACAAATAATCTGGATTTTCTGCTTGAGTCGTTAATAATGTCTAACAGCTGTCACATGCAATATAGCCATGCACTGAGGTGGGCCTGGGGCTGCCTGATGAGTAGCAGCCTGATACAGGGAGGGAGGAGGGAGAGTGGGTGAGCGACAAACCAAGGGGAGAGATCCAAATCACAAACAAAACTGTCGTGGTTGACTTTGGGCAAATGTATCAGTCTATTCAATCTTGCAATAAGACGTTCTTGGTCCAGCTTGTTTATTTTTTCCTTCAAGTAACGGTGTGTGTGTGTGTGTGTGTGTGTGCAGGTGTGTTCATCACGCACCAAAACACGTAAGCCACGGTGGACTCTTGATGCCTCACTTCCTGGTGCTGAGTGTAAAAATAGATGGTCAGGTTTTGAAATCTAACACTAGGGAATCTGATACAGGAAGGTATTACCCTGCCCGTTGCTCTCACCCGTGGGTCTCCTTTGTGTTTGTCCTGAGTATACGCCCCGTGCTTGAGGCAAGGGCTCTGTGGCACTGTGCCACACAGTGTAGTGTGGGTGGCGGTGTGTTTGAAGAGCGACATGACCACTCGCTAGCCAAAATCTTCTCGCAAAGGCAGACCGCTAATTTTGTTTTTCCTTTTTTTTTTTTAAGCCACTCATCCGAAGCCTTCTCTGCTGTGGACATATTTGCTGATGAGTAGCAAAACGTGAAGAAAATAGATGATTAAACCCTTTATCTGAAACCAAATCTGTCGCTTCAGTTACCTGAACGTGTTCTCCGATAACAGATGCTCTTACTCGATTTTTTTTGAAGACTGGTTTTTGGACATCTGGTACGATGATCTAATAGTGATACTATAGTAAACAGTGAGGCAAAGCCTGTGGCCTGCCAACGATTTAATATATGGATGCCTGAATTCACTTAAAGCAGTAAGCACATGTTACCCAGCTCACCAAAATGATTTTCAAAAATGGAGAAGTCCTTTCTAAGACAGCTGACCTTGCCCAATTGAGTACAGTAATTTAGGCCTCCAATGGGAGAGTAGGGGGGAAGGTGACAGATGGCAGCAGCACTGGGCAAGGTGCTACTTCAGCCAGGTGTATGAGGCCAAGCAACACCTCCACTATTTAGGTGGACTCCTGTGACATCAAGTCTGAACCGTGTCCTCTCACACCAATCCACAAATGAGCCCAACAACAGGCCATGGCTCTTGCCCTGCTTTACACCGCACTGGAACAAAAGAAGGAGGGAGGGAGCACACAAAGATGTGGCCAAATGGAACTTGGCCTAAGATCCACGTTCTGTCACTATATTTCCTCCACAATGGCTCCTGTATACAAGTGGCTATTTAATGTAATATTTTTTTTTTTAGCCAGGTAGGTCTCACCTCTCGAGTTTCTCTCAATAAACCCCCCCAAAAAGTTGTTACGTGTTAAAAAGAACGTAGTGTCACCGGCTTTCCGTTCACCTGGCAGCTGCTCCTCTTGAATAATTACACTGAGCATGCAGCACTGTCTCACCGCTCTTGCCTGGGGTCACCAGAAGAGTACGGTAAATGAAAGGTTGAGCAGGGAACGAACTGTGAGTGCTCACAACCCAAGAGTTACAAGGCCAAGTAGAGGAAGCCTCCATTCCCACAAACAGCCCTTGCCCACTCACTGAGGTTTATTCTTTTAAAGACCCTGGTTGTAACCAGCTCTTTGCTAACTCAGCCAAAACACCTGTGTTTGTCTTTGAAGCGTCTTCCCAACAACCACAGACCCATGGGATGTTCCAGCAATGACAAGTTCAATAAAAGTCTCCGTAAAGTTATTTATTCCCCTTTGAAAAAAAAAAAAACAGTAGAAGGCAGACAACACAGCTAACCTTTAAAGGGGGCTGCTCGGATATCCAGCTAAGACATAAAAACCAAGGGAATGCCAGGGACATCCTACCAGAAAACAATAAAGGGGGTGGAAGGGACTGTTTTTTATCTTTAACAGCAGCCGTAAAAAACACACAAAGCTGGGGTCTGCAACAATGGCCCGGAGCAGGGGAGGGTGGCTGAAACAGAAGTGGCAGGAAGACCACCACTTCCCAGACACAAGGGTCATCCTGCTGGAAAGACAGGAGACTGAGCAATGCAGAGGAGGAGAAATGGTGCAGCTTATAGAAAAGGAGGCAGATGAGATGTTAAGGAAGTGGACGCAAGATGACACAAATATGACCTCTGATTACACGGGGTGTTTGGAGCAGAGCTCAGCCATGGACAGCCACTGCACCTGCTGTCTTCACAAAGCCACACCTCAGCCAGAGCACACTGATCAGAACAATATGGCTGAAAAATGAGCCCCTGCCATAAATGCCAGCAGTAAAGACAGCTCCACTGTGTCTCCTGTTCTGACACTATCCAACATCTGAATCCTCACAGCCAAGTGGAGATTGTCTCCAACGCCGTGCCGGAGCCAGCAGAAGATACAATTACTACTTCAAAGTCCTTGCAAATGAACTGGCTGAATTACACAGTATTAGATGAGTTAACAGCCTGTGTCTCTGTGTTTTAGTGAGCACACACAGAGAGAAGTTGCTCCAATGTCACGTCACCAGAACACAGTGCAAGTGCAAACTATAAACTGACCACCTGACGTGCATTACAAATGACTGCCTCGGAGTAGGTGAAGATGGACGGAGGCAAAATGCACACTGACGGAAACTCTACCAGTATCAGGAACATAGGAATGCATGTTTGATTCTGATTTGTTTCCTGATTTTAAGCAAAAAAGTGCATTTCATTCCAAAACATGCTGAAATTCTGTAACCCAGTAAAGGAGACAATGCTGAGGCAGGGCGTCACGGCCGCCATCACTCTTCTCAGCAGTAAAGGGTGCAGGGAGCGTTCTCGATAAATACCTTAGCAAAGTCGGAGGAACACTTTCATGGAGCCACATCAGAAACCGAACCCCTGAATGCATTTTTACATCAATCCTGAAATATTAATGCTCTTTGTTAAGTATTCATGTGAACCAGTGTGCAAGTTAGTCCCCTGGGGGAAAGTGCAGAGTAACTGAAGGGATCCAGTACGCTCGGCAAACAACGGTCGTGCTAATGTTGCTAACATACGGGACAACTGATGACCTGCCCTGTCAGGATGAACAACAGTCTGACACCAGTTCAGTCAGACGCCTTCCAAACATTCGACAGTATGTGCAACACTGAGGCCTGTATTTAATACCAACATTGGGCAAGGAAACCTCTTTTTTTTTTTTTTGCTTTTATTAAACTTGGGCCTAATTGATTGAAAATGGCGTTCCGAAGGCAAAACTGTTTAAATGAATTTCCACTTTAAACACAAACATAAGAATAATTATAATCCGTGTATCATTCCAGCTGCATGATGACATGTTTTACGACTTCTCATATCGTGCGGGTACAAAAACTTGATTCGAAACAGAGGGCCCGCAGAAGACGTAGAAATGATTATCCTAATACTAAATCTCTTCTTTTTCTCCAAATCTTAAGGACATTACACAGAATTCTCTCCAGTCACGCCCATGTGTAACCGACGAGACTGGGGAGAACAATAAACCACCTGTGCTGCTCATTGAACAGTGTTGACATTTGGAGGGTATGTATTCATGTTGGTGCAGCACGGGACGACAAAAGGAACACCAAATCTTGTTGGGTAAGCACCTGTACCCTGTAGCCAGTATTAGCCTTCATGCACTCGACAAAACATCTTTAATAATAATAATAATAATAAAAATGTGTGTGTGTGAGAGAGAGAGAGAGTGAGAGTGAGAGTACTGCCAAAAGCAAACATGAATGGTAAGAGATGAATGGTGAACAGCGCCCATGAATTCTCCTGAATGACTAATTATACTTCACGCTCAGCACAATTTTAAAAAGGAATTTTGAATCCTCGCGGAAACACAATACATGTGAAAAATGCCTTTGATTTGCCTGCATCACTGATGCCAACAGTTTAAAAAGATATTAAAATATACACACACACACACACATATCGTATATATATATATATATATATATATATATATATATATATATATATATACGTATATAGATAAACAAACAAACAAAAATCAGTATACTGAACTAGACTCACGACATACGCACCCAGCAGAATTAAATTAGAAATTGAGTTGATACACGATAACTTTAAACAGCTTCATTTCCATGTGACTGCAGATTTCTGCTGCTGCTGCTGCTGCATCAAGAAAACCACATTAACATATTTTCAAAGGGAATTGTTCCAGAGGTGTAAGCGTTTGATGCAATCAATATGCCACCAGTGTCACTTATCTTATATTAAAGGCTTCTTTTGTGTTTCGCTGGTGGACAAAATAAACAGCATAATGCAATTAAGTCCATCACATCTGTGCATTTAAAGAAAAATAATATATATATATATATATATATATATATAAATATTGTCTTGACAACAAGCCTGTAAATATAACTAAATAAAGCAAAGTACTTAATTACATTTTATTTACCACTCAATTTGGCTGTGCCTGTGTTTTCTTTAATTAACTCCTCTGTATTTTTTTTTCTCCAAAGAAAAAAAGAAAAGATATCAAAAGTGTGCACTTGTGTTGGCAAAACGTGCACATTTGAGTACACACCATATTCACAAGTCACTTGTTAAACCTGCTGCATGCACACTGTAAACACATTTGCACACACACACACACACACACTTCGAAGCACGTTTAATATAGGAGGAGGATTTGTCTTCCAAACTGTGCAGACTTACGTGCAGCCTGCCTGCAATGAAACACTAGTAGACCTGTTCATCCTGCTCCTACGTTTGATTGCTTATGGCTCCGGGTAAGGCCCGGGGTTTGGGTTGGGAGGGTGGGTTGAGGGGGTGGTGCAGTGATGGCATCGGTGTGACACGTATCATTTTTAACGTGAAGTGACAAAATCTCATTGTAGACTCGCAGCTTCACAGCCATTGGCAAACCACTGCCAGTGTGTTCTGCTCCACATCCCTCTGCACTAAAACACATTTTAAATGTCATTCTTTCTTCTTCTTCTTTTTTTTCTTTTAAATACCACGACATTTACCTAACTTATCAAACTCATGTTTGTTTAACAAATATGCTTTTATTGCCTTTGGATATATTTAAGCTTTAAATGTTGATTCAGCTTCAAAAAGAAGGGAAAAAAGATCTCCCTTGTATGTCTACAATGAAAGTAAAAAAAATGATTAGCTGATATTTGAATAGAGAACAGTGTCAACACATGAGCTTATTTAAGACAAAGCGCCGTCTATTCGTGTTTTGTGCACAAACTCTGCAGTGATAAATGCACATACAGGGTTTTTTTTTTTAGCGCAACATCATGAGAAAATGATTGAAAGAGCCTCAGCGTTAAGACAGACAGATGATCCAGGGACGCAAACACATTCCAGTCGCTGCATTATTGTGTGACAAAACCGAACACAGCCTTGGGTGTTTGACTGACCTGAGTGAGGAGCCATCGGTATGTGCGAAGGGTAGTATTTCCCCGGCGGGAAGTGACCGGCATGCTGCACAGAGCTGTGGCCCGAGGGAGCGATCCGAGAGGCGGCTCGGTGCACCAGGGCGCCCCGCTCTGAGAGGAGGTGCGCCGGAGCAGCGAAATCCCGTCCTTCCATTCCCGAGGAATGTCGAGTAATCCGAATTCCGGATAGGGCAGGTCAGGAAAATCAAATGCAACCCATATAATAATCCTTTCCTTCAGATCTATGTGTTGCATTCAGGCGACTGCAGGCTGATCCAGCCAAAAACGTAGCCCTCGATCATATTTTCTGTCAAAAAAAAAGAAGAAGAAGGAAATGCAAATGTCATTATCAAGAGAAAAATAAGAAATACACAACAACAACAAGGAGTGAAAACCCAGTTAAGAATTACAAGGTGGGGAGGGGGGGAAATACTGACATTGCATTATAGCCTTTGAAAATGTCAGAGAAAACAAGTCATTAGTAGCGCTCCATTGAATGTTGTTGTAATAGGCTACCTATCACTCGTGCCAAGGTTTATTTTGCATTTTTGCTGAAATGACGCCCTCCCCCTCCAGAAAACACCGATGCTCGAAATGTAACCGCGGACACAAGCGAGCAGCGAGGCGTCCGCAAGCCCACTGAGCATGCAGGACATGCAGGACACGCAGGACACGCAGGACACGCAGCCTCAGCCCCTGCTCTATTGATCAGCCCGGGATACACTGGCTCTAATATGCTTCTTATGGAGAGAAGCACTTGATATTCCACAGACACATGCACGGCGAGAAACACTGACACATTTACAGGTGCTTTTCTATATCTCTCTCTCTCTCACGCACACACACACGTTTTTTGTTTTAATTTGTCACTTCCGAGAATCTCTTTATTGTATTTTTCTATGTGATTTCTGCAACAATAAGCCTGCAGTGTTTAGACGACGATCTGTGTTGCACTGTTTGGGGTGGATTAAAAATGATGATGGAAGAAGCTTCAGTCTACATCTCAAGGTGAACAACGCTGCTGCTGCTGCTGCTGCTGCCTTCGTCCTATTGTTTCAAACACTGGCGTGAGTGTGAGTGAGTGGGTTTTTTCTACTTCTTCTTCTTCTTCTTCTTCTTCTTCCACCCCCCCTCCAACAGCCCTCATCACACCTCAGGCTCAGATTTTCTCATTCATGATCTCACATGTAATGTTGTGCAGCAAAGTGCCAAAAATAAATAAAAAAGAACCCCACTTTACTACAAATATGGTCAAATGCATCAACTGTAGGTATGAATGAACCAGGCACTTGTCCTTTTTCTTAAAGCTTAGAGAGCAACCACGGTGTAGAAGGCCTGATATTTAAAATAAGAATATGATTAAAATACTGATCCATAATAGAGATGCATCATGCAGCTCCTGCAGACACAACCCCCCCATCTCCTCTCTCTCTCTCACACACACACACACACACACACACTAAGAAAGAAAGAGAGAGAATAACTGCACTCTCACTGCCTTCATGTGCCCTGACCTATTTCAGGTCAGGTAATCAAATGGAGTAGTAAATACATTATAGGCTACATCCTCTGCCTTGCCACAAAAAACTAAAGAAATATTAAACATTAGTAGGGGTTGGTTAAATTCAATTAATTGTGGGCTAACTTCACTGTAAAAATAAATACATGATTGTGCCTTTACAGAAACCGTCTTCATCTGACAGTTCAATCTAATTATTAAGAAATAAAGCAGCAGGCAAAGAAGACATGGCTCATTTCATAGTTAAATACAATATGGATAAATTTTCTAAACACAACACATTTATATGTATATATATATAGAGAGAGAGAGAGAGAATGGGGAGGTGATGATATCTTGACATGATTGTGTCTCTTGTCAGAAGGCTTTATTTATTTATTTTTAAAAAGGGGGCAATTTAACCACAAATTAAATGACTAAATAAGCAAAATTTAATATATAATGTAATGTAATGTAAGGGCGAGCATCAGATCGAACAAACAGGCTGATTCACGCTCAGAACTACTATCTCTCCATGCAGCTGCAGTTGAAAGCACAGCCACTGCTTCACCAACAACAGTAAAAAAAAAAATCCTCACAGCCCCTTCATCCAAAAAATAAAATAATTCTTATTCCCTGGAATAAATAACATTCTGGGATACAGGCTTCGTACAGGGTCCTGTACGTTAAACCCGTTTTTTTACAGCTCGCGGGCATAGAGATCCGAGGTGAATGGCCGCCCTTTGTCTCCACAGACTGAGAGAGAGTGTCTTACAGTCAGCCATTACCTTCGCCATGCTGCTGCTGCTGCTGCTGCATTCAGCTCTTTACATCCACCACCAAGCAAACATTTTAAATCACCCACTGCCCACGACACTGACACGACTCTTCTATTCAGCAAATGTTCAAACTGTACAATTTAATTCCAAAAAAAAAAAGCACCCATCGATTTGTTTCATTTTACCCCCAAATGTGTGTGGAAACGCTCGCCAAATAAACGCTACATTTACTTTGAAAAGGATCAAAATGATCGACGCTCATAATGTAATTCATTAAGCGGCTGCCAATCCCTTTCCCCCCCACCCCCCCTCACTCAGAATCCATCCAAGCGACAGCAGAAAACGCGCGTGATAAATCAAATTATCTTGTAATTTTTGTTCGCGTCGCAAAAATTTAAAGGGCGGACCTCCGCGGCTGAGCTCCCCGGCAGGGAGTGCACCTCCGCCGGCGAGAGAGCAGCTACGCCTCCCGATCCTTCCCCTGGAAGAGTTCCCGCTCGGGAGTTCACAGAATTCCAGCCGCACTATAACCACAATATGCACACTACCAAATAAAATGACATTTAAATATGCATATGCATATATAAAACATATTTGCACAATTTATCAAATAGTATACTAGACTCGACACACAACACAAAAAATAAAGCACAAAAAATACTAATAAATTGTAGGATAATTTAAAAAAGCAAAAAAAACCTAGATTATAAATACATCTTTTTAGAATTATACAATAACCACAATGACAAAACGATTATTCAATTATTATAATATCAATAATAACAACGATAATGATATTTTTATTTAGTAATTTGTCATTTGCCTTGTGTTAAATCATCATTATTCCACAGGAAACATCTTGCAGATATATCCTGTTTTGTTATTCTTTAAAAAAAATAAATGATGGCTCTGAACATTTCACATTATAACCTAGAGCATTGTGGACTAAAATAGCCACTTACTGACAAGGAAACAGGCCTTAAAAATGTTTATTGATTTTAAAAAAATAACCAATAATCAAAAAAAACTATTTACATGAAATATTTAAAATCACTACTTACTGGTATGTTAAATCCTTGCATAACAATAAATTATAAAATCACAAAACACAGGGAGGGAAGGTGCAAGGCCAAGTGCGACGCCCATTTAAAATCTTTAAAATGTGAAATAAAGCATGTAGGCAGGAGAGTGAAATCCTACAGTAAGTCCATCTGTGGCTGCTGTGCAGTAGTAGCTGCGGCTGCTGCCTTTGCTGCTGCTGCTGCTGCTGGTTTATCCTACGGAAGCAGTGGGAGCGACTGGGGCTTCCGGCCTGGCTGGATCGAGGCTCGGATCTCCGAGCAGCGTTTTCTCTCCCGGTGCAACTGCGTACCTCGCTTCTCTGGGAGCAGGGTAAACACGGGCTCCCATTGGTCGGACACCTCCATGGTAATGAGCTCGTGCCGCCCGTCCGTGGACAAAGACGGCTGTGATTGGTCGACAGCGCGGGCCAATGGTGTGGCGACTAGGGAAACTAAACAGAGTAAAAAGCGCCAGATTTAAAGCACGGGATCATCACTCACAGCACAGTAATAGAGCTGCAGCTCCGCTTAAAATGCTCAGTATATGTACAACAGATCAGCAGGCCATAGCCAGAGATGATATTTAAAAGGTGGACATTGTCTCCTGGTTTGCAGGTTTGACGCTAACCAGAAAGTAAGAATGTCTTGAATAGCCACCAAGGGTCGACTTTGATGGTTGCAAAAACTGCATCTTTTTGAATGGAAGTCTATGAGCTGGTCTCAATCACTGGTTCCAGGTCTCCTTTCACGGCACATGATGTTTTGTCCATTTAGAGGAAAACAGTTGACAAAGCATGGGACATATTAGTGAATGTTGTTGATGATTTTAGTCAGACTAAGACAGTAATTTTGTTTTCTTAATGTCATATAAACAAATTAGTCCAATTAAAATCAAACTAGTCTTAGTTGGACTATCATACCTGGATAACTCGTATTCCTATATGTATACGCTTCTTTCCTGGTATTTAGCCGGAAGTAGACGACATATAAACTACCTACGAAAACTAACTATAAAAGTGGCGTCTTTCTTTGGACAACACGGCAACCACAAGAGCCATGCTTGATCAAACTTGCATCACAATTAACATGTACATCAGGTACAAAACATACAGAACCACACCACGATCCGTCTCACCGTCCATCTTGTCATTCTCTGTTTGTTTTTCTCTGACGTAAAGGTCAACGGGAAACAGCTTCAATACGCACTAGCTTTTAGAGAGATACAGCGCCACCTGCGGAGGCGGAGTCAGACGTACACGGCTAATAAATCCATTTTCTCCTCTCTGTGTATACTCGGCAACTGGGCCTTTGAAAGGAAGCCCAAAACAAGCAACAAGTGAAAAAATGACCACAAGACGGACGGAAAACCAGGTTTTAACATTTATTTAACATAAAAAAAAAAAACAGATGGGATAAGAAACATTATAGTACATTGTAAACACAATAACCTCGGATCATTAAAGTTTGCACACACACAAATATTCTGAATCCATCTTCCATTGTTTCTTTCAGTTCCAGGAGTGTATGGGGAACAGAAGAGGTGGAGGGACAAACTATCCTGCATTTAAATGACATATCGACAATATCTGCTTGACAACTCATGGAGTTGGGAACAAGCCCAAATACACAAGCCCCCCCAAAAAAACAGCACCCTGTGACTACAAATAATTGTAAGCAACTTTAAATAACAATTATGCAGCAGTTCTCAATTAAAAATGTGTATTAATGGCTTACAAGTGCACCTGAATGTGTGGCGATTGAAATGAATAAATGCATTTAAGATTTGCCACTGTAACGGATATATTTTTTGGATTAATAATTATGAAGGGTGTCCCTTTTTTCACTTGAGCCCCTGCCCATGAAATGCCTGTGCACACCACTGGCCTTCACTGAATTCATCTCGGCTGGTTGAAAAGATGCATAAGATAGAGAAGATAATCCTTTGTTATTCCCAGCGTGTGGAAGATTTGACATAAAGTAATGAAGGCAATAAATAGTAGACATGCATCTTAAAGGCTAGGACGTATAAAAATTTAATATTTAATCAAATAATAATATATGCAGTGCAAATATATGCAACATGGGTGTATTATGTACAGAGTAACGAGTGCGAGGGATGTAAGATATTACACTTATTATATTGTAGCCTATACGACCTTTGAAAAGTGAAATAAAACAAAAGGTTTATTGCAATACAAGTGATTCTATGCAAGTGCATTAAATAAAGTGTAGCATTTAGTTTTGTATTTAAATAATAATAATACATCATTGATATTTTTTATAACTGGATATTTAAATTGAATTCCCCCCATTACAGTAGAATATCTTTTGATGTTTTACAAACATATATGTAACTCAATCCGTTTTTTTTTTAGATTAAATCTTTATATTAATACATGATGGGTGTTTTTTTTTCTCTCACTCAAACAGTAAATGCTTAAAAAATTCGCACCTAATCTAATATTTCCCCACGTTATTACTCTGGACTTTTGGTTATAACAATATGCTAAATGTTGACAAATGAAACCCCCCCTTGTGTGCACGTCTGTGATTGGCTGGCGCGCTGCCAGAGCATTGTCAGTCACAGAGTGTAAACAAGACTCTGATTGGCCGATGGCCAGTCCGCATTGGACTGTCTGAAAAAAAAGGCAATAACTGGCCCTGCGGTTTCAAGGCGTCCCGAGTTAGATGATGAAAGGGGATTAAAAAGAGAGAGAGAGAGGGAGAGACAGTTTCAAGGCGCCTCAAAGGCGGACCCCTACTGGCCCTGCAGCCATATGAGTCAAGCGCGAATCTAAGGGAATACTGCACACAGAGAGAGGGAGGAAACTACATGTTGGATATTTGATACAATCGAGGTTAGTTTTCGGACAAAATGCGAATCCGCGGTGGTTAAGGTGAAAGAAAAGTTATGAAAACAGGTGAAACATTGCAGGTTTCAAGGCTCCGTGCAGCGAGAGTAGAGCCTCGATGTGATGGAGGAGGGAAAAAAGCAGCTGCTCGGACTCTTTCGCCATGTTTAAGTGTTTCTGCATGAGGTTTGTCGATGTGGGGTCAAATGGTGGAAAAGTGGTATTTGTTAGAAATTATTATTCTGATTATTGTGATTTTATTTTCTTTTTTGTCGCATGCTGTTATGGTCTGGTTGTTGTTGAATTCAGATAAAAAAAAGAAAGAAAGAAACCTGCATGGAGCCACAAAACTGTAGCATATGAATTGATAACTTTACATATGTAAATGTAAATGTTATGTCTGCTTTGTCAGAATAATAAAGAGATGTCTTAATGTCCTTCTCATTTGCTTTATTTGCACCTCACAGTTTTCTCTGCAGAACATTATCGGGTAAATAAATGGATGTATTTTAATAATTTGATCACATGAAAAAAAAAGGGCCTATAGAATATTAATATAAGGCAAATGAAATGAAAGGCAAATTACTGCCCTATGTTGTGTGTATTTGCTGCCCTATGTTGTGTATTTAATTATTCTTTGGTCCAAGAAGTTTCCAGCCTATATTCGTATAAATCAGCTTCACAGATTTATAGTTCAGATAGATTTCATATTGTAATTTACCACAGCAGGACACACACACACACACACAATGATAATTCATGCAGAGTGACTGATTTCTTCACACACAAAAAAAGGCCAGTTTTATGACAAGAATTGTCCCCTGATCAATGAGCACTGATGATTGACAGTCCGCGCCCACGTCTCCATTCAAAGGAAGAAGAAGGACCCTTGGATGGATATTAAAAATAGACAAACTCATTGTCTACCTCTGTTTATTTCCCTCACATTAAATACTGTGCTCGACAGCACAGCATCTCAAGCACGGCTGATCATCCAGAGCGTTTGACGATGATACACGACTCCTGTGTTCTGCAAATATTTTCAACAGTTTTGAAGCATTTAAAACACAAAACGCCTCATTGAGGCTACCACAAGAATACATTTCTACGTTTCATTCACAATTGTTTTTGCTGTAAATGCTGAAAAACATTTTTACAATTCTCTGACTGCAAAATATTTAATATTCTACACCCTACAAAAAAATAGGGAATGCATGACTTGGGTTTGATTTGATTAAATTAAATCTTCAAACGAATAGTCTGATATGATATTGACATATTAACATATTACACACACCTGTGTGTGTGTGTGTGTGTGTGTGTGAGAGAGAGAGAGAGGGAGAGTATTGGGGACCCGACTGAATATCAGCTGATATTAATTAGTATTAAATATAGTTTATTTTAGTATAATTTACATAAAACAACATACAATGCTTTTGTTATGGATTGTGTGTGTGTGTGAGAGAGAGAGATTAGTACATTGTAGTGGCATATGGCAGATCTGTCCTCCCCTGCTGTCACTACACTAATAAAATCCCATGTTATTTTTTTTAAAGATATTTTCTCATGTATGTACTCTTCGATGAAGGGCAACCCCAAGAAAAGTCTATAAACCACATCTTGTAACCGACTGAAAACAAAAGATCTGTGGGAGAGTGAGTGCCTCTGAGAGCAGCAGACAGCACTGTGAGATACATTACAGCCCACACACACACACACACACACACACACACACAACATATAGTATTTTGACAAATTACCATATAAATTAAGTTAAAAAAGTATAAAAAAGAGCACTAAGTGTTACCTTAATTATGGTCTCTGCTTTCACAGAATGTCTGAAACGAGGCATATAGGGCGTTGGTTTGTATCGATGGAGCATATAATCATTACAAACAGACGACTCCTGTGATCTCCTCTGGTTTGCCCTTCTTTACCTTGAAGTTCACTGACCCTAAGCAGCCTCACATCCTATTTTGACCCCCTCCATTACCTCACGGTTTCCCTTGCAGACAACAATGTGCTCAACTCCCATGTTTTTACAGTGAGCAAAATGTTTTTTAAAATGTATACACAAACTGTCTAAATGTCCCACTGCAAGCCAAGGTGGACCGAATCTATTGTCTCACAGCCACAGAAAAATAAATAAATATTGTTTTTGTGGTAATGGACATCAAACGCAGCCGTCGTAAGCACAACAACAATAAAACTCATCTGTTGTGCTGTTACCCAAGATATGCAGTGGGGCGTTGAATGATGCTTCCATGGTCATGTGACCAAGATGGCTCTTGTCACTAAAAGCCCTTGTTTGAGAGAAGAAAAGGAGGTTTGTGGTGTGATTGATTTCTCCCCCAGCTGCAGGTTGGAGAAGCATTGCATAAGCATCACATGGCCCGAAACTGGGCAGCGATCATGGAGCTCAGTTCAGGGCTCCAGACCTGGGTCTGTGCGTGGCTCAGTCAGCTCAGCCCACCATGGGCTTCCTCCTTTCATTCACAGTGCCCGTGCTTTCATTTCACACAACTCGTGCTTTATCCTTGTCCTCTCGGGACACCCTGAACTCTTTTTTTTGGAGATAAATAATCAGGACATTCAGATTGTTCGTGTTAGTTTGATACAGAAATAAAATAACAACAATAATAACAATAATAATAATAATAATAATAATAATACAAATACACATTAACTGGCAGTGAAATAGTGTAAATGACAAGTATGGAGAGTGAGCTGAGGCCACTTCTCTGAAAAGAGTATGATCCACACCTTGTCAGCGAGAGAGACACAACTAATGCCACAAGAATGTGTATTAAAATGAAAATCTACAAATAGAATTTGACATATTTTACGCAAAATGCTAACATTTAAGAGATGTATTCATTGGTCATGTGGGGCTGCAACAATTTACAATCAAATTTACTGATCAATAAAATGGGAATCGACTTCTAAGGTTTATTTGGATGATTCATTATCGGTATCTTTTTTTAAATAAAAACAAGTTCTAAGCTGATTAAATGTAAATATATTTAAATATGAGATTTGGGAGTCACATCAATCGACACTTTCAGTCATTTCATGGATGAAAAACCTTATTGATAGATTAACCTATAATGAAAGCAATTGTTAGTTGCAGCTCTACATTCGTGTCAGCCTCACTATTTAAAGAAAACAAGATAAACATGGAGAAGAGTATAACCAGCGTTTAAGAGTGGCAGCATCTTCCTCTCTCATAAGTTACTGAATCAAGAAGGTGCAGAGACACTGTCACCAGCTCCTGATGAAGAATCAATATGGATTCAGTCATTCAGGCCCTGCAGAAGTTTGAATGCAGGCCAAAAGTGAGAATGGGAGGCTTAGTTAAAAGGTCGTCGATATGAATCTGCTCCAACAACAACTACAATATCAAGACTGAAGTGAGGTATGAACAAGTCTCTCAGTTCTCAGCACCACTTTTCCTTTTCTTCCAAGCATTTCTTTCTCTCATCATGTCTCTGTGATCGCTGCCATAAATCCGGCTCAGCCTCATCATAACCGACAAATCAGTTTATATGACGTGTATACACTTTTCGCATGAAGTGTCCAATTAAAAATGTCCTCTGCAAAGCCTAAACCGGTTTCCCCCGCTTGCCATTGGGCTTATGGCAGGTGGCCTTTCTGTCGTATTAATTCCACCTCCCAATGGCCGATTGTGGCTCCAACATAAAAATGATGAGCCATATTTCAGATACGGGGGCCCCTCCTTTTTTTTTTTTATAGATCTTCAAATATGCAGTTATCACTCTCACTGCCCACCTCACATGCCTGCAACATCTGTCAGAGATAAAAGTTTAACAATGCCAGGTCGTGGCAAACAGTGCTGGAGTGGAAAAGAGAAAGAAGAGCAGCGGACATGGTCAGTCCAGTCCTCAGACTAAGACTTTTCTTCTGCCATTAATGCGTCAACTTACTTTTCTTTTCTTTTTTTTTAGAATGGTTTGATTGTTACCAATAAAACAAATAGAGCCAAAAAAGCAAGAGGAAAAAAATATTCTTTTCAATATAGATAAATTCAACATGTCAGGCATTTGATTAAACTACTAGATATGCAATGAGGATTATTTGCGAATGGTGTCTGTGTTCAGTAAGGGTTATCTTTTTTTATTAATCTCCACCAGTGCATGTAAATATTTCTTCTTTCTTCCAGAAATGTAATATCGTTGTATTAATTTGAAACAAAGGCGTGTGTACATCTCCACATTTGTATGTACACGAGCAAACACTTGCCCCCTCTGACAAAAGATATTGCCAAAGATTAAGTTAATATTATCATTTGACCGAGGAGCCATGATCACCGTCCTCGGGAGGACATGACACATGGCCTGGACCAAAGGACAGAATAATGTGTGGTAGAGTGAATGGCTGCACATGCTCATTAGTTTCATTAATCACCAGGGACAGAGATGCCTAATGATAGAGAGAGCGGGGACTTCACAGAGGAAGGAGGGAAAGGGGACGTGACACAGATGAAGCAAATTCTCCAGAATATTAACAGCTACAAATTTATACTGTATACGTTGCTTTCACATTCACTGAAACGTGTCTGTTTTTGGGCAATCGTGATTCTGAACTGCAAACTGGGGTTGCAAAAGTCTAATTAGGCTGTCGTTCCAAATTGTCATGTCATAATTTAACATCATGGGCCGAGTCTGCTCCCTTGTGCAAACAAAGAATCTCCGTGGGGATCAAATAGGTGTGTGACCTTTTTCTCTCGGAGGTTCGACCGTGAGCCCAACGCGTCGTCCTGCAGCACCTCAGCTCGCTCTGCTGAGACGTGCACGTTGCCCCACCGTAGCACACACACAGCTGAGCCTCGCACCAGATATCAGGGGCGGAGAGAGGCGGGCGTAGGCCATGCAGGCAGCTCCTCCGTAGTCTGTCTGGTGGTGGGAGTGGGAGGCCCTGAGCCTGGCCATCCCTCTGCAGCAGCACAGGCTCTGGGGATAGTCGTGCATGGCGAGGGCAGGCTGTTTGATCAGCACATATTTTTAATTGGCTCCGGGCACCCTGGGGTGTCAGCATTGCCACGGCGTAGACTCCTATTGCATCTTTCCTAATTACAATCATTACAAATTCAAGGCACATCATAAAGGATTAAATGAGACTTGTGTGTATTTTATATCTGTTAGTCTGTGCAGGGGTGTGTTGTCTCCTCGATAGCCAGCATGTATAACTTAATTGTTTTTCCTCTCAATAACAGTGAAGGAGGCCGGTGCTGAAATATGGCTCGGCTAATCAAATTACACGAACTTCTCAACACAGCCACTGTGAAACGCCGCGGCGAAGTAAGTCTGCGTACGTCTCGTGAAGAAATTGATTGCGAGGAACAAAAACTTAAGACGTCTGGGAGCGTTGAACCTGCACTGGTGTTGAATATTCACATCCGTCCTGCTGTGAGAAGCGGCTAACAAGGGCAGTTTGTCTTGTTTGAAATGATTGATGTCACACAGACTGTGCATCTCCGTGGAGAACTATGTTCAAACGGCTCGGAAAACAAATGGTTCAGAAGAAACTCGCGCCCGACGTCAGTGGACATCTTGTCCGTCAACACTTTGAGGGAGACAAAACTCCGTCTTGTCTTGAAATTAGACGCAGATAGATGCTGATGATGATGATGCTATATTTAAGAAGGGTTTACACTTGTGCATTAGCGGCTAGATAGGAGTGGTTTTCAGTGGCCTAAACAAAGGAGGGCTTAAATCTCTTAGTATCTGCCATTGTCACTTTGCCCCAAGGGCAACCACAAGACAAGGCAGTGTTTCTTTGGTCGGATATTGGAAGCTGGAGTTCATGAGGGCAAAATGCATGCGTAGACTATGAGCCGACTCTGTTCGAAAAACATGCCCGTAAAGCCTTAACACACACACACACACACACATACCCTGACACAAACTTTGAAATGACGTGACATATGACAGAGAAAATGACTACAATTTATAAAGGTAAAAACCAAGTCTGAGATGAATATCGCAGTCACGAGCCATTAAAAGAACCTCGGCACTCGATGCATAAGAGTCGCAGAGAAGCCTCCCTGAGTGTAAGCCAATAGTTATGGTGATCGAGAGTGATAATGTCTCTTGTGGAACACAGTGGGACCTCTATCCACATCAACATCCAATACAACTACAGCCGGTCTTTTAATAGTTAATGGTCATTATTGTTCTGCAGTGAATGGACACGCTATGGGTAGGCAGACGCAAATATCACAAGGTCCATTGTAATTCTTGTGGTTGGTGAAGTCAGGGCTGAACTAGTCACAGAGATTTCCACTGCTTTTACTGTACATAAACATATAAAACTAGAATTGTACTTAATGGTATTAATAAGATTACTGATATCTGGTCAGAGATTAAGAATGCAAATGGACATTTCTCCACGTCCTTAGTGTTGCTCATAAATAATAAAGGAGAAGAGATCGCGTGGACATGTTTTGAAACGTGATTGCTCAGTCCCCTACTGAGTCATGGGGGATAAACAACACAGAGGCATGGCAGAGGACAGGAAAGTGAAAAATGGATCAGAAAGATGAGTGAGGGCGAGGTGTCTCCTCACCCATCGCCGTCCGGAAAAGTCTATTCATCATTTCCACGTCTTGGTGTCACGGCTTACTTTGGCAATGGCCAGAAGAGTGGCAATGAAGACACGGAGGATTGATGAGGTGCAGGCGGGGGGTGCCTAGCGGGGGTTTGGGGTGGAGATGGTCAAACCAGATGTGGCGTGAGGTGGGGCCTGGGATGGACAACAAGGGGGACCCGATGAAGGTCATGATGCTACGCACTGCCCCTATTAACTATATCCATCTGCGGACATGCATTAATGTAGGCCACGCACGGAGACTGGACGGAGGTTTGATGCGTCGTCATGGCAGCCTTGCACGTGCCAATATCCAGCACAGCATACTCTTACCTTCCAGTATTCACCACGCTACAAATGAATCACAAAGTCAACATACTAGACTAACATAATGTAATGGAATTATGCAGAGAAAATTAATGTGCTCATTAATTTTCTTGCCAGACCTCGATACCTCTCCTATGTACCATAAATGAATTTACCACCGGCAGCTGGTTGGCTAAACCTTCCAAAATGGACTGGAAACAGGACGAAAAGGTAACAAAATCCAACAACCAGCACTTCTAAAGCTCACAACTCCACACTATTAACAAAAGCTAAAGCGTAAAACTCGAGCATTGTGATTTTATGGTTTCCACTCTTTGTACTAATACGAGCTAATAAGCCATGGGGGTTATAGCTTGATATTACGCGGTTAGCTATGCGAATGGTCTGACTTTAACTGTTAGTCGACACAGTTCCCTCACAATGCTTTGAAAATACAAAAGTGTTTTACACTTCCAATTTTACTGTCGGACAGATGTTTTTCATTTGCCTTCGAATGAAGATTCTACATGAGCCATTAATTAGCTTAAAGAATCAATTAATGTAATGGTTTTACTCGTTGTTAGAGCATTCTGTGCAGCAACATGTCAAAATGATGTGTGCTCGCATGCGTTATGTGTTTGCAAGTTTATTTTTTATTGATAAATCTGGACAGGTGCCAGCGAAGGGAACTGCTGGGTTTCTAAATGTAAAGTGCCTTGAGATAAAAAACACCGGTTACGCTTGCACAGAACAAATAACATTTAATTTAATTGAAATGAATTGAGTCAGGCTGTACCTTGAAGATACTTGATCTAAACTGTAAAGTAATTCACGTGGTCTCTCTGGTGGATGCGTGTTTGTGGGTCCACATCAGCAGTCACGGTGAGACTTGGTAGGCTCCCCCCTGTGGTAAAATATCACACAGCTGTAAAAGACCACAGTCTGCCAGAAAAGGGATACACCAAAATGGGAAAATGGGAGGGGGGGTAACTGAGACTGAATTCAATTTGTGCCAAGAGTAATACTAAAACGTGTTTCCTCTTCCTACTCGGCCTGTCTTTTCACTTCTCACTCCCCTGCTGGCACTGGGCGTGCTGCAGTGTGAAGAGTGTGGTTCTCCCAACTCAGTAGCTGATCAGAACCAGGTGGACAGGCCTCCATGTGCTTTCCATTTGTGCAGGATGTAAATGGATTCAATTAAATCCAAATGCACAACCTGTCAGCCAGGGGGAAGTGGCAGACTTTCAAAGGCCATTAGATTATGGACAGGATTTGGAATAAAAACTTCAGTGGCCCAGGATTGTGCCATTAAATTGGTTGATGTGAAACTATTGAAGTGATTTGAGCTCGCACGCTGACTGTGCAATAATAACGCGGTGTACCAAATCTGTCACCCCCCTCTTATATTAACATTAGCAACCAGCCCCCCACCCCCCATCTCTCTCCCTCTGTCATGCACATACACACGGATTTCAACATACAAACGGAAGACACAAGTCTGTCGTGTATTCGCAGACATTCTGCAAGTCGTCGCACAAACTTGTCCGTACAACAAACAGCAGCCGTCACAACTTTAAAAGCAAACGTCTCCGTCAGTGGTGGCTGTTAAGAAGCCCAGCTATAAAAATGAAAGACTTCCATGCAGCGAGTAGGCAGACTGTAACACATCTCCTTTGTTTTGAGTGGTTGTCCACTGTTCCGATTTCAGGTTTCCCTCACTGGTCTCTGTAAACATGTAAAAACGCCCAATTTTATGCACTTTTAACGCAAATGTGCACATTTTGCTAACAGATGTGTCACCTGCAGAGCGGTGGGAGAAGGGGCGATGGCGTTGAAAACAAAAGACTTGTCCCACAGATAGATAGAAGCGAGGCTTCAGCTGACCTCCTATGATTTTAATGTAGGGAGCCTTTACTTTACAGGCCTGATATAGAAGTGAATCAATGGGACATTTCTCAGCCATTATAATCAATCACCATTGCTTAACACACCCTAATGAGCTCATTAGATACGATGAACAGCAGATTGATTGCAAAATGGGCCAAGTAAAAAGTAAGATGTAGGAAAGTAGAGGGTGATGGAGGAGAAAGGAAATAGGTCTCATGGATCTCCAGAAAGAATAATGGGAGGGTGAAATGAGTAAGAGACAGGCGATGCATCTCGGTCTCTGCATTTTTATGATTTCAAAGTTCTTTTCCGCGATTCCTTGCGAGTCCACTTTGGCCAACCTACACACGAGGGAGGCCGCTCTCCAGCCGCTTCGATGACGCGTGGACACGAGGGGGAGGAAGAGGAGACACACAGAGGAGACGAGAAGTGAAACAACAGAGGGAGAGAGCCGCAGAAAGTCAGTGAAATCACAGCGGCGACAACACAAAAGGAGGGGAGAACGATGTGTACGAGAGTGTAAACGATGTGATTTGAGGAGACATTTGTTCCCCTCGCACGAGCACGGTGGGCCATTCTGTCTGAACGTAAGAGAACCCTGCCGGTGCTGTGGCACCACAATGGGACTGAGAAGTGAAAATGTGTAAGAGAAGGTCAGCCCTAAAGCTGCCGCAACCTTCTCTCTCTTTTTCACCCAGGACAGAACAGATGTGCTCATGACTCCAGCTGTTGCCAGATGTGGATACAACACCATCTGCATGAGTGTTTTTACTGTGTACGTGTGTGTGTGTGTTTTACTGTAAAAGGCTGCACTAAAAGCTAAAATTGCATGACTCCAATTGAATAGCATCACTATTTTTTGATCATTTAAGTCGAACATCTACTGCTCAGGTTTCTTCTAGTCAGGATTACAGCAGCTCCCAGTAGCTTCGAGCTGCAAGTTGGCTATTTTAAGCACAAAAAACCCACAGCTTAATGATTAATTTCACTACAGTGGATTGAGTACATAGAGTTAAAAGCATTTTGTCACGTTTCTGCATTAAAAAGATCATAAAATGGTGGGTGGACAAACATACTTTGATCTTATATGTGGTCTGGTACATACTAGAGACTGCCTCCATTCATCAGTGGATCCACATTAATACACAGACAGCATTCATATTCAAGGTGAATTAAGGATTGCTGACAATACATTTATTTCTATTTTACTAAATTACTACAAATATGTCTGTTCTATGGGCTTAAATATTCATCTTATTTTTTCTTGAAACATCCAAGATTTAGGAAAATAATATGAGGTTGGATAAAAAGCCAAAAGAGGGGAATATCTGTGTGTGATCCGAGATTGTAAAACCTAATGAGATACGAGTGTTATGAGACCCCAGGAGACGGCAGATTAAAATGTGCAAGTGCGATTTTCACCATTTAAGTGGTAACTCCACTGCGGTGCCCTGCTCCACCAGGCAAAATGAATGGTCTGAATAGACTTTTAGCAACCTTCATAAAACCAGGACTAAAGCCACTTCACAAAAGGGAGAACAGAAACCAAGCCGATCAATTAATGCACCCCAACAATGAGCGGCAGAGACAGAGAGAGAAATGCTTTCAGACCCGGTGTCTCAAACTTGCTGGGTTCCAACATTCTGTGACACTGAAAGAAAGAGTCAGGGTCTACTCTCTGTATGTTCATGGCTGCTTCCTTTGTGTGTACGTGTGTGTTCGCATGCATTTGTGTGTGTGTGTGCACTGAGAATTCTACCATTGAAAGACTACATTCAGCCGAGCACCGTTCTCTTTAAATGCCAATGAAAATAAAGGGAGGGAAATCGTAGGCACTGTGAAGCAACAGGGAAAAAACCAACAGAGCGAGACGGAGAAAGCAAAACCTTACAGCACCGAGAGAGACTTCATAAGGTTTAAGCAGCCCTCCACTCAACTATATGGTGGCCGTAAATCCTCCACTTAATGTCCTTTGGGCTCCACTCTTTATGGGTAGTGACAATGACAATGAGTGACTTCTTTTAAAGACAAAAAAAAAAAAAAAAATGTTAATCAAAACAGCAAATTTCAATGAGGCAGCCTGGACAAACTCCAAAAAGTCGATATAACGCTCCGTTGCACTACACAAGACTTTCGGGGGGATGTAAAATATTATGTTTCCACTGAAGTTTGGAAGGAGTAAATCCTTAAATAGAACACACACCGCCCCAATACATGATACCGTTACTGTTGGGAACATTTGGTGTTGGGGGGTGTTGTCTCTCGTGTTGTCTCTCGTCCCAAATGTGGTCCTAAAAATGACATTTATTGTGACAGTTTCATGAACAACATGACAACAGAAGTAGACGCCGGCGAGTAGAAGCAGTGAAATATGCTACTCAGGCCTCCGACGTGTAACGGCACTCGTGGTGAAGAATGATCTCTTTCAGAATGGTAAATTATTAATGCAGGAAGCTGATGGGAATATTTGAAAGTAGTCGGTCAAACTACACGACACAGTCCTGGACAGTCTCAACTCCAACGATGCGTCCTATTAACCTATATATCCGTCTAAACAAAGTGTGAGGGATTTGTGCTCCAGTTAGCGGCCAGTTATCCAAACACAGTGTCTGGCCCTGAAACAAAATCAGCCCATTACCACATCTGAAGTTCGCTCAAATGCAGCTTTGAGTATTTCATTGATCATCTCTACAAAACAAAGTGTGAAAACAGTTTGCCGCGTCCACCCGATTTACACATTTTCAAATCGACAATTGGTATTTCTTGGCTCCACAAGCAGTTGCCAGGCAACCAGTGGAGAATCCTGCGTTTCTGAGTGTGTAAACTTATCCACTACATCGCGCCCTCAAAAAAAGTCCACAATGAAATGAGTTCACCTGCTGTGGACGGCATGTATGAGATGATGCAACAGTGCAGTGCAGTGCAGTGCGGGCGAGGATGGACACAGTCATCATTCACACAGACATAAAATGTTTTTTGTGTTTTCTTAATACTTCTGTGCAGATGATGAGAATAAGATTTACAATGTCCATCTGAAGTTTTAAAGCAGTTCGAAGTCTTGATGCTATTGGACAGAACCAGGCGGCTAATCTGTATTTTCTGTCCTGGTGGCGGACTAAGCTCAGCAGCTTGTAGCTGTTTATATTTAACATACAGACATGAGAGTGGTACCCATCTTTCTCACTCTCTCTCTCTGTGCCAGAGAAGGAATAAACTAGTATAATTTACTATCACAGCAGTTCAGGATTCATAAAGTTGGGAGTCGGGAGAATTGGCAGAAACCGGAGCAGCAGGCACAGACAACATATCCTAACTTATAGTCCCTTGTGTGGGCCGAGCTCCGAAAACTCCACTCCACTTTGTAACGTGGATTAGATAAGATTAGACGTCTGCAGTACCATAGGTCGGACTGGGCGAGGACATTATCAAGAACGGTAATAGTGAAATCTCTTGTTTGCTGTGTTCAAGCGCAGCAATCGGGCCTCGATTGGGAGAGACTTGTCTTTGTGTTTATTGTTTCGTGAGAATTCCTTCCTCTTTGCGGTTCGGCGGTTCCTCGTGTTTTTCCAACGTTCACCCCCGTCACTCACTGTGGCATCGAGGTATTTCAGCAGTCGCGTTCAGGCCCACACGATACCCAGCCCAAGGATTACTCAGCGTTTTCTTTGGAGAGTCCGTTTGTTTTTCCTATTTTGTACATACATCCGTGACTCCACGGACTGGGGCTCTGTGATGTTGTGATGTCGGCCGTTTCCCTCCATGTTTCGAGTTGTTCACTAACAGTCTTGATGGCTCGTCAAGTTGTCATGGGCTCCCGGCTTTTACAGCATTCCTTTCTTTATGCCCTGAGAGGGATTTTTTTTTCCTCGGTGCAGAGTGAGCTGTAAAAAAATAAGCCAATGAATAGCCCAAAAGCTTTAAGGTGAACTCAAGGCCAGGTATGTTGCGCTGGTATTGGAGGAGTCCTGCCGTCCTGCCGAGTGTGATGCCACTTTGGACTTGGCCTGCCTCTTTGGTGAAACAGCAGGTGGGGGAGAGCCTTTGAAAGTTTGCCGCCCGGGTTCAATATGCACAAAAACAAAGGGTTTTGTGACGCAAGAGAGAGGGAGATTGCCGTGTGGGAGGGCAAAGAAGAAGGAGGAAGGAGGAGAAAGTTTGGTCGCCATGGCCTTGGTTTCATGTTCAACAGAGGAGTGATCATCAAGAAGAGGAGGAGGAGGCGGCGTGGGTGCTTGTGACTGAGTGACTACTAGCCCAGCAGACATGATAGATGGCTTTAATAACCTCTGGCTGTTTTTTTTTTGTTTTTTTTTTAGTGCCCTCCAGGATTTGTTGTTATTAAGATCTAGGTCTTATTACGATGACCACCTCTTCCACCATCTCCCGCATCATGCTGGGCGTCAGTCCAGACAGTCAAAATAAATATAAAGTCAAAAGCCGTACTTGTGCTGATGTGGCACTTGTTGATGGTGCCAGTGTGTCTCCGTCCTGACCTACGACCATGTGGCTTTCACGACGGTTAATCACTGCGGGGAAAAAAAAAAGACAAAAAAAAAGAGAAAGAAACCGTCCTGGGCATCGATCGCCTGTTGAATCATTTCAAACCTGCGTCTCAGAGGCCCGTAGCCACTGATCTGGCATCACCACATTACGATCATGATGGTGATGATGATGGCTTTATTAAGCATTTCTGTTATGAAAAGAAAAGAGAGGAGCTCACCGGGAATTCGTGTAGGACTGCAGGACCCATAAAAGCTCGTACTCATCACTGCTGAAAGACAAAATGAGAACATTTTTATTGTGCTCTGGGTTTTTTTTTGTGTGTGTGTGTGTGTGTGTGTGCAAATAACAAACACTCTCCTTTAGTGAGTCTAAGTAGCTTCAAGCTCTATCAGAGCATAGATTTGGTGAGGTGAGGGCCTATGTTTTATTAATTTGTAGATGAGCTCAGCTATTGATGGCATTGGCGACCCATGGGTTCAATTAGGATAATACAAGGAGATGGGCAGATTATGGGCAGCTATTTAAGTGAGAGTATATCTCTTCCTGACAGTTATAGTCCAAATGCAACAAATTGCACCTCGGTGGCTCCGCGCGGCGCCATATCGGTCCTCTGGTGGTGAAACATGCCAGTGTGGCAGGTCAGCCATGTGGAGACAACATCAGGCTGCGCGAGCCATGTAGCCCATCCTCTGTGCGCTAACAACACAGGACTGGGTGCGGCCTATTCCCAGTCAGTTAATAGGGGCCATTTAGAAAACAGCGGTATATGGAGTGCACGCTCTGCCCAGCCAACCCTTAACAGTCCCACTTAGCACAGCTCGCTCTAAACTATTGCTCTCCTGCTCCCCGGCACTCTGCGTTGAGAGTGGTGACAGCTGAACAGGGCGAAGCTGCACCACGTAAATATCGTGTTTTTTACAAATGCAAGACGGGGTGTGGGAACATTCACAGGCAGCCAGAAAAGGAGGAATGGCTGTGGTCTGTATGTGGGACAAGAAATGGCACACAGCCTTTCTTTCCTGTCTTTTGGACCGAACATTTATTATGATTGATCGCGGCCTTGACTGTAACTTCGCTGTGCAATGAAAACAGTCTACTGTACATTGTCTCTGGAGCACATTGTGTGAAATTGAATAGTGAGGCCATAAAGTGGAACTGGAGACACTGACCCAAGCATGTCAAGCCTGTCGGTTATCTTGCTTCTCCACTCAGTGCATTCAAAGCATTTAAAAACTGCAGTAAGCTCTACAGAGAGCCGCTCATGTTTGCCGACTTAAGGAAATCACAACTGTTTCTCAGCTGCACTGGGACAGCATGTTTAGGCTACAGTCAGTGAGATAACACAGTCCTCCTCTCAACACTCTGACAGCAACACTTGGGGAAAGAGTGTGCACTAACAACAGCAGTGTTGACCTGACCAGAGAGGATATGGAGGAGCTCCTCCTCAGTTTTAGTATTACTCAAGAGCAGGTCATTTCGGTCCGACTGCCGTGCCGTAATAACCATACATTTTCTATTCTGACAGCCTCTTCCCTCATCTCGAAATCACCTGACTTCCAGCGCCCACCACCTGGTAAACTGTCAAACACAAACAACATTATTTAACTTCCTCACATGCATCGCACACAACATGAAATTCTGCTAAATCTTTCCAAACGGTTGTAAAATGTTTGATAAAGTCTTGCTGGAAAGCTTCCAATAGCATGGCTACACGATGATTCTCACGCCTCCAGGCAAAGCTACACCTCCGAAACACTAGAAGTCATCATCAGTAGAAGCGGCTCGTTCGGTGCGACCTTTGTGACGCGGATTCCAACAAGAAACAGAAACCATTCATGGTAAATGCAGGAAACAACCCAAGATCAGCTGAATTCATTCAATTCATCATTCTTAATTCCTGACCTGTGAAGTAGTTCATCATCCAGACACACTAACCCTTCCCTTTCCTTGTTCGCTTGCCACAGCTTTCTCCATCCCGTGCTCCAGCCAAGCCGGGGCAATAGGGCACCACTAATGTGCTTGGTGGGTCATTAATTCTACGGATGGTCATGAGGGCAGCAGAGCAGGCGAGCTTTGCTGTTTGATATTGGGGCGAAATGGCGGCGGGGAGGCAAAGCAGATGTTTGTGTTGGCCGATACAGGATAACGGCGTAGTCGATGCCAGCCCAATCACCATCGCATGCCAGTTAACAGCTGCCCAAACACGACTCAGCCAAACTCTGGCAAAGAGAAGCAAGGGTGACCAGGTCAGCGATTAAATGACATTTTTTTTGAAGAAGAAGAAGTGGTGTGACCAATATTCTTTTCTTTTTATCTCAATCTTGGCTGTGTGATTATTCAAGGAGGTTTTGATTGAAGCCGAAGGTGAAGTGGAACAAAAAAAAAGAAGGAAAATAAACATACAGTAGTTTGTCTGCTTGTGTGTGTGTGTGTGTGTGTAGCTGAGGCTCACAGGGCATCTGCCTTTGAGGACAGATGAGAATCTTAGCAGAGAGGACACAAAGAAAAAGGAAACATAGACTAACCCAGTTTTTTGTGCGTGTGTTTTTTTTTTGTGCTGGCCATGGTAAAAATACAGCAATGTATGCGCATACATAGACCCCAGAACAAGGACAGCTCATTTAACTCTCTCCTGCCTCTCCACTCAACTGATATGAGCCATTCATCACCGCCCACCTTCATATCTGCGCGCTACATAGAAAGGACAATGTGTGTATGAATGAGTGTGTGTGTCTGTGTGTGAGAGTGTGTGAGAAAGAGGAAACAGATTTGGGGGAGGTGTGTGTGTGTGTGCGGGGTCTTGGAAGTGTCCCGAACATTCTGATCCTGTTGTAGAAACCCCCCAACATTTATGAGATTCACACTGTGAGAGATGTACTTTGTGTCACAGCAAGACTAAGAGTGTGCTGCCCTCTACTGCTCTTTTTTATGAACATGAATTTTTTTTAGTCATCTCTTTTCTTAGCCACTGAGTGACATCAACCAATTGAAACTTGTATTAAATGACAAATATATTAATTTTCCTACTGTATAACCACCATTAATTCTCTTGTAAACTGAAACAAAAGGCTGTGTTCACCAGAACATTATACACACCCGATGGCAATCTGTCGAGGTTTCCTTGAATTTGTGGTTTTGTGTGAAGTCAAATTGGGATAATCACTGAGAACAGTTATTCATGCTGCCGCTATCTGCATCACCACATTTATTTCACAGCACTTGGATATTTCAAATGGGATATTTGCTCCTACATCCAAATACCTGCTAAAGAGAGAGACATAGCTCAGGTGACGCTCAGATGAAAACTTCTCAATTACTGCTCACTAATTGCGCCTCCGTGTCGCCACAATGTATTTCTTTCCAGATAATGAGGCGCACACCTGAGAAAAGAGACACGCGGTCACAATACTGGATTGTTAATCCTGAATTATCATTGGCTCACTTGTCCTGACTAAGTAGGGGTGGAGCAAGGGTATCAAAGGAGGCAAGTAATGAGGACCTGCCATAGCCGGCTAGGTAACCGTGGTTACATATGGTGCATTAATGCATGTAATCTGTTACGGTGGTCTGTGAAGAGACAAAAGACAAGGATGTGTAGGGTGCTAATTATAGAAACCTTACACTGCTCCTCTCTTAGACACAGGTCATATCTCATTAATGATGGCCTCAATGCAGGGTTGTCCATTTGCATTTGGAGGGAAAGAATTCCTATGTGCACATACTGTTCAAGGAATGCAGGCATAACCAGCTTCTCCTCAGCACGGCGTCAAAACGAGCATCACGTTTCGTCCTGACATTATGTTTTTCTACGATTTACACCGCCATGGGATAGAATAAGAGTAACAGTAGCTTTGTTCAAAAACGTTACGTTTTATTTTTTATTTTTTTGAAATGAAGTGATATTTACAAGAAAAAAAATAAAATAATGGCAGGTTAATGTCATGTGCATTTTACAAGATACAAAAATATTGTAAAAAATAAAAGCAACCACATCTTCTAATTCCTTTCTGACACAATATAGTCAAAACAAAACAAAAAGCTGAGCTCACACTCCCTGGGATAAAAAAGGTCCAGGGCCTATCCCACTTGAACTGAAGGAGATGTGCACAGCCATGTGGTCAGTGCTTGTACCTGGATGTTCAGTGCACATGGACATTCATGCAGCAACCATTGAATGGTGGTGCACAGGCAGAAAGGCTCGTCTGATTCTAGAACACCATTTTTAGGGGCTTCAGTGATATTGCAAACAAAGCCATGGGAATGTCGTTCCGTCACTAAAAGCTAAACTGAAAATGCCTCTGAACAAACAACATTTCCCCAACATGCTCAACCGCCACGTCAAAGAGAGAGGGAGAAGAAAAAAGTAAGAGTGAATCACAAAACTTGGGGGTTGTGGAGTTCATGAGTGTTAATTTTCTCATGTACCCCGAAAAATGAAACAATCACACTTTCTCAAGATCACACAACAAGAACACTCGTGATCGCAATATCGTTGTAGTTTAGAAACAAATCTGTATCGATGCAATTATTCGATAAGATGCTCAAGATGAAGTACGCGTTGATTTACTCAGAATCTACAAAGACAATGTTGTGTCAACGTCATATTGCTTTATGTCTATGGTCAGTGGGTTAATTACCCAGCACAGGAGAACCATCACTACTTAGAAGAGAAATATTATACTTGGACTGTTAACTTTGGTTGTAGTTGTCATCAGTTTGTAACAACTGTGTTTAATTCTGAAATCAAAACAATGTATACGTGAGCACAGAGCGGAGGGGAGAAGCCACAACAAGATGACAGGAAGCAAAATGCAAACAGGACCCCGATGTCATTCTGTCATGACTTCTTTTCAAGTAGGCGTTGGCTTCTTTCCATCGGGTGTTTACAGCAACTACGTTCTCAAATTTGTACATTGACCACATTAGATTCTCGTCCAGTAATCATGAGAAGCTTGGGTGGGCGATGTTGACTAACAAAGGGCACACTGGCTGAAATAATTTACTTTTGACATGCTATGAGAAAAATAATTAGGTAAAATGCTGGTGAGTGCTTGAAAGCAACACCTGGGGACTGTTAACTGCCAATGCTGCAAATCTGCACAATAATTATAGTTAAATACAGAATTAAAAAAAGAAAAGAAAAAAGGTACCAGATTTTTTAACTCAAAATTAGGTCAAATTTTACACATAATTCAATTCAATTATTTTGGCAGTGAAATTGTTTCATTTTCATTTCTGATCTGAGCAAAAACCAAGTCACTGCATGTTTTGACTCTCCCGTTACGTCCAAGTGGAATCTACTGACAAGATATTTAAATGCTATTCACTAACAAAGTAAGGAGAGAAAAGAGCTTCCAAGGGCAAGTTAAGACCCATGGCGTCTACAGCTCCCAGTAACAGCGGCCCCTTCTGAATATGAAAACAAACAAGCAGCCCAAGACAAGTGCAAATCCTCCCTGAGACTGGTCCATGTACAAACACAGACAGGTTCAGCAAAAAAAACAACCCTACTAGGAGACTAAATCAATCACACTAACCTGCCGAAAATTGTGTTTGGTGCCATTTGTGCAGCTCCAGTAGCACTATTTTCATACAATATTTAAAACACAGGGGTTCATCACCATCATCATCGTCATCAGTCAGTCACTAAAAAGGCTCTTGGAGCGACATGTAAACCAAACTTGTCAGAAATCCAGTGGATCACAAAATATGTTTGAATGGATCACACAGTTATTATTGCTAACATGATTATCACTTTGATTTATTTGTATGGTGAACACCCTTCAGATACCTGACAAGGAGCTGCTCTCCAACCACAGATATGCAGAGCTGTGAGATTTCACAGTAACTGGAGATGGGTGGGGAAGAGCTAAGTGAAGTGATTCAGCATGTGGCGGTCCAACACACTTTGGTCTCTTGGACGTCCGGCTGACGGAGAGACGGCGAGTCATCATGTGTCTCTGACATGGTTTCGGCTCTGCAGGCTCTGGAAGTGGGCCTCCTTCAGGACCCGGTTGATCTGCAGGTAGGACACCAGGTTTGTGGAGCCGGGCAGTTCTGAAGAGTCGCCAGAGCTGAGGGGGCTACAGGAGCCCACAGCACACCGACTGCTACAGCTCCCAGCTGCATGTTCCGGGCTGCTGATGCTGCTGCTGCTCTCGCTGTTGGACGACTAGAACACAGATGTCAACGTAAGCAGTGTGCTCACAAACCTTGGCCTTTGATTGAGACTATAAATACTATTCCTTCACCATCAAAACATTCTATGATCACCTGGCATTACATTTTATATTTCACTTTGTGAAACTGGCCCTGTGATAGGATGGCAACCCAGCCACCTTTTGCTCAATGTCAGCTGCTGCTGCTAAAAGACTGTAGTGAATTCTGCCAAACATGTACAAAGACAAATCACATAGGTCGAACAAAAGATGTGCTCATGCACAGGATTGAAAGTAGGTCACCCATTTTTTTCTGCTCTGCGTCACTGCTGTTGACAAAGATAAAGACCTAAAGCATAGGTCTTTATCAAATTTTGTATGCTTGTTATGCGCCAATGACACCAGAACAAATTCCTTGTATGTGCAAATCGTACTTGGCAATAAAGCTCTTCTGATTCTGATTCTGATTCAGGTAAATTTGTTCTCGAATACAACACAAATTCTAATATATGGCCAATGTAAACAAATGATTATTATAAATTCTGTCAGCGATTCTAGGACGAATGAAAACACAGCTGCAACATCTCTTGTGAAAATGTGTTTTTCCTCCGTTTCAAAGCCAAACTCTGATGTGGTTGTTTTGAGTTTTAAAATCAAACACCTCTAATTCAATTTGTAACGTTGATCTTTATTATTAGGGTTCGAGAACCCTATTGAAATTCCAATGTTTTTTTGTTTGTCTTCTGGTTAAAATCACAACCATGTGATTCTATGGGAAGATCTCTCAACACTTCAGGATATTGCAGTGGCAGATGATTTATTAAGTAATCTGAACCGATAGAATTACATAGGGTATTGCAAAATATGGCGTGTAAGTGACAAAGGTTCAGCATTTGAACACAGAGACAGTGCTCCATGTTAAGAAAAATCCACCACATCACAACATCTTTCCAGGCACTTACACTGAGGCCATCTTTTGTCATTTGAAGATGACATACATTTCTAAGTCTTCCAGATACGTGCTAAAACAAACAAAATCTGTGGCATATGTTCATCAGCACGATTGCAAGACTCCCCAGGATTTAAAGGGTCTTTCATGGATCAGAGAAAGTGAAAAGGTGTTTTACGAGATCAAATAATACTACAGTACAGGTAAATTTGCCTAGTGTTACCTGTGATTATAACTTGACAGTTAAACCATCAAATTTCTTCCAAGATGCTTATGTTTTTGGCTGAATCCATCTATGAGCACCATAACAATAGGTACTGATGTAATTTTCTTAATTTTCACTCAAGTTGGTTTGTACCTCAGAGTCCCAGGCATCCCGGCCTGTCTCAGGAGAGAGAGGATGAGCTCTGCTTTGCCTTTTGGCTTGGGGCACCAGGTGGCCGCTCTCCTCATCACCACCGCCACTGCGCTGTCGTTTCCTATATAAAACCAGATGAAATCAGATTAATTTTAGTCATTTTTTGTTAACACATACATACATAGAACAAAATGTTACATGTCCTAGAAATTAGGGATGCATGATATTGTACTTTTTAATCGATATCCATCATGCCAATCGGGATGATTATCAGGAGTACTTGGGTCGATAACTGATGCCAGTATATGATATATACACATGTTTTTACCTGTGTCCTACTGAAGAGATTGCTTTGTCTCTTCACTAGTGTAATTAACCTATTTTCTTACTCAACCTGCAGCAGGTGTAGCAATACATTTTCTTCATTGAGCAAAATCAATAAACGTAAAACAATAGTTGGAGAGGACACAGCATATAAGTCAAGGAAGTAGCAGCTTGTTAGGTCTACTGTTGTAGTCATTTGTCATATCGGCAGATATACAATAATCAATTTTAAAGCAAATATCTATCAATACTGATATCCTAACACTAGAAATGTTCTTATTTCATTGCGCTCAGTGAAATACAGGTCAATGGTAGGTGACAGGGATCACAACCATATTTTAACACCCACCAGTAGATGTGAGGCACATGTTAGGTGTCAAACCAAAGTACTGGGCCTGGCCCGTTTCTTCAGAGTCAATAATACTATCATCAGATTGTGTGACCTTCAGAAAATGCAGTGCAGACAAATTAAATTATTTACCCTGTTGTGAAACATAATGGACCACAAAACGAAGACATCCCTACAGGTACGACACAGTCAACGGACAAAGTGCATAAGCTGTGTGTGAATATAAGGGCATGAGCAGGCATTTAAAACATACACATGCAATCGTAAACATGTACACAGTACATGAGGCCTTTTCAAAGTGATACGAAAAGAAAAAAAAGCAGTCATATCTTCCACTCACACTTGACGCATATCGTGACAACACACTAATCCCGATTATCTGTAAACACGTTGAACTGTCCTGAAATGGCTGCTGAGAGCGGCTCATGAAGGCCACAGTAGATACTCCACCACTTGTACCACAAAACACTAGACCGACCGGGTCGTGTTGCGTTATCCACGCCAGGCCTCACTCACCTGTTGTCAGTCAACATATGATGTCACGAAATCAGTCAGCTCTCCCTTTTGTGTGTTTCTTAGGACTTGACTGAAGGACGTGGCGAGTTGATGTTGCCGACTCGAGAATCGTAGCTTGTACGACGTCCGTCGAAGGCCTAGCGCCTGAATTAACAAAACTAGCTCTTTCTGGCTAGATAATTACACCAGATAATGACGTGGCGTTATAAGTCATCCTACCATACCAACACAACGACCGTACAACGATATAGGGCCACCGCTACACGATTTAATTGTTAAATCGACAGGTTAGTTAGATAACAAGTCAGGCTAAAGCCCTTTATCATCAGGTACAAGCTAATGCTAACGTCAACGCGAGCTAGCCTTCTCAGCCGGTGCTCTTCATAAGTTTGTCGAGTCCAACATTAAGAGTAATGACGTTCGTTTCTCTAAAGCGACGATTAAAAAAAACTGTTGTACAATAGCCCGAGAAAAAAATCCCCATCAGCTAAACTGAGCCACTGATGTTAGCCCCAAGATACAACCTCAGTTGTGTTTACATGGAACTGCGGCTGCGCGAGAACCAGCGATGGTGCTTTTAAGGCGAGTCAGAAAAAAATTATGCCTCGTCTGTTTGGTGGATTGGAACAGGCTGTAAGTAGGCGGTACCAGGATATGTAGTTTCACTGGGCTATCAGAAATAATGGCAATTACAGTGAATAATGTAATTAACATATTTACTTGTCATTTTAGGTTAAAGGCTTGTAACCTGTCATATATGCAATATCAAGTTTCGGCGCTTACGTGCAGCACATTAAGGCAACACAACACATACTAAAACACAATGGAACACTTGTGGATATTGGTGGTATTGCAAGCGGGCCAAGTCCTTCCATTTACAAAACATGAAATATTAAACAAAAACACGTGTTTTACAATCTGACATCTCACATTGTTATTCACATATTAAAATTAGAACATGGGCCTCAGAAGATTTTCAAACGTTAAGGGGACTCAATCCTCTGATGTTTTGGAAAACTGTGTTAGAAGATGTCATAATATGGTGTATACTAGGTCAAAGAATATAATGCTATAATAAAGTGATGCTAACTGGACACATTTAACATGCCACTATATATACAGTTCTTAACAAATGTATTAGCCACCTGTCATAACAATGACAAACCATAAATGTTTCATAAATCTTTCAAAAACTTGTTTAAAACGAAACATTTAGAAAACTATATATACATTGATACGCACGCATGTGTATACATGTATGTGGAGATGTCAACCCTCGAGATTATATGTATATAATGTGTGTGTATATATATATACATATACATATATATATACATGTATATATATATATACATATACACACACACACATATATATATATTACAAGTAGTAGAAAATCTGGAGGGTTTACATCTTCACAACCCGGAAGTTACAGCAGGAGTGCAGCCAGTCCAGTCAGCCAAATACTGAGGGGAAGAGAGAGAGAGAGAGAGAAAAAAAAAAACACGCCTCCGCCAAAGACTCCAGCAGCGGAGCTGAGGTGAGATTATCAGGATCTGAGCTGCTGCACTGCTCCTGACGGACGATACGCAGGGGAATCATCGCAATGGGCAGCACCGACTCCAAACTGAACTTCAGGAAAGCGGTGATTCAGCTGACAACCAAAACGCAGGTACATGCGCCTCCGCGCACCGGAATAAACGGTTGCCCAGAATAAACGGTTCGGTCGTTTATACGGAGAGAGAGAGAGAATGACGGAGACCATGAACCCACCGTGGAACACGCAGCATCACCGAGGAGACGATATGACGCTTGTCATGAGGCAGTAAAATGTCGGACCGTCCATAAAACCAGTCTTATTTATTTTATTTATTTTACATAATCTCTATACGCTATAAAACATTACCTTGGATTTTAATCCATCCTATTGAATTGTATGTGTTTTTGCGTCATAAACAGTTGCAATGGATGCGATAATTGCCGCGATGACTATTGAAGCTTCATTCATTGTTTATTTCTGACAATAACATTAAAAACGATGGCGTAGTCGAATCCGTGGTGGTGACGTACACGGGTCTGGAAATAACCTCGTTTCGCAGCAGAGGAGGCAGGTGGACTGTGCTGAGTGTGCCAGATAACAGAGATTGTGTTTACATTGCAATTATGAAGACAATTGGTGAGCCGTGTAATACAAAACTAAACAACCACACGATTGAAAGGGCAACGGGATGTTTTAATGCACTGTACTGAGATGCAGTGACCAGTGTTCTCCTCCATCAGACCTTCTCTTTTTCTGTCCATTCTCTGTAAACCCTAGACAATGTCTGCGTGTGAAACTCCCTGTAGATCAGGGTTCCTCAGTCTTGGTCCTGGAGACCCACTGCCCTGCATGATTTAGATGTTTCCCTGCTCCAACACCACCTGATTCAAGTGGTCAGCTCACCAGCAAGCACTGCAGAAGCCTGATAACATGTCACTGGGACCAGGATTGAGAAACCCTGCTGTAGATTAGTGGTTCCTGAAATCACAGATGGGAGTAAGTCACAAACAAGTCCCAAGCCATTCTTGCAACAATCAAGCAAGTTACAAATCAAGTCGCATGCATATAGAAGATGAAGATCATTTCCAAGATATACTACATTTAAATACGTTCAAAAAGAGTTTGATCTGTAACCGAGATACTATATTACTCAAACAACAAAAGGACTGCTTCATGGTCCCATACAACTAAGTTGTTTATTTAAAAAAACAAAACACAAAAAACTATATAATTAACACCAATAAAATTAAAATTATTTAAATCAAATAAATACTTGCTTTAAATGAAGTATGAATTTAAAGGTGATTTCCAAGATATTCCACATATAAATATGTCCAAATGGTTCCATATAACTGATTTGTTCATTAAAAAAGATACAGTTATATAAATAAAACTACAGAGCCTAAAAGTAGCTACTGACATTTTAAATATTAGGCTAAAAAAAAGAACCTTTTGCTTTTGAGCCAGCAAGACGTTAACTAGCATTAGGCCGCAAAAGCAGACGCCCAATGTCTCCAGCAGGTCGTCATGACCACATCTACTAAATCATCCCTAAATGCACCTTGTTGATTGGCTGATTGGATATTTGTGTTAGCAAGCAGTCAAAAAAGTGTACCTAATAAAGGGGTCAGTGAGTGTATATTAAGATATACTTCATTTTCTACAGCCAGTGGAAGCCACAGATGACGCCTTCTGGGACCAGTTCTGGGCCGACACCACCACCACAGTCCAGGATGTTTTTGCACTGGTTCCAGCTGCAGAGATAAGAGCTGTCCGGGAGGAGTCCCCCTCAAATTTAGCAACCCTCTGCTATAAGGTAGTATCCACAATCGAGCTGTACCTAAAAGAAATATTGATATTATTTGCGAACAATGCAGGATTTTGTTTGTTTTAGTCCAGCTCTGGTGTCTGTCGTTAAGTCACTGCCTTAAATGTGGGAACATGTGAGTCAACTCCCCTTCCTTTCCCCTCGCTTCCTGTCTCTGGCTCCCATTTGAAATTGCTGTTCAAGAACAAAAACAGACATACTGGGAGCATGTAGCCTAATTAAGTAAAGAGGAGAAGAGAGGGGATAAGAGTCCTTGAATGTGAGCTGATTTCAGTGTGTTTGTTAATCTATTTTGAAGGCGGGCTGCAGCGCGCTGTTGATTAAATGTAAACAATGATTCATTTTCAACGGCAAATCTGCGATAAAGGCTTCAAAACAAGAGCGTGGCACGTCTGCATCTCACAGACAAAATATTTTAATGAAGTATTAATGAGGTACTTACTGACCCAAACAAAATGCATTCTTGACAGATCAGATGTCGTATCTTTGCAAAAAGAAAATAATTAGTGGGAAAGTAAATTGTTTGTTTTTTTCTTTGCCCAATGATGCTGATGCCCTGTCTGTTGCAACCCTCCCTATTTATACTTCTAGGCAATTTAGGATGAAGTGTCTTGTCCATGCATTGACATGTAGACCAGAGTATTTAACCCTCCATCTTCCAAATATTCTCACTACAAAGTGTTTTGTTTTTTTGTTTTGCGACTTGTTGCTTATCTGAACCGAGGGTCTAAGATCAGAGGATGTTGCTACATGTACAGACTGTGAAGCCCACTGAGGCAAACTGGGATTTGTGAATTTTGGCAAAATAATAAAATTGATCCAGTGTCTCATTTGAATTTAAAAAACAAACTAATTTGCGATCATGGGTTATCATACTGTGCATGGCGATAATGATCTGATAATGAGCACTGTTGTTGGCAAAGCAAATTATATAACAAAAACAAACAATAGCAAGCTTTATTTATATGATGTAAAATAATCTTATACTGTGTGCACACCTCAATAGGGATTCCAAATCCATCATTCTGATTTTGTACCTCACTCCTGTTGTCTACGTCTTCAGGCTGTGGAGAAGCTGGTGCAGGGGGCGGAGTCAGGCTGCCCCACAGAGAGGGAGAAGCAGGCAATCCTGAACTGCACTCGCATCCTGACCCGCATCCTTCCATACATCTTTGAGGACCAGGACTGGAGAGGATTCTTCTGGTCAACGGTGCCTGGTGCTGGGCGGGCTGGGGTAAGTGGGGGACATTAACATAAGCTTAAAAAATTGGCTTTTAGGCGTAAAAATCACCCATATAATTGCCTTTTAGAGAGCAATTCTGTCATTGTGTTTGTTATGGAGATGTAATCGTCCAGTTTGAAAAATAAAATGTTCTCCTCAGGCTTTTAAACTGCCAACTCACTTCTGTGGCATAATACATGACTGCACCGAGGTCACAAAACGATTATATTAATGAGAATGACAAATGGTTTCCTCGCTCCAGCTGTAAAAAGACTAGATGTCTATTTTTCCTTTTTCCTACTGAGCAGGAAATATTATGCTGCGAGGTAATTTCAGCTGCGCTGTGTTATTTCTTCCTAACCGTAAGCACTTTGTTAATGAATGGCGAGAGATAAATTGGAGACGAATGTTCAGCATCTGGATTTCGTCTCATAAATGTGTCCTTCTTTTTCCAGACAGACGAGCTGGACGATGATGACGGAGCTCGACCACTGGCCGAGTCGCTGCTCCTGGCTATCGCTGACCTGCTCTTCTGCCCTGACTTCACTGTGCAGAGTCATAAGAGAGGCCCTGTGAGTGTTAACACACGACAACATCTACTGTCATTACCAAGTCACTTCCTTGAAACGCTGCCTCTCACACGTCATTCCAATAGGGAGACACAGCAATGCAAACATTTGACATTTGGTTCTCTTGTCCTAAGTATAAAGGGAGACATATTTTTTAAAGCACCATTTTCCTCTTCCTGGTCAAAAGTTGCCCAACTAACCTGTCACTCAAGTTTCCCTGAAGAAAGGACGCAGACACAAATCATGGTGGATGACACTCTGTCATTGTTACTAGGCAGAATTCCTCATTCCGCTTGACAAACTTGTTCCAAAACCCTACATATTCTACCAGCATTTAGCAACATTATATCCCTTTAAATTCAAGGAATTATGGAGGAAAACTGCATAACAATGTTGATTGTTCCTCTACACATGGTGTTAGAAATGTTAATGTTACAATTTGTCACATAAATATAAGCATTAAAGTGTTTGGGTTTTTTTCTTTTGCTCCATCTAGGACTCAGTAGAGAACATGCAGTCCATAGACAGCTGTGAATACATCTGGGAGGCAGGGGTGGGCTTTGCACAGTCCCCCCCGCTCAATTACATCCATGACCTGAACAGGTGAGTCAGCAGGCTGTTTCCACCTGTGCTTGGTAACATAGGAAACACGTGAGCCGTGTTTCCAGCACGATACAGTACGGTTTGAAACAGTACAGAGATGCATCCAGGATGCATTTAATGCCCAGTGTGAATCCATGGATCTGAACATGGCTCTCCTCTCTGATCCCCCTCAGAACAGAGTTGCTGAGATTGTTACTTACTTGCTTTTCTGAGGCCATGTACCTGCCTCCTTCATCAGACAACAGTGTCCTCAACCCATGGGTGACTTTCTTCTGCTCCACAGAGAACAGGTAACTTTATTTCTGTCCTATTTAATAATGACAGGACATCCCCGTCAAAATATCTTTACAAAAGTTGTGTACAAGCTAGAAACTCACACAAGCACATAATATACTAACGATGTCTTCATGTCTTTGTCCCTAGACATGCTCTGCCCCTGTTCACCTCTCTGCTGAATGTGGTGTGTGCCTATGACCCCGTGGGCTACGGCATCCCATACAACCACTTGCTTTTCTCTGACTATCGGGAGCAGCTGGTGGAGCAAGCCGCACAGATCCTCATTGTGACGCTCGAGCATGACGGTGGGGTTCTCCACCATCATCACCACCACCACCACCACCCCGCTTCACCATCCAGCATGGAGGAACAAGAGGTACGGCACCAAGACCACACAAACAACACCAATCCAAGACACGTGTCCGAAATCTTTCAAATAATTCTCTGTGTCTTTGTGCAGTCGCCAGGACCGGAAAACCTGTTTGTCAATTATTTGTCAAGGATTCACAGAGAGGAGGTACTCACATCATCCCCTCAATAAAGATTTTCTCTATGAAGATTACCAGCTCATAAGCTTCTCTCATCTCATTGCAGGACTTTGACTTTGTACTGAAGGGCCTAGCTCGCCTGCTGACCAACCCTTTGACCCAGACGTACCTGCCAAACTCCACAAAGAAGATCCAGTTCCACCAAGAGCTGCTGGTTCTCTTCTGGAAGCTCTGTGACTTCAACAAGGTTGGACATGACTAAAGTGAAGGTTTCTTTCTAGTCAAATGTACACTGGCCTGTTTGAGAGTAACAGTGAGTCAGGCATGTCGGGGTGTTGTTAGAGGAGGTTATCACAAATATCACCGAATAGTCGCAGGTGTAATTGCTTTGCGTGCAGACACAGCAATGCCGGAATACAGTGGTTGAGTCTATGACTGAGCTCAAGTCTGTAGGCAAACTCTGAAAGTCCAGTTTGTTTTTCCATTACAGAAATTCCTGTTCTTTGTGCTGAAGAGCAGTGATGTGCTGGATATTCTGGTTCCAATACTCTTCTACCTGAATGATGCCAGGGCTGACCAGTGTAAGCCTCATCACAGTCTAATTCAGTCAATTTGGATCCAACTAACAAACGTCTGCATTGCGTGTTAAACTGATGTGTTTTGCTTGGACACAGCCCGTGTTGGACTCATGCACATTGGCGTGTTTATTCTGCTGCTGCTGAGCGGGGAGAGAAACTTTGGTGTGCGCTTGAATAAGCCCTACTCCGTCCATGTACCGATGGACATCCCCGTGTTCACTGGGACTCATGCCGACCTGCTCATAGTGGTTAGTCACTGTGTACATTGCAAGTGTTGTTGCTCTCTGTTGTGGCTTCAGTCCCTTGCTCACAGCTGTCACTGTTTTGTAGGTGTTCCACAAGATCATCACCACAGGCCACCAGCGTCTCCAGCCTCTGTTTGACTGTCTTCTCACTATTGTTGTAAATGGTGAGTTGCTTTGGCGCCATCTGTTGGACGATGCGAAGAATGTTTCCACGAATACAAAAAACATTTGATATGCCAGAAAAAGTAGTTGTCACTTACACATCTTTCATCCGCTTGTCCTGCAGTTTCTCCCTACTTGAAGAGCTTGTCAATGGTTGCAGCCAATAAACTGCTCCACCTGCTGGAGGCCTTCTCCACCAGCTGGTTCCTGTTCTCTGCATCCCAGAATCATCACCTTGTTTTCTTCCTCCTTGAGGCTTTCAACAACATCATCCAGTACCAGTTTGATGGTGAGAGAAAGCTGAGGCCTTCTTTAAACATCCATGGTTAAGTATTAGCAGTTTTGCATCTTTTGCGCATGCAGCTGCTCACCGACAATCTGCTCATCCCTCCAGGAAACTGCAACCTGGTGTACGCTATCATACGCAAACGTAACGTGTTCCACCAGCTGGCCAACCTGCCATCTGATCCCGCTTCCATTCACAAGGCTTTGCAGAGGAAGAGGAAGTCACCAGATGTCATTTCTCGCACAAGCTCCCAGGAGACCGTATCCATGGAGGGTTCTCATCCTGCTGTGCCTGCCGAGCCTGGCACGCTGAAGGCCAGTCTGGTCGCTATACCGGGTACTGACTCTAGCTATTTTGCCTCATTGGTCATTTTGCAAAAAATAAGGATCATCTATTGACTAATTGTGCGTGATTCATGTTTCGCTGCAGGCATCGATAAACTAACTGAAAAGTCACAGGTGTCAGAAGATGGCACCATGGTGTCTGTCCCAAAGACAGCTTCCCCACACACTGTCCTCTCAGACCAAAGTGCAGTCAGTGGAACCAGTGACACGGAGTCAAACTCTGGCCGGGACAATGAAGTAAGTGTGTTTGTTTGTGAGTTTGTTTTTAAGTCTGCACATTTGTAAAGCTATTTCTTCACATTATCAGGATGTTTTCTACACTGAAGCAGAAATGGAGAGGAGACGTTTATCAAGTGCATCTTCTACATCCCTTTGGGCTCCCGCACCTGACTGGGTAAGAAGAATCTTTTCCCCTCACCTTTGCCTTCGTTTTTATTTTATTCTATGTCGTATGTTGTCTGAGAAATGCATGCATATTTACCTGTTTTGACCTAGGTGCACTCCTGGAAGTGTAAACTACCTCTGCAGACCATCATGCGTCTTCTTCAAGTGTTAGTTCCCCAGGTGGAAAAGATCTGCATCGACAAGTACGTGAACACAGCTTGGATGCAATGTCGCGGCCACATATTTGGTTGAGATTCTTTTGGAATATTTCCAGACGTTTTTAAAATATACTTGCATTTTTTTTCCGTGCAGGGGTCTGACAGATGAATCAGAGATCCTGAAGTTTCTTCAGCACGGTACATTAGTGGGCCTGCTGCCAGTTCCTCACCCCATCCTCATCAGAAAGTATCAGGCCAACGCAGGCACTGCCATGTGGTTTCGCACTTACATGTGGGGTGTCGTCTATCTGCGGTGAGTCAGACATAAAAGCTGTGCATCATGCAAATAGCCATCTTTCCACACTGAACAAAAGTAATGTTCCATTTTCTCTTCTAGAAACGTGGACCCTCCTATCTGGTATGACACTGATGTTCGCCTTTTTGAGATTCAGAGGATGTAGGCAGACTTAAAAAACCTGAGTGTGCCCATTCAGCACCAGGTTTCCTCTTCCTTTCATCACCTGCTGGTTTCCAAGTAAACCTCACTGTGTTCACCTAGCCACTGTAACGTTTTTCTGCATAACGCTTGCTCACTTGGGTAGAAGAGTCGTTCAGATAAGCGGAGACGAGGCTCAGCGTAAGGACAGCTGACTGAATTTGTTTTGCTCATAAAAATAAAATACATTTCTTCAGACCTCAAGACCACAGAATGTCTGTCAAATCACTGAGATGATTGAGGCATTTGCTGAAAGACAAGGCTCTTTCTTCATAGTCCTGACAAAGGAAATATCATTTTAACTTTTTAGAGTCAAAACTATAGACAATGTTGTGCTTTCCAACAGAGGCTTGTAACATACGCATCTTGGACAGCAGAATATTGGTATTAAATGTTGTACTTGCCATGCTTTAAAGTGACCATGCACTCTTTAAAAAAAAAGAAAAAAGTATTGTTATGGTTTTAGTTTGTGAAAATGTAACTGGATTTTGGAGACAATACAAATGTTTTTATGTATATGACAAAGGTTTATGTTTAGAACTGGCTGAATATGCTCAATGTTGAAAACTGTAATTTCCTGAAAATATATATTGATAAGCATCTGAGACATTTTGTATCATTTGTGACATCTGTGATGTAATGGAAAATACCACTCTCTGTGGAAGTCCCAAGCAGTAGAAATGGTTCAGAATCACTATTTAACACTGTTGGTGAGAGCACACATGCATAATTGAACAGCTACTGTGAGCCATTTACTTCACCCACAGGTCGTAGCATAGCCATGCTAACATGTATAAAATGTGCTTTTAAACCTTGACCACTAGTATTTCAGTCATGTCCCTCCCTACACATAAATATGTACAGAAATATACAACCTTCAAATTGTACAGGGTGAGGGTGTAACATGGATTTTAGCTTTTAATTTTGGCATTATAAAAGTTAATTTCAACCGAGGTATCAAAACAGATCACTGAGCAAATCTTGAGGAACGTTAAACGCAGCCAAATGTCGGTCGGACACAGAATTGTGATAAATACTTCGATGTAACATTTCACAAGCTATTGCACCAATTACAATAGATGTTGGGAATTACTGCCTGAAAGCCACTAATTTGTATAAAGTACACCACTACAACACCAGATTGGACTCAGATCAAATTCTGTACATATTGTATGCAAATCAAATATAATCTGGAACGTGTTAAGACTCCAGTACAACAAAAGCAAATTCACAGCAATTTATTTATTTTTTTTAAAAAGTTAAAATTTATTAATATAAGTTAAATTAAATCATAAATTTACTACCAAAATTCAAAGTCGAGACAAGTTCAACTAAGAGGTTAAGTAGACCTCAAAGAGACTAGCAACTGAATGCATGCGGTAGAAGATTCCAAAAGGTAGTCCAACATTCACAATAGCTGCCCACATTGTGAATTTGTAGAATTTTATCTCCATGGGATGATCAAACTGGGGACGAGCACCAAATGCAGGCATGATCCACAGCTGTAAAGAGAAAGACAGTAAATCTGCGTCTGTTGTACAGTAGTTAATAAATAAAAACAAATATTACTCACAATGATGTTCGAAAGCAGCAGAAAGGCACACACTTCCTTCAGGATTTTTCTCTTCCAGCTCAGCTCATCAACACCATTCAGGAAGTAGTTGGTCTTACTGGTCTCCATCACAACGCTCATCTCGACTTGTTCTTGTAAGGCATGAGCGTTCGTGTGCAGAGCCGCTTCCTGCATCACGTGGAAGGGCTCCCGATGCAAGCCCTCGATGATGAAGTAGTTCTGAAGGCCGAGCTGAAGCACGATCAGCACAGCCCAGGCCAGGTTGAGGGCGTTCAGGTAACCACTGGCTCCTGTTGCCACCACTGCCACGATAGTGAAGTAGCTGATAATGAACTGTCCCATTGAGGCTCCCACCAGCAGCCCCATGTCCAAAGTACGAGTGGGGTTTTTCTCGGATACGTGCTCCCTGCAGTCCAGCCTGTAGACGATGCAGCCAACCACAGCATAGATGGACATCAGGCTCACTATCACTATATTTGAGATGAAATGAATCAGTAAGGCCTCGTCCCTCTTCTCCCGGTCCTCCTGTAGGATATACATCTCATACATGATGAACGTGATCAGTCCCGCCAACACCACTAGTGTTCCCGTCACGGGTCCAACGCACACATCCTTGGGACGAAACTTGATTTTGTGGTGGCTGTGATCCTCCACGAGTCGGCCCACGTTTTTCCACATGACGTAGGCCATGGCTGAGGCGAAGAGGCTGTACTCGATGTTGAAGGGGTACAGGTAGTAGAAGGCCTCTTTGAAGGTGTCGCACACAGAGTGGCTGCATTGACACTGCTTATCACCATAGCTGGCTGAAATGGGGATAGCAGTTTCAAGTCCTTTTTTTGCAACAGTGACCATGAATGCACCACTTTAGAAAGGACATACCTCTGTACATCTTGTGGGAGACACTAGTATTAAAATGCGGAACATCAGTTTGGTGAATTGATTCCTCCGTCACGGCTGCCATCCACAACACCAGGTTAGTTGAAAGTGTGAGAGTAAGTCCGCACCTGAAAGAGTAGAAACAGTGAGCTTGTCCTGCAGGATTAAAAGGAATACTTCACCGATTTGCATTACTAGAATAGGGGTAGTGTATTTTTGAAAAATGGTGCTTCCCAACCTCAGTTTCCCCTGAGATGAGAAATATCTTCATTCTTTTCTTTGTCACATGCCCACCAGTGACACATGGTCCTGTTAGCCGTTAGCCAAGATGGCTGACACTGTTTTTAGTGGGTCTAAAAAGTGTGGAATTAGCATTGCAGTTTCAAGCCTCGGACCTCGAGGTTGGGAAGCACAATTTTTCAAAAGTACTAACCCTATTCTAGTAATACAAAGCTAATTCGGTGAATTTAACACAGAAGTCAAGAGTTGATTAAAATGAGACATTTACCTTGTAAAGTTTGTGTGTAGCTGCACACAGTCCTTTGCATGCCTGCACAGGAAGTAGGTCTGACAAAAAAAAAAACATTTTATTAAGTTTTTGTCCTAAGTGCAGGTACGGTGACACGTCGGTGAGTTACACAAGCATAATAACCTGCAGAAACAGAAATACAGCTTGCACGACAGGGAAGGCAACTTTAACAGCCGAGTCACAGTGAAGGTAACCCACGTATGTGACAATCTTGAAGCAGTCCATGAGTAGACTGAGCAGGCCAAACAGCACGAGTCCCACTGCAAAAACCAAAACACAATTATGCCTTGAAAAGATGCATGGTCAAACTATGTGTGAGAGAGCTCACCCCTGAGCCACACGGGCCCCGCATGGCTATCTTGGAACACGGCCGCTTGATCCTTTCGAGACGTGAAGACGATGTAATAGAGCATCCACAGCATTGTGAGGAGGATGAGAACAATGAGGAAGATTTGCAGGTGCACTGACGTAATGATGCCACTCATGGCGTTGCCTGCGACAAAAGAACAGCCCAGGATCAGGATGTTCATGCAGATGATGCCAGACAGAAGCCATCCACCACCGTGGTGGGCCCGCTCCATCACAGCATCCACGTGGTGGACGTGCTGCCTCGAAGCCCCCACGCTGGGAGGATTGGAGGGGCTGGAAATGTGTTGGATGTTCTCTAGATGTGCTGCTGCTTCTATGTTTGATGGATGGGCCTCCAGGACAGAATTAGGTGTTTTTCTGTAAAAGGACAAATGTCATTTAGTTGCTTTCTGTGAGTGAAACAGGAATAATCCTAATCTGGTATTGGCTGGAGGTAACCAGGTGAGAATTGCATACATACTTAATTCTAATTGAGGATAATTGATCTAATCTGTTGATTAATTGATAGTTTAGATTAGTTGTAAAAATGTTGATCTGTGATATATTTAAGGACAGAATAATTCACAATACACTGTGTTTCTGAGAGCTTTTTAAAAGAGGAAAAAACGATGAAATGATTATCAGAAAAGGTGGCAATTGACCTTAGTTGTCAACCAAATTGATTACTTTTCCAACACTATTATAATTAAACTTTTACTTTATATGATAATGGGTTTTGACAGACAGACACATCCACACATATACATAGGTCAAAACTATTAAGGGAACACAGAAAAATTTCCTGGGTGATATTAATTTGCAATTGCATAACGTGACATCCACCCATGAGTGGAAACAAAATGACACATTGTCGCATTTCAAACGACAGGTAGTCTGAGAGCAGAAGACAGGACGTGCACACTGTTGAGTAAACATGCTTAGATTTACCTGGAGAAAAGCTTGTTGCAGGTCTGGAATATCTGCTGAGCGGCAGTTCTCATGATGCCAAAATGGAGAGGGCAGATATTACACACACAACATCAGAGGTCAATCCTTTAGGACACTTTGGGATTTGGATTAAAAGGGAGATGCACGGAGAGCTAAGACATACAAAGTCCCTGCACTTGCACAGCTCTAATAATCACACAGCTTCCTCAGTGGAGACGTGCAGGTGTTGTCAGTTTAGGCTGATTGGTTGTTGGCACCTGTTACGCCTCACTGTGAAAAAAACAAAGTTACTTTGGACAAACCCTCTTATATTTCTGCTTGCTCTGTAGTATGATCATATTTACGAGATGTCCAGGCATATATTTATATGTATAATTGCATGTATACGTTTAAATTGTAATGATTTTAATTTCATCAGGATCTAAAATGACATGTTCCATGAAATGCATGCACAATTTGATTCAGAGATTTTCTGATTCTGTATTTATGTATAAAACATGCTGTAAAATGTGTCCAGGCTGATTTCAAAGTGGAAGACACGTTTGTCCGCATTCCTTTACGGTTTGAACGTTGAATTAAAACTGTAATGTTCATAGTTTCTGGCCTGAATCATCTAATTAGATTATTGCACATTTTGAAGGGATATTCTTATGTGGATAAAAGAAATGTCTTGAAGCAGGTCAGTTATTGCAGGAGATGTTAATCTTTCACATGTCACCTGCTTCAGCATTTTTGAGTTAACGTGCACTTGTGTTAGTCACAAGGTTGGACAGCAAAGGTCACTGAATGTTCTGCTGGTCTGTCACAAATATTCAGGATGCTGAAAACACAGCACATGCTCCTTCTCCTCTGTCTTGTCGGGGCAGCAAATGCCCTGTACAAGCAGTGGATCCCTGACACCAACTATGAGAATAAGACAAACTGGGACAAAGGAGCGGTTCCGTGTGGCAACGACATTGCTCAGTTTTCAGCCCAAAGAAAAGTGTCTGTGTTTGTGGAGACTCTGCACGCCGTGAAGGAGATGAGGTTGCCAGTCGATGGGGAGTTCATCCTGAATTCGGGAGCTGGATTTTTTGTATTGCCAGGACAAGAGCCAGGCTGTGGACAAGGTGTCGCAACCAAATTCAAAGACTCCGACTCTCTGCAGTGGTTTGATCCAGCTCTCTGGCAGGGAGCTGCAACACTGGATGATCTGCAGCGTGGAAATGTCCTGTTCTCAGTCCATGAAGAGAGAGTCCCTTGCCAGTATGATGATGTGGTTTTTAAAGCTCTTTCTTCCTTTAAAGTGGACACCAGCTCCAGTCAGTCCAGCATTCCTGTGAAATCTGTGTCTGTGCTTGGGAAGAAGTTTGACAGTGGATCTGAGTTTTCACAGTATCTCAGCTCACACACAGGTCGGCTCCAGTTTCATGGATCTTCTGCGGTCACTGTTGGGAATCCAGGCTGTGGGGACCCTTCTGGCTGCGAGTGTGGGAACTCTGTAAACCACGAGCGGATCTGTGGCAGTGTCAAATGTGCTGCTTTGAACTGTAAGATGCCTCTCAGCCCCGTTGGACACTGCTGTGAGGTGTGCGGCGCCATCGTCACCGTCCATTACGCCGGCGGTTTCAACATGCAGACTTACAGGCAACGGATCCATAACCTTTTTCTTATCTTGCCACAGTACAAATCCATCCAGCTGGGCATTTCTAAAGTGTCCAGGTCACAACGTTTGCTGGTGATATTTCCATTCGGTGCCTCACCTGAGATCCAGGTGACTATTCTGGATGGAGGGGACGGTACACAGGCAGAGGCTCTGGCCTGGGACATAGTAAAGGATGTTCGCACTCATGGCTCCCACCTTGGAATCACTGAGGCTGAATTTCAAGCCTCCTCCGGCAACAGCAGTGACCAGTCTGCAGGCAGCGTAGGAATGGTGGTCGGAGTTGTGCTAGGAGTTTTAATTACTATTGTGCTCATTCTCATCGCGGTTGCCCTGGTTCGCAGGGGTGTTATTCAAATGCCATCAGTGAGGCTTTCTCTGAGCAGCTTTAAGAGAAATAGTGATATTGGGGAACTTGGTGGCCCTCTTGACCACGGATTTGCTAACCCAATGTTTGACAACCTCAACACGCTGCCTAATATTCCCGATCTGCATAATTCAATTTCCATTACTCAGACAGGTGGTGTGTACTTTGTAAATCCAGTTTATGATGAGAATGAGACGGATTTTAACGCCTGAAGCTGCAATCAACTTGATGTTAATGATTTCCAACATGATGATTTTTACACACCCTCCACACCAATAAATCCGCGTTCGTCTTTATAAAGTAATAATTCAGAAATGTGATTAAAAATACACATATGCTGACAGTCATAATAACAGAAACTTGTAAGACAAATAAAATAAGTGTACCTTTCCCATCATTAATGTCACATTTAAGAGCAGTAAAGTTACAACTGCAGTAAATTCCTAACACACCTACTGCTGATGTTGTCGAGTCACCACTAGATGGGAGTAAACTGAATCTTCACTGACATGGATTGAACTTGTTATGTAACCTCAATAAAGATTTACAGTGCACTGGTTTGCTGTCTATTCAAACACACAGTGGTGGGACCTGGTGAATTACATATTTGGATGTATTTATTATGTTATAATTATTATATATCATTTTGCGTCAACCAGAGCAACTACATTGTCATTCTTTGACAGCCAGACAGCAAGATACAAGGGCTCAATGAAATTGGCCTGGTATTTGTGGAGCAGCGTCATTACAGCGGTTACGTCGTAGAAAGACACAGAGCCTCGCTGAAAGTCAACATATAAGCCGATTCGACTGACATTCCCCACATCCACAGGCGTTTCCACACCAGCGTGCCAGACAAAGAAGCCTCGACTGTTCCTTCCCACACACCAAGAAAAGTCATTTCCTGTGATGCAACAGTTGCTCTCCTCACCCTTGCGATCGATGCTCTTGTATGTGACTCCTACATGAGCTCCCTCCCCACTCAAGTCTGCTTCAATGTAGTGCCTCCCCAAGTAAACACTCTGTGAAGACATTGCTTGCCGCCAGTACTCAAAGCGATCAGGGTGTTCTGGGTAGCTGTGCTGCCAGGGGCTGGTGTTGGTGAGCTTTCTCTTGTCCTCTGTTATACGCAGGAAGTGATGGGTGGTGTCTGGGTCAAACGTCAAACTCCTTGCATCTACAAGGCAGATGGAAAGCAGGCTGAATATGATGACAAATCACGTGGCAAAATTAAGAAGTTTGAATCAGTGTCACATATCAGTGCATTTACATTTTAAAAGGTCTCCTCTGGTCTCAGGCTCGGCTGAGGGTGACGATTCGGATTCTGGCTTCAGGGATTTAGGGCCTAGTTTTGGAGAAGTTATTCATGAGGTGTTCTGCAATGTACTGAATATTTGATGATAACACAATTAATAACTGCATTCAAAAACTGAGCTGTGTGAATTAGCTTTGAGCTAAACATGAAGAGCTGAGGGCGAGCATGCAATTTGTTTTACAGGCACTTGAATTGATGGTGGTCCTACGTGTAAAAAACCAAGAGCCAATCAAAGTGAGTAGAATCAATCCCGAGGGGAACGTCTTTATCACATTGCATGGCCGTGGGACTCGCAGAGAAAGGTCACAGGCTCACTAAAGTTATTACGTTTCATTTATCTGGGGGGAAATGAATGTTCACGTCATGACAATCCATGCATCAAGGCTCAATAGGATCCCACAAGCAGACACACATCGCTGTTTCTCTGGGGAACAGTCAATTCACAGTCAACTCACCACATTTACAAAACATGGTCAGTTTGTCTCTGTAGGAAGAGAGAATCAGATCACACAGCTCCTGCGTAGCATCAGTCAATACATAAACGTAAGAGGTTAAACGGTCCATGCAGTTGATGTACACACTGGGCAGACATGTGTCGGCCACTCCTTTCTTCCACTCGGAGTATTCCTACAACAAATAAAAGCAAAGCATGTAACAAATCCAGTTACTGTATCAGGTGTCATGGTGTGAAGTGGCGTCGCTATCCTCGAATTGTTGTGAAATAAGGTGAAACCCCTCCCCTGTGTTTACACTGTCAATATAGACACATCAAACAAACTCTTTTCTCATCGAGTGGCAGATCATATGATATAGGTTCCACCAAAGTCCATGACTCTTTTTACAGTGGCTTACATGTTACTAACATTCATCTACAGTCATGACTTTACATGCAGTAAAATGTGCAAAGGTCCTTTTAACTTTTTACATTATAATTCTTTCTCAATCCCTTTATTGGAGCATACTGGAAACATGTATGCTGTTTTAAAATATCATTTAAACTAGGGATGGGAATCTGTATCGGTCGGATATCGGAGAGATAAAAATGTAAAATCCGATACAGTCCAAAGATCCTATGTATCGCATGCCTCACTATGCGCAGGCTGTAAAAATATAAATACATATCAGCAAAACCATTTTAGCTGAGTCATGTTTGGGCTGTTCGTTTCTCTTTTTGGGAGAACAGTTGGGGAATTATGTCTTTGAAATGACTCAGCACAGTTCATAAATGGTCTAAAATAATATCAGTATCGGTAGATGCTTGAGTTGTTGATATCGGTATCGGTATCGGACACAAAAAAAGTGGTATAGGGACATCCCTAACTTAAACTCATCAGCTTGGTATTATACTGTGCTAGACCAGCTTTCCGTCACATCATCCCAATCCAAACGATCACAGAATTTGACAGACCTAAAAAACAACAAAGCTGGTTCTGCCCTGAGTCTTTTACTGTATTTTGGACCTGCAGGAAGTCGACGTCAGACTTGATCCTGGACATTTTGTTGACGTGAGCCAGCGTTTTCATCAACTCCGTCCTCCTCTGCTCCAGATGTGCCTGGATGCCGTCTACCTGTCGGAGGGCCTGTCTCTGCTCTCCCTCCAGCACATCCATTGCCCCTTTCATCACCTCCGTCACAGTCGCCTGCACCCGAGCAAACTGCTGTTCAACGAGTACACGGCTCTCCTGCACTGAGGACTGGAAGAAGGAGACATAGGGAGAGGTTAGAAAAGTTGGAGACTATGAAAATGAAATGAGAAAAACATATTGGAATCGGGCATTTACGGTGAACGATGGTGAATGTCTATACCTTTATTAAGTTGCTGTTGTTCTGCAGCTTTTCAATCGTTTTCTCGGCTGCTGAAGCACTTTGACTGATCGCCTCTTCTTTCCTCTGTATCTCTACCTACAATCGCCACAAACAGACGCTGCATCAGGTTTTCAAATGTGTAAGGAACCATCCATGCATCCGTCTTCTACCACTTCATCCTCCACATGGTTGTGGAGCTGGTGCTGGTCCCAGGAGGCTGAGATTCAGTTTAAGCAGGTTTACTCAGTAAGAATGTGCTCTCTACAAAGAAAGGAAACCAATGACATAATAACATACAATGCACAAACAGTCTGAGTATGACTGAGTATGACTAAGTTATTTGGGAACATTACCTCTCAGCATGACTCAGCAAGTGACTTTCTTTAATGAAAATGTTTAACAGTTAAATAAACAGTTGCTAATAGTGTAAAGTGTAAGTTGTCAAGATAATGATGAAACGGCAAACAAGAGTTATCTAATTCCATGAGGCATGAACTCACGCCTTCCCTGAAGAGGAGAGACTAACTTCCTGCTTTCCTGCCCAAACTGAGTGAATAGCCTTTTGTTAAAGATCACTACTCTAAAGGGACAACATTATACATTCCAGAAAGAACTTAGGCTTATTCATGTATGACTTAAAAGTAACAGATATCAACAACAAAAAGCTGTAGGAATAATGAACAGACTGACGGTAACCAACAGCTTTCCTACAGGAGCCAAAAGCAATGGAACGCCCTTGAACACATGACTTAATTGTGTGCATGAGTATGTGTGAGACCTCAATCTGCTTCCGTGCCTCCCCTATGATTGCCATCGCGTGCCCTTCATGCCCTTGGACCTCACACTCCAGACACACACAGCAGCTGTCCAGCAGACAGAAGCGCTTGAGAGGAAGCTGGTGCAGCTCACAAGTGCGACTTTCAATGTCGTGGAGAGGATCCACCAAACGGTGATTCTGAAACTTGACGTTTTCCAGATGAGGTCTGAGATGGACCTCACAGTAGGAAACCAGGCAGGTCAGGCAGGACTTTGAGGCCCTGCTGGGGTTGTCCATGCAGGAGTCGCACAACACGTCTTCTGGGCGGAGAGAGGCAGCTGAGCGAGTCGTCGCCCCCCGCGTTTCTTCCTTTATGTTGTCGTCATGTTCAACCTCCTTCAGATGCTCCTTGCTGCTGAGACTCGTCATGTTTCAGTGTCCCTTTAGTCCCCTCAAACCTGATTTGCGTCCTTCCCTGCAATCTGAAGACCCTCAGAGATGAATAAGAAAAGAATTTAAAGCCACACCTAAGGTATTTTGAACTCTGCCAGTGCTTTCTCCCCTCCCTTGTCCTCTTTGCCCTGTATTTAGCCGCACAAAGCACACACATCAGATAGCAGCGACATGGGGAGGAAATGACAAGCAAATCAGCAAAGCAAAGCAGCTGGGGAGGGGAATGAACATCCTCTCATTTATTTAGCCCTATAGCTAAATACAAACTACTTCACTGACTTTGCATTCTCTGCATCATCCGAATAAGACATTATGTATCATTTATAGACATAACATGTCAACTTTGTCTAACCACGTTAGAGTTTAAAAAGTGTTTCCTTGTGATAACACTGTTCAATTCAAGAGGCTTACATACAACACAGCTTATCTTGTGACAAAGCTTCCTGACTTCTTGACATCTGCATGATGCCAAAAGAAGTATTTTTCCACCCTTTGTTTTCCTGGGTATGTTTCCCCCTCACAGACAAGCGCACGCACACACACACACACACACACACACACACACACACACACACACACACACACCAAAGTATTGACAGAGGCAAAATTATGGCTTTGTAAACAAAGACGGTTTGTTCGCTGACCTGTAGACAAAACAGAGCATTAGCCACACTCCAGTGGTAGATTGATGAGAAAGCATTTGTTTATTTCTTAAAATTTAGAAGTAATTGCCCAATGCCAAACTTTCTCAGCCCATACATCTATACAATTAATGATGTATATACAGCTTTATTTTGTAATTTCTTCTAATTTATTTAGCATCTAAAGTTTCAATTCATTAAAAACGTGGGTTTAATTTACATGTCAGCATTATAAAACCCATAATATTTCATGTGTGTTTAATATTAGAATAAATATTACATCTTTTCTCTCTCACATGTCCAGAAATGTGACTCAGGACTTAATGTCCTAGTCTCCTTTAAAGGTGTTTATGGCCTTGCTATTTAAAAGGCACATTTCACTCTTCATGTTGAGTGTCTGTGCAGATGAAATATAGCAGGTAGGGTTCAGTAAAGAGAGCAAATTATATGGATTTCTAAATTATTTACAGCATTAAAACATTCGTATTCGTATATAGAATCAAAAAAAAACCCAGCATATGTCAATGTATGGTCAAGTGTAAAATGATGTTATTTTTACAAACTACGTAAAAAATTGGAAGACTAACAAAATAAGTAATTAAATTGTGTAATAAAAATCAACAAATCTGGCCTGCAGTGCAAGTGAGGACTGGCAACGCAATAGACCGGCAACAGCCAAGTGGCTCTGGATGAAAACTAAATACTAAAAATTACAGTGAAGCTAACGTCATAGATTTATTTGGAGACAAAAAGACACTTGTATGCACAGGCACAAGCAATGCAGGCACATAAGATGGTAGGATTTTACCCCACAGGGGCAAACACATTTACGGGGACACAGACCCCACAATAGACTCTTTGTTAACTATGCCACATGGCATACAATGAAACAGTAGAGCACTACACTCTATAATAGTCTTTCAGATTGTTAAACCATGCAGCACGGGGATCTCCAATCAACCAACGTGCTTTATTACCACTGAGCTACAGTGGTCCACTGACTGTCCACTTTAAGGCTCGAGGACCATCCACAGCCACTGTCACTTATGAAAACGAGAGGTGAACACACTCCCAACACATTCTCTAAACACTGCACCATGTTCACTGTACTTAGTAGACACATCTGCACAGTTTTATCTTCTTCTTTTTTGAACACAACTCCAGAGCGCTGCATTGAAAACCAGTTACTTAATAGCTTGAATGTTTACTATCTATTCTGTCTGAGTAATGACTAAAGGACCATTGTTCCGTACTGGAAGAAGTCATCTGACCTGAATACAAAATGAGCATGTGTTTCCTTGATAACTGCAGATGCCAGGCAGAGCTGTGTTTTCCTGATAATGTGGGTCAATGACACAAGATACTGACTGCAAACGGAGGTACAAGTTAAAGATCTGAACACTGGATGTGCTAAGGAGCAATGTATTGATGGGCAAGCCCACTTGATATATTTATTGTGATTATGTTCATGGAGGTTCGTCCTCCATAGAAAACTCCATGCAGACTCAAGGTCACGTTGAAAGTTGGCACTCCTCCGTATATTTATCAAATCCAATGTGCTGGAGTTTCCTGCTGGAGACAACCTATTAAACAATACGTCATTGCTACGATACCTTCCTTACTGAACTATAAAACTGACCAGTCTGTCCACCTCAGCAGTCACAGTTCTGTGTCCTCGATACAGTCGGGGTCCTCTATCGTCTCCAGCCGCCTCTTACAGGCATCCAAGATTTTTTTCCTCGGCCCTAAGGGGATGTGGATGCTCTTAAGATCAAAGTCAGAGCACAGGAGCAGTGCTTCCAGGTCAATTTTCTCTCTTTTAAATATTGAGTAAAACTCGCTCATGCTCTGTGTGGCCAGGAAGACTTCCAGAGAGCTCGTTTCAGGCTCATCATCATCATCCAGCCCTAACTCGACTTCATCCCAGGGCAGATCCTCTACGTTCCTCTCCTGTAGGCTGCGTGCACTGCCAATGCTATCTTGGTCTTGACTCGGGTACTGCTGTAGTCGACTGCGTAATCTCACTGACATCTCTCCACTGGCCTCATCCCGACCACCAAGGTCAAACATCCCCCCACTCAAATAATTCCTCCGAAACACCATGGTGCCCAAACCAGGACGGTTGAACAGGGAATCATGTCCAGAGTCAGTGCTGATCTCAGAATAGTCCATATCAGGCCCATGGAGATCGGGCTCGCTCATGGCACGCGAAATGGCATCGTCGCTGTCTCTGGGGAACATGTCGCGGATGTTGCGGCGGCCCCGGTCCTTTGGGTTCACGTACGTCCCCTGTTTGACAAACATGACATCGTTGCCAAGCTGAAGTCCAGAGAGGGAGCGCACACTCTTCCTTCCGTCCTCATAGATTTTAAAAGTCCCATCTCCTTGTTTCCTCTTCTCCAGCTTCTTCTGGATCTTTGTCTTCCCTCGATTTGTGGCATGGAAAGTAGCCTAACAGGATAGGGATACAGCAGTAAATACTCATAAAGAAGCCAGTACATTTCTACATTGTAAAAGCGTTGTGATTAAACATTGATTACTTTCATTTGAAGTATGCTCTAAAAGCCTTGAAAGTTTCAGGCCAACATTTCCATCTGTTCAATACTGGGTTTGTAGCCAAAAGTTAAGATTAAAGTAACATGTTTTCCTTTAGACTCAGTTATAATGTATGTTTAAATCTAATTAGCTACTTTGAACATTAATGTGAGTTAAAAACGTTACCTGATAAACACGCCCTTGTTAGCATTGTCAGCAATATAGCACTGAACAGTATTATTATGCAGTTGGTGACAAACTGAATTGCGGAAATGTCATTCCTTTAGGAAAAGACGTATCAAAAGTGAAATAAATGCAGTAATGTAATGTGGTTACATTCCAATAAAAAGTTCCTGACCTGTGAATATGGCACACTGACAGTAGCAGCATTGAAGTTGCGCAACTTATGGCTAACAGAGCTGCCGGTGTAGCTGGAGAAACTCATGACGTCAGATGCAGAGGCCTCAGAAGCCTCCCTGTGAAACTTTTGCTCCATGCGTTTGTGGTGTTTCTTCTGCATCTTCATACACTCTTTGATTCGCCGCTCGGCCTCACGAAACGCCCGATCCTTCAGCTTGCTCACCAGCTTGGGGTTGAGGCCCGTCTGCTTGGCCGCGATGGAATCCAGGTAGCGGACGCAGTCCATGTGATTCTTTGTGGCGGACATGTCCAACGGCGTGTGGTAGTCGTTGTCCAGGCACCATATGTTGGCACCAAAAGACACGAGGAAGAAGAGGCAGTTGAGGTGACCGTTGGCGGCCGCCAAGTGGAGTGGCGTGTTCCCCCATATGTCACACTTGTCAGGGTTTCCTCTGTGGGTCATGAGAAACATATGAGATACAACCTTAATTCCCGCAGAACATGTCTCAGATTTCAGATTTTGAGATGGATTATGGATAAAGGTCCCCTCTTTGGTCCACTGTTAATATGACTTACCGAAAGTATATTATTTTTGATGGTTTTAGCACTGACCTGCCAATGGCTGGCCAACCATAGGTCATCAATTAAAAAGAATAATGCACAACACATTTATAATTGCGCAGGGCAAGGACTTTTTTTTGCATATAAGCAATATTTACCTTTGGCTGACAGCCTAAGACCTCAGCGTCACCTCTGCATGTGCTGGACTGTTGCTGCAGGCCTGTAATATGACCACAGGCTTGCCAGCACCACTCTACACTACCTGTATCCAGTTTCAGAGAAGGCTGAATACTAGGTTGCACTTTACTCAGAAAACACAATAGCACATGAATAGTGATGTCATGCTGAATTCCATGAGTCAAAACATGATGTGTTTACTGCTGGTGGGATGACATGAACAACAGCAGTGTATGGTACTTTACTTGTTTTGGTTTTTTTTCCATTAAATTAAATCTACCGAAGCTTTCCCATGACTCAAATACTGTTCTAACTAATATTTCTTAAGTATAATCATAGATGTTCAAATGTAAACAGGATTATTTATGATTTACAGATTGTTTGCACATGTGGGCATGTAATTCCTTTTTAACTTCAACTATAGTTTAGGGTCCTCTAGTTGTTGTTACAGCTGGAGTTGACATGTTTACTGAACTGTGTTGTGTCCAGTCTCCTCCTTCCTCCCAAAGCTGCCACGTACAGACTGCTAAATATTTGATGTGATGGACATGAAGCTGATGTTGAGGTGCAGATGTATTATTGATGGACAGTGTTGTAATGTTTTCACACAGGGAATGTGTGTCAGCTCTGCCAGACCCAACCTGGGCAGCGATTGGGAAAGTCCAACTCTGATTTCAGCCCTCTGTTCTTACAGGTCTATGTTTAAACACTTCCAAAAAAGACAGAATTCGCCTCTCGGAACGCATGATGAGTCCATGATGGAGTGTGTGTGGCGACCAGCCCAAAAAGTGACACCAAGGAACAACGATCAAACAAAGGAATGACACGGCCAACCCGGCTAATATGAGGGAACATAGGATAATGTCCTACCATGCTATAAACTGACAAGACAAGACAAACAGTGCTTCGCTAAGTACATTATTTTTATGTCAAGATGAAACATTGATCACCTTCACTACTCAAATACGCTTGTCATCAGATGGGATCATCGACCATGGCAGCTTTATGTGTCATAATTTATGTATGTCCTAGTAAAATGCTGACCGCAGGCTGTGATAGTTCTGCTCACTTATTCCCGCCCTGCGTTTTATCACATTATGGGCTGCTTTTATCTGCCCCTCCTTTGACAGCTTGATATTACTTAAGACGACCCAATACAATATATTTCCCCAAACATAGGCAAGCATGGCACCTTCCCATGGAATTATGAAGCGGCATTAACGAGTCTGGTGCCTCTGCGAAACATTATGACAGCTGTTAATGTTTCATTTTAGGACCTCATGTCAAACTAAGAGTTTATGTTTGGTGCTATCAATACATGCAGACCCAATATGTCCCAGTGAGATAGATACCATCAGAGCCTTGTTCATACTCACAATCCGTGGGAAATGGTGAATTTTCTTTTGTCACATAGCACAGCAAACAAGAAGGAACATCGTGACACTTTGCAGATAGTGACCTTAAAAGCCTCTCACTGAACTTGAGTCAATTAAGTGAGCTGATAATGGGCCAATTTTTCTGAATCGCAAGCAAATCAGATCAGCCAGAAAAGATGGGAAGATGACGAATGGGCTGTTGGATGTTTTGTCATTACAACTGACCACGAATCCCACGCAAGCACGTCTTCACGGCTGTATCATATTTATCTGCCACGGTGGCCCCTACTAATACATAAAATGTGCAGTGTTTATGATTATTAATTACACTTCTCTGAAATAAGATGATACACCTACTGCAACCCATTCTCTGAGTTGGAGTGTGTCTTGTATTTGTTTTTAAATCAACGTGGATGTTGTGTAGATGACAGCGGAGAGTCAGCTGCACCAACTCTGTGACCTTGATCACTGTTGTTGTGTAAAATGGCATGAAAGCCTGCATTGTTTCCGAAATGAAGAGTCCAATCTTTAGTCATAATAATATTAGTAATAACCAACATATGTATATATATATATATATGTGTGTGTCTATATGTATGACCTCCACAAGGAGTTACAGAACCATCACCATGATGGAAAACCTCAAAAGCAATCTTGAAGTTTTAACTATGAACTTATAGGACACAAAGCTGTGTGTTTCTCTAAGATTGATAATATGACGAGTGTTCAGACCGCCATAGCTTCAGTGAGCTGTCCAAAATAATTTTATACAGGGGTTACTGAACATGATGTAGTGTTTGGGTAACGCTATATAACAGAACATGTTAGTAGTATGGTAATACATTTGTAATGGGAAATAATTGTACCATCTTATTCCCAATGTTATTTCATGCAGTTTAGGAAATCATGCATGATGTGGGGGGTAATATTACAAAAATACTGTGTTATTTCCAAAGTTCAGGTAATATCTTAGTAATTACTAGTATGTTCAGTGTAAACCTATGAACATGTTTGGGAATCCGAATCAACAATTATTAACTCAACAATTATGGAACTTCATCCTCCCTAATGTCCATGCATGAATGAACAAACGTGTTCCATTACCATGGAATTACTACCAAAAAAAATAATATTACTACAATCTAACGTCCCCTAACAAACCCATAACAACCGTTGCCCTGGTTACTCAGTTTTGCGCACTCATATACTACCTAATTCATAAACTTTCCACCCACCCCCTCGCCACGATGAGCCGCAGAGCCTCCAGGTTGCCGTGATAAGCAGCCCATAATGTCGGTGTCATGCCATCCTCATCCGGTGCGTTGAGATCCTTCCGAGTCGCCTCCTTGAGCAGGTCCAGGTAGCCGTCCCGGGCCGCCTTGTGGTACCTGTCATTCATGGTGCAGAATTAGTCCTCCCTGCTCGGCTCCAATACGCTTCACCAAGTCCACCATCATCGCCGTCGTCGTCATGCGGGCATTTGTTGGGCGCAAAACGGTTCAAGAGCCCCTTTTGCCCCGCGGTGTCCCTATTTCAGTAGCTCCTCGTCGGTGGTGGAGGAGCCACACCGGCAGAGTGCGTCGCTGGTATGGTATCCAGGGACGCCGCTGTGCGCGCAGCGCGCTCATAGTGCTCCCGGTGGCCAAAACAGACTCGGAACAAACACGTCTGGGGGAAAGAGGGTAAACATTTTGTGACCACAGATGCATTTGTTTAGTGTTGTCTCTGTTCCCCTTATCCCATATGACACAAGAGACGCGTGACTTTGACTCACCTGTTCATGTCCTGTGGGTTCCAAGACACTTTAAAAGTGGCTTAAATGAGAATCATTGGGGTGTTATGAATATTTACATTTTTATTCCATAATAATCTAAAGCTAAATATTTATATTTGAATGTATAACGAATTTCAACAAACTGTCCTTTACTCCTCCAAACTAACTCAATAGATAGTTGAGGACTGGATTATTCATTGCAAGTTGCAATGGCATTACTGTGCAGGAACCTAAGAACACATTTGAAAGTGTAACAGTATTACTGTCGCATTGTGCGTCTTTATTTTTCCGTGTTCCTCTCAATAAACCATTGTTCTAATGTTGAACTTGTTGCTAGTAAGACACAATAGGCAATTTTAAGGTTGAACAATGGAGTATTTCCTGATGGAGTTGTAACAAAAAAAAGCACCACTGCAGTCAGCCACACCCCTATGAAAGGGATATACATTTGCCTAAAAGCTCCAAAGAAAGCCAAAGTAATCGGCACTGACCACAGACTATCAGTTTCATTGCGTGCACACTGTCCACACATTCATTTTTGGATTAAAAAAAATGCTTTGGCATGTATCTTTATATAAACTGGTGGAAGAATTGAAGAAAAACCTGCTGCCATTTGAAAGTATGTGACTGTGGCGTTGATCTAACCTGACCATGCTTAACCAGTGACTCAGAAACTGAGGTCCCCATGCAGATATGTATGGTATGAAGTGAAACTTGCATGACAATAGGAAAAGATAGCGGTCAGTCATCTATGCACTCTGCTGTGAGGGGATAGCCACAGGCACATGTCTGAATAGTATTTAAGACCCCAAGGTATTCAACTTCCAGCACTGAATAAAAAATAATGTGCGCTACACCTGTTGAGAGAATTGAGGTCATATGAGGTAAAACATGGATTCATGCAGTCAAACCTACACCGCAAACTCTTCTTCTTTTTTTGATGACCAAAGTCTGCATGTTGACTTTCACATTTATTTTGTGCACACTGCTAAAACTTTAATGTGAGAGACTGACATTTAAAATCTATTTGCCCAAAATCAAAAAACCTGCTGCTCATATGAAAAGGAACCGGTTTTTGTATTTGGGACATTGTAAGAAAATGTTGTTCTTGGAAACATCTTTTGAACTTCACAAGACTATTTAGTGCACAACACGCTGTGTTTGGGGATAATATGGTTTTGTTAATAACAGATTTATTGACATTTATGACTCTGTACAGTAAACAACTGTGGCTTTGGAGGAGTATAAAAGCCATGCTCATTCTGCTCCAGACTGATGCTTAGGATCAGACTACATCAGGTAAGCTTACATGTATCCTGAAACCTTTTCTTTATTTTTATAAGGTCACTGCTTTGTTGAACTGCCTGATCTTGGCAAAGAGTAAAAGCATTTATATATATATATATATATGTATATATATTATTACTGTTGTTCACGTGTTAAATTTCTACAAATTTTATTTCACATTTTATCAGAGTCGGAGAGCAACATTTTGGCAACTTTTTCAGGGCAGTTGTTTCGTAAATCCACATTAACATGTGGATTATTATTTATTACAGCCTTGTTATCATGCATTGCTTGTCAAAACAAGGGGCACAAGAGGAGGAAATTAAATCCCATTTGTTTATTTGAAACTGCTCTTTTGTGTAGCACTGACAGGGTGACAATTACGCTGACTTTGTGTTCATGGAAAAGTTTCACTTGGGCGGGATCTGTGATTAAAGGGAGCCAGCCAGTGGGTGTAGCTGTTAAACCTGTAATGTCTCATATGCAGCCAGATGCATGGGACAGACTATTCATTTGTGAACAGATCTGAGGAAGAGGAACCATGTGTCTAAACACGGGTCCTCCATGCCACTGTCTGACGGAGGGCAATCCTTGTGAACCATGCAGACTGACGGCCAAAGACAAGGAGATGGAGGAGGTCGAAGTCCATCTGTCCAATAACATCAGCGCAACGAGTCAAGCATCGGTCACGTGTGACACCGATCTGAACGTCTCTCACACCGCAGCTGGGAGCAAGAAGAGCCGAAACTGGGGATGGATAGTGTCTGTGGTCATCTGTATAAACATTTTGCTGCCGGGATGTGCCTTGGCCAGTGGCACTGCACACAACGACATTGACATCAAAACCACGGACCTGCAGATTTTCCAAATTATCCTTATCATCCTCACGTCCACCTGGATGATCTATTACTCCATCTTTGTGGCCAGGAATGAAAATGCTGTTGTTTTCAAGGATTCCCATGCTGGACCGATATGGCTCAGGGGTAAATACATTTTATTGTGAATTATTATTACAATATTAGTATTTTACTTGCAAAGTGTCAGTGGGATTAAATGTGTCTCCTATTCTGTGTTCTTTTTCTGTCAGGGGGACTTGTGCTTTTTGGATTGTTGAGCATTATCATGGATATTTTCAAGATAGCCAGCTATGTGGGCTACCTCCACTGTGACTCTGGCGTTAAGGTTGCTTTCCCTGTGGTGCAATTCGTTTTTTTACTTGTGCAGGTAAACACGTCCGAAATACCAGCATGTTACATAGGCCACTAAAGTCTCTGAGCTTGTAGAACATTAAGATCATTTTGGAACTATTTTGCAGACATGCTTCTTTTGGCTCCATGCAAAGGACTGTGTGCAGCTGCAAAGGAATTTAACACGGTAGGTGGCAGTTTTGTTTGTCCACCCCCATCTCTCACTGTCTTTGTAAATACCCTTTACAAATGTGTTTTGTAGGAATGTATTGCATTCAACCTTTTATTTTCATTATCTATGTGTCTAGTTTCTCAATAAATGAAATGATCTTTGGTTAGAAAACAAATCCTACAGTCTAGGTTTATGACTACTAACATTTTTGTTTTTTCATATACATATATACATATATATATGAAAAAACAAAAATGTTAGTTGTCATACATTTAGAGATCATACTCTGATCTCTAAATGTTCTCTTTTCCCCCTCATCCTCAATGTAGCTGTGGGCTGATGCTCACCCTCTCCACAAACCTGGTCGTGTGGATGACAGCGGTCACTGAGGAATCAGTTCACCATACAACCATTCCCGACTATGAGAGCAACACCACTAAACTCTCCGGAAGAAACATGTACATCAGTAAAGGTAACCAATTAACCTAATAAGTAGATTCAGTCACTAAAACACAAAAACACAGAATAAAACATCTCACTGTCTGTATTCTGTTCTGTCTTACAGCAGGTTATGGAGACAGCAGCTGCAAGTGCAGCCACACTTCATGTAGTATCTTCAAATCGGCCTACTACTATCTGTACCCTTTCAATATCGAGTACAGTCTCTTTGCTTCTGCCATGGCCTATGTCATGTGGAAAAATGTAGGCCGAGTAGTAGATGATCACCCCCATCACAAATTCAAAATTCATCCGAAAGATGCATTTCTTGGTCCTGTGACAGGAGTTCTCATAGTCATAGCAGGTCTGGCAACCTTTATAGCATATGAGATGGAGATGGTAAACGATAGCCAGGACGACAGTGTAAAAGACAGAGCCATGATGATGCACTTTGCCATGAACATAGTCATAGTCACCACGATGTCCGTCGCCACTGTGATCGGCTGTGTAGCCTACAGAGCAGACCACAGGGAGCATAATTCTGATAAAAATCCAACACGTAACTTGGATGTGGGGCTGCTGGTGGGAGCCTCACTGGGACAATTCATCATCAGCTATTTCACTATTATAGCCATGATAGAAACCGGAGCCAAAGGCTATTTAAATAGGCTTAATCTGACTTGGGCTATCCTGATGGTGATCCAGTTGGGCCTGCAGAACTTATTCTTAATCGAAGGCTTGCATCGGGAGCCCTACCATGAGCTGCTGCCAGTCACTGTGGTTTCAAATCCATATGTGCTGCAGCCAGGCAAAGATGTGAGCGGCCACGAGGAATCAAACATGGATAAAAAGGCCGGCGAAGTAACCGCAGAGCACATTGCGCACGGACACACGACCGAGCACCAACACAAACTGTCATGGAAGAGGCGGGTGTTAAAGGAGGTCTGTGCATTTCTGCTGCTGGGCAACGTCATTGTGAGTGAAACTCCACCTCCCTGCCTCAAATGCGCCACTCAAAAATTCACAAAATGTCCCTTTAACCCATTCTCTTGTCTCTTGCATCTACAGCTGTGGATCATGCCAGCATTCGGTGCTCGTCCTCAGTTCGACCACGACGCAGAAACGGAATTCTTCACCTTTGACATATGGGCGGCTGTCGTCAACGTTGCCCTTCCGTTTGGCATCTTTTACCGCATGCATTCAGTCGCCAGTCTGTTTGAGGTTTTTCTGACCTCGTAACACAACAGTTTGTCAAGCTATATGTTTTTTGTTTGTTTTTGAAATTATGAAACCGTTTTATATTCGTGTTAGAGGTACTTTGTTTCCAACATGCTTTTGTTATTTCTCCACAAAAGAAAGTCATTATTTTTCACTATTTTTTCAAGTAGATGTTGACTGAAGAATATGATCCCGTGTTGTTGCTCATACAGCCTGTAAATGTGACGAAGATGAAAATGTATTCCGAATTTTTTTCATGTTGATGTTGATCTTGAACAATTTAATGTTTCATGCTGTGAATGCACATAATAAAACAGCTGAATGAAAAGATTGTGTTATTATTAAATATTATTATTGTTGTTGCTTTTGTCTTATGTTATGCCTTATGATTTTAATGTGCAATGTCCCTGTGTCCTCAAAAAGGCCTTTTCAAATAAAATGTATTATTATTAATAATCAGCTAAATCTACTCTAGCCTACTTTAAAGGTATATATTTGTTAGAGCACAATATTTCATCACTTTGATTGATAGAAAATTAATAATTGTAATAATTGTTTCCAAAGGAAATATATATTTAAAACATTATTTCTTTCTTCCGCTTTTTTCTCCTCTGAATTAATAATCAACTAACGCTGGACTTGAGCATTTTTCAGTTGTGTGAAATATGCATACATGTGTAGGTTGTAACAAATTGCTAGCTTTGATAAAATGACGAATTAAAAAGAAACCTTTTTTTTTTTACTAAAATGCAATAAATTATTTTCATTATACAATGAAATTCCGTGAGGCTCTGTCTTAGTAAAAAAAAGTAAAAGATAAGAATAAGATCAACTCAAGCACCTTAATATATAATACAATAAGGTTAAGCACCTTCAAAACGAGAATAAATTAAAAAGATACAAACACTTTAATGTAAAGTATGAGTAATGGAAGCACAATGAAAATTAAAAAAAAAAAAAAAACGTATTTCCATGAGTACTTATTTACTTAGAGTATATGACTACACACAGGGCTGACATTTCAGTCAGGCAAATGTGAGCCTGACTCACCTGGGGTCCTTCGCACAAGGGTTTGTTTACATCCACGTCACCAGAAACTACATCCTGAAGTATCCCAGTCAAAGAATGCTGCGACAGGTAAGTCATCTTAAATTGGATTTTCTGTCGATTAAGAGAACATTGTGATTATTTGAACACGATGCGAGTATAAAGTGATGTTTTAAACTTGAAACGTTGGTCATTTCCGAGACGTAAATTGCAATTAAAAGGAAACAAGTAGTTATTGTGACCAGGAAATGCTTTTGTTTTTTCCAGGACTCTCAGGACGCCCCACTTTTCGGCGAAGAGCACGACCACGACAGTCGGAGGAAGTCGAAAATTAGGTAAGATCTGCAACTTTCATGGCTAACTAGACACCTGTCCCGTATTCTGACCAACGTCCATTTAATCTGTAAAGATTAAAAGCCTCCGTCTTTGTGTCAGGCATCCTCTGGCTTCGTTCTTCCACCTGTTCTTCCGAACAAGTGCCATTTTGGTGTACTTGTTGTGTGACTTCATTAGCAGCCGTTTCATTGCCTGTATGGTCGCCATCATTCTGCTGCTGTCATGTGACTTCTGGACTGTCAAGGTGAGTGTTTCAGCTTGTGTTTTAACATAAATAATGAACCTAAAATGGTTTTCCAACACAACATTCTCTAGGTTTGGGGTGTCAAACTCAAATGACCTGGGGGCCACTGAGCGTCTAGTCTGGTCAGGAGGGGTCCAATCGTGAAAAAGATTCAAACTTGCAATGGATCGTAATTTAAAAAAAACAGCATACAGATACAACCTGTTATGACATGATATTAAGTGGCGGGCTGCATGGAATCAATTCGAGGACCACATTTGGCCCACGGGCTGCGAGTTTGAGACCTCTGCTCTAGGGTTTGCGCTAGAGTGACCTGAAAAACAGAAAATATCCAGTGAGCAGCAGTTTTCTGGGCAAACATTGAAGACCATGTAGAGGACCAAAGGAAGGCGACATTAACTGACATAAACACTTCTTACAACCATGATACAGTATGCAGGAGATTATCTCTGAATGCACGTCACATCAAACCTTGTGGCAGATGCATTACAGCAGCATAAGGCCACACTGGATGCCACTCCTACTGTATTATGTGCTCTGTGCAGCTAACACAGTGGCCAGTGAGTGCATCTGGAGTTTGTAACAGACTAAAATCAAATCAGAGTTAATTCACACTGTTTCTCTTCCTCTTCTTTAAGAATGTATCTGGCAGGTTGTTGGTTGGCCTTCGCTGGTGGAATCAAGTGGATGAAGATGGAAAGAGCCACTGGGTGTTTGAGTCAAAGAAGGTAAGTAGAAGAGCCATGTGCTGAGTTTTGCTGCGGACTCCTCCTCACAGGCAATTGACCAGTTAAACTGGACCATGGTTTTTTTAACTGTTTTACAGTGTAATGAAGCAGCATGGACAATAGGGGGTAGTGTTACATGAAACAACTGCATTGTCATGTGACACAGTGGTGTCATTGGACATGACAGAACCTTGTTTATATTTGTTTACAGATGCACAGTGTGAACGCCACCAGCGCTGAGTCACGGATCTTCTGGCTTGGGCTCGTCGTGTGCCCCATCTTCTGGATCCTCATGGTGGTCAGCGCCGTCTTCTCCTTAAAAATTAAATGGCTGGTCAGTTTTTTTTTTGTTGTTGTTTTTTTTTGTGAATGGATGTCAGTTTTATGTAAGGAAATGGGAAATGACGTTTTGTGATAATGTTTGTGATTTTGTCTCACAGGCTGTCGTGTTGATGGGCTTGGTTTTACAATGGGCCAACTTGTATGGTTATGTCAGATGCAAGCTGGGTGGAAAGTCCAACCTGAGAAGTTTGGCGAAGGACTACATTGGTCTTCAGATTTTTAAACAGGTATTATATTGTCCCATTCCTCCACATCTTTATATGGTGAATTGTTAATACTAATATGTATATCTTAATTTCTATTCACTAAAGGCAATGAAGCAGAGGGGCTCTGAAGGTGAAGAGGCTAAGTGATAATGTTTCTGTACTGTCACAGAAAACTAAACTGGGAGAACTTTGTTTTTACCCGATTCCTACTGGAAAAAGTGGCTGGTCTTTTCTGAGGTTATGTGGATTTTGAACATGTTGTTTCTTGTGCATTTGATTTAAGGAATGACTGTCTTTAATAAGAACTTACTTAAAACATAGTCCTGTTTTTGAGGTTTCAATATTATACATTCAATTGGACATGAGAAGTGTTATGAGCTGAGTTTACCACCAGGCAGTTCCAGCTCCTGTTGGGCTTAAAGGTCACAACGAGACATTACATTCTGAACATGTTGAGCCATCACAATTACACTGAATTCCAAGATGCACAGAAACACAAATAACTCTTCGAAGGTGATGTTGAAATGGGTGATCTCTGGGTGGACTTGGATCATGTCGTCGCCCTAAATTCAGGGCACTTTTCTGAGAAATTGTTCCTGTTGGTTTGAACTTTGAACTTTTTTGACATCTCTGTCTGTCAGGTAGCACACTGAATACAAATAGATATTGTAGAAGAGTTGGGGGTTACAGTAGGTATACCTACCGATGGCTGCTAATCAAATTTAGGTTGTGGACATTTAAGTTTTCTTCATTTAATTTAATTTAATTTAATTTAATTTAATTTAAAATAAAACTATTTTTGTTTAAAAACAAAAGTGATATTCTTGTTTTATTGTCATGTGTGGAGAAATGTGTGTTTATATAAAAATATTTACCCAAGCCTGGGGTGTTGTATTTTACAATCGATGCAATAAACTTTTACAATTGATTTGGAAATGTTCATCTTATTTAGTATATTTAAGCAGCTCTAAAGAAGAACAGATTAATGAAGTTGGTGCCTGGTGTTTTAATAAATTAAGTGTCACAATTCAACTATAACTTCTGTACTGACCATTTTTTTATTTTTTTGCTTTATCATTCGCCAATATATTCACATGATTGAATAAAATAATTGAAATAAAGGAGCTCAGTTTCATGGTGAACATAAATATTCATCCAAGCTGGTCAAAGGTGAAAGTTAATGCAGTTAGTGCTTGACCACTAGGTGGCGGCAAAGCAACATCAAACATTCTGTGTCTCACTCGTGACCCAGGACTTCATTCTTTTTCCTTACTTCACTTGATGAGTGAAGGATCATGATTTTGCGATGTGTACAAACAAACACAATAAATGTACTTTGACCAGTACAGTGAGTTTGTTGTTGTACCACACAACATATGAGGATAAAAGACCAAGACATCAAAGTGGACAAATGCAAACAAAATTATGAATAATGATGAAAACAGGACAGACGTATATATATATATATATATATCAAAGCTTATTTCTCATGTATCTCTATTCTAACTCGTCTACAGAAGCTGCATATAATATATGCAAACACACACACACATGCGCTACATCTAGACATATACAGTAAGTCTTACTTCATATTTCTGTGGCTAATGATCGACATTAGATCTCTACATAGAGATTTGCATCAATCTTTGAAACAGTCAATTTGCCTGTTCCATTTACTTCAGTGATTGAGTTTATGAGATCCTGCAAAGACATATTATAATGGCCATTTTCTTGAAGTGTGTTGCTCTCTCTTTTTCTTTTTAGCACAGTTTACCATTAGAAGTTCGCATTGTCATTGTGCCAGAAGAAGTGGTTAATGCTGCAGGTATACATCACCATCACAGTAGTCATCGCACAGAAGTACGAAACAGCAACAAATAAATAGATCCAGAAAAATGTCTTGTCCAATGTGTCAGCAAACCTCTGATAGTTCTCGTTTTCCATGTCCTTAGCTTGAAAATTCTCAAGGAATTTGACCACCTTTCTAAGAATTAGTTTTTCCTCCTCTGAGCCGTCCAGCTGAATGACACTGATGTCAGGTTTGATTTCTGTAAGGTTTGAAGCAGCAATAAGCAGATGCTGAATGCTTAACAGTGTTTTTCTCCTGACCTAACATATGTATATATACTTTACAATCAAATATTCCTCACCCTCGTCCACGTTGTCTTCCATGCTTCTTGCGGTTTTTGGTTCAACCTTTTTGGAGAAGCAGCACAAACGGATGCCGCCATCCTTGGCGACCCGCGTCAGCACCAAGGACACCAGCATGCTCAGGACCATGAGCACCAGACAAATACAGAAGTGGATTCCTGCAGCACAGACACATGGTTAGTCGCACAAACTGTGATGCTGCCCTTCATATTTTGTTGTCTGTGTTTTCATAGCATGCAGGCAACTTGACTGACTGATGATGGGGCTGCACTCGCCGTCTCCAGGGAGTTTCTCATTGAGGATGTTGAGGAACATGGTAAAGCTGAGCACCAAAGTGACCTTGAAAGAGTTGCGTTCTCCGCCTTGCAAAGGCAGGGCGAAGCTGACCACATCAGTCAAGACGATCAGAATGGTGGGCAACAGTAACGTGATGAAGGGGTTGGTATGTTGGATTTTCAGGCTCACCTGAGGAGTATGGGCAGAATTAAAAGAGAATAAAGAGACAGACCTTTTTATTTATTGTGGTGTTTTTATCATTTCATGCTCAACTGTGTCCACAAAGGATACTGCAAAGATTTTACTTTTTCAACTTTGTGTTTTGAAAAACACAACCTGCCCCTTGATCCTAATATTGTCTTTTATTGTCTGAGGTCTGCTTATATCATGTGTATTAGTTGAGTTTAGTTTATTGTTTATTTGACAGGGACAATGCACATTTTGGACAGTGCACAATTTACATCCCTGGGCAGGCAAATAAACAACAATTAGACAGAATAATAACATAATACATAACAAAACTAATGAACAGGTAGACAAAGAAAAAGACAAAATGACAATACATAAGATAAACTATCACATTATCAATGGATATAAATAGTGTGAGTGTCGTTTACAATAGATTAAAATAGCCGTTTTGATGAATGAAACTCATGGTCACTCACTCAAGATATGTTTTTATTGGTGGTGAGTGTGTGTGTTTGTTGCTGCATCATCTAATATCTCTCAAATGTTGTTGTATGCTTTTGCTTGCAATGACAATTAATCTAATGTATAATAAAATATTAGAGGAATATAAGAGGAAAAGTACACAAGATAGAGTAAGAATAGTTTAGCTAAAGGCACTTTCAAATAAAACAAGTAGTCTAGGTTTAAAATGCTAAAGGTAAATACTACTACTGCGATCATTACCTACAATGATAATGAATGACACATTCCCATGTTAATGAACTTACCATGATGTAATGAGTGTCTCCGTAACCCTGTGTCCCCAACACCACAGATTCAGTTTTCCAGTCTCCTCGGGTTTTGCCAGTAGGCCACACGTGATGCAGCTCCAGCTCTGTACCACATTCTGAGTGAGCAGACGAATAAAACCCAGTTTATTGCCTATAAAAATAACACTAATGAGACTATTAAACCTTAAGATGCCAAGGTGTAAATGAAATACCTGCATATAACACAACTTCAATGCGCAAAAGAATTTTAAGCTGTTAAATATGTTTTTTGTTAAAAATACATCGAAAATAGTACATAATACATTAAAAATGCATATGTACATATTATACCCTATTATTATTATTTGTTGTGTTTTGCTGAACTCACCACCAGCCCTCTCACTGGTATGAATTGCGACAGGACACGTATCGGCGGCAAAGGGATAGTTGAACATATTGACGTCGCAGTTCACCTCAGCATTTATGATCACAATGTGGTACACCAAGCCATCATATCTCACCGTCAGGTCATGGGAGGCATGAGTCATCGTTGACACTATTCTACACACATTAGAGACAACTGTATCAGTTAAATTGCACATTTAATAATAATAAAAAAAAAAACATATATAACTTGTGTAACAGACTCACCCATTTGCCACGTGGAGCTCTGGGGTCCAGACCTTATCCACTGGCAAGGTGACTTCGTCATAATTGTAGTGGGACATGTTCCACATCAAGCCAGGGTCTCGCCATTGCTGTGGTTTATAATTTCAAATAATTAACATGGTTGAAACACACACACACACACACTTTGTTTCTTTTTCATTCACTTGAAGGTTTCTCAAACCTTACAATGTATGCAGTAATTTTACTAATCAGTCGGAGATTCTTTGTGTCCTGTTAAAAAAAAGAAAAAAGAAAAGGTAGTGAAAGAGGTAAACACTGCTGGTGTGATGAGAGAATTAACAGGATGAAATGCTCTAGGTTATATAAAATGTACAAAACAACACTTACCACTGTAATAGTTTGGTACTCGAGGTAAGGCACACTTATTACTTGGGAGCAGTTTTCATACTGCGGTTGAGATATATATCCTTTGCTTATTAGCATTTGAGCCAGGCATCTGCGATCTCTGCAGCTGGTTTCAGTGTGTCCACACCCTAAAATTGGAAGAACAAAAAGAAAAAAGAGTGAACCACGGCTATGAATTGTTTCAGAAATAATATTCCATATTCCATTATGGTAAGGTAAACTTACCAACTAGCCACAGCAATAAGGCAGCTTGCGTCAGACCGTGGTGAATAAATGTTCCTGAAGGCATCACTGCAGTAAATCACACTCACATATGACGAATAACTGTATGCCACACTTCCACCATCCCTACCATCCCTTTCGTTAGGTTTCAGCCTGAGATGACACTTAAATAGACTGAAACCACATGTTCAGAAAACAATGCTGTCCACAAAAGCATGACAGTGGCCCACAACCACGAGAAAGACGTACAATGTGTAATTAATTTCACCTGGTGTTCAACATGTCCCGCAGTGATCCTTTGTAAACAGTCGGGACAAAAGTGAATTTGCTCCCACTGTGTGCTTTCCTGCTTCTACACACAGGAGGCTCCAGCTGCTTTTTGTTGTGATAGCTTTCGGTCCATATCCTGCATCGCAATAACAATGGGTCTGTAGGAGAGTGAGACGAAGCAGAAGATAAATATGGAGACATGAGTTGATCTAAAAAGTGCACGGAGTCCCTGTCACGGTTGCAGGACAAAGGAAGGAGACAGAAGGCCGAATTATCAATTCAGGTTTTGTCATATAGGACAACTGTTATATAGGCAATGTCATACAATACTGACAATAATCAACGCATAATTTCCCTGCCATGATATGTGATTCATACAAAACTGTGTGGCTGTCAATAAAAGAGAATTGTAATATATTTCTAACAATGAAGGAAGAAGGCAGCGGATTAAACCCGACGTTTTACGTCTTTGTAATATACACCATTGCTGTGTTGAGAGTGAAGTTGAATTCCAAGTTGCATAAACAGGACAATTAGAGAGTTAATTATAGCTATCTGTCACCATTTGGATGGCTCAACCCTCATCAGTCACACCTGAGGCTCTCCAGTTCATATACATATACATATATATATATATATATATATATATATATATATATATATATATATATATATATATATATATATATATAGATAGATAGATAGATAGATAGATAGATATGTGGAGTTCCCTTCTAGGTTGAGTTAGCACCAGAGGTCAAAGGAACTGTAACTTCTGGCTGTAGTTTCTCTACCTTTTTCTATGACTCACTATCTGGCAGCTTCTACTTCTGCGTTTCAGGTGTAAAGTCTTGTTCTGTGCCCAGGTTAAGATTGACAAGTACGCCAGCCAATCAGAGGTGACCCGAGTCAACCCCACCAGGTCGTGTTTACTGCACAATTAACACGGCTACAGACAAGGAATTCCTTTATTTTGCTTTCAGACAATGTTTCAGACATGTGTTCATGGATTCATCATGGATTCCAATCAGGATGTAAAACGGGTTTCATTGAATAATCGAAAAAGTCTTTTAGAAACCAGTTACGGATGGCACCTTTATTTTGTGCATCTATTTTCTACATGCCTATGTGTTTTCACCGCTTCGTCATATAGCTAGTGATGAATTGTTTTTTACCAGGTTATCTCTCGGAGGAATGTGTCTTATCTCTGTTTTTGATCTCAAAAAAAAACAATATGTGTCAAATCAGGTAGGTTTGGACACGTCTTTCTAACAGCTTAGGTCTCTCATAATGGCCACAATAAAAGTGGTTTAATAGTTACTGCGTTCCCGCCGTGCCGTTGTGATCTCTCTTGTCTTATCAGAACCAAACTGGGGACAATTGCGACAAAGAAAATCCTTGTGCCAATGACAGGAAATCTACCTGCTGGAGCAAAGGTTAACCTTCTGTCTAATGAATGAATGAATGAATGAATGAAATCTAAAGGGAAATGGCTTGAATATTAATACCTGCGAATGATCAAATCGCATCCCCCGTTATCATCTCGTTTAGGGTTATAGTTCATCATCTGAAACAAACCGGAGGCACCTGATGTTTTTGTCCTGCGGAGACGCTAAAATATTCCACAGGTCATAAATTCTTCCAGGTCGTCCAATAGGGTTTCAGTGGCAAGTGATTGCTGTAATATCGGAACAAAAATGAGACTTTGCCTCAAGACCAGATTGACCACCACAAACACTCGACAGCCAGCTGAATCCAGAGTTTGCTTTACATTTGCTAACGCTCTGCAGAACCTTTTGGCTTTTCGGACACCTGGTATCCTCTAACTCTACAAGTAAGTCGAATATTGATATTGATATAATATTTAAATCTCTCTGAGAGATTTGTAAGGTAAAATAAGGGCTTTCTGAGCTATTTTTTGTTCAAATGTCTGATACATAAAAAGCATATTTTACTTTAGCTCTTTAGTATTTACAGGTGCTGTTGAATAACATCATATTGTTTTTCTTTCTTTACTCTACATACTGTGTGTATTTAAAAAAAAGAGTCAAGTAGTTAGTACATTATTAAGCATTAATTAACTGTTTAATTATATATTAACAATCTTATTAAAAGTATTACTTAGCATTAGTTAACATATTAGTTAATGCATTAATAAACAGTTCATCAATGTTTACTACTCAACTCAACTACTACTTAATACATTATTAAGCGTTAATAATAGTTTCATATTTTAATTAGTTACCATTATGTATGCATTACTCAGGATTAATTAACACATTAGTTCATATATTAGTAAGCCGTTAATAATGTCTTTAGTAATCATTTACTAATGGTGTTTATTTAGTTGGTAACCAAACTTTTTTCCTTGAAGTCCCCAAGTCGAAATGTCTCATTTCTTTAACTGTAGTAAGTGGGAAAAAACAAAGATCTACAATAAGGATGAAACGTTCATTTTCATAGCTTTGAAACAGCTAAACTTAAAACTTAAATTATTAAAATTAGGCAAACGAGCAACCTATTTCACAAATAGCACTGAGTTGTTATAAATATACTATACCTTCACCTGTTTCGTGTTTTTGCGACACCCGTTGACCTCATTGCTGAAATCACTGCAACACAAACAAAGACACTATGAGTCAAGACGCTTGTTGACCAAGTCATTCACTTATATATCAAAACATCTGTATGGCAGCTTAAGCGAAACAACATTTGTTGCTGTCTAGTTTTCCCACAAGATCAAAAGTAACATTTTATGTGTTATGCGTGCTATAAAACCAACGTGCACTTGACACCATTGCAAAAACACGGCATGTGAGACAGTTTGTTCTCACCCACAATAAAAGCATTGGTGTAAAAATTAGAGCGCGACATAAAAACCATTTATGATGAACTCAGATAAACATCAGCTACACGTTCTCCAATGATACAATTAAGCAGTAAACACTTCAAGAACAAAAGTCAAAAGTGACTTCCAGCAGGTAATTAATCAGCGTAGAGCAGCTCTGACACGTAAACCAGATAAGAAGCCTTTCATCGGTGACGACTCACGCAGCCGTTAGATCAGAAAGAACAGAGCAAGAACGAGGCAGGGAATTAAATGCACCGACTCTGGTGTAATGTGTGTGTGTGTGTTGTTTGTGAAAAGGACACTTGGAGGTGAAAGCTGTTAGAGGAGGTTGGAGGATAATAATTTACCCTCATGAGGACAATAACAGATTAATGATGCAGCAAGCTGAGGCCGAGGTTGTGCTTAATACACCGAGACACACTCTTTTAAGCGTGTTGAGAAAAGATTGTATCAACACTTTAATGAAACTTTAATGATAACCATGTCCATGCTTGTATTTGCTTCTTAATCTATATCTATCTTTTTTGCTCAGGGTAAAGACACACAGGTTTTCTGACAGATACTTACGTACAGTCCTCGTTTTAAATCTTCCAAAACTCTAAATGAGATTCTTTCCCCAGGGAAGATAGATTCGTCCGACCCAAAGTCTTGTTTGATGGTCTAAATCCATACATGTCTACATGGGCAGAAATCGATAGAACAAAGTCAAACATAAGGGACTTTTTTTTTTCCTCTGCCCCAAGTTCATGTCAACAAATAATTTATGAGAAAAACAGAGTGAAATTGGTGATTTAAGAAACAGTTGTAAACGAATGTAATAAATTGGAGATGTTCAACAAGACAACAAAAGGCAGCGGATGTTGCCACTGTTAAGGAAACGAGCCTGTACGTTTATTGCAGCATCATATGACACACAAATCCAGGCAAGGACAATTTAGGAGAGATAAGTGTATACTATAGTGCATACACTGTAAAAAAGGTACAGGGACAGCAGCTCAAATAACGCATAAGGCTGACGTGATATACACAACACGTGTACACAATAACACTGTAGGAATCCACGCCGCCATGCAGCACTGACCACCATGCCATCTGTCTGTGAAATGATCAAATAAGTGAAGAAGTGGACCCAAAAATAAATCATGAAAAAGATGTGAAAGTTTCAGTTTTAACCATCAAATAAGAACCAGTTCAAAACCAAAAGAGTATACCAATCAACTCACCCAAAACAAGAAAGTGCGAACTCTTTATATCAGAGGCTTCAAACCCAAGGCCCGCAGGCCACATGCGGCCCTCCGATCAACTTCATGTGGCCCGCCACTTTAATATCAAGTTCAACTGAGTAACTTCTATATGTTTTTGAAGTAACTTCTCTTTTGGTGATAAAGAGGAAATTAGAGTGTCCATAAAGACCTTTTAACACAGCGGAGTTCTCCAGATTGCGATGGGGCTTCTGGTAAATAATCAACTATTTAGAAACTCGTGCTCTTGAGTACATATTTCACACCCATACCTGGCACAGCTCACGCCTGATAGCCTGAGGCACACACTGACCCGGGCTGCCTGCTCAAACATGAAGGGCTCAGCTCAACAAACAATACTGAGAGTCTTACATTTTTTGCCACATGTAATGAAACCTCCTCACTGCCAATGAGTAGCCTGCTGTTCCGCTTCAAAACGCTACTGTCATGCTAATCTGCGCTTTCTGTCTAATCACTGCAGCCAACTGTCAAAATGAGCACACATAGGAGCGAAGAGGTCGTCATTGACACCACCTGCACCACCGTCCACACTCTGGGTCGGCAAATAGGAAAGAAGGGCAGGCGGCTGCGCTATATGCAGAAAGATGGCAGTTTTCCTGTGGTTTTCCAGAAGGCTCCTGGACACTGGAGCCCGTTCCTGATGGACATCTTCACCACTCTTGTTGATACCCGCTGGAGGGTGATGTTCCTGATATTTTGCCTTTCGTACGTTCTCTCCTGGCTCTTATTTGGCCTCTGTTATTGGCTCATTGCGGTCGTGAACGGCGACGGTGAGAACGAAGATGATGATCTCTGCATATACAATGTCCGCGGTTTCACCGAAGCCTTCATGTTCTCAATGGAGACCCAGGCAACTATCGGCTATGGCTTCAGGGGGATGTCTGAGAACTGCATTGTGGCCATTATCGTGGTGACAGTTCAAGACATCTTTAGCTGCCTCCTTGACACCATTATCATTGGTGTTGTTGTGGCTAAGATGGCATCTCCTCGTAAGAGAGCCCAGACTGTGGGTTTTAGCAGCAGGGCAACGGTCAACCTGCGAGACGGAGTTCTGTGTCTGTCATGGCGCCTCGGAGACTTCAGAGGTAATCACATGGTGGAGGGCGTCGCCAGGGCCCAGTTAGTGCGCTGCGTAAAACAGTCTCAGGGGTCAGGGGTCGTTATGTCCTATAAGGATCTGGACATCCAGAACCGGGATATTGTCCTCGCCATACCAACCACTGTTATCCACAGGCTGGAGCCTGGAAGTCCATTCTACAGCCTGGGCCCAGAGGACCTGCTGGGGGATGAGTTTGAAGTGGTGGTGTCTTTCACTTACACCGGAGACTCCACGGGTATGCTCCACCAGACCCGCACCTCCTACTCGCCAGTGGACATTCACTGGGGCCAGCGTTTCACCGACATGTTGAAACTGGGCAAGAGGCACTACAAGGTGGACTACGCTCTGTTCAACGAGACCACATGGGTGCCGGTGCCTTTGCTCAGTGCAGAGCAGTATGACCGAGAGCGGCGTCCCGTCGAGAGCAGCGGCTCGTTCCGTCGGCCAGGGAAGAGAAAAGGACACACGTTTCATGTGAATCAGGAGATCACAGACGAGGAGATGCAACAGACTTGTTTGTAGCTTGAGCTGCCGCTGTGCAGGCACGGCGTACTGTAAATATATTTATATGTGACTTTGGACAATTCATTAGACTGTTTTTGTGTATATGTATATAAATATATACATATACACAAAAACATATATATATATATATGTTTTGCGTGTATATATCTTACTCAGCATCTGCCCTTTTGCCTTCTGATAAGGTGAGGGCAACAGTATAAGAACAATTATCTGTAAGAACAAGGGTCACAACTGTATTTTTTTTTTTTTTTCAACAGAAAATAATGACAGGCTGCCCTTTTTTTTCAATCCAGCCCCTGTCCCCTGAAATATCTGTGCACACCACTGATCTGTATGTTAGTTTACGCATGTATGGTGCTGGTGTGTGTGTTTGACCTTTTAATGTTTTGTTTTGTTTGTTTTTTTTTACATTGGGAATCACTTTGTGCTCATTTACATGAAAAATGCTTTATGAAGAAAAATATTATCATTGCAAGTTTATATTTAAGTTGTGTTTTTTATATATATATATATTATGTTGTTTTTATGTTGTATTGTGTTGAGTAACGCACAAAAGCAAATTCCTTATATGTTTATTACTTACTTGGCAATAAAACTGTTCCTGATTCTGATGTTTTTAAGCCTTAATTGAATAAAAATGTATATTTCCATGGATACAAAGTCAACTAAACTTATTTTGATGCTTCAGGATTGGTTTTATTATTGTTATTAGTATAATTGTTATTATAATGATGAAATGAATTATGACAACACTGCAAATGACATTATGTGGCGTCAGTGCAGCTCTATACTGCCCCTCTGTGGTCAGAGACTATAATCACAGCACAGAATTGATCAGTAGACTTTCACAAGTCCTGTAGTGAACTGCTTTGATTCAAAGTGGTAGCAATGTAGTTTAATTTACTACTTAATTAGAAAAATACGTTTATTATTTTTATTATTATTATTATTATTGTATTAGATTTTATTCACAGTGTTGCCAGAATTTTCTTCTTCTTTCATCTTAGTTTAGAAATGGAAAAATAATAACAATAACAATAATAATAATAATTCACTACTATCCCAAAACACCATCACAGTCTCACAATTTATATTCCATTGAATCCGTTTAATGCAAAAACTCAATGAGGTGTCAGAGCCTCGAAGAGGCGCTGCAGCCTCTCATTGGTCGTGGCTGCAGCAGGGGGCGGGGACAGGCACACGTGCTTTTAAAGTCGGTCTATGACAAATATCTTGCTCAGTGCTGCTGGAGATGGTTATGGCAAAATTTACAGCTCCCGACGGGGAAATAAGAGGAAACAATAAAGCAGCAGTGAAAATAAAGAAACGAGCTGCACAATGGGACTAATTACAAGAAGGAAACTGCAGATTTGCGCTGCAAGGACCAACAGGTAGGTGCAATAAAAGTTTTAGACTCATTTATAGGTGATGAGTGATACGTTGTTGGGGGTTTCAATGCGAAATGCACATTATTGATATTGTGAATTGACTGAAACAATGACAAAATCAGAATTATTTGTTTTAGTGTTATTACATTGTTATATTATTATTATTTTATTTTGCTACCACTACTACCTAATAATAACACTCTGGTACTAAGGAGACATCACGTGCATTATGTTGAAAGGACATCAACATCCAGGCATCTGTCAAATGATTGGCCAAAGTTATTGATTTGTGTGCTGCTGCTGCTGCTGCTGCTGCTAAACAAAAGAAAAAAAAAAAAGCTTTATGTAATTAGTTTCCATCTGCCTCAGCTGTTGCCACTAATTGAGAACACATGCAAAACAAACAATCACAGGTCTTGCAGCCTCTGGAAGCTTGTCCTGTCACCGTGCACCTACGCCTGCAGTAACAAGTGAGGTGATGTAGTGACTAGAGCGAGAGGGATCTCAGTGTGTCAGTGCAACGAAAAGTCTGATGTTCATGTTTACATGCAGTTTCCTGTCCCTCCACTGTGAAAGAAAACTGTGAACAATGTGTCCATATTGTTGCAGGTTATAAGGAAGCTGAAATGTTCTTTCCTCTCGAAGACAACAGTGATCCGTGCAGTTTCGTGGTCACAAACGCTGCACTCAGTTCGACAAATACAATCTCTGAAATCCAACAAACAAAATGTTTGGCGTGCTCTGAGGTGTGAATGAATGAATGAGCCCCATATTAATAGGTGTGTGTGTGTGCGCGACTTGTTGCTATTTGTAGTCAATCCAGTTGTGACATCATTTGTGAAGATGATGTGCGGTTATTTAGGAACACGTCCTGCACACGTCCTATCCCTCATCACTTGTACAACAGACCCGTGGTAGCAAAACATTTATCCTTTTTTTAAATTTTTTATTATTTATTATTGTGTTTGGTAAATTGAAGAAACGTGAGTGGTTAAGTTAAGACTAGACTTTATGTCATTTATTTTATTATGTATTCATGTTTTATTGTGATGAGTTTCTGAAGCAAAGGTTGCTTTGGCACGAGCAGCGCACGGATGACGTGGATTTCTGATCCGTTAGTTTTAGAATTTGGCTGTCCTTGTCATTCTGTTGCACACATGTTGCAAAGTTACTGTTGTTTTTGTCATTGTTTCATTTTCATGTTTTCAGACACATGCAAATCAGATGCAGCTGCCTCTGCTCAGACACTGATACTTGTTTTGCACGGTATTTATTTACAGTGGCTCACAAAATTAACATGAACTTGACCTGTAATTTGACTCAGTTTCCCATGGACTGACCTGCCTAATTAATACTTACATTAACCAGGGTTAACATCCTCTGTATGTGCTCAAATAAGGTGTTATATCTATTACTGATAATGCACAAACAATAGTTCTCTTCTGCTTACTCTGTTTACACCGTGTGTATTGTCGGCAAATGCGAGAAAAGCATTAGTTAACTTTGAGTGTACAATGCATTATTTAAACAGCAGGTAACCGCACACCAACATGTACTGATCTTTGCCATGGTTCCTGCCAATTACTCTAAAACTGTTTTTCTCTCTGTCTGTAATTTCCACAGCCCACTTCACTGATGAGGTCCAAATCAGCCAACAGAGAGCAGTGACCTGCCCTCACCAAAGTGCACGGCACTCCTGCAGAAACACAGGTTCCTCCCCAGTTCCCCCGCAGGATCTCATCCTGTTGTCCACATTTTCTGCTCGAGTTTGTCCCCGGGATCATTTCAAAACTGTTTCTCCACCGCTTCTACCAAAAACTCAGACTGTTGTCCAAAGCAGAATCGGCCCAGCCCTCCCAGGCAGAAGTAATGGGGAGTGTGCGAAGCCACCGCTACAGCATTGTGTCCTCTGAGGAAGACGGCATGAAGCTGGCCACCATCGCCGTCCCGAATGGCTACGGAAATGGCAACGTCAACAAGGTGCACACAGAGCAACATCGTCAGAGCCGCTTCGTTAGGAAAGACGGCCACTGCAATGTGCAGTTTATCAATATGAGTGAAAAGGGCCAGCGGTACCTGGCAGATATCTTCACCACCTGTGTGGACATTCGCTGGCGCTGGATGCTGCTCGTATTCTGCCTTTCTTTCCTGGTATCGTGGTTGTTTTTTGGCTTCGTCTTCTGGTTGGTAGCCCTCTCTTACGGGGACTTAGAGAGTACGACTCAGAAGTGTGTCTCCAACGTGGACAGCTTCACCGCTGCGTTCTTGTTCTCGGTGGAGACCCAAACGACAATCGGCTACGGTTATCGCTATGTGACAGAGGAGTGCCCCGTCGCCGTCTTTATGGTCGTCTTCCAAAGTATTTTGGGCTGCATCATTGATGCTTTCATCATTGGTGCTGTCATGGCCAAGATGGCCAAGCCCAAAAAGAGGAACGAGACCCTGGTGTTCAGCCACTACGCTACAGTGGCCATGAGGGACGGCAAACTGTGCCTGATGTGGCGCGTGGGAAACCTGAGAAAGAGTCACTTGGTGGAGGCCCACGTCAGGGCTCAGCTCCTGAGGTCCCGTACCACTGCAGAGGGAGAGTTCATCCCTCTGGATCAGGTGGACATCGACGTGGGCTTCGACAGTGGCATTGACAGAATATTCCTGGTGTCTCCAATCACGATTGTGCATGAGATCGACGAGGACAGCCCCTTCCATGAGATGAGCAAACAGGATTTGGAGACATCAGAGTTTGAGATAGTAGTGATTCTGGAAGGCATGGTGGAGGCCACGGCCATGACCACCCAGTGTCGGAGCTCATACGTGGCAGGCGAGATTTTGTGGGGCCACCGCTTTGAGCCGGTGCTCTTTGAAGAAAAGAACTACTACAGAGTGGACTACTCTCGCTTCGACAACACCTACGAGGTGCCCAGCACGCCCACCTGCAGTGCCAGGGAACTCGCTGAGAAAAAGTCCAACACCTCCAGCTTGAGGAACTCCTTTTGCTACGAGAACGAGGTGGCTCTTGAAAAGGTCGAGATGGAGGAAGAGTTTGAGGAAGACGTGAACAGGCCGATGAGTGGCGAGGAGGTCGACGCACCCGAGTACACCAACTCAGACGAGGTGTCAGACTCTGAATGCAATCTGGACACTGTACCGTTAGAATCAAGACCTCTGACGGCGGAATCAGAAATATGAATGCAGGGAAAGGGGGTTCAAACAGTACCACAGGGCGTGTTGAGCTCTGATTGCTGTCAGTAAAGCGCAAAGACTGAGACTTGCGCTCAAAATGCTCTATGCACTAAGTCACGCTCAAGTCACAGAGGAAATGCAATCGTTATACCGTATATGGTCAAAGTGTTTGGTGTTAAATTACCTTGTTACGCGAACCTACAAATGGGTTAGATGCCGTCACTCATTAAGCTAAATCATGAGGTAGGATAGTAATTGGATTGACCACATTTGTTCATTTATAAAGTGCATATTTCCACTTTACACATTTTGCATTGATCATCCTATACGGAAAATGTGTGTGTGTATGTATTTATATCTTTGTGAGGACATTTTGACCGTGTCTGGACATTTTGTCCAGGCCTGACAATGTTAAGGGCTTAAGACGTGCTTTCGGAGTTAGAGTTAGGCACTTAGTTGTCCTAGCTAAGGTTAGGGTAAGGGGGTTAGGGAATACATTATGTCTATGATGTGTCCTCACTAACATATAAAAACAAGTGTGTGAGTGAGTGTGGCCTGAACGTCACGCGCGGTTTTATCTCGAAAATAATCTTTCATTTCAATGACGAACATAATTCAAGCTAGACATTTATTTAATCCTGTTTCAAAGTGACTGACTGACGTAAACGTTCAACCACGTACATAAATAAGGCTACCGTGTGAATGAGCTGGTCTCTGAGCAAAGTGTAGGTCTCGGTGTGTGCTCACGAGAGAGAGAGCACAAATACACAACACATCTTCTGTCTTCTTTTTCTGAGTATAGCGTCTTTTGCAGTCTCTTTGACTGAGCACACGCTGCATTAGATTCCACAAAGAGAAAAAGAGAGTTTACGGACACTTCTCACAAGTCTGCGTCGTGTTTTTTTTAACGTGCAATACAGTCGGTGGTAGAATGTGACAGGAAGCTCTGGCCTGAGCCGAGGTTATGAATGTTTTTGATAAGTGCTGCTAAGTTACATATTTGTATGTTTAGAGAGAAATCTAGGAGCCAAAATGTATTATTTGTCTCTTAAAGTATCCACTTTGAAGATTGCAGATGCAGCCTATACTGTTATTTCTAGATGTAGACAAGAATTATTCTGTCTGTGTGCTCTCCAAAGCTTCAATGCACTTTGTTTTCCTCACCAGAGAATTCCCTCTGAAAAGCAACAGAAACTGTTTGTTGTTGTTGTTTTTGTTTTGTTTTTCCACTAAACAAAAAGCCAAATGTGTACATAATATATTAAAGAGACAACCTTAACTCATCTGTTAGTTGTTGATTTGAGACCTGGACTTTTCCTCATCTAACAGTGATTGCATGTTGAATCTATGATTCATGTGAGTTGGTTTTAACGTAGTCTCTTGTTTATATTAACATCAGTGTTCTTGGCATCACGGATCAAACCCTCTCACGTCGCAACTGCAGGTCTTGTCCAGTTCGATTTCTGAATGGCCCCTTTCTTCATCTGACTGAAGATCAGGTCCATTGATTAATACTCACTCACGATCAGAAACCTGACTTCGGTCGAACACAAAGCTGGACTTGATTTATTTCTGTCCCGTGTTGTTGTGACACGCGCAGGCTTGGGTCCCGTTTCTCTGGCAAGGAAATCTATGAAGACATTTGATCCGTTCTCAGATTGACACTTCCAGGGCCTTCCCACCTTTCTGTGCAAACTAGACTATGCAGATTATTTACTTTTTTTTTTATCTTTTGTAAATTAGAAAGCAAATACTGTATATTGGTATTACAGTTTATCCTCTTTTTTCAATAAAAAATCTAACAAAAGCGCTATGAAGCTGATGGAATTGATTGCAAGCACACGTCAATGGATAATACTGTTTACTTTGATTTCAGTCATCGTCTATACTGCTTTATCCTCCTATACGAGGCTCGCAGGGAGCTGGAGCCAATCCCAGCTGACATAGGGCGAAAGGTGGGGGACGCCGTGGACAGGTCTCCAGTCCATTGCAAGGCAGACATATAGGGACGAGCAAAGCATTCGCTCTCACTCTCACACCTAAGGGGAATTTAAAGCGAGGCCGAGATTCCTTCCTCAGACAGAAAAGCTGTGAGCCGATCCATGTGTGGATCCAACAATCACAAGGATTCCAATCCTGTGCATCTGCAACTTAGAAGAGCATTGATTCATTTGTAGCTTGTGCTAGTCCGTGAACAAAACCACATGGACACACAGCAGGTTGCATAACAAACCGATGCAGAGGATTCAGCCAGCGTCAGCAACATTATTCATAAAATCCTGTTAAACAATGTGTGATCCATATCACGATCAGCATATTTAGTTTGTTTCCATGGCGGTATGAGACGTACTCGGGGGACCTATCGATCAGAAATGTCCGCGGGTAGGCAGTGAGCCGATCTGATCCGGTTTTCTAGAAAGTGGGTGCTGCCTCTGGGCTTTTTCCACATTAGCCAATGAAACGGCTTCAAAGCTCTGACTTTGAGTGAAAATGGGGACTTTTTTTTTTTTGTCTGTTTATAAAAGTAATTCCACTAAATCTGCCTCTTGCTGCTTCAATCTCAAAACCTCATGGAAACTTCTTTTTTTTGAAAGCATCTAAATCTACAAGCATTTGGACAGTTTCAATATCTGGTTCCTTTTAAAAAAAAGACTTGGTGTCATTTAAGGATGGACGGTCACTGCTCAGTGGAAGCTCTGTTTGAAAGAGATTGACAGCCAGTGTCAAAGCCGACAAAGCTCCTGTCGATGTTGCTGATGATGATGATGATGATGATGATGATGTCTCTTCGCCTGAACTGGCCTATCAACATGCTTGACCCGTAGATTCGATGGGTGAATAGAAACATAAGCAGCCAAAGCAACATGTGACACGCGGTGACGATTTATCGGTTTAGCGTCAAATACGGCAACCGTTTCCATACACAAAGAGGCAATTAGACATCAGACATATTCCATGCTCCAAACCTCAGCATGAACCAATAAAAAGTAAATGTATGACCGCGTGTTTAAGTGTAGCATGTGTCCTCCTGTTACCCCTCATAAAAGCTCAGAAACTCCTGTTTTACTTCAGCGACTGTCACTTACAGTTTACACACGTAATTCGAGTGAGTTTTAAAATCGCTGGCACATTTTTTTTTTTTTTTTTTGTTCCTCAGGAGGAAGTGTGTCCCGTCTTTCCTGAACATATTTATAAAAGGTATTATATCATAAGAAATGACCAGTCTCTGGTGTCATGTCTCAGCTCGGCGAGGACTTTGTGGTTGTCAAAGTTGAGGTCACCAAGCACGGCTGACTTACTGTAAATCGGATGTTGGAGATGAAGGCGTATGCCCCTTCTTTACCACAAAGAGACGAACAAATGACTCTTCAAGTGCACTTGTTGGGAAATCGGCGTGAACTTTGGGTGACCCACTGAAATCCCTTCTCTTGCGAGCATATTATTTTTGGCACTTCCTGCAAGAGATCAGAGAAAATATCACCTCATTGACCGCTTAAATCACCATCTTTCGTGTGACTTCCGAGAAAGCGGCACAATAATTCTGACAGTAAAATAAAGCTGTAGTTAGCAGTGACGTCCGTGGACTGTAACCACTCAGTCAAAAATGACTTATTGCCACTGGAAGTGGGACAGAACCTGCAGACTGCCAGCTTTTCTCCAAGGACAGGAGCCAAGTCTAATGGATGTGGTGATGTGCTTGATGGTGGCCTGGGCTTTGTAACAGCCGCTCTGAGCCTGCGATCCAGTACTTTCAGGTCACTTTGGAAATTAAACAGTGTTTTAGGAAATATATATTATCATTATTACTTCCCACATTGTCATCCGTAGTGTGATTTAAAGCCTTGCACTACAGACGACATAAACTTGGAAAAGACAAAGCGCTTTTTCCTAGAATTGGGCCGGATCAAATGTGGTAATTACATAATTCTGACAATTGCATAAGGCCCGCAGTGGGTTTTTGACGGTGCGGCGAAGTCCTGCTGTCTCATGCAGCCAGATAGTCAATGATGGCAGCCGTGTGGCGCATAGAGAAAAGCATCGAGTGATTTTAACAGTCATTTCCTGTGACTGGATCAGGACCTACAGATGGGAGATGGGGTCATCTTTGAGTATAAAATGAAGTTTGCATGAAAGGTAGTCGTGACGGCTGCTTTACCTATTCAAAATAATATCGGGTGTCACAAAAGCGGCAGTTCAAAAATAGTCAGAAATGTTGTGTTGTGCACACTTTTGGAAGAAAAGCAATTTAAGTTATTGTGATGCCCCTGTACTAAGGAAGTAAAAGTTTAGATCATAGAATGAAAAACTGGAAGTCCGATAATCCATTCAATCCCTCAAAATAATAGCCTGATTTCAGTGTCAGAGGTATTAGAATACACTCAAGGTTGTAATCCAGAACATTTTGCCACACCCATCATCATGTGTGTGAAGCAGATGTCTTCTTTTTATAGTTTATTTATTCATTTGTCAACGGGGTACATTATTCTTTACACCATTTGCTAGCTAAAAATTAAAGCACTTTTAATTTAACCCCAAACTGTAGCCTCTTCAAACCTCATAACCCCGCTTTCATTTCTGTTTTTGCCTGATTGTTTTCCTTCGCTTACATGAACTATATTGACCTCACACCGCCACACAAACACAAATACAAATGCTTCCTCTCTCTCTCTCTCTTTCTCTCTCTTGCTCTCACACACACACACACACACACACACGCACACACACGACTCTCGACACTCATTTTGGCTCCATATCTTTGACAGCTGAGTGTCTCATGACACTCGGGGGAGGAATAGGAGAATCCAGCAGGTACAATATGTTGGACAGGATTCAGGCTTTTTCCATTCCCCGAGCCTGCTGAAAGACAATATGTATATTTATCCGTGGCGGGTGTGTCTGGTCACACATAAGCAGCAACAAAAAGGAATTTGGCACATAGACACCAGCGCTTACAAGCAAGTGTGTTTGTCAGTTAACTGTTCATTCTTTGCTACTTCCTTTTTTCTTTTCTTTTTTAAATCGTTCATTGCATTTATTCCCCGTTCTTCATTCAAACATGCAGCTGTATTCAGAGTCAGACACGCTCTCGGTGTGGGGGGTTGCCGTCACATTGTTGTATCACCATCAATAACTGGTGCCGCTGACCTTTATCTCGCTGGCTGTGGCTCCTCTAACCTTGACAAATACATTCAGAGCCAGGAAACAAAAGTGATACCTACTTTATGTTCACGGTTGGCTCTTGGCCAGTCGCAGCTCACACTGAGAGAATTTGGCCCGGTGAGGTGTCACACTGTCGCCTTTAATGGAGGCACAACAACAACACTGATTCTTGACCTCCATGTATGATGTCTGGCTCCATTATAACACGCTCTGCTGGTAATATCGAGCCGTTCCAAAACAGTGCAAACTAATTACGCTGGCCGGGCTGAAAGTGACGCGTCAGATCAGCAACACGTCTCTCTTTCCTTCGTCATTCTTCAGCGTCCCTGATGAGATAAGAAACTTTAACCCTTTAACTCTGCACACTGAACACTGAAATAATAATAGGATGTGAAACTATATTCCATAAACGCGGCGATTTTAAGGGTGGAGCATTTTTAAGGACGGCAGATACTTGAGAGGGGCTTGTTTACGAGGACAGCTGATGAGACACGGATACGTGCTGAACCGCGTCCAGCCCTTCAGCAACAAAGGTTACCGCCAAACTGGTCTCGCCGGCCAATATGTTTATGCATTGAAGGCATTGACATTGACGCTGTTAATCTAAATATTCTCGTGTTCTTTTTATAAGACGAACGCATCTGCAAAAGTGTGAGGACTTTGGTATGTGTGATCTCTTCCATTTATACACAAATGCATTCACACATAAGAGTTGAACACTGGGGATGCATTACTTTTAAATATAAACTGTTGCCAGTCATTTGGCGAATGAGCTCTGTAACATGCAAATGTACAGAAACTGGGAAAACCAATTTCCCCTGGACAGGTTGGAGTAGTATCAGAAGCGAATTCTACTGCTCAAGTCGGTTTTACAACAACATGTATCCTTTTAAGCACCGCTAATAATATACAGCAATAATACATAAGTGAAAGTACATATGAGCAAAGGAAGCAGTTATGGCATGACCTTTTAAGGGATCTTTACGGGAGGTATAGAGCCCATTTTTAGACGAATGACGCAGCACACTAATAATCGAACACTGCCCAGCTGCAGCTTTAACAAGTTGAAAACGACATACAGTGTCACTTCTCCTACAGACTTCTCTGGGGATTGACACGCTTGTGTCTCTTGTACCCTCTTGCTCTGAAGCACACTCGCAGTGCTCTCCCTCAGTGGCACGGACGTGGTTTTGTGAATGGAGCCGGCATCTTTCCACTGGATGTGTGGTACATCGGGCCCCTCAGGACGAAGCAGCCACAACATAAAAGAGCCACTAAAAGGCCAACAGCCGGGGTTACTATAACAATATCTGGGCAACCGGCAGCGTCAGCTCCGGCCTCTGGAGTGCAGACAGAGACGGAGAGAAAGAAACTTGGAAACAAACTCTTCTTGCTCACTGTCCACACACAGATGAGGAAGATTAAGCAATTGTATGTGTAATGGTTTTTTGAGGGGGTGATATTGAGAGAGAGATTTGGGGGAACTTGTAATGAGTTGTTGGGCATTTACAAGACGGAATATGTTAGCTGAACATAATATTTGCGTGATATAAGTGTGCATTACATTTGCTAGTAACAACATGGTTATTACCCGACGATCACTTTAGAAATAACAGTAAAAACATGTTACTGTTCTTTTGGCCAAACTGCTTCCTTTACAAATCCAGAAACTTAATCAAAAGTAAGACATTATTACGGTAATATTACCTCTTTAATAGAAAATGATCACAATGCCGTTGCCATATCGCTGTTGTAAAGTGGTATCAATTTGCTTGTTGACGCTTGCCGATATTTACATTTAATTTATGCAATTTTGACATGTTTACAGTAGACAGTAAACCTGCAGTTACATTTATTTCCTTACTTAAACCTAGTGAGTTTATAATCATTAATTATTCATCACCATGTTGGGGTTAGATGAATATTATTAATCCCAGTTTAGATCACTTTGGTCTGGGCATAATGTGAGACAGAAGTGGTGCCACTGGAGGTGCAGATCTCCGCCCAGAGCCATGAAAGACATCGCATTAATTATAAAAAAAAGAAAATTAGGAAGTAGGAATTTGGTGCAAGACTCTCTACAAAGCACACAAAATCAGGAGACAACACAAAGCGGAATGCGATCATCCTCCTCCAAGCCACTTTAGATTGAATTCAGACAGGACAAGATTAGACGACCCAATCAATGATGACACCGAGCCTGGCACCCAGTGGAATGGGACACCAGGGAGGCCTAATCATCCTCACTGCTCTGCTCTGCTCTGCTGCAGCGAGCCAATCAAATCCCCCACAGATGAAGCAGATGGTCGATATCATCACCAGCTCCCTTTCCTAGATGAGATTATCTCCTTGTCTTCAGACCTCACGGGTGCATGTTTACTGGGACACAACCTTTTTTTCTTTTGTTTTTTATGACATCTGGCTGTGGGACGCTGAATTCTTCACGACAAACCATGAAGTACAGGACGGGATGGAGAAATATATGGGGAATCTTCCAAGTCACATTGAAACATCGCGTACTGAGCTTTTAAGACGAATAAAGAGAAGTGTTTAAGGGAAAAAAAAACCAAACTTATTTGAATTGTTTTATGCACAAATGATAACACGTTTCACTTGTTGTTCACTCGCTGACCAACCAGCATTCAGACATTTACTTGGTGTTTTTTGTCATAAATAAACTGATACTCCATGCTAAAAAAACAACAAGTGACCTCTTCACTCTCCTCAGAATTTGATTTATCCTAACAAGGAGATTATTCCTTACGTCACAGCACAATATTCTCCCCCTGACCTGCCTGTCCTGAGATTACAGAGGTGGCTTATGTTTGGTTTAAGCAGGTCTGGCATAAGGAAAACAACGCAGCTGATGTTCCGCGGGAGGTGACATGTGACTTTTGATTACAAAGTCCTCAGGGGAAAGAGACAGTGAGAGACAGCGAGCGAGAGAGAGAGAGACCAAGATTGACGTGATAGACAAGTTTCTAGAGCTCAAAAGTCAGAAAACACAGACATCACACATACTATTTATTGCCCTATCAGTTTAAAAGCAAACAAAATCAGTGCCTGAAATAGTATATATTGTAAAACAAGCGCAATACACAAGGTTTATACTGTACAAAGTGTACATCTCAGATGTACACTCAGCAAACATAAGCCATCCTTCCCTGGGATGATGCCAAAGAAAAGGTCAGGGTCATGACTGCGGTCTAATTAATGCGATGTACAAGAAACCGTATTTGTCATGGAAGTGATCTCTCGTGAAGGCGAGCGCGGACCAAAAGCAGGGCAAGTTTTCCATGTCCACCGAGGGGAGCAGGTAACCGGAGCAAGGCGGCACGCCAATTAAGAGTGTCCCTGCATCAGAGAGCGGGCTCAGCATTACACCTGAGAGCTCAGGTAATCAATGTTTGGTTCTGATCTTTTGACTTTCCTTGTCACTTAAAATAACAGACGAGCAGCAGCAGGAGGAGGACATGATAAGAATAATTCAAAAACAGATGCTGCTAATGCTGATGATCAGATCAAATAAAGAATGTTGGACAATTATGTTAAAACAATGTTTATTCTGATGTTACTTATAAAAGGATGCACGCAATCAAAATGAAACTAGCATGACTGCCCACCAACTAACGCACAACACTTTTCCAGGCTCATAGAACATATACTGTATTATTAAATACATTACTTAAGGAGGACAAAATCATGTTTTTGTGAAGCCACAGTTTCATTTGAAAAAGCCTTTCTAAAAGTGTTCATGGGATTACGCGTTCACAAGATTAGAAAAGGAAACAGTTGTGCGAGGTCATCTTGTGACCTTGACCTTTGATCACCCGATTCTAGTCACGTTCTCCTTGAGTGAATGTTTGTACCACATTTTAAGAAAAGTCCTCGTTGTTTGTTTTTTTTCTTTTTTGTGGCACGCTGCTCAAAAAAAAATGTCGCCGTGTCTGTGTGTCTGCAGAGATTCACTGGAGAGTCGCTCTGTGTGTGTTAGAGGTCGCGTATGACAAGATACGCTAGAGTGGAAATTATGAGCCGGGGCCAAGCGCCTCGGGCCGCCGGCTGTCAGAAGGTGCAGAGGCATAGGAATAAATAGGCGACAGCATGATGGTGAATTCTCCCATTAACTGTAACCTGTCGTCGTCTCAGCATCCCTTGCTACAGTCTGATGCAAAAGGTAGCCCGTGGCAACAGTGGCTGTATGAAGACACAGTATATCCCCTGAAGGACAAAAGTGATATAGCTTCGCGATCAGTTCGGGCTCCAGAAGATTAGCACGGGTTTATATATAAAATGAAGTCTCGGTGGTTTGGTTGCTTTTTTTAGCCCGCGTTGTTTTGCGTTAGCGTGCACAGACATGCAGTTAGCCGGCGTTGATGAGAAGCATCTTTCTACACTCGCTGTCACAGGGGACGAGCTTGTTTCCATTCGACTACATAGGCAATAAATGCATCAACTCTCCCTCAGGAATACAGCCTTGGTTAAGAGGCCACTGCTTTTTAACCTCTCCATCCCCACCGTAACAAACCAAGTGTCATGTGATGGCAACAAAGAAAACAATCTTTGACTGACCTCACTCCAGTGTCAACAGCAACAGGTGTGCAGAGGGCTGGAGGAATACTGTTCAGCCCTGAACTAATCTGTCCTGAAGACGGATCTTTTCATTTAAACGTGGAGTTTGCCAACAGCGGGCAGAATCAACAGTAGACGTGCATGGCTGACGTTTTCAACTCAGCTGAGATCTCCTCAGGGCACAGGCAAAACATACTGAATAAGTCGGCATAATTAGCAGAGCATTAGAGGTGTTTTAGGGTGTGTTCTCACCATCCTTGTTTAGTCCGGTGGAACCTTTCCCTGGAGTGTTAATGCTCCTGGTGTGGTTCTTTCGGGTTGAAGTGAATGCCCTCTTGTACACTACCTGTGACAAATGAGGGTGAAAGAAGAACATCATAATAAAAAAAAAGAAAGGGTAATACTGAAAAGCACAACAGCAACACATCTAGTTGTGCATTACAGCTGAGCTGATAAAGGAAGTCTCACCAACGTCGTGCCGAGTGGCAACTGGTCCCGACGTCGACTCCTGTTTCGAAGCCTCAAGAGCCGCGATTTGGTCGGTGCCATGTTGACGTTTTGCAAACGGATATCCAGAGGCGTGAAGTGCAACCAGGCTCCTGTTGGACGAAAATACAAAATTGACATCATGTTCTATTGAAGAAAACTCCAGACTACCACATAAGACTATTCACTCTACAGGAAAATGTTTACCAACAGCTTATTTTCCATATTCAATACATTTTTACTTCTGTATTTATGTCCAGATGATTACCTTTCATTTCATATGCGGTCGATAATTGTGTCCTATGTCCAGCTTTTTCAAAGCTGCTCGTTCAGTTAAAGTCATAAGCCATTGTTATATAGACATACTGTGCTTTAAGGGGAATTCAAGTCTGCACCAGTACAAATCATACAGTAATTGTTTGATTGGAAGAAAGTTTCCTTTTGGAGCCTTCAAAAATAGTTCTTTTTTAAAATAAAACGTCATCATAGCATTCTAACTTTAAAGCTCCAATGTGGACGGCTAACATTAACATAATGCAAAGACATGAAAAGACTGGATGATGATGAAATTCATACAACAAAATTTGCAATGTTTTATTACTATATTACCTTTCACTGCAAATTGATCTTCAGTGGACGCCGCTGTTAAAAATGTCAGCAAAATCCATGAACTCTGAGCTTATGGAAACTTCACGATGCTCACGATGACAGGTGGAGATGAACTCGTCTCCTAAAAACACAATAAAACACTTGAAGTTAAAGGGTAGCAAGTGGTCACAATCATGTTAGCATTTAAAATAGCACAGTGGTAGCAGCTGGTGACACTTTGACCTGCCACAACATGTAAACACATCAAGAAATCAGTTAAGGATTAGTTGACTTTTATTTAACCCAGAGGTCTCAAACTCACGGCCCACGGGCCATAATGTGGCCGCGCATTCAATTCAATGCAGCCCACCACTTAACATTAAGTCATGAGTCACTTCTATGCTTTTAATTGCAAATTATACATTGTTCCATGTCAGCACAGACACTTTTATTGTGAAATTCTGCATTGTGATATAATTTTCTAAATCATATCGCCGACCCTGAGTGAACAGTTCCCCCCCCTCCGCTCAGTGGCCCCCCAGGTCATATGAAATTGACCTATATCAGGTCAAAATGGCTGTTGTGATAAAGATCAGGAAGTGAACTCTTCAAGACATAAATAAAGGTTTCTGTTTCTGGATTTGTTTCGGAAACACGAACATTTTCACAAGTTATAGCCCTGATGATGTCATGACTGTAACTCTCTATGTCATTATTTAAATAACATTTTGACCTAATGGTCACCCTGAGGTGGACAAAGCCACAGTTTTGACAGAAACACCAACAACTATTCAGTATTTATTCATTTTCAGGAATTTATTAGTAGTCCGAGTCGTACTCCAAGTGCAGCTCATTTTGCCTGGCCGCCTATCGCAACATAACTGGTAGATCAATACATGCTTGTTAGTGATGCTAGAGGTCATCACTGGAAACACGGAAACAGCATTTATGTAATCAGGCGAGTGGGAGATGTCCGGCTGAGAACTGAACCATGTAGAAATAAATATAAAAAAGGTGTTGAGCCCAATTCCTGTAACCTAACAGACGTGAGTTTGAGCAGCATGGCAGTCTGGTCTTTCTTCAGCTGTGGTTTGACAGGAGAGAGTGCCTCATGTCCTCAGCTGTCCCACTTGTTCACATCAAACCCACCACACTTCTTCCCCGGCAGCGAACGCACACATATTACATTTCACCTTCTGTGGCCACTCCAAGTTTTAAAATAGTCCGAATGTCCCCAAATCAGGCAGTGCACAGCACACGTCGTCCTTGTTTTGCCAGCGATGTCTTGACGAGGCTGGAATTATACACAGAAGCTATGCTAATTGCTATCGCTGATAATTGCAGTCTCTATTAATGGGCCACGCTGTATATGGTGCATATTTATTTAAGCTGAGGCCAGATTCACCGTGTGTACCAGTGTTTCCCAAACTGGCGGCCCACTTTTCTTTTTTTTTTTAAAGATGGCACATTTTTATGACTAAAATCTCAATAGAAATGATTAAAAATGTGTGACTTTTGACTATTTTTACTGCCACAACAGCTCAAATTATTAGAACCTACAGGTAAACTAGACATTTCCAAGATATATATGTTTGATAAATGAATAGAAAGAATCTTTGACACTGGGATTTGTAACGTCCATTGCCTTTGGTCCTTCAAAGTGGAATTACCACTTGCTTAATCCAGAACAAATTGTCAAATCGGTCCATGTGGCGGCATCAGAACAATACTAGTTCACTTTTAATACTGGGCTCTAAGAGTCCTTACAGTACAATCAAGACCAAGGGCTTTGCCCTTGCATCAGATACCAGGTTAATCCTCATTTCAGTTAGTTCACTTAGTTCAACACACTGGTCATTTATTTACGACAAAAATCTCACCGAATAATTACGTAATTGCCTCATTCTGTGCGAGTCCCTCTGAGACCTTTTCCTTTCTTGCAGGAGGATTTATTCACGGACTAGTATCTGCTTTGTCACCCAATCCTTTGAATCTAAAGAGCACAAAACTCCCCTCAAGGCTTTTGGTAGAAGGGAGGAGGATTGCATCTAACATTTCAGAAGTACACTGAGCAGAGTTGCACTCACGTTATTATTATATACTGTAACACTATAGCTGTGTTAAAATGTGCTAAAACCCGGTCATTATGTTGCATTATTTACTTTAACCCATCCTTAATGACCAAGATTACATGGCGGGGAATCATTACTTGTTACAGTGTAATCTGTGAACAGTTGAAGTAGTTTACAACTTCTACTAACGATTATTTTCATAATCGATGAATCATTTGGTCCATAAAATATCAGAAAACCATAAAAAATGTTGATCGGTGTTCGTCAAACCTGGAAATGATGATGTTCTCAAATGTCTGGTTTTGTCCACAAACCAAAATGATTAACTTTTAATGATTTCTTTGAAGAAAACGCTCACATTTAAGAAGCTTAAACAAACGGAAATCTCGTTTTCATCATGAAAAAAAGATTCAAACCGATGAATCGATTATCAAAATAGTTGTCGATTAATTTAGTAATCGATTAATAATCGATTAATCGCTAAATGTGCAAACTCTGTCTTGCCTTGGTGATTGATGAATTAAAACGGTACCTATGAGTCAAGCCCGTAGAGACCTGCCTACTGCGAATGACTTTCAGTGGCTTTGGAATGAAGTGTACGTTTGCCACTACAACTACCATAGTTGTACTACTATTAATAATAATCAGTTCTTCCCTGGGTATCATCATCTGAATCCATCTCTTACTTCTTGATGTTTTGCTGCTCACAGACAAACAAAAATACAAAGGGCATTTTTCCTTTTCAGAATTGTCTCTCCAGTGACAAAAGCATTTTGTGTGGACGATTGTCAAGCCAGTAGAGCTGTGGGCTAACAAACCTCGGGTGGAGTATATCCTTCACAGAGTGAGTCTTATCTGTCATTTTTATACATAGGGAGACGGCTGTTAGAAGACAGAATTCTCTGCGGCGGCTTCTAAGATCAGTGGTTACACAGTGTACATGTTTTCTTGCACCAGACACCCTGTAATTCCAACGGGGATGGGCCTAGTGAAGGCTACTCAACTGGTCACATCTTTCTGAGTCCCTGTCAACACTCATTACTCTTCCCTCTAACCCCTCTCAGACCTGGTGCAACTGGAGCCCATCTACAGTACAACACGTTGTGTAAGGTTGTGCAATGTCAGCCCACCGCCCAAGAAGATCCGATTTCTGTTACCCTCCTTTAGGAAAGCGACCCCATTCTAACTTTCCATCACAGTTACTCACCCCGTGTCATGCAAACTTATATAACGTCATCTGCCGCTTGTGCATCTGCCATCTAAGGACACGGTGTGGGGCAGGCCAGGCTTTCCTTGGCAAGGAACGGAGACAGAGGGTCAGCGGGGCACAGAGGTTTGATGTCCCGAGTTTAGCCACAACTCCCATTTGTCCGTCGAAAGAGAAAAAAAACACAATGAGTAATTATTGACTCAAATAAGTCATCACAAATCAGGGTGATTGCACAGATCATGGCGTGCATGTTTGTGACACTACAATGACTTGTTGGGCGGTGTGCAAAACACTGCCATTGGATTTCCGTCTGAGGACGCAGGCAGGTCAGGAGGTCGTGAGATCTGGCATGAGATAAGGACATCGTTGTGACTTGACTGTGCATACTTACATGTCTTGTGTAGCGCTCGTCTGTCCATCTCCACGGTCCCTTGGAGCAACAGCAAACATTCCCAAACTTTACTTCTCTGGGTAAAAATAGGCATGGATTTAATCACTACTAGTCTGTGACCTCAACTCTACAAAGGTTTCAATAAACAAAACTCTGGATATCTTCAAAGGTCCAAGATTCTTCTCCATTCGCACGTTGGTGGATAATAAATACTGAAAGAAGACAAATCAATGTCTACCAATAAAATCATACCTCTCCCCAATATCAATGTTAAGACTTACAAACAACCAAATGAGGAGCAGCGTGTTTTATTTGCCCTGCATGTTTTCATCATGTTTGCCGAGCCAGATCAGAGTAAATATTGCATTTTAAACAAATGAGCAACAATGTCAGAGGACTTTTATATGGATTAATGTAAATTGTGCTTGTATTGTATGATGGGGAAGTTTAAACTGTAATTATGCAACACCTATAACAAATGTTTACTTTTGTAAAATCTTGATGTTTTGAAGCAATGACATATTTGAGGTCTGGTGAAGAAGTATAAAATGAAAGAAATGCACTTATATACCACTCTTCTTTGACTGATTTTGTCGGCGAGTTCCTAAAACGCCTTTTCGCAGCTCATAGAAGTGTTGATTTTCTTCTGCATCACTGCGCTGGGACAGTTATTCAACTTGATGCTGGCCATTTTCTCCTCACACGACAACCTTTTTGAGTGGCATTATGTAAGTTCTCATCAAAGGCCTGCTCTCCTAAAAAATAAATAAATAAATAAATAAACAAGTGTCTTTAGTTCAATGTCTGGGAGGCCACTCTTCTGCACAGCCGTGGACCACTGCCTGCAGTCTACGAGCATTGAGTTTTCTCATCCTGGCATGAAGTCATCGGTCTTTGACAGACACACTCAGAGTGGAGTAGTCTGCTCAAAGTGAGCTTTTGTTGACTCACTGTCGTTCGCGTTCACAGCACAATAGGCACTCAGAAAGAGAGCAACACAGGATTCGGCTCTCTATTCAAAACACAACCATAGGACTCGCAGCTCGTCGGGAGGCGTGCGCTCAATTCAGTGTACTTACATAAGCGCGTTTACAGGAGTCCAAACTGTAACAAGTGTAACTACGCACATGGCATCCTAATTTGTGGCAATTTGTCTCGAACACACGTCGACGAGGTGGTATTACGCAAATTCAGGCTCATAAATGTGGAGGCTGCGGGCTCTACTTTCTCAGCAAGAGAGTTTAAGTTACCATGGGACTCTAATTGAGGCAAGAGATGGAAACACTAGACCTGGCCTCTGCACATAGTCTTTCATTACATTATGCTGTCTTTACAGTATCACATGTGAGAGGATGGAAAACATTGTCTTATTGCAATGTGCAGAAAGATGAGAACTCTAGACTGGTACAACTAGTTTCAGTGTCTCCCGTCTCCTTTTCAGTGTGTCGTTTACAGGAACTAATGGGTGTTCAAAGTCCTTCATTCCGTCTGCGTTCAGGTTGTTAAACTCTGATCAATTTAAATTCTGCCGTGCAATTTACAGGGCAGGGAGTTCAATTACTTGAATACCCTTTGACCTTTCTTTGTCAATCCAAAGCCACGGCATGTAATTGGGGTAAGCATCAAATGAGTCGGCCTTCTGGGATCAGCAACGTTGCCTGAATCTGAATAAAATCAACCTGTAAAAAGAAACAATTCTGTCAACAACAACAACCATTAAAGTGCAAATTCAGTAATTCAGTAAACACTGAATGGCACATGTGATGAAGATGATCCGTCAGTTGTGGACCCATACTGCTATGACACCATTTTTTAAAACTAGAAACTTATCCCAGTGGCAACAATTATATTTGGTGAAAAATGATGGCAACATAAAGTAAAAAAAAAATCCACATTTCCTTTAGAATGTGCGCTTGCTCACACTCGCAGCACAATGATTACACGTCATTGTAGCTGCTGAAATCCTACTGTTCTAATCAATGACAGGGATGTATTTTATGCCAGTGTTAAATCAAATGAATGCTCTGTATGGATTTCTCTGTGTGGGTTATCCACGAAACTCAGGTGGAACAGTTTGAAGGTAAAGAAATGAGTGTGAAAGTTGAGATGCTTCGAGGGATAGTGATCATAATGGACAAAGGATGTTGAAGATGGAGGTTCAGGGCAGGAGGAAGAGAGGAAGACCACAGGGAAGGTTCATGGATGTTGTGGAGGACGACGACATAAGGGCAAGATGGAGGCAGATAACCAGCTGTGGCGAGCCCTAAATGGAGAAGCTGCAAGAAGAAGATTATCCGCAGAATATTTGTGGGTTCTGTAAAGTGATTGTTGGGGTTTTAGTGATAAGGCTCGCTTGTTAATCTGTAGCAGCCACGACACAAATGCTGTATACACATGCACTGAACAATATAGCCTTTATTTTTGTGTCTTTCCATAGTTCAAGTTTGTCAGTCCCACCCGATAAAAAGGTGGCAAATAGAGAGAAGGAGTAAGAGGTAGAGCAAGTGTTCCATTCTCATTGTGATCAGCGTAAAAAGCTCAGGTTTTACACGCCAAGGGAGCGGCCCAATCCGAAGAAGGCCAACTAACAACAAAAAGAAGCAATAAACAAAAAAAGAAAAGAAAAAAAAACAGAAAACCAAACAAAAAAACAACAGCTTCTTTGTGGTGTTGCTAGCTTTCCCTTATTATTCACAATCATAAATACTCCTAACTCACTGACTTTTGATAAAGGTCGCACTACAGTGTAAACCAGAGAGGCAATGAGTGCTAGCCATGAGCAGAGGCATGGCAATTATCGCTTTCGTCACCACCATCACCATCACAGTCTCTGAACACTTGGAGTGGGGAAACTGCCACATGGCAAGGGCGTTTTTGTTTACGAGTCCAACGGGCTCTGCATAGCATGGTCTGACAGAAGAGATAATGACTGGCCCCCTGTTGAACTGAGGAGAGGCTCCCGCTGCAGCACTCAAGGAGGCAGCTGAGGAGAGGGTGTCTCCTCGTGAGCACAGACAAAAAAAAAAAAAACCTGTCGAGCCTAACAACACATCAGTCCACAACAGGGGTACGAGAGTCAGCTGGGCCTCCGAGTACAAGTGTCTGAATGTGTGCGTCACACTGCATTAAAACTAATACCAACCATTCTACCATTCATCTACACTGCCAGATAAGGACAGTGCCATGTTACATTAAAAAAAAAAAAAGAGATAGTATTTACATCTTCGACACATAAATTATTTCCCTACCATACTGTTTGTGTAAGGCATGATAAGGTATTTGGGAAAAAAACAAAACATAAGAGCCTCATACTGTATGTAAAAGTCTACACTAAATCCAGAATTGAAGAAGTAGGCAAATCGGTTAATACGCTTGAATGCTGCCAAAATAAAATTAAAGCAAAAAGGTCAGAAAAAGGAAAAAAAAAACTAAAACAAAACACAATTTATGCAGTAATTCATGACAATGATTTGCAAAATGGTACACAAAAGAGGGTAAAGCTGTGAGCTTGATAAAGGCAGCCCCTGAATACCTCCAGGTAGTAACAATGGCGACCCTGAAGCCCACTCTTTAACAGCCAAGAAAGAAGTCGAGTAGTGAAGAGTCAATAAACACGGAGGGTTACGCCTGACATCACTGATCAAACGCCGCACACCACCAAGCGATCTAGGAATGATTCGCAACTCCTCTTGCTCAGAATGTGACTTTTGATATTTCTTTATGTTTGTCTCAGCCATGGATCCTCTCAACGACCCTGCTAAGGGCAACTACAGCCCCTGTGATGACCGATCACCTCCGGGCAGACCCAGGTCAAAATGCACACCTGATTCCATCTGACAAACAAGGCCTTAGTCCGGTAGAATTCACACTCGTCAACGATATACAGTATCAAAACTCTGTATAATGAGAAAACATTACAAACGCAATTTGCAAATATACCTTTTCATATGCAACAACATACACATTAACTGTTGGGGGGTTTTTTTTGCAAATGAAATTCAAATTATTCATATAATGCGCGCCACCAAAAAAAAAAAAACAATGGTTGGCTCTGTCCATTCTGAAGAAAAGAGATAAGAAGGGTAGTGGGGTCAAAAACAAAAGAAGAACAGGCAAAAACAACAAATCATGTTCAGTTCATTATTTGTCATGTTGGATAACTGCGCACACAGGAAGCTTGGAGGAGTGAATTAAACCTCTCCAGTTGACCGTACAAGTTCATAGATTACCATCACTTTTCCCACTCCAGTGCTGCTGTCAGTCTTTGGGTCTTCCCTCCCAACCCCCCCCCACCCCCGTTGTGTGATGGTGCATGAGAGTCTGACATTCCAGTGAGTTTTAAAATAAAAAAGGTAGGCCGTTGGATTCGTCTGTCGAGAGGTCCCGCCTACCCTGACGGGGGTGGAGCCCGGGGGGGAGCCCATCAGTCATCCAGGATGACCTTGACAAAACTGGCCACGTCTGTGTCTTTGGAGTCATGCAGGGTGAAAAATTGATGTTTCTGCAAAGAGGAAAAGGCAGAGTGAGACGTACTCTCGAGTGACACAAACGCATACAGTTTATCTGATGACATTTCATTATTTAGACAACACCCTTGTTGTTTAAATAGATACAGACACCATAGTGTTAGTGGGGTTAATCAGGGAAAGCCTGGCCTCTGGTGGATAAAAGCAGGAACTGCAGCACAGTGAACAATACACACGAAGATGTTAAATGGTGAAGTTGGAATTACACATTTGGATCACAAATATCATCGCTGGCGTTTTTCGGGTGAAAGAAACAAAACACTGACCATTAGTTCTGTATAAGCTGGTCTCTCACTTGGCTTCTTTCTTAAGCTGTAAAAAAAACAAAAACAAGAGATAAATTAAGAGTAGAACCATACAAATCAACATGAAACCCATGTCTTAAAATAAACAAATGCCTACGTGACCATGTGTAAAGTCAAGTTGGGCCTCTATACATTTATTGTATTGCATTTATGTCACCTCTTTCAGTAAAAACCAAGTAAACACCGACCCCTACTGGGCGTCAACGATACCTTTTTTTTTTCTTTTCAGCCATGGTGGCGAGTGCGAGGCTTACTCACCATTGAGAGATGAAATCTACAAAGTCTGGAGAGAAACGGTCAGCGGGCAGCTGTGGAGATGGCTCGTCCACCACTTGTTTGAGCTGCTGGAACGGAGTGCCCCATGAGTCGTAGGGGAATTTCAAAATGGCCAGCTCAATCTAGAAGACGAGAGGAAGCAGAACTCACTACAGCTTTAAATGCTACGGCAGGACTTTATAAATTCGCGGCATGATTTTGGTAAAAGGGACCATCAGCTATGATCATCGAGAGTGACCGTCAACTGCAACACAAAGTATTGTTTACTCATCTGCTAAAAACATTGTATTGACCTCTGACCACATGTGATTCGGCCTAACTTCATCAGCGTATATGCAAATATGCATGGCTGTCCGACTGTACTTAGGCGTAAATCAATGTATGGGCCGCGAGAGGTCAGAGGACATCAGCCGTGAGAGGTGGCCTCTGTAAATGTGTTTATGTTTGTGATCGCATCTGAAGATGCATTCAGGATGCTTCGGGTGCTTTTAGACATTGTCCACTTGTGATCCGATAACTCGGGAAAGATTTTAATCAGGCAGGTCTGATCAGTGTCAACAGTTCACTAGACGATTCAGAAATGTGAACGTTTTGACATAGGGATTTAAGGAACCACTTGGACTAGTTTAGGACATTTGCTGATGTTCAAACAAATAAGACACATTGGATTCTGCCCTGAGTATTCATAAGGACTGGAAATCCATCTGTTTTTTTATATTATATTTTATACATTATACATTAACTGATGACGGCATGAAGTCCTAATAGTGTGGTACAAACATGGCGTAAGTTTCTGACTCAGTTGTGGTGCTGCTGGAGGGGGACGGAAGCTTTTCACATTTCACCTAAAGTAAGTAACACAACTCACCATTGTGATACCAAGACTCCATATGTCTGACTTGACACTGTAGCCTTTCTGGTTGAGGTCAGGGTTGATCCGCTCAGGCTGTAATGGAAATTGTGAGCAAATAGATAAATACCAACTTTATTGAAATTTTAATATGATCAAGAATAATAATGAATCTAATTTTCGAATCCTGGTTCACCCCAGGTTTTCTCCAGATACTGCGGCCTCCACCCACAGCCCAGAGACAAGCAGATGGGGATTGGGTTAAATGGAGGCTTCAAAGCACCGGAAGGTGTCAATGTCGACGTGAATTGTTGTTATTCTTTAATTAATTAAAGCGCCTTTTGCACAGCAGACATTTTGACATGTTTTAGCAGGAAAAGCACAGGTGTTCCTGATAACCTTAATGGTGGATCTGTTCAGTTCACTGTAGTCACAGCAGGATTACAGCGAGCCAGCATGCGCGCTGCAACTGAGGAGGCTAAATGGAACTCGGCCATCATTACAGCAGAAGCTGGATTCATTTCAGTTTGGGATCTAAATTTCAAAACAGTTAAACAGCTCCAGGTGTGTGCATTTTTGGCTTCACTCCTGCACTTGAGTGTTTCAAAGATCTCAGAAAAGGATGGTGGCCATACCTCTCTGATTGCTCCAAACCTTTGATACATTTAAAAAAAAAAAAGAAGAAGAAAAAAAAAACTATTTTCCTTAAATCTCAACGAGCCATGACCAGTAATCTCCTCCCTGATCTTTTCCTATCCCGTCTTACCGCCATGTAGGGTTTGCAGCCTGCATCCATCGTTTTGGCCACAGAATCCACCAGGTGGCCGCTGATACCAAAGTCACACATTTTCACTTGGCCCAGGGTGTTGATCAGAACATTGGAGGGCTTCACATCTAGAGAGAGACACCGTTGGGAGAAGGATGAAAGAGATGCCATAAAACTTATATTTGACAGAGAGAGAGAGATCAGTGGGAGAAATGGAAAACAATACACCTAGTTTTACCTCTGTGTATCACTGACAGGTTATTGTGCAAATGCTCTAATGCCTTGACAATCTGTGGAGTCAATCAAAAAACATAACATTAGGGAAAAGCCGGAATTCTGCAGAAATGCAATCTCACAAACTGAAGACATAGGTTAGAAGATACAGCTTCCCTACAGTCGTATTTCCATTTAGCAACAAACATGCAGCATACCAACATTCAGCAAATATTATTTGGAAAAAACAAATGGGAACTTTTTTGTAAGCTAAGGCAAATCATATATGGTTGTTGTTAAGTGGGGGGAAAATGTTAAGAAATAATTCTACCAGAGAATTACATGAGTACTTCTCTCATTGCTTAAACAGAAATCTTTGATCATTTGTGCTTTTAGGAGGTTACGTGATGTGACCATTTAAGTTAATCGATGCACCCAGCACTTCATCCACACTATATTACTGGTTGCCTGGCAACCTCACTATGACGACCAGACTTCAGAAAAACTCGGGAGCCCGTGGCTGTTGTTCGCTAAGACACAACTACCACGTTAACAAAAAAAAAAAAAAAAACTGTCTTTCTCATCTCATTTCACTGCTCAGTGGTGAAATATGGGACAGGACGTACTGCTACTGTGATCTTTCCCAAGATGTCCTCGGGGATGGTTATGCCTTTTTCAATAACATTCTTATAGAACTTATCCAGAGACGTGTCCATCAGCTCCATACAGATCCAAACATCCCCCTGAAAAAGAGTTGTCCCAGAGACAAGATGAAGAAACGTAGTGATGACTGACAGGTGGTCACAGCAACCAACAAGGGTTTTTAAGACTTAAACATCGGCTTTACCTCTCTGAAGAGGGCACCGTAGAAGGTCACAGTGTAGAAGCAGTCCACTGTCCGCATAGAAATGTCCAGATCCATCAGAAGCCTCTTCTGCTCCAGACTATTGACTGTGGCACGAATCCTCTGGGGAGACAAACATCACAGGTGGACGGTCACTTTCATCGAAGGGTGGCTGTTACTTAGGGCAACTGATGCACCGTGTCTGAATGTACCGCCGCGGCAAATGTCTCAGATCTGATGTTTCTGAGGTGAGCTGTAAGAGGTATCGCCTAAAGCGTCATTAAACTACATTATCACAATGCTTATGCCGTGATACCATGTTGTTGCTATATTACACTTCTATTATGCTTCAATGCGATTAGGGTTCGTTTGTATGGTCAAAAACTTGGATCACAAATAACATAGTAATCAGTCAATATTGACAATTATCATGGTAAAACGTCAGATTATTTAAGACTAAGTTTTGGTATCAAACCTCTTGATAGACAGAAAACAAACAATAATTAAACACAGAAACATCTCACAAATCTGAGGTAAAACATTCATAGCATTTGCATTATGTCTCACAGCATGTTTGCATAATGAATATGATATTGATAAACACTGCCAAATGTTTTTACCTTGATATTGAAGTAAACTACATTGAATCTGCAATATAATACTGTTAAAGTATTTATTCATTGCCTAGGCTTATCGCAATTTATTGACCTTTTCGATTGCAAATGACATTCAAAAGAAAGGTTTGTCAACATCTGTTTTATCTCGCAAAAGTAACTGTTATTGCTGCATTGTTGTACTGCTACTAGTAACTTGAACAATGCAACAAAATAAAGTTAAAATAAATTCTGTTCTGCACAAACAGAATTCTCATTTACAAATTAGAACCATAAGAAAAGAAAAAAAATCACAATAGTGCTGTATTCCCCCCCCCCATCCATAATGAGCTCATGTGCTGAATACGTGTATGAGTAACTGCTTCTATTTTAAAAGCATGGTGCATGTACACAGAAGCCAAATCAGGTAACCTGAGTAGCAGCCTCCTACCCTACCTTGACAGCCATGATAACACCACTGGGCACATGTCTCATCTTGTCCACGACACCGTACGCTCCCCTCCCCAGCTCTGAAATCTGCTCCAGGTCATCTGCCTTCACCACAAAATTCTGCACAGACAAGGCAGACATTCAGCAATGTATGCATTCAGCTCATCTAAAAAAAAAGTAGAACAACGTATCCCGGCGGAAGAACGATCCAGCTTTACCTTATCTCCAATAGTGACGCAAGCTTTAGAGTCAAGATCTCGAGGGGGCCTGCAAGGAGAGGAAGCAGAGACATTGCAAGGATTCAAATGTGTGTGACAACAGCAACAGTGTGTCAGTTCCCATACAACACTCAGTAATGGGGCATACATCTACCGTATAAGCAAGAAGAACAAAATGCATCTTTATTAGATAATTCATTGCATTAGTTTGAGGCAAACACTGGCTAATGTCAAGGGTAAAACAATAAATAATAAAAGTCAAGTGATGCAACTCTGCAGCTCATAATTAACCAGCCAGTGGAGTTCTACATGGAGGGCAGAGACTGGGCTGCATTCCCGGGGAGAGGGGGGTATGTTCTTAAATTGATGCTTACTTTCAGTCTAATTTTTGAAATGTCAGCTGTCCTTTCATTTTTGACTGTCTACATTAAGGAAAGATACTGTGGCACTGCTGGAAGGGAATTCTCCACAAGACCCATGAATCTGCATACTAATAATATACACTTACATTAATTGACCCAAAAATGTTGACCCTAATTTTGCAACCTTTGGTTAATAGGGCTGCCGTCACTGCCCCATTCTAAAAAGGAGACTTACGCTGCTGCTTCTGCTGGGGGCGGCACAAACACTTCTTTGGCCAGCTTCAGCCCAGGGTTCTTCTTCTTCCCTGTAAGACAATAATTAAGGGGAAAATAAAAATCATCTCAGCTCCAATTAATACAAGGTGGCCAAGAAGGAAGTACATTTTGTATTGTTTTGAGGGAGAGTGGCAAAAGGATTTGACATCTTTTATGAGCCCATTTTCAATATGACACTAAATCTAAAACAAGAGGCTTTAACAAACACTAAATTCTGCCACATAAATGTAGCATATGCACTTTGGCTCATTGATAGATTGTGTTCCATTCTGGACAGGTAGGGAGGAGTGTTAGCAAGGTTGTAATGAATTTCCACCTACACAAACCAAAGCAAATGATCTGTTATCTAACTGGAGATTAGGTGTACTCAATGCTAAGGCCCTGCAACTGAGAGAAGGTGAACTCAGTGACTAGTAGACATTGGTATGATGACTCAAATAGTGGTGGTGGGGGTGCCTTCTTCCTGTCATGACTTCTTTTTAACTGTGCTTACAAATAATTTACCGATATCTTTTTCTGTTTTGTCTCAGTTCATGATCCCTTACATTTTCTACATATCTTGTGTACAGTGCTGTAAACGGTGCCGGTCTAGAACCTGTCTGTGTTTAATCAGTGACAGCAGTCCATTCATAAACACGGTTTACCAGCAGTGTTTGGGACTTCCCACAAGGGGCTTCAAGTCTCTGCCAGAATGACACAGCTACCGGGCGTACGAGCAACAACACAGGAAAAACAACTCAACTCCTCTTGACATGGGACACTTGTGTTCAACATGTTTGCTCATGTTGCAAGGTCAGTGGGAAAAACAGAATGTTTCTCTTGACCTTTATCCAGAATTTGGCCAGATTTTCCCCACTGGGGTATGATGAAAAAAGTATAGACCTGGCTGGTTGTTTCCTGTTCTTGCTGCAGAACACAGTCAGGGTGCAAAGCAATACATATTCTACCCTAGTTTAAGTGTACAAGCAAGGGACCTTCAATGCAGAACATATGCAACAACTCTCTACAAAAACCAACTGGAACTATTTCTGTGGCGTATTTACCAATGGGTGAGTCACATCTAGTCTGAAGGAAGTATAATTGGGTAAACCCCTGCTTTGCTAGATTAAGCTGAAAGGGAAGTGCAGTTTTACCGAGAATTTAGATTCTATGGCTGACCACTGAAATGTCAGACAGGTCCATTTTGTGCGGCAGCCCTAAAATAGGCCAGCAGTGTCTGGACAGCCTATGATAGTTTAATGTGGTAGGGAGAGATTTGAGTGTGATTTACTCACACATGCCGAATCAAAAATAGATTTTGCATTTCCTCCGCATAGGATAAAGTATGAGCACTAAAAGCCTTCCCAGGACCCAGCATATAAGACAGTGTTTTGTTCATGCAATGAAGCATGAGTAGGACACAAACACTGTGGTGCAGTTCAAAGGCATCTCACATGCCAAGCATCTAACATCATGTGTTTTATTCAAGCTGAAAGACGTGTTTAACAATCCTTTGCTGCAGCAGAAAAGCTGCAGACTGCACGGTATATTTAACTCTGAGTTATTGCTGGAAGTATTCACTGTGAAGTATTAATGGACTTTGAAATACTATAATGCCCCTCTCAGGAAGCAGTCCACTGTGTGGTGTGCGCTGTGACCCTGTAGCCACGGCTGTGGGGTGGGATATGACTCATGGCCAGTAGGACTGGACACATCCGTTGCAAACACAACAACTGTCAGGACCCTTTGGGGAAATATGATGTCACTTCACTTGGCCTGCTTGGAGATCACTGTCCCCATTTGGGCCGACCAAAGCCGGCTTCACTGCAGCTTTGTGCTGCAAGATCCGCCTGCTCCTCAAATTAACCCTGATAGCACACAACAGTGCAATGAACTCAGCCATACCTGCAATCTAAGTATAGTGAAGCAGTAAAGGAAAAACACATTATGAAACAGTATTTTCCTAATGTGTGAAGAATAGCCAAGGTGTCTTACTCAGACGGTTGATTTTGTGTTGGTGATGAACTGCTGCACATTTACAGGAAATGCTGTAGTTCTTAGAAAACCAAAGATGTTCAGTGGAAAATACCCACAGTGCAGTAATACATACGTAATGGGAACAAGAATTTCTGGATTGTGCATGGGATCAAAGTGTCACTAGCTGCACGGCAAGTCGCCATCAGAAAGCTCCAGCCTCGGTGTGGGCTCGTATACACACACTGATGACTCATGCACAGATAATTTTAAATGCTGTCCTATCAGTGCAGTTAGGGAGAACCCAATCTCCAAACATGGGTCAGCAATACAATGAACAGTGCAGCAATGTACTTAGGCCCACTCCACCCTTGAACAGAGAAGGCACAACTTGAGGAAAAAAAGCAAAACAAAGAAATAAACAATCAACTCCACAGGGACACCTCTGACTTGCTATGGTGCACAGTGTAATGATATCAGCACAGAACCAGTGTAGCAGCTATGGAGTATCTGCTTGCAGCCAGTGAACTGTCAACAAAGAGACGCTGCAATAGGTATTGGTGCTGCAAGTCAAAACATGCCATGGTAGGCCACAGGGCTGCGAGTGCCTGAGCAGCGCCCAGCCAATCTACACAGCCCTCTCAAAACAGTGTGTACTCCCAACCATGGTAACGCTAGTATGATTGTGGAACAGCACACGCGGTGAACGTGAAATGTAAATTGACATCATGCTCTTTGTGTGTGCGCGTGTGTGTACTCATTTTTGTTACACTCACCAGGCTACAGGCCACTATATTAGGCATACCTGATCAACTGCTTAAAGCTAATATCTAATCAGCCAATCACATGGCAGCAATTCAATGTAAATGCAATGCATTTAGGTATTTAGACATGGTCAAGACGACCAGCTGAAGTTCAAAGCGAGCAACAGAATGGAGAGGAAAGGTGACTGTGACCATGGTACGGTTGTTGGTGCCAGATGGGCTAGTCTGAGTTTTTCAGAAATTGCTAGGATTTTCATGCACAACTATTTCTGGGAATTACAGAAAAATGTCAGAGGAGGAGAAAATATAATGTGAGCAGTAGTTCTCTAGGCAAAAATGCCATGTTGATGCCACAGGAGCATGGCCAGAGTGGTTCAAAATTATAGAAAGGCGACAGTAACTGAAATATGATAGAACTAAGGTAAGCAGAAGACCATCTCTGAAAGCTGCAACCATTCAAACCTTAAAGTAGATAGACACAGTAAAACACCATAATAGGTGCCTTTTATCATGTATCCAACTGGATGAACCACATAAATTGGCTGGTAGGTGTACCTCTTATAGACTTGGTCAGTAACAGTAGTCTTTATTAAGACCAAAGCGAGGTTCTAATGAGGCAGAACCTCATATTTGAGGCTGTGGTTAAAGGTCGCATTACGAGTTAAGAACATTTATGGCAAACCTAACAGGAACAGTTAGGTTTGCCCTAACAAGAACAGTGAGTGTTTGTATGACGCAGAGGAAGGACCTTGATTTTTCCAAGGTGTGTGTGTGTGTGTGTGTGTGTGTGTTTAATTCAGCAGAGTACAGTAATTACACAGCACAGCCTCACTCGCTGATTGACAGGCTTAAGGCAAGTGTGCGATAGCTCCATGGTCACTGGTGTCGCCACCTATTAAATAAAAAAAAAAGCGATTTCGACTGCGGGGTGAGGTAGAACCTTGTTTTCCCCCCCCATTTTAAATGCACCAGTAGTCGTGAAAATATTATCATAAGAGCGCCAAGATACTGGTCAATCCAAAAGCACCCACCGCAATCGATGAGTCATGAGGCCGAAAACACAAACACCTGTGGTCCCACTATGCTTCACTTCACCAAACGAGAGAGGGGGGGGAAACTAATCTGTGCGCGGTAAATTCCAGCTCACGGGCAAATCGTTTCATAATTACAGCTCGGCAAAAACTCTTTATTTTATTGCCGTGAAAACTATGTTAGCTAACCACCACTTACGGCGCGACTGTAGCCTTTAGCTAACATTATGAACATTAATGGTGCTATCGGTCTAAGTCTGCGAGGAATAGCCCAATACACAAGGCAGACCGGAGACTTCGCATTATAATATATAAAACACAATGCAACAGAACGCAGAGGAAAGGTGCTGGCTCGCGTGTTTTTCCACCTCTCATACATGCAGCCTTCCACCTGGCAAGGTTACATTTTTCAAACATAGCTAGCCAAACTACTTCCACGCAAACTCCACCTCGATAATTAACATAAAATGGACGTCTGTTTAAAAAGAAAAAGGGTGAAAAGAAGAATCCCTTACCTCCTTTAGACAGAGACATTTCCCCTTTGCTTTGATGAGGGGGAAGGGAAGCACAAAGACTTTTGCCTTTTTTTACTCCCTCCCTGCATCTACCCTTACACCCGCTCAGGATCGCTGGCTTGTCGTGCAAAAACTAGCAGCGATTACAACACGATGTTCCGCCGTCGTGCAATCCTTGCGCTTCGCTCTCCAGGTCACACGTCCAAGAATCGATTAGCAGTCGAATGCACAACTTTAAATAAAGTCGGCGCTGGTCTAATACTTCGAATTAGTTTGCTAACAAAACCTGTACTTTTTAGGGTGGCCAAAGTCTGACAGCTGAAGGTTCCAACGACGTGATGACGTACTTCCTGCCTTGCGCTAAGCATGACGGGATGTGTAGTGTACGTTTTCAAGTACTTTCACTATGATCAAATATGTACTTAAAGGTCCAGTATGTAACATTTATGAAGGTTTTACTCCTCACATACATTGGATACACTACTCATAATAGAGTGTTTGCATGAGTGTAAAATCGTTTCAAAATAAATATTGATTGGTTTCCATGGCCTGTGTAGAGTTTTACTCCTGAATGAGAACACATTTTAAGTATCACAGAGTGCAATATATTTGCCAAGACATTGTGCAGTTGATGCAATTTTATATTTATTCTTATCCAGTAACAGATGTTATTTAAAATGTTGTGAGGTACAATAATCATAGATAGGGTTATATTAACATACTTAAAAGTTAAATTACAGATTTAAAAAGTAGTAAAAGTACACATAAAACACAACTCAATTACAATTACTTCCCAACTAAGTATAACTAATAATAATAGTAGAGTTGCACCTTAATTTACACATTTTGGTATGTATAAATTAAATAAATATGTCATAGGTAAAAACAGTCACGAACTAGAAGGCTATATTTGACTCTTGAAATTAATAAATGAACAGCAATATTGATCGACTTAAAAAGAAAAAAAACAACAGAACAAATACAATAAAAATACATTTGTATGTCTTAGTATGCTTGAAATACTGAAATAACCCACCATTTCTCTTATATTGTGCATCATTTAATGTACCAGACAACTCTTTGCGAAAAAGTTGGAAGACACAAAAATGCATAAATGAAATAACAATGGAAATGTCACAGACATGAACATGTGTGTCTGTGATATGAGTGCACTTTACTTTAGACTATGTGCATGTGATTGTTTGGGTGGAGGGTAGAGGACCAATGATGAGGCCATGCCAACTTCCTGCATGTTATTTCCTGGCCACTAGGAGCGAATGGTAGAGTGGTTTTATTATAATGTGCAGATAGAGAGAGCTGTCAATGAGGTATTCTGATGCCCGGCGCTGCAGGTCAGCATCCAACAGGAAATCACCAGCCTCCTCTGTGCTTTGGTGGAAGTTGTAGACGTGACGAACCACCACTTTCCCCTGCTGTTTTGCCATTACAATCACCGTCTTCTGGAAACTAACGCCGGCAAAGTCTGGACTAGATGTGGCTGGTGTCACAATAATGCGAGGTCTACCTCCATCTGTGCGGGTGGGCTGCATAGTGCCCAGCTCAGTGTAGGTTGACCTGGCACTGAGTGGGAGCCAGCGAGGGGAGAACAGGGTGTTCCATGTTACTCTCTTACTGGAGTCATGCCCGCTGGGCCCGAGTTGAGTCTGGAAGCTGAAACTGCGGTCATCGCGGGTGGGGTTATTGATTACCCAAGGTGCACCCCAGGAGGAGGACAGGTAGTTACGAGGAGTGAAAATACTACAGTTGACATCAAAGTATTTGGCCAGCTGGATGGGTGAGGCAGAGTGGAATTGGAATGCTAGATAGAGGAGATCACGAATGGATTCATAATACTTGAACATGAGGGCAGATTGCTTCTGAAGACGGAAGAGGTGCTGAGGAGGGATCATGCCATATCGAACAGCCCTTAGTGCACTCTCCACTGTCAAACTGAGGGGCTGGTTCAGGTTGATCCAGGCTTCTAATGCTTCGAAGAGCTCCAGCTCACTTTGCAGAATGAGGTCAGAACGCTGGAGCAAGGAGAGGAGCAGGTCTTCACTGATGGAGCCCCACTCTCCACTCTGCAGCACAGAAGATAGGTTCCAGGACAAGTACTGCAGGCAGTTGTCCCGCAGGGCCATGTCCCCAATTTGAAGTGCATAGTTGTACCAGCCAACCACATGCCCCGTGGGAGAATCACTAGAAAGATGCTGGGTCATATATTGGGTCAGACCTTGCTGCAAGCCCCACACATGATACTTGCTGGCCAGCTTATGCAGAGAAATAGCCTGATCCAGCCGCACTGAGATGTCACCGCAGTACAAATACCTTGCAAGAAAAAGAAAAATCTGTAGGTTATCTAACAGTATTTTTCTGTGATGCACATCGTATTATGCTCTCTCCTCACAATAGAGTTACTGAAAAAAGCCCACACTGTTTGCTATTTGACTGTGAGCCTCAAACCGCAGATGTAATTTTAGAATATCTCACAAGATGGAGCATCGCACTTCTCTAAATAGAAACGAGAGAAGCAAAATGGAAGGTAAAGACCTCTCAATGTAAACCTGTGGAAAATCCTGAGGTATGCACGCCACTGGATGGTTGTTGGTCAATTATAAATCTCATTAACTGTGGTGCCTCTGTGAGTCACTCTCACCTGACAAACTTGTCAAAGACAGCTGCGCAGTCAGGCGCCTCCCTCAGAACCACAGCACTGCTGTTGCGGCTGAGCAGCAGTTCCTCAAACACATCACTCTGCAGGGTGAGAAGTAGGCTGTGGGCCTGGATCACCTTCACCTCGTCCGTGTTTATGGTCTGCACCCGGAGAGTGACGTCACTGCTGTTCCCGATTACCAGCAGCGCCTCCATGCGCTGCACCAAACCCATGGAGTGGTTCAGCACCGTTGCCCCACTGTCCAGCGCTGCCTCCTGCTTCAGAGCGGCTGCGGGAGAGAGAGCAAGATTTGGGACAATAGCTAAACCTGACAGAAACCCAATGATAACATTTTACATGCAAAGGAAATGTTTGCTCTAGTTTCCATTTACAACTGAATTCAGACTCTCTCACATTCCTATGGCCCTAGTTCAAATAAACTTTGATTTGGCACATTAAGAACTGGGAAAGCACAACGTTTCTACTGAGCCACACCTGACAATCCTGTATGTGTGTCATGGAAGAGGCAGATCACACCCTTCTATTCTTGTGGTTTCAATTAAAGGCTGCAAAAAAGCCAGGTGGATGACAGAAACCCTCCAATGTCACGTGCTCAGAAAGCAGATTGTGAGTTTGCAGCATGATTGCTGCTTCTGTGGATCCTCTGCAAGAATCACTTTCTAGAGACTGAAACATGAAAGACTCAGCATGACAAGCTGCTGTTTCCAGTCTGCACACAGCCACCAGCAGCTTTGCAGGCCTGTTACTGGGGGTTTAATGAGGCACAGGGGGAGCACACTTGGCTCCCGATGCCTCAAGTCTTCAATTCTCCACCTCAATCAAGTGCCCCCAATTCAAAGTCGGATTTTTCTAATTAGCCAGTCGGCACACTGAGTTAGACTGAGTGTGTGGACAAATGATTGTAAAATCACCAAATTCAATGCAGTATATACTTATAAGTATAATTTATCAGACTTATTTATGGTAGAAAAAAAAACAATGAATAAATAATGAGTCTATCAACAACTTGAGGGCTGAAAAGATTCAATAAAACATTTTACTCACAGTCTGACAGCAAAGTAATGTAGTCTGTCATATTCAGACCTTCAAAGAATTGTTTAACTCTTGAGTTTGTGGCGTACAGTTTAACATTTGTCTCTCTTCCCCTGTCCATGGCAAACAGATGGCTGAGGACAGGATGAATTGAATAGATAAATTCTCATTCCCTACCCCGGAGCTGAGTTAGAGCTACACATTCATGCCGTGCCCTACTATCCACTGACAGTATGAGGGAAGCTGGACTGAAACGGAACAAAGCGTTACAAAAGTGGGATGCCTACTTAAAAGCTACCAATTCATTTGTTATCTTACCTCCTCTGACTGTGAAAGGGTGCAAGTGGATGAAGATGAATAAAGTGCCCACATAGACCCAGGCAGGGGTCCCTCGTCCACATGAGCGTAGCATATCTTCTTGGATGTTCCCTGCCTCTCTTCTTCTCTGTGTACCACTCTTTTCTGACCCTGCCTCTTGTTGCTGTGTCTTTATATCGTGTGCGTGCAGAAAGGTGTGTTGCTGCCCCCTTTGTGGCTCCCGGCTCCCCGTCCCGCACTCCTTATGTAGGACGCTGGCCTTTCCCTGGTGCATCTCGCAACCCCACAGACTCCATTGATTGGTGGAATCTGGCAGGGGCGTTGCTATAGCGACAACTTTGATTTTTGTATTTCTCCCTTTCGGATGTCACATGGCATTGATCAATAACATTTTTTTTTCATATATTTTGTTTCACTAGGGACTATAGGCACAATAAGCATTACAAATAATAATTATAATGGAATTCAGAATGCAACATTTATCTGGACAGCAAACATTTTCTTTGTGATATGTTTACTACCATCTGTGTCCTTTATTTTGTCTATTACGGTAATTAGAGTAAATTGCCCTTGAGACAATCTGTCAAAGCTAATTGAGATTCTAATATGAATGACCAACTCAAATTGCATGATCCAATTTTGTCAGCAGGCAGAAATCACTTCTCTTATGGCGTGTTCGTCAAAGTGATGCGAGGATAATTTCATAGCTCCAGCTATCAATTTAAGGTGGGCACTGTTTATCAAAATTCACCTGCTAATCGCGATTAAGTACTTTTTTTTTTTCCCCACTGCAATTCTAAATATGTTTGTGTAGTTTTTCATGTGGTTCAAATTGCGTCGTGCATCATTGAGTGCATATTGGATGCCGGTTTCATCTCGAACCTTGTGCAGGCTTATTGAACATGTGTGATAAAGACAAAGTTCAGCTGAATATGGAGTTAATGTTGCTGCTGGCAGGGAAAGCACTAACCTCAGAGCTATGATAATCAATATGAAATGATGTAACGCCACATGGAGCCAGAAAGTCACGCGTCCTAAAATAATACAATAAGAGTGAGTCAATGGTGCGATTCCTGTTAAAATCACCCCAAAAAGATCTACTCCCATTAGTTATGTATACTCGTCATCTCCCACAATCTCTCACTCTACCGTGCTCACTGTAGGGCAGACACGGAGACGTTATCAAAAAAAGAGAATTGGGCTGGTGGAGCCCTGAGGGCTGCCAGGCTGCAGTAACAATGCAGGAGATGAGACATGCTGGGAGACCCCAACCTGAGCCACTGCTATGAATAGCCTGACAGGTTTGCAGAGGAGAGCAGCGCTGAGGTGCCCTAATGAAGCATGATGCAAAAAAGAAAAACTGAGCTTGACAACAAGGACAAGGCATTTGGATCATATACAGTGGCATGTTCTTTCCGCCTGGTTTGTATACCAGCCAAAAATGGGGAGCTGGGTGCTAAAACAAGACTCAGCAACTGGAATTTAAATTAGAATAAACCCAAAGTCATTTTTACGTGTGCATGTGAAAAGACGACGTCCTTCATTGAGGTCACACTGGTTTCTCCTTTGAGATGAGCTCCTATGAAGAATCCGCTAACGGGACTAGAGTGCAAAGGAATGCATTGATGAGCTGCTGGGTTTGTGCAGAGAGCGCCCCTCGGGACAAGATCCATTGAGGGGATCGATGAACCACGGGGGCTCCATCACACAGTATAAACAATAAGTTTAGTACAGGCTGTACACTAGAATTGGCTCCAGCATGTTGTCCGGGATGACCTCAAAGCCAGAGGGGACACACCAGATAATCAGGCTGCCTGACTATAACATCTATCCAACCAACCATCCATATTCTACCACTTTATCCTCCACAGGGGGGTCGCGGTGGGGTGCTGTGCCAATCTCAGCTGACATGGAGCAATAGGCACCTGGACAGTTCGCCAGTCCATCGCAGGGCCACATATAGAGACAAACAACCATTGACTCTCACTCTCAGCGTGTCCAATTGACCTAATCCCCATATTGCATGTTTTTGGATAACCACATACTTTAGGAATATGTTATGCTATTATGGCTCCAATTCGTAGTATGATGATATGACATGCATACTTTTTAATCAACCTGTAAACAAAAGGCAAATTTCCATATCTGTGGACATACAAGATGGGGGTCATGATGGGTAAAATAATCTGAAAATGTATGTTTGTAGTTGGGATTTGAAGGTAGACAGTGATGATATTGTTTGGACTTGTTGTGGGAGTGTACTCCAGAGTTGGGGGGCAGAGCGGCTGAATGACCTAAGTCCCATTGTGGACAGACGGGCAGGTGCTATGGAGAGGAGGGAGGCTGAGGAGCAACAGAGAACGCAGGAAGGTGTGGAGCAGGTCGGTGAGATATGGAGGATATGAATGTTAATAGAAGGATTTTGAATTCAATGCGGAAACGGATGTGGAGCCCGTGAAGTTGTTCAAGGACGGGATGATATGAGTGGCTGAGTTCTGAACCAGCTGAAGCTTATGAGGTTTATTGTATTGTTATCAAGCACCATGGGCATCGAGATTGATGTTGAATCTGTTTTTAGGAAAGCACAACAACACCTCCACCTGCTGAGGAAACCGAGGACTTTTAATGTTAGCGCACACATTTCAACTCTGGATTCCACTTCACTCATTGAATCCATCCTCACTTTCAACATTACATCCTAGTACAGCTCCCTCTCCACCAAAAATAAAACTAAACTCTCTATCTATAAACTCTATCTGACAATTTTACAACTTGTTAATTTTACTTAAAATGAAACAATTCTAGTCTGATATATAACTTGACAGCAAATACTGCATATTCTTCACAATTCTTCATGTGCAACAACCACTTTATGATGCAAAAAACACAACGTTTTCATTGATTTTGATATTTATGCCAGTTATTTAAGCACGCTTCAGATGTAGGAGAGCCACGGCTTTCTTTTAAAAGCTTAACAATCAATGGCTTTAGTCAATGCTTGACCTCCACAAATATCAATATTAAGCCCTATGTCGTTATGTAATCCCAGTTTAAAAACCAAGGTGAAGACCTATAACAATGTTTTCCACCAGGTGGCTCTGCAAACACAGTCTGCTCTCCTCTGACGACTGCACCAGCTGCAGTACACATATTGTTTTCTAATGTGAGGCAAACATAAGTCACATATTGTTGTAATGCATGTACATTGAGAGCGTTTTAATACAGTGAAATAGATTTGAATTGTTGTACAATGTCACTGTTTACAGGGCATTGTTTTGTTTTTTTTATCCCCCCCTAATAAAACCTTTAAAGTAGGCCAACTCATATGGTGTAAGCTGCTTTGTGAGCAGCAGCAGCAGCAGCTGATCATTTCACAATGAAATCATGAAACTGATCCAATCACCCTGTGAGAGGACCATTAATCATCAGTCATCACTGGTGACAACGCTCAGCACAGGTGACACAGCCTCCTAACAAGTGGAAGTGACAGTGGAGAGGTGAGTGGTGCCTTTGTTTGTATGGAAATCGCCTAAAACAAATAAGTAGGGCAGCTAGGTGCTAATCTCACACAATATGCAAAGCTGCAAACGCCACACAGGCTGATGAAGGAAGAAGTTTGACGCAACTCTGGAGAACTAGTACGTTATAAAGATTTAGAGATATATAAGATTTAATATATAACAAAACAAAAAACAAAAAAACATAGCTGACTGGCTGTTACGATACCTACACGCGACTGTCAGTAAGTCGATGACAATATGTTAATTTAAAAGCGAGAAAGTGGGTAGATGCGTGACTGGAAGCGGGGGGGGAAAGAAAAGTGATTACATTACGAAGGTCCTTGAACGCACCGACATTGTTTTTATAATTTCTCAGGAGCAAGAAGAAGAAAAAAAAGGAATAAAGAAAAAGATCATTTCGGATAATCTACTGGAGTAAAACACCTGCTGGAGCTCAGTCCAGGTAAGAAAAAGCCCTGTTGGAAAATCACACAGTTAAACTGTAATTACTTTCATACTTTCAGAGTGTTTTGCGCTCTGCTTAATTGTGCAATTTGACTTTATAGTTTATCAATGCATTATTCAATTCAAGACGCCGTGATATTAACATTTACAATGAGTTATTTAAGCTAACGTCAAGGCAAAAGTGATTGTACATAAGATTGACTTTTTCTTATTCTTCTAATTAATAATAATAATAAACTGATTGATAGCCCACCCAGGGGCGGTGTCTCAGGATGGTGTCTCATGATAAAAGTGATGTCTCTGTAAATTAAATGGTACAGCATAACCACACAGTGTCTGATCTATGAGTCAGTTCCACCACAGAGACATAATTAAAAGCAGACGAGACTTAAAGCTTTAAGTCAGGGGTCTCAAACTCAAATGACCTGTGGGCCACTGACTGTCTGTCAAGTAAAAAAAAAAAGCCCAATTTTTTTGGGAAAAACAACAGTTGCGGTGGACGTTATGAGCTCAGAATTACATATCAATATGCCGTATTAATTCCTTTTTTTATATGTACTCTTGCCTCCTGTGAGCTTTTCTGTCTTCTATCCATTATTCTGTACTTTGGTCCACTGTGTTTGTTTTGTGCTTTACAAATAAAGTTGGATTGGATTGGATAATTTCAAAATGTAAGTGTTTGTTTTTATATGAAACAATAAAAAAAAAACATATTTATGATGCAAAATTAATCTATTCATTTAAAAATAAAAACATATAAAAATGACTCGTTACAACTTGATATTGTTTGGAGGGCCACATGAAATCGATTGGAGGGCCACATGTGTGGCCGTGAGGGCCGCCAGTTTGAGACCCCTGCTTTAAGTTGTACAGTATCTCTTGGATTCAAGAACGGGCCCTTGTTTAGCTCACACAATACTTCAAATAACTGAGAGCAGTTTGTTTGTGGATGGTATTGTTTGTTCACTGTGTTGTGACATAGTCATAATAACCTGCTTTGGGCGTTTTTTGTTTTTCTTTTCAGGTGCTTGAAAAGTGTGTACATTTCTATTTTAATATTCAAAAATGCAAATAATAAACAGTGCAAATATTCCCCCTCACCCCCCAAAAAGGGAAATCTACAGTTAAGTCATGGACCTGACCAGCGCTCCAAAGGGATGTGGTTCCAACATCAGCTCCATATATTACAACCTGTGTGACCTGACCAAAGTGTGGGGGATCGTGGTGGAGGCCATCGCTGCTGCTGGCGTGGGGGCCTGCTTTGTCCTTTTCATCATCCTTATGGCCTGCTTGCCACTGGTGACGGACACAAATAGAAAGGGTACGGTGGTGCTGCAGTCTGGCATCCTTGTCTTCACTCTGGGGCTCTTTGGGCTCACTTTTGCCTTCATTGTGGGCCCATACTCTACCACCTGTGCTGCACGCAGGTTCCTGTTTGGAGTACTGTTTGCAGGATGTTTCGCCTGCCTGGCAATGCACGGCCTGTGGCTTGCCCTGCTGCAGCGGAGGTGCCGGGCACCCAGGAGTTGGATTTTCTGCCTGGGAGCGCTGGGTTTGTGGCTGGTTGAGGTGATCATCAACACTGAGTGGCTTATTATCACTGAGGTCAGGCCAACGGGAGGTGTCATTGCCCCCAACTTGTCTTGCAGCATTGCCAACCAGGACTTTGTGATTGCACTCATTTATGTAATGGTTCTGCTGCTAGCTGTGGTGGTGATGGGTGTGCCCCCACTGGTGCACAAGCATAAGAACTGGCGCAGAGACGGTGCTTTCATCCTGGTCACAGGCCTCCTCTCCATAGCTATCTGGTTAGCCTGGATTATCATGTACATTGCCGGGAACACACTGGCCGGGAACCCTAGCTGGGATGATCCCACACTGGCTATTGCTGTGGTGTCAAATGCCTGGGTGTTCCTCTTCCTCTACACTATCCCAGAAATGTGCTTACTGACACAGCAAGAGTCTGACAAGGAGGAGCTCCATGACGGAGAACACGTCTACCCTGCCAGGAGCCTGGTTTGTGACAACATTCTTAAAGAGCCGGAGACACGCCACCAGAACGTGTACCTGGATAATAAAGCTTTCACTATGGATGAGCCTCCAACAGGTACGGCATGACGTATATTCAAACTACAGACCCCTCCCTTTCCCAAGTGCATTAAGGAAAATTAGGTAACCATAGGTTTTTCCATTCAGGCTGCTGTAGAAAACAATGGCAGTGCAAGTTAGCAGCCTCCATAAGCAAGGCTAAACGGCAGAAAAAAATGCATATTCAAAAACAAGCGAAATCTGCTAAATGTTACACACTGGACCTTTAAAACTTGTAACTTCTAATTAAAGCTCACTTTACGGACACAGTTATAAAATACCCAATAAACACCACAGTCCTCTCAGTTTCGAAAATGAATGCTTGTCGGTCAGTGTGAAGGAAATTACATGATGTCAGTCAACAACTTCAGAGCCAAAGGGTCCAACTGCAAGATTAAACTTTGCTCAAGAACAAAAAAATAACAAATTATAGCCAATTGAATATTTAGCAGCATGACGAAACAAACTCCTCTATAATGGATAAAATCTCACTAATAATGGACCTTTGAGGACAGTTAATCAAAATAAATCAGTGTTTCTTTTTTTTGGAGCTGTTTTTGAACACTCATCACTCATCACTCTTCACATCATCTTCTGTCTTTTTCTTTGACAGTACCCACAAAGCCTGTGTCTCCATATGGGGCTTACAATGGTATGGTACGAAGTTGTGTGTACCAGCCCACTGAAATAGCACTGATTGCCAAGGCTCTGTCAAAGGTGAGTACCTGCGTGAATGACATAATCTTTCTTCTTGTCATCACGTCTTAAGTAATCAATTCCTTGCATGTTTTTATAGACGGAGCAAGAAGCAATGATCTCTCGAGCAGCATCCCCCTCTTTGAGTCCAGGAAGTAGCAGCTCCCTGCCTCATGCTGCCAACTCCTTGCCCTCTTGAGGGCAGAAACGGGGAGACCGTCAAGAGCTCAAAGCACACTCGGTTGTTACAGCCATGAAATAATCTCTACCAAGAGTTTGTTAAAGCGAACCACAGCTCTTAATAACAAATGTATCATCTTTGTAATTCCTTAGGAAGATGCTTTAGAAACATGTGGTCGTTACCCCACAAGATAACCTAGCTTCTCTCAAAGACGTCATCATTGTATCACACTTTATTTTCTCAGTTTGTGCACTAATTGTTTCGTATGTAGAGAAGCTTAGAGTCATAACTACAAGAGTGGTGAAGTAGCGGACTTTCTCAGCGCAGTTTCTCTATTTTATTTCCTTTCTTACAAGTACACCTGTAAATTACAGCTTCTTCTGTCAACTGATCAGCAGTTTTGCTCTCCTGTTGCCTCACTCACGGGGCTCACATGAAACAGAGCAACACATGTATGTGTCTCTGTGGGAAAGCAAAGACTTCGTCTTTCATCAAGACGAGGCTAAAGTTCAAAAGACTGTCGACTGTTGTGTGCGGTCTAAAGTTGGCATCTATCATTGACAAAAGCTGCGTTGTGATAACATTGGATTTTGTTTTGTTACAATTTGCTGACTGTGACTGTTATTGCTATTACATTGGGTCTTGAATTGACTGGACTTGTAGTGTCTTTGATTTATTAAAAAGATTACATTGTATGTAAATATGTAGATAGTAACTCATTAAAGCTATAAAGTTTAATTACATCGTGTGAAGCGGTTGGATGCATGGGTTGTTCAACAGCTCATAAGGAGGCAGCCAGGAAGGTGCCAGGTACTAAATGATAACCATCCACACTGCAAACAAACATCAAATATTTACATATTTTAGCACGACAGGCTTGTAGGGATCAACATGAAGTATAGTTATATTCTCAACTATTTGAGGTGGCACAGAGAGTGATATGTGGACATAATACAAGACACTCTTCACAATTTTGAACATTATGCCTAATCATCCAATCAATAATCTGAGTAGAGCCAAGTGCAGTCATGTTGAGTTTGGAGTATTTTCAAAGTTATTTAATGGAGAACGTAATAAAAAACCTCATAGTCTGCCAGTAGCAGCAGTAAGAGGCTGCCAGAATCGATCCCAGCATGCAGGTTTGCTGCATGGCAAATCAGAAAATCAACACTGTGCCCACAAAAACAGACACTCATCCACATACTGACTGAATGTGAGTGTTCTAAAATTGAACAGTGAAAATTAACTTTGTTTTAGACAAAAAAAAAAGCCTGGGTAATGCTCTGTCATCACACACACAGAAACTAGTGTGAGCTGTGGCTGCCTAGCAGCAGGCTGAGTAGGCTCAATCCCTGCGACTCCCTCATCCTGTACCGTCAGCAGCTATGAACAACTAGAAATACGACGGATCAGAAATGTTCAACAGCACCCGTTAAACCCCAGCATATATCAGACATGGAGTTTGATGCATAAAGCTGCAAAAATAATATTTAAAAAGGGTAAGGGAAAGTCTATGCAAATAGTTTCTAACATTAACATGTATATTGACATGTCAGTTACTGTGTGCAGGATCCCACAATACAAACACATGAATCCCCATCAGTGACTTCATCTAAAGTCTATTAGACATTACTTCCTGATCAGTGATCCTCTTTCCATGACAGGCAAGGACCATAAATCCCCTGATATTATGAATAGCTGTCTTGTGCACATGGACACGGCTGGTTTCATGACCAGTGGTGGTTGGGCTCAGCTCAAGAGATTCAGCAGCACTACCAATCACAGGCAGCTGTCCCCACTTATTGCATTTTCTTGTCACTGTGACAACCCTCAGAGGACAAACACAGACGAGGAACAACTCACTGCTCAAGGTGAACAAACAGAAATAACTGAGCCCACAGTCCAGATGGCATTTATTTCATACTACTACTAGATAATGCCATCTGGTGATAATATTCATTGGTCACTATTGTAACAATTGTAATGTTTGCCTTTTGATCTGGGATGCTTTAAAACCTTTTGAAATATCAATTACACAAACATCTGACTTTGTAGTTTGCCCCATAGGACCAATATTTAAAAGACCTAGTTAATGAAGGTAAACCTTTTAAGCATTACTTATGTCAACAGCGGTGGCTCTAATAAGTCGTTCACGTTTAAAAAGGCTAATGTTATTTATTTATCCAGTGGTTCAGGCTCTCAGCGAGGTACAAATAGAACAATGTATTAATTCATTCTTTGTTTGTTTTTTTACATTTTGTTCCCCCCAAAAAAACGTTTGCTGTTCAAGTTTAAAGATGGTTCTTCCGGCAGAAAACGGCAGGCATGCAATGTATTTGCATAGAGCCTATCAACAGCAAGCTAATTCAAAGTGTATGGGGAAAGCTGAATAAACAAGTAACGTGTTATTCGAAGTTGTACATGGACTTGGTGGTAAAACTGTTCTTCTGGCAGCTGAGGATTAACAAGTTACAAAGACTCTAAAAGTATTACTCTGTGACAAACCCTTTTATTGCTCAGGGGGGGAAAAAAATGTACATTTCCAGCTGCTAATATGCTCAGAAAAGCTTCAGAACAGTTATGTGACTTAGTAAAAATTGATTTATTACTTTAATTTCGTTGTTTTTATTTTACTTACTAGTATAAACTGCACTGAATTCTGCTCTGACCTATTGCAGGACACAGCATAACATATCCTTAAACCTACATGTAAACGATGAAATGGTATACAACCAAAAAATACATTTATATGTTATGTTGCCTCAACCTCCCATATGTGGAACCAACTCATGTTCACAAGAGAAGCACTGCCATCTAGTGGCACTACAGAAAACAATCAGGGATTGATACAGAATATTCCTTGATAAAACCTTTATAAATTTTATTGTCCAAATATCACAACACTAATTATGTCAGTCGAAAATACAACGATAGGAAGTCAACAACAGCTCCCCATCTGCACATACTTCACAGAATGGTGATGAGCTACACGAAATCATTATAATGTCCAATCCTCTGTTGAACTGTGATCATTTAAGTGGGGGAGGTTTAACTTACCTCAACTGTGGCCTGTGGATGCAAATGTTTGCTTCATTCCCTGATGGTTAGCTTCACTGTGGTAAATTACAGTAACCCTCTGGCATATAGCACCCAGAGTCTGCTGATCTTACAATCTGTCTCAGTTTCTGAACATCTCTGTTCAGTGCAGTTACTCTCACTGTAGTTAAGGAATTATATTCCCCAAATAAACTGATGTGATTCATCACAGGCGGTTCTCTAGGTTTTATGTTTTTGTTTTACAGCCTGGCTGGCAGTCATGTCCACATGCTGCTGCTGTTTCTGTTTCTTCAAATGACGGTAGGCCTCCACTGCTCGCTCCCTCTCCTCCTCCATGATTCTCTGTCTGGCCATAGAGGGCTTAGCTGTGGATACTACTGCATTGCCTAGGAGAGAGTTCAGAAGCAGTCCCTTTGTAGAATTCTGGTAAGCAGAGTAGAACAAGTTACAGTTAGCCACTTAGTCAAATTACTGTGATATAGGGGTAAATCAACAAAGCAGTTACCTTTGATGTGCCTTGAGCTTTCCTAGGTTTGATGTTCAAAGACGGGGGGGCCATGGAAACCTCCCCAAATGGAACATGATCTAAACATCAAAACCAGCATTTGTTTACACAAGACATGTTAACTGTAGCAGGTTTAGTGCTGTATAATAAGGTGGAAAAAAAACAACTCATTACAGCTGCTAAGCATTAAATACAGACATATAGACCTGACAAATCTTAATCTACTATTCAATATTTGAGCTTTACAGGAATGTTAGGTAGTAATACAATGTATTTTCTATTGGCTATTCCTATAATATCCCCATACTGCACAGAGTCAAATAATATTCCATTTTAAATAACCCTGGATCAGAAATAGTAACAATTTTACTTCTAGGACAATCCACAAATAATTAATTAAGAAATTAAAGAAATCCAAGAATCTTATCACACAGAGCAATAGTTGCAGCAGCCTTCTGTCAACTAAGACAGTGAGGTGACTCAAATCAACACAAACAATAGAAACAAAAGATTTGGGACAATGTACTTTCTGAGCTTAAAAGAATATACATTTGGCTGGTATCTGAATATTTTTGTGATCAGTCAACTACAATGCGAAATCCAAAAATTAATAAATAAATGTACAAAATTGCAGACAATCACAATGATTATCCATGCGCATCGATTACCTACCTACAAACATCTCCTTTTCCATCATGTCCTCTTTTCTGTTCAACTTTTTCAGCTGTAGTCTCTGTAGTCTCCCTTTATCATACCTGTGAGAAGACATTAGACTTTTATAATCCAAGACAAGTACGATAACATGATTTTGAGTTGACGTTATTAGAACCAGAGACCACACATTGCATAAAAGCAGAAAATGTTTTCATCTCTCAGTTGTCCCCATGGCATTTGGTTACTGATTTGGATTCAGTTGGTACTCACTCCTTCTTTTTCACAGACTTGCCCTTGTCGACAGGCCTCTCCTGTTGGTCTGCATCCAGCTCAGGCTTTCGGTCTACCTGGTTCTTAGTAAGAAACAGCACATGTTTGGCCGCATTGTCCATGCGCCGCAGATATGCCTTCTCACTTTCATGCTTTCCCCTCTTAAAATGCGGCACAGGGATTTCTCCATCCTCTGACTCGTCTGGTTTGCCTTTGGATGAGATGGCTGAGGAAGACAGAAAACAACTTTCTTAAAATCTATACAACAAAGTCGTGACTGAAGAGCACAGACCTTTGCTCGATTATTTTTTTAACTCACCTTCTCTTAGCTTTTTAGATTTTATGGATCCCGTTTTCATTTGATCCTTGCTCTTGATTATCTCGCGCAGCCTGAACGGGATGTGTTTAAGATGGTCCATTTCTTTGGCTTTCTTTGGTTTGCCATCTCGCTTAAGCGTCTTATCGCTGCAATTCATACATAAAATGAAGTGAGATAAGGACAAGTTAAAGCTAAAGTTGGCAACAATTACAATATGGTGGATGCCAATTATTGTAAGACACAAAATAAATAGTCCGGATACATGCATTATGAAAAAAAAAACGGCAAAAGAAGTTAACTGCAGGCTAATGTCATCTCTTAAGTATGAGTTTAACATTTCACTTTGGTTAGCAGCGAGCTTATGGCGCTAATAACAGCTAGCTAGCACTTACTCCTTTGCCTTTTACACAGTTAGCTTCCTTATGTTACCTCGCGTGCTGTTTAGACTTGCCCCCTCTTTTTACTGGCTCGTTGGCTTTCTTCGTATTCTTCCCCATGTTAGTTAAATGTGTATGAATACATTCAGACAAAACAACAACACATGTGGGACAAGCGTCGTATCAGCCCTTTCAACTCTGAACCTTCACCTTAGACAAAGAGGGGGCAAGGAATGAAGGAAATGAAGATGTCTCACTCTGTCAACTTGTCGGGAACAACGTAGACGTAAAGTTGGCGTATCTTATGTCGAGGTTTAAGGACAGGGATTATATCTTGTAGTGGTTTAACGAGTGTTTCAAAATGTACACCATGTAAAATACGGAATGGATCGCAATCTAAAAGGAGGACGAATTCTGAGTGGAGTGATACATCTAAAATAGTACACGATCTTTGCTCAGGAGGCCACTCTGATTTGCTAAACCCAACAGTTGCAGTTTTCAGTTGCCACCGCTAGATGGGAGTGTAGTAGTAGAGAGCAAGAGGATATGTTACATGACATGTGGGAAAGAACGTTCGATATTTAAATTAATAACACAATGCAAGGTGCACCAAGAACTGCTCTAAAAATAAAAATAAAGGGAATAAAAACTACCCAGGTGGAAAAATAGATAGTGATAAATACCTAAAAACGAAAACACGAATAAATACATAACATGAATATGTTCAACAAGTGTATATGTAGATATATATATATATATGTGTGTGTATATATACATATATACATATACAGTATACACATAATGTTTGTGTGTCATGTTGCATGTCCTTTGTATGTCACGTGTGTGTGTGTGTATGCCTGCCATTAATCATGTTGTGGGGACCTAAATCTGTTTACACAGTCAAAATATGTGGAGACTTGTCTACCTTGTGGGAATAAAAAGCAAGTCCTCATAAAGTCACTTATCAAGACATATTGTATGGTTAGGATGAGGTTATGGTTCTTGTATATGTGGCTTTGTGAGGACCAAAAAATTGTGAGGACATTTTGACTGGTCCTCACATCTTTAAAGGCTTTTTTAGGTGGGACCTGGTCTTGGGGTTAGGGTTAGGTGTGTGCTGGTGAAATGAAGCTGCTGCTGCTGTTTGTATGTTCACAGTCCTGTAGAAATGACATAATGTTGCTGATGGTAGGCAGATAATGAAGCTCACGGAACATATTCTGAGCAAATCCCTTTGCTCCAGACCAGGTTGTGGAACTGTGCAAATTGCATGTGCACACTGTTGTTCTAAAATCCACAGCATTTGTCTTTGCTGTCATGTGTCTGTTGAACATCAGGAAATGAATATCCCCTCAGCTGCCTGTCAGCCAATATTGCATGTGCAGCTCCACGTGAATGTGAAAGACATATACATGTGTAAACAAGTGACGAGGAGCCTGCATTTTATTGGTTGGTAGAGTCATAACCTTCTCAGTCTGTGGCATATATAATATTGTGGCATATTTTATTGCGCTCCACTCTGTACACATACATTGTGATGATGGCGAAGGTTTTGCTAAAGTTGACTTCCAAAACTTCTTCCACCTGCAGAAAATGTGATCATGTAAATAACAATGTATTGTCTTGTTGTGTTGGGGCAGATTCACCATCTGTGTCTTCACAGTGTTCTGATTATGGAGGCACTGTATAGCTTAGAGGCTTTAGCTGTTTAATAAGTGATGGGAGCATGAGATTACAGCAGACTCTGCTCTGTAGAATTATTAAGATGTTAACTTGTTTAGAAATGTTTGAATAAAGATTACAATAGTTTGCCAAATTATTGTGAACCAAAAGTCAAATAAGTGACTCTGAATATCCCATTGTAGCTTAAAGGACTGTAAAATGAATATGGATGTGGGCAAACCTGAAATGAAGATGGAAAGCAAAGCTCCCCTCAGAGCCACAGGTCCTGTATCCCTGTGCAAGTCCACAAAAGTTCAAATAGAGGAACAGCCGCCAGTTCAAGAGTAAGCCTCCTAAGAGGGGCGTCATCGGGTATGTCAGTTTTTTCCTGACCTCTAAAGAATTTTAATAGAAACCACCACCATCCACCGTTAAGGTGAATCTGTCTCTCTTTATCAGTTTTGGAGAGGAGATCCCAGGAATGGAAGGTCTTGGCACTGGTATGGAGAATTGGCAGTTATGGAATCACATTTAAACCATGTAGCCTGTCCTTGTTTTTGCTCTGACCATTTTTTATTTTCTTTTTAGACATCACTGTAATCTGCCCGTGGGAAGCCACCAATGGGACCTGATGGGGCTTTCAATGCCAGTCGGAATCATCAATCGTGGCTTGATGTAAAGTATGTTAAGTGTATATTGTGGATGCTGATTTTTGTCCAAGTTGTTTTATACATTAAATCACAACCATGTGCTATGGAAGCTGTAACTTTTTTTACTGGCTTTAGGTTTCATTACAACTTTCAGCATACATCATACTGTTGTAATCAAATGCAGAATAAAGTTTGACCTTTTTTTTAAAAAAAACAAAAAACTAAAGGTTTTTTTCCTTCCTCCTTATTTTCCTCTTTGATAAACTGAATTGTTGCTGTAATCAGACAATGTCAACATGTTTGAAACATGACGTTATCTTTATTGCACTGCTTTGATCTGTCCCTTTTTTTAAAAAAAGAACTGTGCCATATTGTGATCACACAATGATCATGGTTGTGTAAAGGGTCAAATTCAAAGGGCCTTCCCTGAAACTTATAGAAACAGTTTATGATTAGAGTATAGGATTTAGCGCACATGTCTGTATAGTTGCAAGCTAGTTAGCTTAGCTTAGCGTAGCACAAAGAAAGGACACAGGGGAAACCGCTTGTCTGACTTTGCCCAAACAACACAATCTGCCTTCCAGCTGCTCTAAAGCTCACAAACCAACATGCTGGATGTTGTATCTCCAATAAATATTACACAACAATTCTACAAATGACAAATTGCGGTTTTACATGGAGTAATGTTGTCGCTAGTCTATTGTCTGTTCACAGTTCACCTTTCATCCAGTTCACACATAATCAAATAGAATTTCTTTCAGAAAGATGTTAATGTTCACCAAGAGCTAATGACAACAGTCGCTCATTAAATATGTTTTTATGAGGAAAACAGTTATTGTTAGTTATTATGTTATTAGACCAGTTTTCAACCTTTATGGAGATTGTGTCTGATTTATGATCTAATTTGATGGTCTTTTGCTGAACATGTGGCCAACAACGTGTTTTTCCGGAGAAGTTAAGGTTTTTACAGAAGAATGACGGTATAAGGCACATGATAATTGATAATTAGGTCAAGTGTGACTGACTCACTTGAGGTTTGTAATTTGAATGCCTTACCTTCGATCTCTCTGAAAACCTTGATGTTTTCTTTGCAGAATTAATTATGTCTGTCACCACCCGCTATGTTTTTCACTCCAAGTCAGTAAGGAATACTTAAATATCACTCGTCAGTCTATGTCATAATACTCAGTGCCTCTGTATGGTCTCCAGCAGTCGTGTAGTGATTAACAGAGTCAAAATCTGGACGCCCACTATGACAATGGCGACTGTCCCGATCAAGCCATTGTGCTGCTCGATCCAGCGAGAGATTCCCCCCAGACAGCCACCCAGGAAAATGACACTCTGAGCAGTAAACTCGTCAAGCAGCTGGGCTCCAACACCACACTGAGAATTCCACACTGTGCCGTTTTCCAAAGGGTCCACACAGCAAGTCGCAGGGACGCCACAGGCCAGCACTCCTGGAGCTGAGCAGTTGTAATATCTGGGAAAAGGGGCAAAATGAACAGACTGAGCAGCACATGTAATCCCCAGGCATTCTTGACTAAAAGGTCCTTATGTACTTTTACTTAAAAGTCAGTCGCACTGAACTCACATGTTGACGTCCCAGTCGCGGTAGTTATCTGCCCCGCAGCACTGCAGATTGGACTGGATCTCATCTGTGATGAACCTCAGATCCAGATCATCCTGGTAGTGCACCATGGCGGTCAACATTCCTGACCGGATGTAGTTTCCAATCTGATCCTGTAGACTGTAGAGCATGATGGCAGCCAGCACCTGGGCTGTGACGAGCACCAGCACCAGAGCGGAGAACAGCTTCAGTAAGCAGCAGTTCTCTCTTAACGTGCCCACACAGCCTGTCAGGCAGAGCAAGGTGAGCACAAGGCCCAGAGTCGCAAGTATCAGCATGGGGTCAGTACCGATACTGCCGACCTTCTCCTGAGCAAATGACTCTTTGCTGATGAGGCCCCACATCCCCAGACCGAGAACCACAAGGCCCAGAACTGTGAACATAAAGTTGCACAGGAACAGGAAATATTTGAGGAAATAGTCAATTAAAGAATAACTGTTAGAGTTGTTGTGGTCTTGTCCTTTGGTTGTCCCCGCTTCCATACAATCCGGAGTGACAAGATCAACCTCCTCGGCATCCTCTTTTGCAGAGCTTGCCTTTGGACACAGAGGGATACAGCTATACATATCATAGTTTTGAGAACAAAGAGACAAAGACAGAAACATTCTGTGGCCCTTACCTTTGGTATGAGGGGTGAGGACTCATTCTGTGACTTGTCCCTCCTAAACCACGGCAAAGGAATCCTTTTTATCACCCAATGTCCCCTCATGTTGAGGAGTTGAGATGAACCTCCCTGTGTGTTTGCCTGGTCAGAGTACTGTATGAACAGAAGAGCATGTGAGCTGAGGAGGAGGAGTGACCACACCGTGTTTAACCCCAGGCTGCTTTCTTCATCATGTGAGAGTCACAGTCAGGGGATTACACGGTCATTGTAGCATGAGAGAGACTCTCTCTCTCTAGAAAAAACTTTTAACACAATGTTTACTCAGATAAGCCAGATTGTTCAGCTCTTATTTACTCATTTAATCGGAAACTGTAAATCATAAAAAAAACAAAACAATGCTTTATTCATATATATATCTTCTTTTATGCCATTGTGTTATATGATTCAATATTGTGCTTTGGGATTTGTCTTTGTGTTTTCTTGCTTGTTGTGATTTACACCTTCAGGGCCACCATACAAATGAAATGAAAACTCTAAGCTGTGTGTTTCTCCTACAAAATAAATCCAGAGTTAATGAAAATGAAATAAAACCAACAGTATGTAGATGATGTAAGCTGAGTGTGTGTGTGTGTGTGTGCGTTTGTGTGTGTTTGTGAGTGCATGTGTCCAGAGGAAACAAATAAGAGCATACAGATCCTGCATTTTGATTCAAATGTTGGAGATAAAATGGAGATAAAAGATATTGCTGGAATGACTCATGGCTGCTAAGATACGCAGCCATGAGTGAGTCAATTACAAACAGCATGTGAGAAAGCAGATGTGACCGAGGCAAAAAAAAAGAGGTTGGCTCACACTTTGGCTGCACATGTCCACTGCTGTCATTCTTTCCTCTGCACTGAGAGGAAGAGCTCGACTCCAGATATGAGTCCTGCCATAAATCTGTTATTTTCTCCCACATGTATGTATGTGAATTCAAATAAGAGAACACAGTGGATATTGGAATATATAGTATACATAACATACGTGTATTTGTGGTACTAACTTGTGCTTCGTGTTATTTTAGTTCTCCCATATGTTTTGCCTATAAAATGTCTTTTTCTTCCAAGTATTATACACTAAATGCCACTTTATTAGGTACACCTGTTTGACTGCTTTTTAACACAACTATCTATCTATATTAGGTGTCCTGTGTGCCTAATAAAGTGGCAAGTGAGTGTCTATATATATATATATATATATATATATATGCATATAAACATACATATATCTATAAATCATCAATCTGGCATATGCATGTCCTGCTGTGCAGTCCATCAAAGACAGAGCAAACAATCTGTACCAAAGACAAAACCAAGACAAAATACGTGTTTACTCAAATGTCAGTTATGAGCTAAATAATATGTTAATGAAACAGAAAACGTAGTTGATAGATGAATAAATTGTACTAATCTGACAGCTTTTTCCTCCTTGTGAAAATGCCTTTTATTTATTCTGTACAGCACTTTGGTCCATTGTGGTTTGTTTAAAGTGCTTAACAAATAAAGTTGGGTTGGAAAGTTGGATTGGAAGGTTTCTTGGGATTTAATCAGCATTTCTTTCTGTGGTGTTGCCAGAAATGAAGAAAAGTACAGCACACATTAGGCAATTCTGTCTCCATGTGTTTAAAGTTGGTGCACATGGCAGCAGTCGCTTCCCAGCCAGACTCACTTTCAGTATCTGTCATATTTCAGTACTGTGTGTGCACCAGCACAGGATGCAGCACGATCGTTCCAGTGGAACGAGACTCCGATCTGGAGTCAATCAAAGTTGTAAATTCATGTGATAATGGGCATTTTATTCCTGAACTGTCAAGACAGTAGACATTAAATGTGAATGTGAGTGATACCATACATTTTTGTTGTTGTCCTTCTCTTGGGTCCAGATGCATTTCACAGCCAAAATGTCTGGACTTTAAAGTGAAGAAATCTTTCTCCGACAAACATGTGCTCCCTTCACTCTCCATTAGCAGGCAAACATTAATTATCCAGATTATCAAAGGCAAATTAACGTCAAAAAGGGTTTGAGCTGTAAAAAACTGCTACATTAACATTATTATATTATAACGATGAAATGATTGACGCGTAACAACATGTGTTTTCATTACCTCTCTCCGTATCGTCAAACATACAAGGACAGTTTCTTGCCGGGTTCGCCATTATCCAGATGGAGAGCAGGTTGTATTACAATAGTCGTCAGGAATGCTAAATGGTGGAGCCACACTGCTACACACACACACAAAACACCTCCTCTGGATCAGAGCCTGGGTCACCCTGCAACACTCACAGCAGCCAAGAGTTATAGGCAGCATTGTTAGGGGATTATATGGACCTCACAATTAGGAGTTTGCTTTTTTTTTCTAAAGTTTCCAGATGTTGAGGCTGCAAGACACATTTACTGAGGGCCTTAAGTGGAAACCATGTGTCTGCATGAGCTTTGTCCTCAGTGTGTCCATGCCAAAGACACTGCATCACTTAAGTGGGTGGGAGCAGGTGGTGGGATGGAGCTTTGGGAGTCCGTTATAAGAGAACACTGCCGGGGTCACAGTTACTTAGTGGGTCACTGCTGAAGGATCGTATCACAAGGAGTGTTTTTTTTCCCTCCCAAGGTACTACTTCACTAAAAGGTATCGTAACATCCAGCGCAGCTTGATTGATCTCACATACTGAGTGAGATATTTTCCTCGCATCACTTTCTGCTCCTCTGCAGCACCCGTGTCACTGTCTGTTGTTGTTGTTGTGTGAGGAGGATGAGGATGAAGGAGGCTCTGGTCCTTCTCTGCACGGTCTCAATGTGTGGAGCTCAGAAATGGAAAACCCCACGCTGGGATCCTAAAGGTCAGGGACGTCATTCCACACTCTGTAAAAGATGTCTACCTATACTGTATAAGTGAATGGATATGTGCCTTCACAGTAGTCTCAGTGTAAGTTTCTGTCTTCAGCAGAACACACCTATAGCAGGACCTGTTCCAATCTGACGCAGGTCCTGGACAACTGGAAATTTGCCATTCTAACCCAAATGAAGGACATGCTGATTAATGACCATGCCTCCGTCCTTCCTGAATACAACAGGTGGGTCCCACCAGCAGCATCTGACTGCAGCACAAACGAGCTTGAACAAAAACAGGGATCTTAATGTTCCGCAAACTGTGAAGGAGAATAACAAGACTGTGACGTAAGTGATGTTTTTGAGCGCCACAGTCGCACAAAATTAGGAATTGTGTAACTCGCTGCACTCTGTATTTGACCGCCGACTTGTCAGAGCCAGTAATGTGATATACCACTGCCAAGGTCCTCACAAGGACAACTCCACTTGATTACATCACCCAACTACACTATTCCAGAAGAAATTGGGAAATGTTTCAGCTTCTTCCAGTGATGATTAACGTCTGGCAGACACTTACACTCTGGAGCATGATACCAACAGCCATGGCCGTGTTTGATGTGAAAATTCCTGACTTATTTTAAAAAAAAATAGACCCATATTATTATTTACTTTATGGCTTAATTAACACTGACGTTTCAGTTTGCCGTTACAGCTGTTACTTTCTCTTGACATTAACCTTTTAATACGATCATTTATTTTGAAATATCACCCACACAGGTTGGAATGGTTTCATCTAAAACACTGGTATTGCTACATAATCCTCCGCGTACAAATATAAGCAAATGTCCACGACATTCAAATCATCGCCAGGTGATCAGCTCTGACTTTCACGTGAGCCACTGGACGTTCCAGTGGGAAGGTTTACTGACTGGTCACCCCGATACTAGAGACCACTTATTCACTTCACTCAAATGTCTCTGCATTTGTGCAGGATCCAACCTCTGTCAGATGCTCTGGGAGACCTCTACAAGCAGTTTAACGGTCTAAAAGACGAGCTGGGAAAGCTTACGACAAAGTTTGACAGAGTGGAGGCTTTCGTGGACGACCTTATATTTACTCCGCCGCAGCGACCCGTACAGAAGATTCCCCCAAAGTTTGGTCTGAAGTCTCCTCTGCGGGCTCAGATGAGGGCCCCTGATAGAGGGTTTATCACCAATCCAACAGTGTTCAGAATGAGGAGGAGAGGGCCTCAGAGACCTTAGGCTCTTTACAGTGTACACTTTTTATTTGTTATAAACATTGTTAGACAGGTGTTTATTTTATTTTATTGAGTGTGATGTAATAGGATCACAAGACCGACTTGTGGTTTGTAAATCTCCACATCCTGTATTACCTAGTTGTACAAACATATAACCACAAGGTGGCAGTATTTACCAATTTAATCACTGCACTGTCTGGTTATAAAGTAAAGCAGTGGATTGAAATGTAAAAGCCAATAATATACTAGAGTTAATTCTTCACTTCAAATACAAGTTGTGTGATCTCTTCTCCATTTTCTGTTTGTTTTTTTATGACTATAAAAAACTATTGCACGACCCTTTTGCTATACATGGAACAATTTGATTTACAACAGCTATACAACATCCAACTAGAAATAAAGACAATAAGACAATCCTATATTGAATTGAACACAATTCATCTACTACCCAACCCAAAGTTGCAATCTAACTCAGATCAGTTGTAGTGATGATTCATGTTATTTCACAGTAAATATCTTCTCATGCATCAATTAATCATGCTTTATGAACTGATATATTGATAATGTGACAATGAAAGAAAATTGGGATTTAAGGAGGAAATCCATCAGACTGGTGTGTACAGTATATCACCAACAGACTTGAATAATTAAATATGAGCTTGAATCAGTGACACAACCTGAAGTTTGTGCAGGGAAAGTAAGATGCTATAGAGGAGTGTTGAAACTCCTCCTCCTCTGTGTCTTTATAAGCCTCAGTCTCTCTTGTCACCACACTCCAGCACCCTGCTCACCTCTCTTCCTGACAGTCAGACTCTCTTACACCACACACTGACAACATGCTGGGGACCCTCTGCACTCTCATCACTGCTCTAACATGTAAGACCTTCTTCTCTGTCCTTTAAAAACCCATGTTATCTCCAAACAGAAACCTTTGACTCAAGTGTTTTCTCTGTATGTTGACAGATGTTGATGCAGCGATCGTGCTGACCCAGACGCCTGCTGTCCACACAGTTTCTGCAGGACAAGAGGTTGTTCTCAGCTGCAACATTCAGAGAGATGATGGCTATTCTGCACGGTGGTATAAACAGGTTCCTGGTGGGGTTCCTCAGTATGTTCTGAAGTTTCACCACAGCAACAGTTCACCAAGCTTTGGAACAGGATTCTCTTCAGACCGATTTCACTCTAAATCCTCATCAAACATAGATTACCAGTTCATTATAAAGCGAGCAGAGGCAGGAGATTCTGCTCAGTATTTCTGTAGCACATATGATGACTCTGCTTCTGAACATGTATCACAGTGATTTACACTGTGACAAAAACCTCCTCATTAAACACTTCCTCTTTCTGAATCTCTGACACGTTAGAATAGAAAAGAATAGAATGTAAGACCACATGTGAATAAAATCAACTTAGCACAGTTTAGTATTTTTTTATAAGCCAGAAACAAAATGCAAGTAGTGCTTTTGATATTTGTTTATATTTTCATTGTGTTTTTCTTTGAGTGTTCCAGTGCAATAAAGAGTGCAGATGATAAAATAATGGTAATGTCACAGTCAATAGTTTGGTTTCCTATTGATTTGCTGCTAAAGGTTTGAAACCTTCAGTCTTCTCTAATAACTTGTCAGGAACACAGAGAGGAAGGAGACAAACATGAAATGTACTAACTGTGTGTTCATTGTTACACACTCTGATGTCGTCAGTAAAATCATTCATTCATAGACAGTGTATACAAATGTACATGCACTGTATTTACTGGGATGTTCAAATTGTGTGCACTTGAAGTTTTATTCAAGCTTTGCACATTTGCTGCACATGGAGCAATTTGATGGATCAAAGTCCTGCAGCTGCACAACATCTACCACCATCAGAAGTGAAATATAGTTAATAAGAGGAAAGTGATGATCATGATTAGTTGGTTTAACTTGTGCACTTGAACAACCGCCATCCTCAATAACCCCACTACTATTGCAGGCTTTTATATATAATAAATAATGATGTTTTCCTCTAATCCAGACAGTGATTAGATGTTGCTGTTCAGGTGTGCAGAAACATTATGTTACAAACACGACAGTTTATCACACTTGAATTAATTATATGATTATCTGAGTGAAACTAAGATGAAATAAAATGCTGTTTTTCCTCGTGTGATCTCTTTGAAGATCTTCACATACAACAATGAAAGCTGCTTGTGAACGGATTAAGTTATGATGTAATACATTTGATTATTTAAACATGAACAGAAATGTCAATAAAAACAGCGTAACAATCCAGCAACAGACTAATAAACACTGTGTGCTGGTGAATGTTAAATGAATATAATATGAGATTGATCCAGTGACAATGACGATGTAAGAAAACTGAGCCGAGTGTTGAAACTCCTCCTCCTCTGTGTCTTTATAAGCCTCAGTCTCTCTTGTCACCACACTCCAGCACCCTGCTCACCTCTCTTCCTGACAGTCAGACTCTCTTACACCACACACTGACAACATGCTGGGGACCCTCTGCACTCTCATCACTGCTCTAACATGTAAGACCTTCTTCTCTGTCCTTTAAAAACCCATGTTATCTCCAAACAGAAACCTTCGACTCAAGTGTTTTCTCTGTATGTTGACAGATGTTGATGCAGCGATCGTGCTGACCCAGACGCCTGCTGTCCACACAGTTTCTGCAGGACAAGAGGTTGTTCTCAGCTGCAACATTCAGAGATATGATGGCAATTATGTGAGCTGGTATAAACAGGTTCCTGGTGGGGTTCCTCAGTATGTTCTGAGGTTTTACCACGGCAGCAGTTCCCTAGACTTTGCAACAGGATTCTCTTCAGACCGATTTCACTCTAAATCCTCATCAAACATAGATTACCAGTTCATTATAAAGCGAGCAGAGGCAGGAGATTCTGCTCAGTATTTCTGTAGCACATGGGATGACTCTGCTGTTGAAGCTGTATCACAGTGATTTACACTGTGACAAAAACCTCAGAGAGAAACTCACCACAGATTTCATGAATTCTGACTAAAATCAGTCAAATCAAAGTGAACCTGGGGTGAAAGGCGACTGTTAGAAAGAAGAATGCACAGGAATGTTTGAAAGAAACGCAGCAGTTTTTAGTAAAATAAACAGACTGAGATGTTGACAGTGAAAGTTGGAACGTTTCACTTCCGCTCCCGTCATCAGTGAGAGTCAGGAGGTTTTTGTACAGCCATGTGTACAAACTGAATCACTGTGGTATTCGGACAAGGCACCAAGCTGATTGTGGCGGGTAAGTACTTTTCAACTGATCATGAAACAAAAGTGATCTCTGATATTTCACTCACTTTGATGAAAATGAACGTGTTCATTTCTCACTACTTGTTTCAGACATTTAACGGTTGTTTTGGGGAATTTCAGCTTTGTCTTGGTACCATGTTGTGAATTTAACAGAACAAGAAATAAAATGCTTTTTATTTTAGTTTTACACAAACATAGATTTTGTTAGTAGTAGAGTATTTGAATAAATGAGACAAATTTACTTATTTTCACAGTTTCACAGAACAAACCTTTGTAAAATCAGCCTCTTTGTTTCCTGATAAAAAGTATTTTCATTTTAAAAGAACAATGCTAAAACAATTTAAATACCTTTATTTCATATTAGGTTCTTAAAATTAAATGTGTTTTTAGTAGTTAGAGTGAGTATTCATATGGCATAATTATTCACAGTGATACATTTAATCAGAACTATATTAAAAGTAAAATGTGATGTTCCTTTTTGTAGGTTTGCCACTCTCAGTCTGATGAGTGTGTACTTCTGTCTCTATAATGTAACATTATTTTACCAAACGTGATAAAACTCCAAGTCACTTTATCTTTGAACCCATGTTTTTGTAGACATTTGTCTCAGTGATCATATTCTTCATTAGTAAAACAAACATGTGGATATTTTAGATGTATATAATGACATCTGAGCAGCAAACAAAATACAGAGGGACTGCTGTGTTCTTGGTGTTTATTAGACTCTTGGTCATATTTGTGTTGTCCTCCATGTATTTTCAGACTCCAGTCTCCCTCCTCCTGTCCTGACTGTCTTCCCTCCGTCCAGCGCTGAGCTCCAGACCAACAAAGCCACTCTGGTCTGTCTGTCCAGTCAGTCTGTGCCTTTTGCAGATGTGACCTGGTTGCTTGGCGGGAGTCCAGTGAGCAGCGGAGTCTTCACCAGCGCTGCTGCTCACCAACCGGACCAGACTTTCCAAATCAGCAGCCATCTGAGCGTCCAGACGTCAGACTGGAACCAGGATAAGCTTTACACGTGTAAAGTGTCGCTGGGCTCCCAGACGTCAGAGAAAACCATCAACAAGTCGGTCTGTCCCACTGCAGAATAACAGAGGAGCAGAGTGACCATTTAAAACCTGCTTCTTCTTCTGTTTGTGCTGTTTGCTCATCAATATGTTCAAGAGTTTGTCTGCTTGTAATACGTGCTGTGAACATTAGGTGGAGCTGTTGTGTGACATTTGTAACAGTTGCTTAATTTGTTCGATGAAATAAAAAAAACATTGCAATCAAAAACATGTCTGTTTGATCTGATGAAAAATGGAACTTACATCAAAGGCATCTGAGCTGCTAAATGTTTTCTTTTTTAAGAGATTAGAATTTTCTTTTGATATTTATGTCCACGAGAGGAACAGGAAACAGACGATTCCTACATTATATTTATCTGCTCATACATTATTTCAAATAAGCAATGACACGTTGTCAATACATTTCCATTTCCAATAAACTCAGAGTGAATTTTCTATGATTTCAAGTCTTGCCGAACAATCAAATGAGTGGAAACCGAAACTGAGATTTCATCCTCCATCAGTCAAGCATCACCTCCTCCTCCTCCTCCTCCTCCCCAGCATGCACCTGCAGACCTCCTCTCCAGATTTACAGCTTCATGTAAATGAATAGATCATGTTACAGACGTGTGTTAAATGACAGGAAACTGTCTCTGACTCAAAACACACGGCTCTTTTATTTACATTACATGTGGTTCTTACGGACAGTAGATGTCTGTAAATAATGTTCACTCACTTTCAAAGTTTATATCCTGAAAATCAATGACAAGTGTTGACCCATTAGAAGCTGTTAGTAAAGGCAGCAAAGTTACTGAAAAACGATAAAACACAGTTCAATGATTTAAATCCATTGATCATCATGGTTTCACTCAGCGATTTCCCTCCAAAACTCTGAAACAGACCACACAGACATAATCGTAGCTCCTCCTCCGACCAGTGTCTCACTGTCAGTGTTGTATTAAAAGGCTCCTGCTCCACCTCCTCTCCTCATCCTGCAAACCCTCGGCTCTGTCAGCAGTGAGTTCTCCCTGTCTGTAATACAAGGTGGTTCTCAGCACACACTGACAACATGCTGTGGAGCCTCTGCACGCTCATCACTGCTCTGACATGTAAGGAGGCCCACTCACTGCAGCTCTGACCTCGTCTGTGTGTTTCTCTTGACTCCGTGTTGTCTTGTCGTTTCCAGGTGTGAGTGGAGTGACCGTGGTGACACAGAGGCCTCCTGTTGTGACGGCGAGGAAACAAGAGACAGCTTCCCTGGACTGTAATCTGGGGACTGTGACTAACAGTGCTGCTCGCTGGTATAAACAAATCCCAGGAGCAGTTCCTCAGTATGTTCTCAGGTTTTATCATGGTAATAGTTCTCCAACCTATGGCTCTGGGTTCTCCTCGTCCAAGTTCACATGTACTCATCAGTCAACATCAGATTATCGTTTGACCATAAAAAATGTGGAGGAGCGAGACTCAGCAGTCTATTATTGTCAGACGTGGGACAGCTCTGCTTCTGAAGCTGTATCACAGTGATTTACACTGTGACAAAAACCTCCTCATTAAACACTTCCTCTTTCTGAATCTCTGACACGTTAGAATAGAAAAGAATAGAATGTAAGACCACATGTGAATAAAATCAACTTAGCACAGTTTAGTATTTTTTTATAAGCCAGAAACAAAATGCAAGTAGTGCTTTTGATATTTGTTTATATTTTCATTGTGTTTTTCTTTGAGTGTTCCAGTGCAATAAAGAGTGCAGATGATAAAATAATGGTAATGTCACAGTCAATAGTTTGGTTTCCTATTGATTTGCTGCTAAAGGTTTGAAACCTTCAGTCTTCTCTAATAACTTGTCAGGAACACAGAGAGGAAGGAGACAAACATGAAATGTACTAACTGTGTGTTCATTGTTACACACTCTGATGTCATCAGTAAAATCATTCATTCATAGACAGTGTATACAAATGTACATGCACTGTATTTACTGGGATGTTCAAATTGTGTGCACTTGAAGTTTTATTCAAGCTTTGCACATTTGCTGCACATGGAGCAATTTGATGGATCAAAGTCCTGCAGCTGCACAACATCTACCACCATCAGAAGTGAAATATAGTTAATAAGAGGAAAGTGATGATCATGATTAGTTGGTTTAACTTGTGCACTTGAACAACCGCCATCCTCAATAACCCCACTACTATTGCAGGCTTTTATATATAATAAATAATGATGTTTTCCTCTAATCCAGACAGTGATTAGATGTTGCTGTTCAGGTGTGCAGAAACATTATGTTACAAACACGACAGTTTATCATACTTGAATTAATTATGATTATCTGAGTGAAACTAAGATGAAATAAAATGCTGTTTTTCCTCGTGTGATCTCTTTGAAGATCTTCACATACAACAATGAAAGCTGCTTGTGAACGGATTAAGTTATGATGTAATACATTTGATGATTTAAACGTGAACAGAAATGTCAATAAAAACAGTGGAACAATCCAGCAACAGACTAATAAACACTGTGTGCTGGTGAATGTTAAATGAATATAATATGAGATTGATCCAGTGACAATGACGATGTAAGAAAACTGAGCCGAGTGTTGAAACTCCTCCTCCTCTGTGTCTTTATAAGCCTCAGTCTCTCTTGTCACCACACTCCAGCACCCTGCTCACCTCTCTTCCTGACAGTCAGACTCTCTTACACCACACACTGACAACATGCTGGGGACCCTCTGCACTCTCATCACTGCTCTAACATGTAAGACCTTCTTCTCTGTCCTTTAAAAACCCATGTTATCTCCAAACAGAAACCTTTGACTCAAGTGTTTTCTCTGTATGTTGACAGATGTTGATGCAGCGATCGTGCTGACCCAGACGCCTGCTGTCCACACAGTTTCTGCAGGACAAGAGGTTGTTCTCAGCTGCAACATTCAGAGATATGATGGCAATTATGTGAGCTGGTATAAACAGGTTCCTGGTGGGGTTCCTCAGTATGTTCTGAGGTTTTACCACGGCAGCAGTTCCCTAGACTTTGCAACAGGATTCTCTTCAGAACGATTTCACTCTAAATCCTCATCAAACATAGATTACCAGTTCATTATAAAGCGAGCAGAGGCAGGAGATTCTGCTCAGTATTTCTGTAGCACAGGGGATGACTCTGCTTCTGAAGCTGTATCACAGTGATTTACACTGTGACAAAAACCTCAGAGAGAAACTCACCACAGATTTCATGAATTCTGACTAAAATCAGTCAAATCAAAGTGAACCTGGGGTGAAAGGCGACTGTTAGAAAGAAGAATCCACCTCAAGACACAGGAATGTTTGAAAGAAACACAGCAGTTTTTAGTAAAATAAACAGACTGAGATGTTGACAGTGAAAGTTGGAACGTTTCACTTCCGCTCCCGTCATCAGTGAGAGTCAGGAGGTTTTTGTACAGCCATGTGTACAAACTGAATCACTGTGGTATTCGGACAAGGCACCAAGCTGATTGTGGCGGGTAAGTACTTTTCAACTGATCATGAAACAAAAGTGATCTCTGATATTTCACTCACTTTGATGAAAATGAACATGTTCATTTCTCACTACTTGTTGCAGACATTTAACGGTTGTTTTGGGGAATTTTAGTTTTGTCTTGGTACCATGTTGTGAATTTAACAGAACAAAGAAAATGCTTTTTATTTTAATTTTACACAAACATAGATTTTGTATTTGAATAAATGGGAGATATGTACTTATTTTCACATTTTCACACCTTTTATTTCATATTAAGTTCTTAAAATTAAATGTGTTTTTAGTAGTTAGAGTGAGTATTCATGTGGCATAATTATTCACAGTGATACATTTAATCAGAACTATATTAAAAGTAAAATGTGATGTTCCTTTTTGTAGGTTTACCACTCTCAGTCTGATGAGTGTGTACTTCTGTCTCTATAATGTAACATTATTTTACCAAACGTGATAAAACTCCAAGTCACTTTATCTTTGAACCCATGTTTTTGTAGACATTTGTCTCAGTGATCATATTCTTCATTAGTAAAACAAACATGTGGATATTTTAGATGTATATAATGACATCTGAGCAGCAAACAAAATACAGAGGGACTGCTGTGTTCTTGGTGTTTATTAGACTCTTGGTCATATTTGTGTTGTCCTCCATGTATTTTCAGACTCCAGTCTCCCTCCTCCTGTCCTGACTGTCTTCCCTCCGTCCAGCGCTGAGCTCAAGACCAACAAAGCCACTCTGGTCTGTCTGTCCAGTCAGTCTGTGCCTTTTGCAGATGTGACCTGGTTGCTTGGCGGGAGTTCAGTGAGCAGTGGAGTCTTCACCAGCGTTGCTGCTCACCAACCGGACCAGACTTTCCAAATCAGCAGCCATCTGAGCGTCCAGACGTCAGACTGGAACCAGGATAAGCTTTACACGTGTAAAGTGTCGCTGGGCTCCCAGACGTCAGAGAAAACCATCCACAAGTCGGTCTGTCCCACTGGAGAATAACAGAGGAGCAGAGTGACCATTTAAAACCTGCTTCTTCTTCTGTTTGCTCATCAATATGTCGAAAAGTTTGCCTGCTTGTAATACGTGCTGTGAAAGTTACGTAGAGCTGTTGTGTCAGTGTTGCATTCAATAAAAAATTTTCAGTGAAGGCACTGTGTCCCAAACGAGCCTGAGATTCTTTGTGCACACTATAATTAATCCAAAGATAAGATTGACTGGAGCAACGTAGTCAGCACCTCATTCTGCTCAAGGAAGACTCTGTGCAACATGTATTTATTATTCCGTTCTCTTATTGAAGCTTTCTTTAGCTTGTTAAATCACACAAAGTGAAACAGAATGTTCACCCTCAGTCAGTGAAGCATCACCTCTCTACTTCACTTTCTTTTAACTTCCCTATTTTAACATCTCCTGATTTAGCCCCATTCAAACAAAAATATTTTAGCTTATTAGTAGTTTGTGTTGAGACAGGAAACATAGATAGAATAATATACATATAGATATATATATGTACAGTATATACCATAAACTTTTAGAATTTACCGTACATATGTGTGTGGATACTGCAGGAGATTATAGCTTATTGAGATGCAGTAATGATGATATAATGTAAGAAACGTGGTCATTCTTGTCAGACTTGGCTTTATGTATAGAACTGACACAGCTTATATAATATTGTAATGTTTTAGTCAGTTTCTTTCAGTCAGGGGCGTTCCCAAATGAACGCAGATACACTTGTGTTGACACATATTAAACACATTGTTATAAATGAAATGGCAGCATAGTGCACGTGAAGAAACAGGTGTGTAAATAGGCTGAAGCACAAGCTTATTTTGCCTATACCCTATACGTACGTCAATTGAGGCCCAAAGGATCTGATATGGAACTACTGCTCGGACACGAGCGACTGCCTACGTAGTTAAGAGAACGTGTGTCAGAATCAGAATGTACTGTTTTTACTGTGAAAAAAACAGTACATTCTACTGTGGAAGTAGTGACTTTAAGATTCTTTTATTATGGTAACAAGTCACGATAGGTCAAATGCAAAGGTACATTGTGTGTAATGTACTTTTCTTCCCTTCCAAATGTGTTGGAGAACATTTGTAGAACTTAATTTGAACATCGAAACTCATCAAAAAATGATTTCATTTGTCCATTATGAGCTTTCGTAAAAACAAGACAGTCTTGCTCGAGCTGACCCAGCTCTTGATATAGATATAAAAGCAGTTATATACAATACACAATTCAGTGTTTTATAATTATTTTATCTTCATTTTCTGTCAGATTTAATGAGTGGACCTTTCATAATAGTTTCAGCCATCCAACATGTGTCAGTAGGAACAAAAAGGGGAAGTGTTTAATGAGGAGGTTTTTGTCACAGTGTTAATCACTGTGATACCCACTGGTTAGCAGAGCCGTCCCATGTGCTACAATAATAGACTGCTGAGTCTCGCTCCTCCACATTTTTTATGATCAAACGATAATCTGATGTTGACTGATGAGTACATGTGAACTTGGACGAGGAGAACCCAGAGGCATAGGTTGGAGAACTATCACCATGATAAAAAACAATAACAAACTGAGGAACTGCTCCTGGGATTTGTTTATACCAGCGAGCAGCACTGCGAGTCACAGTCCCCAGATTACAGTCCAGGGAAGCTGTCTCTTGTTTCCTCGCCGTCACAACAGGAGGCCTCTGTGTCACCACAGTCACTCCACTCACACCTGGAAACGACAAGACGACACGGAGTCAAGAGAAACACACAGACGAGGTCAGAGCTGCAGTGAGTGGGCCTCCTTACATGTCAGAGCAGTGATGAGCGTGCAGAGGCTCCACAGCATGTTGTCAGTGTGTGCTGAGAACCACCTTGTATCTCGCAAGAGTAAAAAGGTTTGGAGGATGTGGAGAGAAGGTGCTCGACGGGCAATTTATGAACACGACACTGAAACTGAGAGAATGACATGGGGGAGGAGCTTCGATTTAGTCTGTGTGGTCTGTGACTCAGCTCAATTATTTTTCATCATTATGAGGGCCACACGTTTTTCTTTTGATTTCGTATTTTAAGTACAGAATCTCCGTTTTGCACACGTCAGGGAATAAGTGACTTCCTTCATGTGAATAACACAAGTGTGTTTCTGGTCAGACACAGTTGCCTCTTCTTTTTATGAAGGAATAATTTAATAAAAAATATGTATCGCTTGTTCTCTTTCAACATACATTTCTCAAAGTCAGTGACCGAAAGAAGAATAGGCGGCAGCTCGAGGCTTATTTTTGCCTAACCTGACAGAAGGGTTAATGACACAGAGCCTGTTCATTTACATGGAGCTATAAATGAGAGGGAAGGGTCTGCAGGTGCATCCTGGACCGGAGGAGAGGGAGGAGTAGAAAAGTCATGCTTCACTGATGAAGTGAAGAAAACTCAGTTCCAGTTTCTACTTTGACCAGATTTTTTTTATTTTGCAACATTTCATTTGATGCCAGCTGATGGATTTTGATTTAATAAGCCACTCGATCCATGAACACAATTAAAAACAAACATATGCATATGTCCCAGATAAGCATTACAAACACAAGATTTTGATAGCAATGATTTTTTTTTATTATTATTGAGTCTGCAAGTAGGCGATTCAAAGCTGATACAACAGCGCTACCTAATGGTCATCAGGTATATTACAAGCAGACACATTTTGATGAGCAAACGGCACAAACAGAAGAAGAAGCAGGTTTTAAATGGTCACTCTGCTCCTCTGTTATTCTCCAGTGGGACAGACCGACTTGTGGATGGTTTTCTCTGACGTCTGGGAGCCCAGCGACACTTTACACGTGTAAAGCTTATCCTGGTTCCAATCTGACGTCTGGACGCTCAGATGGCTGCTGATTTGGAAAGTCTGGTCCGGTTGGTGAGCAGCAGCGCTGGTGAAGACTCCGCTGCTCACTGGACTCCCGCCAAGCAACCAGGTCACATCTGCAAAAGGCACAGACTGACTGGACAGACAGACCAGAGTGGCTTTGTTGGTCTGGAGCTCAGCGCTGGACGGAGGGAAGACAGTCAGGACAGGAGGAGGGAGACTGGAGTCTGAAAATACATGGAGGACAACACAAATATGACCAAGAGTCTAATAAACACCAGCAGCGCAACAGTCAGCGTGTTTATTTGTTGACATCCTGGCACAATATAGACTAAAAGAAAGACCAAAACTATCTAAAATATTCACAGGGTGATGATAATATTCGAGTATTCGAGTATGATCATAGAAAACAACTTGTTATATCTTTCTTTCTGTTGGGAGAATACTATTGCATTAGAGGAACAGAATGACACATATTTCATACAAAAGTTTGCATTTAACAAACTTGTATTTGAGTTCTAAAATCATTTATCCAGTCACTAAATAGGCCATGTCAAAAAAATACCAAAAACTATTACTATTATGTTACATTTAAAATGACACATACAATTCTTAAGGTTTTTTTTGTTAATTTTTTTTTTTCTAACAGATTGTAAAATGTAACAAAAAAAAGTGTTTTCTTGTCTCCAATCTTTTGAAATACCTTACTATTACCAAACTCTACTTTTGTAGCTATAGATTACACACTTTTAAAACGTTGTAACAATGAACATATTCTCCTTAAAAAAACAACAACAGGGATTTATTTTGTTGAATGATCAGTTGAAAAGTACTTACCCGCCACAATCAGCTTGGTGCCTTGTCCGAATACCACAGTGATTCAGTTTGTACACATGGCTGTACAAAAACCTCCTGACTCTCACTGATGACGGGAGCAGAAGTGAAACGTCCTGTTGAAACCAACTTTCACCGTCAACATCTCAGTCCCATCGTCAGTTTATTTATTCTACAAAACCCTGCTGCACATCTTTAAGGCTTTTATTTTTTGTTTTGTATTTACCATCGTGATCCAGGTTCACCTTTATTTGGCAGATTTCCGGTCATAATTCAGTTAGTCTCAGTTTTCCTACATCAACTAAACTGGATGTTTTTGTCATTTTACATTGTGTCACTGGATCACGCTCATTAAATGAATTTAACATTCACCAGCACACAGTGTTTATTAGTCTGTTGCTGGATTGTTCCGCTGTTTTTATTGACATTTCTGTTCACGTTTAAATAATCAAATTAATTACACCATAACTTAATCCGTTCACAAGCATCTTTCATTGTTGTGTGTGAAGATCTTCAAAGAGATGACACGAGAAAAAACAGCATTTTAAAATCACACAAATAGTGTCTTCAACTGATCTGACGTCACCAAACCATTCTCATTTTATTTCATCTTAGTTTCACTCAGATAATCATATAATTAATTCAAGTGTGATAAACTGTCGTGTTTGTAACATAATGTTTCTGCACACCTGAACAGCAACATCTAATCACTGTCTGGATTAGAGGAAAACATCATTATTTATTATATATAAAAGCCTGCAATAGTAGTGGGGTTATTGAGGATGGCGGTTGTTCAAGTGCACAAGTTAAACCAACTAATCATGATCATCACTTTCCTCTTATTAACTATATTTCACTTCTGATGGTGGTAGATGTTGTGCAGCTGCAGGACTTTGATCCATCAAATTGCTCCATGTGCAGCAAATGTGCAAAGCTTGAATAAAACTTCAAGTGCACACAATTTGAACATCCCAGTAAATACAGTGCATGTACATTTGTATACACTGTCTATGAATGAATGATTTTACTGATGACATCAGAGTGTGTAACAATGAACACACAGTTAGTACATTTCATGTTTGTCTCCTTCCTCTCTGTGTTCCTGACAAGTTATTAGAGAAGACTGAAGGTTTCAAACCTTTAGCAGCAAATCAATAGGAAACCAAACTATTGACTGTGACATTACCATTATTTTATCATCTGCACTCTTTATTGCACTGGAACACTCAAAGAAAAACACAATGAAAATATAAACAAATATCAAAAGCACTACTTGCATTTTGTTTCTGGCTTATAAAAAAATACTAAATTGTGCTAAGTTGATTTTATTCACATGTGGTCTTACATTCTATTCTTTTCTATTCTAACGTGTCGGAGATTCAGAAAGAGGAAGTGTTTAATGAGGAGGTTTTTGTCACAGTGTAAATCACTGTGATACATGTTCATCAGCAGAGTCATCATATGTGCTACAGAAATACTGAGCAGAATCTCCTGCCTCTGCTCGCTTTATAATGAACTGGTAATCTATGTTTGATGAGGATTTAGAGTGAAATCGGTCTGAAGAGAATCCTGTTCCAAAGTCTAGAGAACTGTCACTGTAGTCAAACCACAGAACATACTGAGGAACCCCACCAGGAACCTGTTTATACCAGTACACATAATAGCCATCATATCTCTGAATGTTGCAGCTGAGAACAACCTCTTGTCCTGCAGAAACTGTGTGGACAGCAGGCGTCTGGGTCAGCACGATCGCTGCATCAACATCTGTCAACATACAGAGAAAACACTTGAGTCAAAGGTTTCTGTTTGGAGATAACATGGGTTTTTAAAGGACAGAGAAGAAGGTCTTACATGTTAGAGCAGTGATGAGAGTGCAGAGGGTCCCCAGCATGTTGTCAGTGTGTGGTGTAAGAGAGTCTGACTGTCAGGAAGAGAGGTGAGCAGGGTGCTGGAGTGTGGTGACAAGAGAGACTGAGGCTTATAAAGACACAGAGGAGGAGGAGTTTCAACACTCGGCTCAGTTTTCTTACATCGTCATTGTCACTGGATCAATCTCATATTAAATTCATTTAACATTCACCAGCACACAGTGTTTATGAGTCTGTTGCTGGATTGTTACGCTGTTTTTATTGACATTTCTGTTTATGTTTAAATCATCAAATGTATTACATCATAACTTAATCCGTTCACAAGCATCTTTCATTGTTGTAAGTGAAGATCTTCAAAGAGATCACAGCAGGAAAAATAGCATTTTATTTCATCTTAGTTTCACTCAGATAATCATATAATTAATTCAAGTGTGATAAACTGTCGTGTTTGTAACATAATCCTTTTTATGCGTTACATTAACGTCATTACTGTGAACTTTGCAACTGGTGAATATTTCACTGTTACTCACTTCTGCCCAGTTGTACTGCTCTTTTTCATCTTTTTCTTTTTTTTTTTAAAAAAACAACAAAAAACATTTATATACTGTGTATATATACGTATACTGTTCACTTAACTTTTTAAAATGTTGTATGCTTGTTATGCACCAATGACACCAGAACAAATTCCTTGTATGTGCAAATCGTACTTGGCAATAAAGCTCTTCTGATTCTGATTCTGATTCTGATAATGTTTCTGCACACCTGAACAGCAACATCTAATCACTGTCTGGATTAGAGGAAAACATCATTATTTATTATATATAAAAGCCTGCAATAGTAGTACTTGCTGATCCGTGTCTTACATGAAACTGAGAGACGAGGTGTGCAGGTGCATCCTGGGTAAGAAGAGAATGAGTACAACACAGAGATGCTGCTTGGCTAAAATGCAAACTCATGTGCAGTTTCAAAATGAATAGCAAACAAAAACGTACTGAAAAAGGAGCCTGAACAATATTCATCACTGTCACTCACTTGTCGTCATTGATTCCACTTGATTTCTAATTCTTTATTTTCATTCCATACATTTTCATGGTTCAAATGGAGTAAAACAAACAAACAAACAAACATATGAAGTTTTCCACTTTTTTTTGAAGATGAATCATCGCATGCAGGGCTTGATAATCTACCGCACACTGAAACTGATAATAACCACAACTTCAATGACGCTGTACCCCCTGATTTACATGAAGCTAAATAAAGACAAGGTTGCCTTCAGGTGCATCCTGCAGAACACGGCTGAGAAACAAGCCCGCGTGGAAACACAGATGTGTGAGTGTGTTATAGTAAAAAAAAGTCCCCCGAGCCTTTCTAACAGCTAACCACTGCTGCTCTCTAGTGTGCAATCAACTGAACAACACTCAGAAGCAACTCTTTTACAGTATGTGTTGCCATCATTTTTTACAGAATAATCAATAGTAAGAAAAACTGGCAACTATTTAATCTTTTAAAATAAGTTGGGGGGGAACAACTTTGGTAATTAACTGAGATTTCCTATTTATTTATGTTGCTGCATCTACCTCTAGTAATAGTGTTTTATTTTTGCTTCCCATGGAGCCTATTAAACAGAAATCGTTATCAATATGCAATGTCCATTAAAGCTGCAGTGTGTAATCGCTGCTATTATTTATTATATTATTCAGCCTCTGTTCAGTCCTTTTGAACAGAGAGGATGCAACATTATTTGGCATCCTTCATCTTACAACAAGTGACATTACCTGACCTGACTCAGGGGGGAGCGTTTATGTGCATACAGCAGCAGCGGCGCAGGGGAGGGTGGAGACAAGAAGCATTTCTCCCATCAGTCTGCTAAATAACCGTGTTTGTTGTTTTTGGTTTTTGCGCAGTACCGTAGAATCCACTTCTTCGACGTTGTGGACAGTCCTTTGAGCAACAAGGTTGCAAGAACCCTATTGAAACGCAAAAGATTATTTTACTTTTATGTTTTATACCTTGTGGCTGTGCCTTTAACTCTGTGAAGCACCTTGGTCAACCCTGAATGTGCTCTAGAAATAACGCAGAGAGAGATGTGGAGATGATTGACTCGATCAGGGCAGTCGTTAGAATTTGTATTTAAAACGTGGAATAACTTCAGAACCGTCAGAACGGTTCTCATTTTAGAAACTGTTTTTTGTTTCTGATTATGTATTTTATTGATTGGATGCTGTGTTTAATTAATTGGTTGTGTGTGTGTATTTTTGTGTTGTTGTGCTGCTTTCTTGGTCAGGTTGTATATAAAGTTTCACATTGCAGCTGAAAGGATTTAGAGGGAAATTGTAGAAATTAAATTAGAGGGACAATAGGCCACGACCTCAGCACTCTGCCTTTCCCTAACTGTCCACTAGTGGCCGCAGCCACTTAAAACTCTGCACTGTAGTTTACCTGAATTCATGCACACCCACACACACACACACACACACAGTGTGTTGTCTACAGCCTCCTCTGCGTCCTTATTGGACGTATGCTGGGACATATTAAACATACTAGCATATTTAAATAAATAAATAAATAAATAAATAAATAAAATGCACGATAGAGCGCGTGCACGAGCTCACACTCACTGCCTTTTAATCGCAACCGTCCACGAGAAAGTGCTGCAGACATTTACCAGAGATAATGCGGCGCGAAACGGAAAACCACATTTCAAAATAAAAAAGAAATAAAAGGGCTTCTTGTGGAGGTGTGTGTTTACTTTGAAAGGTAAGACACGGAAGCCGTGCTGTAATAAATCGCGCTTTACGCGTGTGCTAAATGTCGCGCTGTCTTTCCCACAGCTGAAAGGCAAAAACGTGCATCGTTGAGCGACGCACCTTTTTTTTAGTTATTTATTTATTTATTCATGTGTTGTTGTTTATTCCTCTCCGCGCGCTTCCTGTTCGTCGGAGCACTGGCTTATTCCGGGAAAAAAAGGGGACATTTACAATAAATGGGGATTTTCCTCTTTTTTTTTTTCCTCTCCCCAAAAAAAGGCTTCTTCACCGGGTGATCGAACCTTTACAGATGTGGTGAGATGGAAACGACCGCTGTCAACATCTGCTCACAGATCTGTTGGAGCTGAAGGTGGAGGCTCTCGCGCTCTCTCTCTCACCGTGTGTGTGAGGTGTGTGGGAAGAAAATGCTGCGTGTTTCTGGTGCACCGCAGGTTAATTTAATCTTAAATGCACCTCAATCTAAATCTGTATCTCTCTCTCTCTCTATGTGTGTGTGTGTGTGTGTGTTAAGGCTTTTGCTGTCTTCTGCTCCGCAACGAGGATGCTCTTTGCCCTACATGTGATTGTCATGTCTTCTGCGTTTTTCAACCCCAGTTTTGCCTTCAGCTCTCACTTTGATACAGGTAAGGATCTTTATCCAGAGACCTGCTTGTGATTTGTAATGTTTGTGTACTGTAAAATGTCCCTCTCTTGTTCTCGCTCTCTCTCTCTCTCCTCTGTGTCTGGTGTTTGATGCAAGGCCATACTGTGGTGTGATGGTGTAATGTCCTATGAGTCACTGGCAGAAGCATCACCATCATCATCATGACCATCATCATCATCATCACAGCCACACAGTCAGGTCAAACCTGAGCGGATGAGTTTTCAGTCCTCGTCACAGTCTGGTGACAAGAGGGTTAAAGGTTGTGACTGCAGTGGGTCTGCATAGTCCTGCATGCACATCACTGCAGCCGAGTGTGTGCATGCGTGCACCACTTGTATGTGTGAGGTGTTGGGATCTGCTGCTGCTGCTGTTGCTGTGTGAGGTTGCAGTATTTGTTGTCCGTTTGGACCCGCAGTGTTAAATCATCCTGGGGGGGGTGCTGCTGCAGTGCTTACGGGACCACTGAGCGAGGAGTCATGGCTGTGCGGGACTGTCGCCTGTGTGAGGGCTTGATAAGAGCAAGCGGGGAATAACGGCGTGCACAGTGTAAACAGGATGGATAGAGTACCCAAACTGTGCTGTGCATACAAATGACAGTGAGTCAAGTGGCTCTCAAGGTGCAGGCTCTCTCTGTCCTCCCAGGACCACACACTCTGGCTGATCCCGTGGCTTCATTCCTTTCACTCCTCGCTCTGTACGTTGAGTCCTCATTTACATCTGTAAAGCACCCACAACTGATGATTTCAATCTCACATAACCTTACTGAGATGTGTGTTAGTATTAGTCCACAAACAGCACACATGTCTCACTGTCACTGGTGAAGTGCAATAACGTGGACTTCGTTGCTTTACGTACCATGCGGCTCTCTTTTAGGAGCTACTGCAAAGAGAAACAGACGTGTTTTGGGGTTTAGACATTTGGAAAAACAGTTGTGAGAGCAGTTCTCGGTGTGGTGTGTGCTGAGTTGGCCGTCTCCGGTACAGTGTGCGGTGAAACGTGATACAAACATACACACCAGAGATCCTTTAATCGGAGGCAAGATAATTGTTTCCCTGCTGAATTATGGTGAAAATCCTCGCTAACTGTGCCTCTTTTGTGAATATCCGTAATTTAATTGTCTCTGTGTTTTCGTCCTAGCAGAGCTCAACGGTTTTGGAAATGTTCCCCTCAGGAATGTCCAGTGAAAATGCTCATGTTCTATTTCTTAGGGACCCAGAGTCTAGGGAACACTTCTGAGCAGCATGTGCACCAGGATTGCTTTGTTTATACACGGTGGGGGTTTTTACCTGATGTGGTCTGGTCGGTCACTCCCCTGTCCCCATGATGATCTAAAATTCTCATAAGAGCAGCATCACACTTGTGATCCTGTTCCTTTGCAGTAATTGGACTGAGAATCAATGTTGCCTAGGCGATGGAGGGGGGCGTGTGAAGAGGAACCAATCATTCTCATGGCCAGTGCTGGGGACAGAGAAAAGCTGGAGTCCCTTAAAGGGGGAGGGAAATGCTCTCGGATAAACAGTTTGCTGTACCAGCTGAATATGTGGTCCTTGAAGTGAAGGCGTAGATTAATAACATACATCATTTTAACTGTTCAATGATGATTATATGTCACGAGACTCAAAATGTGGTGAGACAGCAAGACAGTTAGCGATGTGACAAAAGACGAGAGGTTGAACACAGCTGATTTTTGGATTTACCCAAACCTATTTTTAACAACGCAGCCCTGTGTCCGGGCTTTCACGTTCAGATTTTGAACTGTTTCACACCTGAAACCAACCTCTACACCTGCACTTCCTCCGCTCTACCGCGAGCGATGCGAGAACATGGTGTGCTCCACCTCTCCGAACACTGACTCAAATAGCCACACATGCACAAACACAAAGTCAGGCAGAGGAAAAAAAAATCACTTTGCATGGCATTATGTAAGCCGGCGTCAGCAGGCCTGGATTGCAGGTTTCCCGACTACACATCGTCCAAAGGGGAGCGGTGCTGTCGCGCATGTGTGTGTGTGTGTGTGTGTGTCGTCGTGGCTCTGCACCAACGACTGACTGCAGCTAGCACCTGGGCGACTTCTGCTTCAGCACCATGGAGAGCTCTCCCCGTCAGGAGAGGGAGCAGATGTCAAAGTGTAAAGGGAAGCGCTTTAAAAACCTCCATGTACACAATTGATATGAGACAGACTGACATGAATAACAGCACAGAGACGGCAAACACTGACACCTCTTAGCAGTTTGTGCTGATTCCTGCAGGTGGCGGCGGTAGCCAGCGCACGTTAGTCTATTGATGAAGACAGACATGTTTTTAAATCATGCAGGAAAGCTTGCAAGTGAACGCGGACCAAACACTGCAGGCAAAAGTCAAAGAGATAGTGATGCTCTGAGAGTAAATCTTGCTCTCAGAGCTCCTCCTACTGACTGGGTCACTACTGTTTGATTATTTATCTCCTCCTGTGTAACACCAGGCACTTTAAAGTTACATAAGTCTGCCTCTGGGGGGGGGCGAGAATGAAATGGATTTAAGCAGTCATGGGGAAGAATCTTCGTCTCCTCTGTGTGCACGCGCTGTGTGATAATGTGGGGGATGTGGGTTTATTGCTGTCAAACACGTTGCCGGCTTGTGTGTGTGTGTGTGTGTGTGTGTGTGCAATCCAGTCCGCGGTTTGTTTTTTAGAGAGGGGTTCATGCAGTATTTAATTTGCCTCTGATTTCTGGTTGAATTTTGCTGTGAATGCGAGAGCACACTGAGAGCCATTTAACAACAAAAAACAATGGCGCTCAGTGGTACCAAAGATATTTGCTAGTTGGGAAGCAAGGTTGAAGTGTAGTGGACTGCTCTTAGCGACATTTTATAATGATAATTAAAAGACAGTGGGGGACATTTTGGTTAAAAATGTGTGTAAGAATTCAGTGCATCCGTGTAAGGAGGTGCTTAACAATGGCATTTTGTGAACAGGGAAAAATGGGGGTTACAATAATTGCCCACATAACTAATGCTAACTTGTTTTGCTCAGGTATTTTCGCACATACACATGCACACACAGCCTTTGTCTGGGATCGTAAGACTTGGGCTGAAATGAAATGTCACCTCAGGCACATATTTGTGTAGTATGTCCACACGTGGTTTGCACATGCGTCTAATTTGTGTTCATCAGCCGGAGTCCTGCACACGCGGACAAGAACGTCCTTGACTGTGTTCTAGTCAAAAATAATGAAAAATACAAACAAAACAGTTTTCACCTCAAGGAACAGCCAGCAGTTTTCAACAACAAGAACAAAGTTGCTCAAAGGTCCCATGACATGCTGCTTTGAATTGCCTGTAATTGGGTTAATGTGGGTAAAAATATCGAGTTGGTGATAGATCGTCTCGCAATACGATAATCGAATATCCATCCATCAGACGATCTTTTACCGCTTTATCCTCCACATGAAGGTCGCTGTGATAGCCGGGGCCCGGGCCGCCAGTTTCACTTGGTGCGAGGTTTGAAACTGCAATGCTAATTCTGCACTTTTAAGATCCACATACATACATTCCCAGAATGTAAACAGTGTCGGCCATCTTTGCTAACAGTAACGCTAACAGGACCAAGTGTCACTGGTGGGCACGTAACAAAGAAAAGAATGAAGATGTTTCTCAACTCAGGGGAAACTGAGGTTGGGAAGCACAATTTTTGAAAAGTACGCACTCTTTTCTAGTAATACAAAGCTACATGCTAATCGGTGAAGTATTCCTTTAAGAAAATCTGGTATCACTTTATTTTGCCTTTCTCTTCTAGTAATTAACAGCTTTTCATCATCATCATGTCGACAGATAATCAGTTGACACTTATTTATATCTAGTGTTCTCAACTTCATTTTAATGAGATAGTCTTGACACACATTTACGGGTGTAAGTGTTATATCACTATTCATATTCTGTTGGCAGTCAGTTATAGGATAGTGACTAATCAGAAAGAGTCAACTAATAAGATGCTGGCCCAAACAGCAGAGGAGTGGTTACATGTTATTATAGTCAACAGACACTTTTGTATAGGTTAGGGCTGTGAGTTAAGTGATTATCTCTTGATAAAGTTTGACCAAATATCTCTACTAATCCACGAAGATCCATATGTCTTGGTTCGAGCACGAGTTCCCTTTTAATCAGGAGGATGATCTCTTCAACATGCGGTTCACAAAAAAAGCGACTGGCCTGTCTCTGACTCACAGGACAGCTATTTCTGCTCCTTGTCAAAATTTACACAACTGTGTTTCTTCCTGTTGCAAAGAGGATTGTTGAGTCCTCAGCGGAGCTTCCTGCTCCATTTGACTCTGGAGGATAAACATCTTTCCATTCCATTCATTCATTAACTGTCTGTTTGCCAACGTGCTAAACAATGAACAGCTCTTCTTTTCTTTCCTTTTTCCTTCTTTGCTGCGTTTGCGCTGAGCAGTGGCTCAGACTCTTTTTTTGTGCAGCAGTAATTAGGACTGAGCGGTTTGTAATTTCCAAACCAAAATCACAATTTCGAGCAATTAGCTGCAACTGCAGTATAGCTAATTGCTAAAAGCTGTTGTTCTATTTGTCAATAATTAATATGTTGATTGTGCTATGTGGTAATATTATGGCACAGTGAATGTGAATGCAAAATCCAAGCCAGCACAGGCCTCCTCCTCCTCCTCCTCCTCCTCCTCCGCAGTGATCTGTGTGTTGCATTTATCTTCACAGTGTCTCCGCTAGATCAATTATTAATGTCATTATTAATGCCACAGTCACCACCTTCACATGCACTGGAAACATCTGTCACCGCATTGATATTCAGTCCCTTTGTTTCCACCAGTGTGTCCTTGGCCCTGGCTGTCGGGGGGGCGGACATGACCGGTCTGTAATGCTGATCCATGGCCGGTCCTTGCGGGCCTCTCACTCCCAGTTAATGACAGTGATCATGGATCTCAAGGGAGCCTGAGCGATCTGCACTCATTCACAAGGAGCGTGACTAAGGATGTCACTTTTTGTGGATGATACCGACTGTTCCCTGCCATTAATCATGTCGGGCTCTTCTGTTTGCTGTCGGCCCTTCCCTCGGGTTGACATACACTCTCTGCACCCGCCTATTTTATTGTTTTCTCACCTCACAAACTTTCCCTTTTGCCTTATTTCTCTAAAATAATTTCTTTCTCTGTAACAGTGCCTGTAACAGAGGATTGCTGCTGCTGCTGTTGTTGGATGTTTTATCTCTTGGGAAGCACAGCTGACTGCAGCCAACAGACTCCCAGTGGCTGTTGAACGTAAAGAAAGAGCATTTTGCATTTTATATACACACACGCACAAAAGCAGAGGATAATCAATACATCACCAGACTAGGAACGACACAACGGACAGGACAAGATGGAGGCAGATGATCCGCTGTGGTGACACCTAAAGGGAGAAAGAAGAACATGAGGCTAAAGAAAAGTGGCTTTGAACGTGAACCTTTTGAATTTACCTTCAAATAACTATAAATTATTGTATATCGCTGCATGCATCACCCTGGGTTCTATTTCTGCCAAAATTGAGCGGGACAGACAATGTTACAACACAAAAAGCGCTGTTTTCCCAATAAAATGTTGTCATTTTGTGATAATCGATTAGTTTACATTATTTTGTAACTGCACAGCCCTCGACCAGGCTTATATGCAGCTTGGCAGCTCTCTTTCAATTACCCCAAACTCAACTTGTTTGGGTGCAAGCCAAATGTTTTTGATGTTATTTTGGTTTTGCTGAAAGCTGCACATTCCGACCCAAAGCTTTGTCATTCATCTGCTACTGACCATTTAAAAGGCATTCTCCTCTTCTGTCCTGTCCAAACCATCCCATAATGCGTGTGTTTCTGTTTGTGTAAAGAGAGTGCATGTGTTGTGGTTGGAAACCACTTGGTACAGCCCTGACAGGGCAGATGGAGGAGCTTGTTTGCCCCTGTAGCACTGTCCTAAATGTAAACCGATGCTCACGGAGATCTGGGGACTCTTTTCTGCTCCTGCTGTTGTCTCTCTTTCTGTCTGTCTGTCTGTGTGTGTGTGTGTGTGTGTCCTTTCTTCCGTCCTCAACCCTCGTCCCATATTTTTATATTTAACTATGTTGACTAAGAAGTTGGAACGGTGATAATTACCATGTCAAGTGTCCGTCAATTTAGTTGCTTAATAGAAACGAAACGGAATGTTTCAAATTCTTTCTTCTCCAATGACTTTGTCATTTGTGGTGCATATATTATCACGCCGTGACCCTCGTGTGTGTGTGTGGAGGACAAAGCAAAGCAACAGAAACAGAAACCTCCCACAGTCGTACTTGTTTTCACGTTCTCTGCCACTATTTTACAACATGTACAGCGTGTGAAAATGGGAATTTCTGCACTTCCTTTCCACTCCATTGTTCCACGTCCCTGCGAGGGCATCCATTCTTTTGGAAAGGGGTTGAAACTGTATCTCACGCTGTGCCTTTTGTCTCCTCCTCACTCTTTCTTGGAACAATTTGATTGCAGTGGTGTGTAGTTTGGCAGCGTGCCCACCCTGCAGCACTGTCACCACTTGGCCCCTCAGTCCTAAACAAAAACTTGTGCGGCTGTGCAATTGTGCATGCATGGCAACCATACCCGCGAGAGAGAGAGAGGCTGAAGGGCGACGCCGTGGGGGTGGGGGGGGCACGACGTTTAATTCTGTTCTGTGGAGTGTTAGCGCTTGTTCTTGTTCACTTTGTCGAGGGGTTGCTGCTATCAGGAGTAGAAACAACAGCCCTCTGTTCCCTGTTACCAAGGAAACTCCTAATTTATCCTATGCAGCCAAGTGCGACACCTTGGCTTTTCTGTGTGGGTGCATGTACTGGTGTTAGTGTGTGAATATGAGCACATGGCTCAGCCCTGGCCTTCATACACGTGCGGGAGAATTTGTAGTGTAGTGTCTGTTCTCTGTTCTGAATCTTTTCTTATTTATCTTGTTCTTATTCGCTCTCTTTGGCCCATTTGTGCTCTTCAGTTAAACACGGGCGACAGTAGATCTGAAATGCTGTCGTTTCAACTGCAGCTGCACAGCAACAGAGGACTGTGCCTCAGTGATGCATGCTTTATTTATGGTCTCCCATGGAAAGCTCAGCGGCTGTGCTGAACACACCACATTCTCATTTTGTTTTCACATGCTCGAACACACACGCACACACACGAGTGAACGGAACATAGCTTAGCTTTCCCCGCTGTATCAAATCATAGTCACCCTTTGCATAGTGCCAAATTACAACATACAGTACATTATCTCAAGGCACTGAACATAGACCACATTATAGAGAGCACACAAACCCAACAATTCACACAACGAGCAAACACTATAGCATCAGGAAGAAATCTCTTCTTCCAGCCGTCTGCCTCGACCGGGTGGGGTGAAAGGGAAAAGGGGGGACAGAGGAGAGGTGAGTTAGAGACAGAAGAGAGAGACCAGGAGCAGAAATAGCAGTAGCTGTGGTCTCCTTGTTCATTCTCCCTTCTTCCACCAGATTTTATTTATTTTCCTTCCCTCCCTCCCTCCCTCCCTCCCTTTTCTTTTTCTTTTTCGGCTCACTGCTTCCTTCTGATTGTCAGGCTGAATTGTGGAGGTTGCAGGGCTGTCTGTCAGGACATGGCTCATCTTCCTCCAGTATTTTTAATAAAGCAGGTATGAGCCCGGCTTTAAGTGCTTTATTCTCATTCCGCCATGCAGCTGGTGAAATAATGTGTGCTTCTCAAATATTTATGGAGGACCCCCCAGGTCACTTCTCTCTCAGGGGGAGTGGGATATTTTAAAATTGCTCTGGATGACTGCATAGGACTTTCAGGTAATGACCGATGGCTTATCAAACTTTATTAAAACTACACTATGCAAAGAAATGAGGCCGTAATTAACACAGTAAATGTTATGTGTGTATCTCAGCTTGGGTGTCATGTGTGTGAGAACCTACACATGTATAGTTTTACAGTGAGATACAGTCGTCTCTGCACACATACTGTGCCACACGATAGATCCACTAGAGAGCAGCACACGGTTGAGAGTTTCTGCCAACAACAAATATGAAATATGGTGAGGGTGAAAGAGGCTGCGGACACTTTCACCCTCCTGTCCTACAGTTAACCCCTCCTGCACTATTCCCTGCAGTGGAAGCTTTCAGAAGACGTGAACAAATAGAGTTCAAATGAAGGCTCCACAGACAAAAGCCTTCTCTCTCACAACTCAATGGGAAATGAAATGTGCTTTCTCCAGAACTATAAAACACAATTTTAAGGGATTTCCATGACTGTGACCAACAGTACTTCTTTGCTGAAGCTGAAGAAAGGGTATGTTTTTTTTTTTTAGTATTCTTTCTTTCAAGCGTGTTTGATGAGACAGAAACCAGAGCCAGTGATCGGCCCCAGGGTCCTGCACAACACGACAGTTCACTTAATATTTGGCTTCAGAAATAACATCTGCATGCGTGTTTTATGGTGTGTCCTTTAGCGAGCTCTGAGTCACAGTGCCATCTGATTAAGTGTTTGTCATCAGCGTTCCTAGGACCATCTGCACAGTGTTCAGCATTTCTTCTCCCTCTCCCTCCTCGTCCATCTGTGCATCGGTGCAGAGCTATAGGTTTGGTGTGCGGTTATTTCACTTATTATGAAATAGCAAACACTAAGATAGTGCCATGGAAATGTAGCTGCATGCTGTATATCTGTTGGTTATAATTCTTGGCTGCTTGACCAGAATACCACATGGGAGTGAATAAATGCTGTGGATATTCAGAAAGGGCACAGCTTGTTTTAGCTGGGTAATCTCCTTTTTTGGTTCAATGACTCAAGCTGTCGTTGTGTAGTTGTACAATCAAATACAGGGAGTTAGTCCCAGCAAATGAGGCATCAGCAAATGTGTTTCCTCCAAGAGTGGGAAAAGAAGGAGGCGGGGGGTTATTTCTAAAAGCCAATCAACTAATATGTGTTGCCCAGGCCAGGTTGTTGCCTGGGTAACACACTACGGTTCATGCAGCTATTCCTTTTAACACTCCCTTTGACTACCATTCACAGCCAATTCAAGTATTAACCTTAATCATAATCAGTTAATGCCAAAGTCTAAGCTTTAATTAGGACCGGGTTTTGGACTATTGGTCTTGACCAGGTCAGTATTTGTGCCAGAAAATGTCCTAAAGTGGTAGCAAATACAAGTTAACACACATATACACATGCTGGTGTTGCATTTTTCGTGTGGACACTCCCCCAACCTTAACCATCACAACTAAATGCCTAACCCTAACCTTTAACCTAAGCCTAACCCCAAACCTAAAACCAGCCAAAATGTCCTCACATGATCAAAAGGTCCTCAAAAAGATGGTCCACACAGCCTATTTAAGACATGTACACAGAGACACGCGGTCTGATTGTCATGACTTTAGAGGACATCGCATTAAATTTACATTCATTTCCTGAGGATTTACTCTAACCTTAACCATAACTAGTACTGGCCTGACTCAAACCTCATCCGACAACATGTCACACTGTAATTCTCAAACCAGGTTTCAGGAACCTGGACATATTGTGCCTGTCTTATTCCATCATCCACGCATGTGTGTGCAGGCGTTAGCGTAGGCTTTGTGGGCGTGACCTTGGGGTCAAGCTTTGGTTGGAGCGGTGGTGTTTGGCGTGCGGGAGCCGCCAGGTCTGGAACAGTGTGTTCTTCGACAGTCAAATGAGTCAGGACTTCTAGGTCTCAGTCAGTGAGCTGGAAAAGTACTCACACCGTCATCACAGACCCAACACTCCTCACAGTCAGTGTGTCCCACGTTTGCACACTTGTATTGTTCTCACAATGACAGAGGTGGAGAGCAGGGCCGTGCTGGATTGATGCCATTTGCCAATCATTTACTTTAACAAAGTATGAGTGCATAGCGAAGAGGTGAAGGCCACTGCAACCCTGGTAATGTACATTTTAAAAGTCTACATCTCAATATTTGTAGGTGATATCCCGATAGACGAGATACAATAAATGGCATTATAGACTGCAAATACACCCATGCACAGAAATATGTACGGTTTATGATCTGTATTACATGCATAAAAGGCAGTTTTTACCTCTCCTTTCAGATCATTCACAACTAATTAGGCTTAAGATTAAAGTAGTCCTATTGAGTGACTTTTTAGAATAGAATTTTGTCAATTCCATGTGTTTGTTTAATTTGTATGTATGATATTACAAATGAAACATTATATGTATAAATATATATATATATATACACATGTATATATATATATATATACATAATGTTTCATTTGTAATATCATACATACATCCAAACCAGGAAAAGTCATCCCAGATTTCATACCATGATTTGACGCTATCAAAAATCTAAGATGAATAAAGGGGGAGTTTTACCTTGTTTTTTGGATTTATTTATTTATTTTTGAAACTTTTAAAAGTTTTGTTTCTATTGTGTTTTGCTACAATGACGATTGCTCCCGGAATATAGATCTCAGAATACTAACATAGAAAAAAGATGGAAGTGCTGGAAGTTTCTTTTCCTCTGCTTCTCTCTCTCGTTCATCTGTGCTTACAGGAAGGTTTAAAACTAGAAATCAGACCAAACTGTGACATCTGGTTCTTTGGCCTGACCTCTTTTGCTCTTTTCATGCTGAAAGACAAACCGACACGTGTGCTCCACATATGCACAGGAAAACAATGTCTAATTGTGGAAAAGCTCGCACGAAGGAGGAATAATTATTCACCAGCATCACGATTATGCACTCGTTCAGTCTGCCGGTCAGGCCCACACGGACCGCCAAAAACACTGTGGATGAATTTGACCTTTTTCAAAATGCAGTGCACAACTATTCCTCTTTGTTTGCCACGTCTTAACAGCGCTGAGTGCATTCTTCTCGAAAGCAGTTCACTTTGATTCAGTGTTGTTGTTCTTGTGTTTGGACTCGATTCTACTGTGGATGTCCATTTATATGGAAATACATGTTCTGCTGTTGCTTGATCGAGTCTCTATCCACATGTTGTACTTGTACCGTTTCATTCTTAAAAGCCTCCAAGAACCAGTGTGCTTGGAGGCTGCCAATAAAAAAAAAAGGTCACATGTCACCCGTTTGTTTACAAAACAACTCTGTCGCTACCTTGTTTTTTTTTTATTTCCTGTAGTTAACTGTATAGTTCATAACTGTACAGTAAGTCAGTGTCGTTATCCTCTGTTGTTGCAGATGGGGCTCCGCTGAGTGAGCTGTCATGGCCTTCATCCCTGGCTGTGGTTGCCGTCTCCTTCTCTGGCCTCTTCACCTTTGTCTTCCTCATGCTGGCCTGTCTCTGCTGCAAGAAGGGAGACGTCGGCTTCAAGGTGAGCTCAGGGCTGCCCCCTGCTGGCAGGGGCGGAGGGAACCAAAACGAGCGGACACTTTTCAGTCTACCCATCCATTCATCTTCTAACGGTTTATCCTCCACATGAGGGTCAATCTCAGTGGACACGGGGCGATAGGCGGGGTACAGTCCATCGCAGAGCCACACGGAGACAGACAAGCTTTCACTCTCACACTCCAATGTCCAATTTACCTAATCCCAAAATCTGCATGTCTTTAGACTGTGGAAGGAAACCGGAGAACCCAGAGAAAAGCCACGCGCGCACGCACACACACACACACGCACACACACACACAGGAAGAACATGCAAACTCCATGTAGAAAGGCCCATGTTCTGACAGGGTTGGCCTTTTCAGTTATTTGATTAAAATGACTTATTTACTAACTTATTAATTAGGGTCTGATTGCAAAAAGTATTGAAACTGAAGGAGTTATTATTATTATTAGTAATTACTCATTTCTTGCCCAAAAATGTCCTGCTGTTTCAGAGCTAAAACAAAGTGGGCCAAGTTTAAAGGGAAAGAAAAAGAAAATGAAATGAAACAAAAGAAAGGGATCCTCAATTTCTATGAATTTGAGAAGCTAAAGTGAGCGAAAGTTTGACTTAAATTCTAAGTCCAACTCCTAATTAAATCAATTAAACTGCTCTGTAAGAGAAAACACTGTGTTTATGTAGATTTTACTCATCCAGATCGTAAAATAAAGACACGCACACTCTCAGGGCCGACCTGCCCAACTCTCATATATGAACAGCAAGACACTATTGCAGTATTTTGTCAGAACTGTTGCCTCATTGTATGCAAGCGATGAAATCCAAGACCTCGACCAGTCCCGGGCCTACAGCTGCCCGCGTAACTCATCATTCTGCGTCAAACACCAGCGTCGCAGTGAGCGTCTGATGAGGGCAAACAGAGACCGACAAACGGCACCAGGTCAGAGGACGGAGAAGCTCCAGAGCTGCTGTACTCGCTGACCCTCGTTTCCCCACAAGCAAAGCTGCTCATATGACGGCACCAGCTTCAGAACTCATTTCCATTTTGCTCATGCATTTTAATGATGCAGGCAGGACTGATAAATTGCAGCCCTAACAGAACAGCAGCCTTCTGTTAACATCACTTATGCTGATCGTCTGGCAGTTTGACTGAAACTGAAACGGCTTCCTCCCACTGTTCAAAAACATGCAGATTGGGGGATTAGGCAAATTGGACACTCTAGATTGACCGTAGGTGTGAATGTGAGAGTGAATGGTGGTTCTTCTCTACGTGGCCCTGTGGCGACCTGTCGAATATTTGCAAATTTCAATTCCGATTTGAAAACAAAGACGTGTTCAGCCCTTGTGCAGTAAAGCGGACACAGACTTAGACACCACACTGTTCTTGTAGGTTATTAAGATACACCTTTACGTAATGATCCAAAGGTGATGTGGACTGGGACAGACACAGCTCAGACACACGCACATGCACCGAGGGAAAAAAAAAAAAAAAGAATAGCAATGCCTCCTCTATGTTGTGCTCATTAGTCACCCTGTCATCCCTGCAGCATCTACCTACCACAGGCTGTTCTCACTGTTCACTATGAACACTGGAGCGCACACCTGGTTCTCACCACTTACCGAAACCAGTAATAATTCTACTCTCGGTCTACTCTCATTCTCTATCCAGCACCGTCCTCTGCTTTTTGCACTTTGCTAATGAGCAACATACATTTATTCATTCATCTTCTAAAGATTTATCCTCCACATGAGGGTCGCAGGGGGCGGGGTCAGCTGACATAGAGCGAAAGGTGGGGCATAAAGTGGTAGAAGATGGATGGATGTTTTACAGTATACAAACAAATGTCAATTCCATTAAAACTACTGTCAGGTGAGTTCACATAGTGCTGATTAAGCCCTTTCAGACTCCACACTACCCTCTCTGTGTTTTTCAGCATAATGGTGTTTAGGTCGCGTGTCACATTGTGACATTCCTGCACTGCACACAGGAAGGGATTCATTGTATGTCAAGACAGAGTTAAGACAGAGGGAGGCAACAGCACACAGGTTGGAGTGTGACCATGAAACTCTTCAGAAGTGAACTGAAATGCTTAAAAAAAAACCCACACAGTTGTTCAGCACCAGTTTGACAGGATAAATGCTTCTTGTCCCCGCCCACCCCGGCACTGCCAGTGTATACACACAAACGCTCCCTCACACAGGTCTGACAGCACTGCATAAGAGAGGCATCACAGATGCAGCATTCGGATAGCGTTGCATTGTTTCTGCTCACAGGCAGAATAATAACATCGACAGCAAGCAAGCACCAAACATTATCATCAAGCACAGGAGTTTTTAAATCACCACAGGATGGATAAACGGGTCCCATCGTTTGTCTGACTCTGTGGCAGCGGCTCATCACTCATAATCTGCTCTCTCTCTCTCTCTCTCTCTCTCTCCCTCTGTAAGGTGTGCGTTCATGTGGGCCTGCAGAACCGCACTGCTGCGCCGTCCGAGAATAAAAAAAAAAAAGCTTCATTATTCCTCTCCATCACAGTGCTCTTACTGGAGCGTGTAGTGTGTGAGGCTGGATATTAAGTGCTTTCTAAACTGAAAGCTCTCCAGGGAGCTATGCAACGCTGACTCACAGCCAGGTGCCTGCTTTCACACATCGCTCTGAGGAGAGTGGCAGATGGTTCCCATGAATGAGAAACGCACACACACACACACACACACACACACATTCCTATGTATACACACTGGACACATGTAAATACACACACACACACACACACACAAACACAGGTTTGTGCAGCTATTCTTTTAAGGACGCTGCACTGATCGTCCCTTACCTTAACCTTAACCATAACCAGTATGACCTTAACCTAACCACAACTCAAATCCTAGCACTCAACTTTACCAGTTCCTCAGAAATGAGCTTCTGCCTCATTAGAACCAGGTTTTGGTCCTGGCAAGGTACTGTGTTTATGCCAGAAGAGGTCCTAAAGAGCACACACACGAACATGTTTTTATGTCTTAGTGAGGACACTCATAGACATAATGCATTCCCTTGCCCCTTACTCTAACCTTAACCATGACAACTAAGTGCCTACCACTAAACCAAACCCAGGTCTTCACCCCCAAATAGCCCTTTAAAGATGTGAGGACCAGCCAAAATGTTCTTACACTGTATGGTTTATATGATTTTTTTTTTTTGGTCCTCTCAAAGCCACAAATACAAGACCACACACACGAACAGAGAGAGCGAGGGAGGGAGAGGGAGAGAGAGAGAGAGATATTTATACACACTTGCAAATCCATTAAAATCGTTCTTATTAATCCAGCCTGGAAAGCCAGTGTTTTGCTCTTCTCCATTCTCATTTCCTCCTGTTTTCATTGCATGTTTTCTTTTCTCTCGCTCTGTGGTTGCTGCATCTGGGAGATAGGCTTTTTTTGGGAGCAGTTCATTAGCTCGGGGGAAAGGATGGATGGGCGGATGGCTCCGTGCCTGTGAACAGAGCACGCTAGCTCCTCGTCTGGTTCCACGACATAGCCACAGCCGTGGCTAAGCTGCCAACGACGATGATTTGAATTATTGTGGGATGTTGCTTTCGTGTCAAAGGACATAGTCAGGACAACATTCTTGGTTCAAGAGCTTTTCCATGAAGTACAATACTAAAGTAATAGATCCATCAACAAGACTCTATATGTAAGAGTTGGCTGCCAGTTTCATAGTCCTGACCAAAAGTTATAGGAGCAGACAAAGAAGCTTAAATTCCAGGCTTTCTGCAGATATTTCCCACAGGAAGAGATTAGAGTTTGTAACTTGAATTCAAGGTGTTCAACCACACTCACAGTGACAGCGACTGTAGCAAAGTAATTCTCAAGGAAATGACGTTACACTCAGGAAACTGCAACTGCTGAACAAAGAAGTTAAAAAAAAGGGTACAGCATGAAGGTACGACCTTTACTGTTTGTTTACCGATTTCTTTGGACGAGTACAGTATGTTCCACTCTTCAATTTGACTAATAAAATATTTACATACACGACACGCAGAGTGATTTGGGACAGATCCTTTTTTGCGTAGCTATGTACATGTGGGACCACATACTGTACCCGTGTCTTTCTTATAATCAGTCAAATTTAAGTTGGCCTACAGCACACAACATGGCCCATCGTTTGATTTATGATCAGCACTCGTTAAAGTGTACTTACTTTATGGGGCTTTAGAAAGACGGGGCAATAAAGGGACTCACAACAACAATTAGAGAGCAAGGACACTGCGGTAGAACAGAGAGTTAAAAGGGGGAGCGTGTGGAAGAAGGGGGCAGAGCAAACAATGTGGCATATGGAGAAGAGGGAGGATGGGAAGATGGAGTCACCGTTTTCACCACTTTCAATTCTGCATCTTTGGTGACTTTGGTGGTGGAGGGACAGTCTTTTCTCTCTTATTTTAAGTGCACACATTTAACCTTTAAACTGCACAGATTATCACCACTGTGCACAGTAGAAGGCTGCAATCCTCCACACTCAAGAGAAAGCTCTGTGTTTACAAAGTCACATCGATCACAGTCCAGGCTGTTGGGGAAATTATTGAGCAAAGAATCTTTTTTTTTTTTTTCCACATGCTAAGAATGTGCCAGTGCATCACACTGACACATAGCAGTTTAAATCATGCGGCTCAAAATAATCAGGAGGCTGATGTTTCCTCTAAGGTGTTCCTGAAAATATGCAAGTCATGGGTGAAAAACACAGATCACCAATAGTATTGAATAGTATTGTCATATAAGTGCTGCATTAAAGTCATATTAAGTGGTGACAGTGTGTGCGTACGATCTTGCCAAATGGACTTTTAACTTTTTGTACTCTTTTATTCTTCCTTCAGCATTCACTTTTCACAATAAGAGCCTTAGTGCGTGCGTGTGTGTGTGTGTGTGTGTGTGTGTACATGAGGAGGAAAGAAAAGGCAAAATGAGAGTAAGAAGGGCTTTCTTTGTTTTACAAAGTTTGAATAGCTCTATACATTAATGTGTTCCCCCATACAGCAGGCGTTTTGGGACACGCACACAATTCACCCCACAGTGCTCATGATTTATATGATATATCCTACACGCGGCTGGGTGGGCGTGCCTCAGTGCACAGCTGAACCATTGTCTCCCACTGTGTCAGTGGTCGGATGGACGAGGGTGGATGACTAATCCCAGCCTGTCTCTTTGCACCAGGAGTTTGAAAACACAGAGGGAGAAGAGTACCGTGCAGAACTGGCCTCGCCCTCCTCCCAGAACGGCCCCGAGGTCTACATCCTTCCCCTCACTGAGGTCTCGCTCCCCGTCTCCAAGCAGCCTGCCAGATCCAGTAAGAAATCACACATCAACTTCATCAACACAAAACACTTCAGCTTGGATGTTTAATAATATTACATTTTTATTTATTTTTTTAATCATTTACATTTTAAATCCAAGCCAATCAGAGATGGCAGACTTCACCCCATTCACGTCGGCCTCTGTTGGTCATATTGGCAAGTTGCGAAAACGCAGACAGACAGACAGACAGACAGACAGACAGACAGGCGTGAACTATAAACAAACGCCTTTTACAGTCAAAACATTTAGGCGAGACGGCCGTAAACAGGATAAAAACTTGGTTCTTTAGCGTGGTAAACTCCATCAAAAAAGTGTTCTTTAAGCACCACACTTAAGTGGAAGTACTAAAGTATTCAACATATTGTGTGCAATATGTACAATTCAAGTGCTGAACGTAGAAGTAGAAGTATTGTGTTATGTACTTATTCAGTTCCCTTGATATGTTTCTTCATATTCGAAGGTGTGGTGAAGTACAAGTGGAAGGAGGAAAAAAAAAAAGAATACTCCACTCAGTTACAGCATTTAGTACAGTAGTGAAGTAGTTCTACTCCGTTACTATACATCTATGACTGCCACTGTATACTCACAAAAGCTCCCTCAGACAGGTCTGATAGTATTGCAGATAGCAGCTTTAAGTTTTAGCACACCAACATGAAGCAGCATAGAACCAAGTAAATGTAAACAAGGGGAACAAGACTTAGACAACAGCAATGCTGTGTTGCATATAAATTGTATCTAAAACTCTATGGCCTGCATTAGTGTGGAAGGAATCTGACCTTCGCCTACTGTTCATGCATTATGTTTGAGGCTGTGTGTGCGCTTTAATTAAACGCCATACAATATACATGTGTTCCTGTTTTACACGATGCTTACATAACGAAGTAACAGACACGTCCTTTATTCCATAATTCTTCCTGGCAACACCACAGCTTGTTTTGTGCTTCAGATTCTTCTTTAATCTGTCTGATATAATGTGAGTGTTCATATAGATCTTGTGTGTGTGTGTGTATCTTAGTTACCAGATACTCAAAGTGCCTCTCCCTGCATGACTCACTGGTTGTCTGTGCTGCATTCTGCTCAGCCAGAAGGGAGGTGAACTGGGGCTCAGCCTCCCAGGATGTGACTTCCAATTATGATTGGACGAGGCAGCCTCAGGCTCCCGGCCAATCGGCAGCCTCCCCTCTGTCCTCCATAGATACCACTGTTCGATTGGTCCAGGTGTTGCAGGGTGAGAGAACGGATACATGGTGAAGAGAGGCTGAAAAAAAGTCCGAGTGAGAAACGGTCTATTAGTCATTCTTCCTCTCTTATGTAATGACATTAAAACAAGTCATTTTGTGTTAACTGCTGCACACTTATATGTGCAATTATGTGCATGTCTTACAAATGATCACAAGTATTACACAGTATAAGACTTAGACTAAGTCACCCCCCCCACACACACACACACACACACACTCACACTAAGATAGGTTACAGAATGAGGCTATTAATCGCTTGTTGGAGAGTTGTGTGGCTGATTGTCTAACCGTGAGGAATGTCTCCTACAAATCACGCACCCGACAGCCCTGTTTTTTCACTCGTTACTGTTAATCTTTTATTCCAGAGGTTACGCAAAGCTTTTGAAACAATCCACAGAAGCGAGACACGTCAAAGAGAGTGCGTGAAAAGAGATTCTGTGTATCAGAAACTCTTTTTTTGGGTCTACAGACCCTGCAGCCCGCTGGACTCTTCCACCTTCTCTGGGAATGCAACGAGTAGGACGGGAATGCACACTCACGCATTCCACATGTGGGATAATACCACGTCTTAATTTCTTTCTCTCTGCCTCTTCAGTAGGGGAGGTTCGTGGGTTGGACTGCAACAAAAAAGGATCTGTTATCTCACAACGACCTCTGCCCATCGTTTCCAGTGGAGAATGGACCTTGTGTGTGTCTGTATAGTGTGTGTGTGTAAGTGCTTGGTGCACTGGTACCAGGGGACATAGAGTGAGTGTGTGAGCACAACAATGGCCCTGATTTAGGCCCGGCTGGTCAGTGGGTGAGCATAAGGCCAGGCTGAACCGTCCGAGGAACGCACCAGTGGAGGACTGACATTATGGGCAGAATACAGTGAGGGGTCTGTGACAGAGGGTGGACAGCGAGGGGAAGGGTGGTGGCATGCACCAGGGCCTGAGAGTGGGGAGGGGTGGCTTCAGATAGGGCTGGTGAGTGTTTATGACAGAGGTCTTTTTCTGTGACTGACAGAGCAGTGTTTGTGTCTTGTTTGGCTGAGGAATGCTGCTGTCCTGGGTGACAGGGGATCATTATGTAGGCCTGATGTCACTACTGGGTGTCTTGAAGCTGCGCGCAGAGCTGGCGTGTCAAACCACAGCACACCACCGACATGCGTGGCGGTCACATCAGGTGTGATGCATGACCAGTACAACCTCAAGTGCTCGGGCTAGAACATCGCTCACCGGCCGATCTGCTCCACCGAATCCCGAAGCAGCGATGAAGCTCCCAGCTCGCCGCCTTCGGTGTAGATTTAAATATGGTCCGTATTGGAGCCAAGGATTTCGGTGTTTGCCTGACAGCTGGAGAGCTGGAGACGAGGACACTATGTGTGTTTGTGTGTCCCAGCTGGAAGATGAGCTTGGTGTAGTCGGGGAGTTGCAGCACTGCGAGCTTGTTCAGCTGTGTGAGGGCTTGGGGTTAAATCCTGCCGTGCCTCTCCCATACACACACACAATGAGGCTAAGACGCCCGGGGTTGGGGCCGGGGCCATGGGCTCTTGGTTCTCACACTCTGGAGCAGTTCTATACCCCCGCCCGGGACTGGGACTCTCGGTCCTTGTCACAGCGCTCAGAGTGGCTGGCCGCTCCGCTGCTCCACCATCATCATCATCATCAGTATCATCGTCGTTGGCTCCATTCTTGAAAGATGAGGATTCATGGAGGTATTTGCATTTTTGCACAACTTGGAACGATTTGTAGACGAGTGTTGTGCTTGTAATGAAATGTGTGCTGCAGCTTGAGATCTTGATTGAGATTTTTTTAAGCAGGAAAATGTTTGGCCAAGAGGGTTTTTTGTCTGTCCTCACTATCTTTTTTTTCTTTTTTTTTAGAAATGCCATCTTTATCCAACAAGTCTTTTTTTCTTTCCTGTCTAAAAAGTGACCTGATGTCTCTCTTTCTGTTTCCTTCCAGTCCAGCTGCTAAAATCATCAGACCTTGGCCGCCATAGTCTTCTCTACCTAAAGGAAATTGGACATGGTTGGTTTGGAAAAGTAAGCGATGCAGTTTTTGTTTTTTTCCTTCCTTACACACAACATCTGAAACAGTTGTACTCCTCATCGCTGCTTGTATTTGCCTCAGCTGCATCTGTCCTAACTGTGCTAAACGTACTCTGATGTTCTTTTCTGCTCTGTGTGGAATGCGAGGTTAATGTGATGATGATGATCTCATTCCAGTGAGGCTAAGTCTTTGGCACTTGTTTCAGGGTGTTGATTCCATGGGAGAGGAGTTGAAATTCACAGTCACAGTAGATTCTTTACCATTTACTGTACAGTTCGCGCGGCTACAATGCTCAGGCAACTCGTTTCATTGTATGTTTTCACTTTCCCTTTTTTTCTTTCCGCACGGAGCTGCTGCAAACGTCCACATTTGGTACAAAGTTTGCTTTAATACCATTTTTCCCCCTATGTATACTTACTAGGTCTTGCTGGGCGAGGTCAACGCAGGTCTCAGTATTACCCAGGTTGTGGTGAAGGAGCTGAAGGCCAGTGCCAGTGTCCAGGACCAGATGCAGTTCTTGGAGGAGGTCCAGCCGTACCGGTCAGTTTGCTGTGGGCACACACCACAGCCCCTGAAGTCAATGAGTCAAATACTTAAAATCTTCAGTCTGATTATTTGTAATATTTACAGCAATGGTGCATTCATACTTACTGAAATCCTGTGTCCCGTTCCAGGACACTCCAGCACCCTGCCCTCCTGCAGTGTCTGGCACAGTGCTCGGAGGTTACTCCTTATCTTCTGGTCATGGAGTTTTGCCCTTTGGTGCGAGACAATGTCTTTTGAAGTCACATTATAACAGAACTATAGCACACTACTTTGTTTGCTGTATTCATTTTAATTTTTTTTTTTGCCACCTCTCAGGGTGATCTGAAGACTTACCTCCGCAGTTGCAGGATAGCTGATTCTGAGAGTCCAGACCCGTTGATCCTCCAGCGAATGGCTTGTGACGTTGCCTCGGGGCTTCTGCACCTCCACAAACACAACTTTACACACAGGTACAGCAATCGGTCGCTCCAGCTTTATTTAACTTCATCACTCTGAGTCATGTCAGTGCCCTGTAAACCAAGACTGCACCTGAATGGTCTGTCTGCCCCCTGCTGGTCTCTCCCTGTAACAACATCCTGGTGCTGCCTGAGTGATTATCACAAACTCCAGCATCAGTGATTTTGTTGCCGGGGGTGAGCCCCTCTCGCTCTCTCTCTCTCCCCCTCTCTCTCTCTCTCTCAGCCGTGTGGTGGCTGCCATAGCAACAAGACCCTGACAGGTTTGTGGAGTAAGTGAGATGAAAGACGTGACTTGAGTTCATCTGTATTTATAACGTCAGTAATGTCAAAACACTGTATGGACACATTCAATACCACACTCTATTGTACACTAAAATTGCCGTGTTAGAATTACAACAATTCTGTGATTTACTGAACAAAATATGGCAACACGGCAGGAAGACTGTGTTTAAAAAACAAATGAATGAAAACCTGGCTTCCTGTAGCCAATATGGTGTAAAGTTCTTTATGCACAAATCATGCATTGGTTTAGAAAAAGTTAACCTCTGTGTTACTTTCCTGCTGACAGTGACCTGGCTTTGCGAAACTGCCTGCTAACCTCAGAAATGTCCGTTAAGATCGGAGACTATGGCCTTTCTCACAGCCGATACAAGGTCAGACCGACTTTTCTTTTTTTTAATCATGTCTCGATAACGTCTAAATTGACTTTATGACCTCATTAGTACTCTCGTTTTTGTTCTGTAGGAAGACTACTATGTCACACAAGACCAGATTTGGGTGGCCCTACGCTGGATTGCACCGGAGCTCATCGACGAAGTCCACGGAAACCTGCTGGTTGTTGACCAAACCAAGAGCAGCAACATATGGTGAGATAGTCCAAGGGTCACACAGGAAATATACCAACATTAACCCTTAGTATGAGTGGGAATAATATGCAACTCCTTATATGGACATGTTTATAGGTCACATATTCAGGCTTTAAAGATTTTTTTTTTGTGTGTTGTTGAGTCAAAGTTATGATTCATTTTATATCACATTTTTAGTAGTGATATAAAGTAGCAATAATTGTGCAGAAGTCACAAAATGGACTTATTTTCTTTTGTTTTTGTTCATAAAAACGAGCCGAATGGACTTTGAACTGTGATGTATTTCCAAATTTCACAAATTCAATCCGTTTTTAAACATTTTTCGTACTTTTTGCTCAGGTGTGTTATAGTTGGTGAAAATGTATTCTTTTTTGTCATCAGATTGCCTAGTTTGTGCTGGAAAAAAAGGATATAAGACGCTCTATATTGCATATTCTTATACCCTCTCTATATACTGTATGTTTAAGAAAGACTCAGGGTTACATTTATCAAGTAATAGAAATGCTTTAATGGAGATAATTAACTTGAATTGTTTTGATTGATCTAGACTAGATTCCCAGAGTAACACATTTATTTGTGTGTGGATTAATGCCTGTCATCTAACAAGTGCTATGGAACGAACACCTTGTGTGGAACAAGGCCGTGGACAGAGAGAGATGAGTGGTGAGCACACTTAATGATGTGTTTTTCTTGCTGCAGGTCACTGGGGGTGACTATGTGGGAGCTTTTTGAGTTGGGAAACCAACCGTACAGACACTACTCTGATAGACAGGTGCTGACATATGTTGTAAAGGAACAGCAGCTCAAACTACCCAAACCTCACCTCCAATTCCAACTGGCTGAGCGCTGGTAAGACACGGTAACCTGCCCACACACCTAGGAGGGAAAAATACTTGACACACACATGCACAGACTGAACACTGCGAATGTTATATATATATTGATGCTACATAATAAACATTTTTCTGCTATTTCTGCTTAGAGTAGTGCACTAGTCTACTGTAGCAATATTTCTCTGTGCTATAGGAAGAGCAGACGATCAATACTCTCACTACTCTTTATGATCCCCCTGGTAAAGATCAGGGGTTGTATGACCTCGTTCATCTTTTAGGGGGGGAGGCTCGCCAAATACTGTTTTTATTTATTAATTTGTCACTTTTTTTTTTTGATTGCGAACACTGAAGACACACACACACTCACATAGTGTCAACATAGCGTGTCAGCAACAGCACTGCACTTCTATCATGGGCTCTCAATTTAACTGGCAAAAGTAAAATAAACAATGGTGTTAATGGACAAGTCAGTGTCGGAAAGTGTTGTCTTCAAAGGTTCTCTTTGATGTTACCTAATAGCTCGTCTAAAATCAATTATTTACCCTTTCTCTCATCTTTAATTAAAAAGCTAAAACTCAGCTATAAATAAGTGTCTGATTATATACAACGTTCTCTTCTAACATGTTCCTTGCCTTTTCTGGTTCTCTCTCTCTCTCTCTCCTTTCTGTCCAGGTATGAGGTGATGCAATTCTGCTGGCTGCAGCCAGAGCTTAGACCCAGCAGTGAAGAAGTTCACCTTCTGGTCACATACCTGTGTGCCAAAGGCTCCAGTGAAGCTGAAGAGGACTTTGAACAACGCTGGGATGCCTTGAGACCCAACCTGCAGGGTAGTACCTCCCACACAGCTACATCCACAGCCCTAGTCCTGACCCCTACAACTGCACCAGCAGACAACTCTGGTACAGACCCAAGTCAGGCAGTGGAGCTGGCCTCCTCTGCGTCATCCTCCTTCCCCCTCCTGGAACACTTTTCTGACAGCTTCCACTCAGACACAGGGGACGACCTATTGACTGTCACAGAGACCAGCCACGGTCTCAACTTTGAGTACAAGTGGGAGCAGGCTCGAGCTGAGCAGCCGTACTGCTCGTCCTCCACCAGTGGGCCACTGGGGCAGGGGAACCCACATTACCAGGATATTTACTACTCAAGCAAAGGAAGCACCTCAGGGGGCTGCAAGACTGACAGCCTGACCTCAGGTATCTCTCTGTCCTATTATGAACCTGAACACCCGGGTGTAGTCCCAGTGCTGAGTGCCCACAGCCCCTCGGTCAGCAGCGAGTACTATATCCGCATAGAGGAACCGGTAGAATGTAACATTAACTTGGATGACAGTGTTGTGGACTACAGCCCGGGACTGGAGGCGAGCAACAGCAGGTTGTCCTCCGAGAGTCGGACTGCTTCGTCCATGGCACAGCCCCGTGCTTACTGGTCGACTGCCGACAACACCAAATATGCTGCCTACGACTCCGATTCAAGTCCAACTGTTCAACTAACCATAGATCCGCTGTTGAGACAGGCTTCCAGAACCAGCCCCATGAACTGCTTCTCACCAAATCAGGACGGCACAATATACTGTGAACAAACCTCAGCATACAAGACATGCCACCAGTCCTGTCTGTCTGAACACGACTCGTCACCAGAGTCCCGGTCAAACCTCGTCTATTCGGTAGGGTGTTTGGAAAACACGTGCAGTTTGTCACAAGCAGTGAGCAGCCCCAGTTTAGGCTTCTGTGATCCCTACCTGGAAGCAAGCACGGGGCGTAGCACAGTCAGTGACAGTTGTCATAATATGATGGGGCCCCTCAGAAAGACACTACCTATTGTTAACCACATTAGTATTGACGTAGGAACGGACGATGGCCTGCTGGTGGGCCACCTGAGAGGTGAAGACATTGAGGACGACCTTTTCTCTGAGGGAGATGCCACTAACTGGACGTCAAACCGCTCGGCAAACAATAATAGTCTGACGTTTGAGAGCAGACAGACAGCGGGCAGTGGGCCGGACACCTATCTTGACCTTCACTATAGAATTGATCATTCTAACACAACAGAATTAAGGTCTTTAACCAAAGCCACCACCGAAACCTTCAACGGCTCCATTTCGCCTGGCAACGTGGAGGGAGAAAGAGGAGACAGTGGTTATGATGCTGGTAGTGAGCTCATGGAATTAAGCTCATACATTCACTTATCTCACAAAGAAAGAGAGGAAGCTGCTACTCAAGTGGAGATGAACTCAACTGCAGAAAATCTAATAAAATTTGAGTCTCATACCAGCTCAAGTATTAATTCCAGGAGCACAGACGGTGGAAAAGTGGAGGGAAAATATGGAAAGCAATCATTGCTTCATGGAGAGAGACTGTACTCTGAGCCTAAGATGATACCAGAGACAAGCTTTATAAAATCCCCATCTTCTTTCAAGGATCCTCAGATAGGTCAAACAGGAGCCTTGTCAGGCAAGCACAGAGGGAACATCTGGGACGGGGTTTCATCGGGAATATCTGTTTGTCTCGGAGACAAAAGGTTAAGCTGTCCAGAGAGGTCAGAGAGTAGCAGAGCACTGGAGAGGAACGTGGGGGCAAGAGAATCCGGCATGAGTCTGATTGAGATCGGTGACTACAGTGAGGATGATGATGATGACATGACCGATATTACATCAGGTATCTTTGCTGACTTCAATTTAGATTACGCTGAAGTAGAGGAGGAAGAGTTGAGTCCACTGAAGAATCCAGGGGGAACATCTGACTCTATAGATACCTTTAACCTGTCCTCATCGATGGCCAGCGCTTGTGATCAGGCCTTCAGCCCTGATCCCTTTAATACCCCCATCTTGCCCAAATCCTTGGACAGTGGCTATGACACGGAGAACAATGAATCTCCAGAATTTATCTTCAAGGAGCTTGGGGATACTCGGGGTGGAGAGGGGAGCCCTAGGCTGGGTGGAGAACCTGAAATTATTCTGCAGGTGGGTTTAGGCCAGGGTGTCTGCACTTCCACCAACACCTCAGAGCTACATTTAAAAAGTCTGATTGATAAGAACCCCTACAGGGACTCGGCCTATTTCTCTGACTATGATGTTGAAAATGAGAAGAGCCCTCAAGAGGAAGGCAGTACGTTCTTTGTAGGTTCACCGCACCATGTCTTCACTGCTGAGAAACTGGACTCCTTTCGAGGTGATAATTCAATGAGCAGACCATTAAATAATGGGGAACATTTAACAAATCTGAAAAACAAAAATGGTTCCGTTGTGGTCAATCTCTCAGAAGGTGACCACAGTTCAACCACTTCCCTCCCCACTCCTGGTTTGTCCATGCTATCACCATTTCCCCCGCAGATGGGTGGCTGTCTGACCAAAGAGTCGGCCCCTGCAGAGGATGACCTGGGACTGGAGACGGAGCACTCAGGAGAGGAACCTCCTTCAGAACTCAGTTCCTCCATCACGTCTGAACCATCTTCTGCTGTCCAGGAAGCCTCAGCTAACCGCGAGGAAGGCAGCAGGAGAGCAGAAGATTGCTCCTCTTTCCAGTCTTTGAACTCTGACTCCACCTTGACGGACTGCATAGACGAGGTTCACGAAGAAAATGACAACGGTGTTTTATCCACAGAGGAGGAGGAGCTGCCTGAATTCAATCATATGGAGGAGGACAGAAGGGACAGTGTGGGAATAAGGGAAGATGACTTTGAGGATATCGACGCAGAGGAATGCGACTCGCAGGACAGTTTATGTGAAGAATCTAACGGCCCCGTTGACCTTTCGTCTTCCTCATCATTGCTGGAGCTGTGTGGAGAAGATGTGAGAGCTCCACTGGAGGAGGCGGAGGATGAGGATGACTCCGACGACAGCGAGTCTGATGAAGAGCTGAGGACCTACAACATCCAAGATGAAGACAGCGAGGAGAGTGAGGAGGATTTTACCACAGTGCCAGTGGTGGTAAGTGACTGCAGCAGGGCCAGACACCTCCGCAGTCTTCTCAAGATGCCCACCCTGCTCACCCAGTCCTTCTGCGATGAGTTGGAGAGGAAGAAAAAAGTGGTGTCCTTCTTTGACGATGTTACGGTGTTCCTTTTTGACCAGGTATGACATGTGAGAAGTCAGATCTATGCAATATGCATCATTTGATAAATATTAGTAATAACATGTTTGTTTTTGACTTCCAGGAGAGTCCCACAGGAGAGCTGGCTGACTTCACCTTCGCCACAGGAACAGAGTCCAGTGAGCAGGAATCTTCAGAGGCAAACACCTCCGACCACCGGCCGCAACCTGACGCTGACCTTGAAGGTGAAGTCTGTGAATCGTTACGCGTTTCTGAACAAACAGATGGAATCAAGTCAGAAGAGGGTGAGGTGTTTTTTTTTTTTACATAGAACGTTGACGTGATCTGGCATCGCATACCATATGTAACTGTGACTGTGTGGGCTTTCAGACGGAAGTTATGAATGGAAAGAAGAACTTTCGTTTGAGCCCCGTCCATCTTCACCTGACGTCATCCCCGAGCCCCAGTCCTCACCCACATCCACCTCCAACAGTCCCGAGGATCCCAAACCTGCTGCTGTAGCACTTAACCGGTTCATGGTCTCACGATTCTCTATCACACATGTCTCGGACTCCCACATAAGCTCTGCAACAGGTCTGTACAAACATTTTCACACATCATTTTAATTAATGAAGTATAATTAGTGACACAAGCTAATTCTTAGTTCCTTTAAAAACCACTGCACAAGTATTTTGGTGTAAAATAGAAATGAATATCTGTGTGTTACTAACGCCGAGCGACAGACATAAGCAGTGTACATTTGAGTGTTTGCAACATACAAGGTGAGGAGTTGAGAAATAAAAGTACTGTAAATTTAACACCACCTTTTTCCAACAGGGGAAGATGAATAAAGTCCAAAACACTGAGAACTCCGTGGCGCTGACTGGATGAGAGAGAGAGTCCGGATCCTTCTCAAACACAGAAAAGCAGCATTATTATATTCAGATGTTTGACAGAGTTTTATTTTTATTGATGTTCGGGGCATCTGACTGCAGTGACCCTTTCTGAAACAGTGCCTCGTACTGTCGTGAACCCCTCTTGATGATTTGCACACTTACTCCTTTCTTTTAATTCTGTGACGATGACGGAGAGATTGCTGCTGGTATGGCAACCACGAGAACAGACGGAATATCCGATCATATCGTTTGCTGTAAAACATCATGAAGAAAATGTGACGGCGTTTGTCGGTCACCTTACAGGCCATTTAATTTGTGAGAAAAAAAAATTAAGTAATAAAGAAAGAAAGAAATCACAACATGACGGGCTTCATAGCTGCTCCTCTCATTGGCTGCCTTGGTCTATGTGCTTAACGTAAATCTGGCATTTTTAAAGACTGTTACAACTTCCACGTGTTTGAAGCCAGGAAACAGTGCTTCATGACGGATGCACAAAGATGCTTTTGTGTTTTAAAGTCAAATCCAACTCTTTATAAAAAGGTGTGTGGGTGGCGGTGCTGCAGCCTAATTTGTCCCCCCATGCCGAGGTGTATCGAATAGTGAATACGGCGAACTGTGTTACATGAAATCAAGCTGTTGTCACTCCTTGGTCATAACCACCGCTCACTTCTGAAACACAGTCGTGTCGTTTGAATCGGTCTGAAGCACTTTGTTGAAAACCATTTAGCCATTATTTGTAGGAGCCACTTAGCATCTCCCCGCCCTGGAATGAAAAATCTAAACCATGTGAGTTCCCCCAACCCCCCGCCCGTTCGTGTCCACAGTGCCGACGACAGGCTACACTTAAATTCCACGTCACACCTCAGCTTCGTTTCGGTTGCATTTCATCAGCAATAGTGTGACACCAGAGTTGTGTCATGTGAACGTTGACGGTCATAAGTGTTGAATGTCAAGTTTTTGTCATCCTCCACAATCTCCTACATGATGTATTCTATTGCAGTCGTGTGCCGGGGTTTGAGGTGCACAAAACAAACAAAAAAAAAACAACAAAAAAAAAAGGAGGACAAATCTCATATTATTGTATGAATGTTATATCAACATGTAGCAGGTAGCTTGAATTGAATTACTACTGCTGTATTGAAAGCTCCTTCCCCATCTCTATTCCTCTCAAGCTGAACGTGCCAATCCTGTCTCCTCTCACTTTGCCTTTTAAATTCTGCAAGAAGAGACAACAAAAAATAAAATAAATGAAAAACCCACTGGTATTTTTGTACAAGCATTTGAAAAGATGCAATCCAGGGTGACACTCGCTCAAATTTGCCAAAGAGATATTACAAAGCCCATTGGCGATAAAGTGGCAGATGCATTTTAGAGAAGGTGAGGTGGGCTGTTCTATGCACCAGTAGTAACATCATTGCTGTTTCCACCCCACTTATGGCTATTGTACTATCCCAAATGAATAAATTCAAATACTTTTTCCCTTCTTGTGTCTGTCATCTATTTCCATGTATTGATGTCAAACAAGGACACACACACACGCAAAACAATACATAAATAAAACACAAAAATATGACACAACACATACAAGTGTGATGTTTGTGCCCATTTAGATTTATTTTGGACAGGATAATTTAGATGCACTTTCTGTACAGTACAGATATAATACAAACAAGGGGACAAGAGGTGAGAAATGGACAAAAAATTAAAGCTATATAAAAGTTGTTAAAAAAAAAATGCATTGGAAACTCGGTGCTGTGTAATAAAAAGCATGATCATATCCCTCAGTGTAAAAGACTCATCCATTGTTTTGTGACTGCTGGCTAAGAGGAACTCACTTTTCCCATCCTCACACACTCTCGCACTTCCATCGCATACATATTTCCACGGCTGTCTCCACACACACACACACACGCACACACACGCACACACACGCGTGCGTATAAATACCTCTTCCTCCAGCTCTCCTCCCAGATGAGTGTATAATACTGAGAAAGATCCAAAGCTATAATACTGTGCCTTATCTGATAAACTACCACTCCCTTAAAGCTAAATATATATTTTTTTAAAAACAAAAAAAACACACTAGGTATGCACTGTATTTCTGAAAAGTGAATTTACAAGCAAAACAAAAAGGTGGGAGATAATCCCAGTGTCCATGTGATTAACCCAATCCTGCATGGAGCCTATTGTTTACATAAAAATGGGAAAGAAAAAAAAGGAAAAAGAAGAAAGAAAAGGCACAGTTCCCACTTTGAAATGCTGGGTGTACTGTTTCAAAACTAGAAAGCACACGGTACTGTATAGTGCTATGTCACTCAGCAAAAGCAGAATTACAGCTTACCAAGCAACCGTCTCCTTTTAGCTTCAACGTTGTGTCATCAGTGTCGATTACAGTGATTCACTGAAAACTACAGCCGACCATCTTAGATTGAGAGCGCCTCGACTGCTCGTTAACGCGAATGATCCTCAAATGTAATATACAGTGTTGAGAAAGAAAGGAACAAAACAAAAGAAATCCCACAGTAGAAGTGCAGATAAATAATAACAGTAACGCAACATCATCACTAGGAAAACCTATAAGCCATACCTTATCCACAACCAGTGAGATCTAAATATTTAAAAACTCTACGGCCGCACTTTACACTCATATGTTCAGGTTTGGACATTCAGTGTTTGTGGAGGCGTCAAAGCAAAAACATCACAAGAATTACCTGGAAGCCCTGTGAGTGAATTTCCTCGGTAAATGAACTAGTTTCTTAGAAGAGTAACACGGCCCTGTGAGGTGATTTTTACTTTTTCTTTACCCGGGGCTTAAGCATGTCAGCGTTTGCACCTCTTTTGTAAATAAGTGACCACAGAAAGGGGGACCGCAGGCCGCTAGTAGAAGATGGGTGCAGATCGGTCATCAGTGAAGGTGGGCCGGAGGTAGACCTCCAGGGAACGGTCACTGTGGGGAGAGGAGGGGTGGGGCAAGGAACAGTGATAATTAGGCTGAAGGCAGAACACAGTTTAGTCTATAGACATATGGTCTATGCTCTAACCACACCCAGAGAAATCTGCCTCCTTAAAGTTTGGTGGAATGTATCGAGTTTCAGCAAGCATGTAGTAAAATAATAAGAATAAACAGCAACGCATGCAGTGTTAGTGCATATATATTTCTTTGTCTTACACCGAAAAAAGAAAAAGCATGAGTAATTCTTTTGCAACCAGTGGCCGAGTGGGCAGGTGGAGCAAAGTACTGCCAACGTCCACGGAGGCCAGAGGACAGAAAAGACTCGTGATTCCCAGCAACCTATTACAGCCAGACAGCCAATGACAGCACAGAGAACCAGGCAGTAAGAGAGAAAAGAAAAAAAAAAGACTGTTTGGCTGAAAGGCAGTGGAAGCTGGTGACTTACGGAGGTCCTGTTCCCTCAGAACCGGGACAATTCTGGACCCAAACTGGAAGGTAAAGAGAACCTTTGGGTTTGAATGGTTCATCTCTCAGATCATGCATGGGTCACATTTAGCTGGTTAGTCTGGTGATAATAATATTAATAATAATAATAATAATAACTCCATGGGATGGGGAAACAAAAGTGCACACTTCATGCTCAACATGCCATGTACAGTACTGTATGGTCCTTAAAAATCTAAACGACCATATGAGCTAATGCTTTAGTTTCAAGTGCAACGCATTCAACAGGCAGGTGTGTGCGGAGGCTCCCGCTGCTGAACACGAGTTATTCACACAACCCAGATACAACTCAACCACAAAAAGATCCAAACCAAAAAAGGTAAGCAGGCAGGCAACACTTGCAATTACACACCAAACACGCGCACAGTCGTTCTGTTTTTCTGTCTGTTTTTCTTTTTGAGTGACAGAGCAACACAGCAGGTATGAGTGTTACTGGAGGAGGGGTAAAGGATGAAAACGCATGCTCAGGACACAGCTGTGGTTTGGAAAGACACACAAAAAGGTGGCAGTTCTGAAAACAGGGAAACACAATTTAAACCTTTTCAGCGAGGCAGGGAGGGTGTGAGCGGGTTTAGGAGGCTTTGGAATATTCGAAAACAAGAGATATTCAATAAGAAAATGCCATCGTCACCGACAGAACAGATTTCTCGTCAGACCAGACTGTTTATTAATATATAGAGATATGTTTTTATTCAGAATACCTTTGTAAAAAGTCACCATACATTCAGGGTCAATTTTTAAGTAATCACATTTTTTCTAGTTTCCCCTCCACAGCATGCATATAATAAACACTTCAACTTAGGAGTAGTTTCTCAATGTTTCTGCAAATATCTTCTTTTTTTTTTTTTCTTTTATACATGGACAATACGTTTTTTTTTTTGTTTGTTTTAAAAGAAATAGACCAAAACAAAAAAAAACAAAATAAACACATCGCCACTCAGGGAATACAATCATAAATAACACTGAGAACTTCAAAAAGCCGCGGTAGTTATTGGACCTAAAACTAATTCACAGCCGTTATTGGGGGGATACTCGACAGAAGATTCAAAAACCCCTTCGACCGCACTGTGGCTGCTGGAAAACACCAAACTGAAGGTAACTGGAGCGACGCTTTCTGTACCTTGATTCTCTGGCAGTAAGTTCATCCATGTTTTCCACGGGGCTGAGCGTGTAAAGTTTAAGTAAAATTTGGAATAAAACTTGGTTTTTGTGATGATAATACAGTGTCATTTGGCAGACTGATGGAAAAAAATTTTATATATTATGTTGTCATAGAGATATATATGTATATATATATATATATATATATATATATATATATATATATATATATATATATATATATATATATATATATATATATACGTATATATATATATACTGTATATTCTTGAAGCTTCATTAGAAAACTTGCTTTGTTGCATGTAAATGATGTGTTTTGATAGAAAATAAAGCAAAGTAAGGCAGATATGACACACAGACACACACACACACACACACACACTCTCTGGACAGAAAATCAAGTCTAGTACTGACACAAGGAAGCACAGCGCCACCCGCGGGATCTCTCCGAACAGAAACGGTAATCTGCTGCACAACCTTACTGTGAAACAAAGCTTTTTTTGTTTGTTTGTTTGTTTGTTTGTTTGTTTGTTTTAAGCATGTGTACTGTATGTGTGTTTGGTGGGAACTCAAGAACACGGGGCCCATGTGTGCTTAAAAGGCCATTCAGCCAGTGGCTTTAGTACAATGACATTTAAGTCTTTTGGCACTTGTACAAGTACATGAACATGTCAAAATGACAACATGACACAACCATGTACATGCATGAAAGACGAGCAGTAGCAAAGGCAGTCTCTTGAGCGATCAGTCCGGGACGGTGGACTGTGATCAGAGATACAGTATTCAGAGTCCATATCGCTGCATGCCGAGCAGGTAGGCCCCGCTCTGGCTCTCTCGCTCAACGCAATCCTCCACCCACCATCCGCTACTGTCCACACCGACACCACCAGCAGCAGCACCCAGGAGGGACGCAAGGAGGAAAGGAGGGACCCGAGGAGGAAGAGAGGACAGAAAGGAGGGATGAAACTGGCCTCTTCCACTTGGAGAAGGGGTGTGTGTGGAGGCAGGAGGAGAGGTGGAGATAAGTGGACAGGAGGGAGGCTAAGAGGAGGGAAAGATGGGAAGGAAGAGGCCCCTGTGCTATCCGGAGCTGTCTGTGTCTGTCTGTATGTCTGTTCTCACACAGTCGAAATCAATTTGCCATCAGGACTGTCACTGTAGAACAAAGAGAGAAGGAAGCTTGCCAGGTCGGACACACTCAGAGAGAAATGGAGAAAGACAAGACAGGCACAAGGGGGCAGAGTAGAGTTTGGGAGACGTGTAGGTGGGGGTCCAGAAACCTGCGTCACCCCACCTACACCGACATCTCCAAACACACCCGCCGTGATCAGGCAGATTGGACTTCCAATTCCCTCATCAACGTGGTTCATCCACACAGGTTTAGCGCTTGGATTACTATGTTTCCCAATGTGAAACAATTTAGTCAACAAATGCTACAAATGAGTTACTGTTGATGAGAAAATCATCAAGTCATCTCCTTAGCTGAAGAGATGTTAGATTAGTGTTTTTTTTGGGGGGGGGGTGAATACACCCTGCAGGACAGTGTCGTCTCAAAAAAATACTGATACAGAAAACACACACACACACACACACACACACTCAGAGGAGACGTGAAGAATAAAGCTTGATACTGGCGCCCAAGGCCCCAGACTGGAGGACAGCGATGATTGATGCAAGTCAGCGTGATTTCTACTGTCACGACACGATTCTCTCACACTCTCTCACACACACACACACACACACACACACACGCTGCCTCTATTCCACAGGCACACACAATTAAAATACACAATACACAATAATGTACACTCAGATTGGACGGAAACGGACACAGGATAAATCCTAATCCTAACCTCACAAAACCCTGGTGAGTCAGCAAGGACTTGATAGGATTACAGTTACAAGTACAACTGGGCCAAGAGGAATCTGACTTCAGACTGAAACACTGACTCCAATCTAGACTAGATAATAATAATAAAAGTAGTAATAATAATAATAATAATAACAATAATGATGATAAAAAAGTACAGAAGAGCAAAGACAAAAGAGCAAAGAAGACGGTAAACAATATTCAAAGGAAACTCTGCATACATACGGCAAGGTGGGGATTTTTTAACACTCTAGCGAGTAAGTTGGCAAATTGATGATTTGATGAAGAGAGAGGCCAACTACTCTGATAAATCAGATAAACATGGTTTTCTGTTCATCATCTCATCACTGCTTACTATTTGCTTTTGTGTACTTTGACAGGCTCCACCAAACAACAACAAAAAGCACTTCTTCATATTCATATTGATTTTCTGTTTAAGTATAGCATGTGCACAAATGTTTTAGGAGCACACTGTACAATAAAAACCTACTTATATGAGACATAGACTGTAAACTGTCTCTTTTGTGTCCAAGCTTGCACATGCAGGAGCTCAGATGAAAGGCATTCTTGTTTTTGTTTTTTTTAGCACTCCCGCTAAACTATCCATGTGGAGTTTTAGGCAGCAGCAGTCATACAGTGTCAGACATTTCTTTAAAACAGCAGAAAATGCACTTACCTTGTGGCAAAGCGGCCGTCATAATCCTCAATGGCAGGCTGGAAACAAGAAGGTAATTTGCTTTACTTTGTGAGCCGCGAGTACACACAGAGACACTAGGTGGCAGCAGAAACTGAGAATACATTGCGAGTGACTGCAGGGTTTCCTTCCTTCTGGTCACAGAGTGATTGGAACTTTTTGGAGAAAACTGTGACGTATACTGTTCATACCTGCGTGGCAAAGCCTGCTGCCATGCTGTAGGGGCGCGGACGGGTCTGCGCTAGACTCTGTGCCAGCAGTCGAGCAGTCAGGCCGTAGTCGGGTGTGGGCAGCGACCCGTCGTTCTCCAACAAGTTCCCCGTGCTGCTACTTTTCCCATGGTGCAAACTGGGAAGGTTAAGAAAACAAAAGGCCTCAGGCGTGCACTCATTTGCACTTGTTGGACTTTCGGACACGGATTGTGTTAAAACGACAGCATACTTCACTTTGAGCTTCTCACTGTCGCTCTCGGGCAGCACGCGCGTGTAGGAGAACGGGAACCAGCCACGCCTGAGAAGAGAGGAGACCTTGTCAAACATGGATTCCACTTCCGCTCCGTCTACATGAGGGAGGAGCATTCATCCCACCTCCCAGCGTACATGAATACATGAATTGAGCGACTTACATCTTGTTCTTCTCATTCTCTCCATAGTGCCAGCCGTCACGGGCTTCGGGCACGAGCAGGGTGATGACGTCGCCCTCGGCAAAGCTGAGCAGGGTGTTGTTGTCGCCGGCGGCGTGGGAGAAGATGGCCTGGACGCGGGAGCGGCCGTTCTTCTCCAGGCCCGCCGCCATGGAACTGGATCTGGGTAGGGTCCGTGTCTCACCTGAAGATATTCACAGACAGGCAGACAATGATGAAAGACAGGATTATCGTTATGAGAGGAGTCATAAAAGCTCTGAATAAATGAAAGGTGATATGCAGTCAGTCAGCAGCCTTATCTTAAATTTGAAATCATCTTTTATGACTTCCTCTCTGGATAGCTTACCCACGGGGTTCTTATTCTTAGCGGGGGCAGGCCTGCGAACTGGGAGGGTATTGGAGTAGACATCGCTGACCTGTCTCTGAGGCTGGGACTGGGCCTGGCCCTGTGCCTGGGTCTGAGGGGATGAAGGCCTGACTTGAGACACAGACATCGTCCCCCCATCTGTCCAATATTCCTCTCCGTGGACTCCTGTTGTCCCATTGACCATGGACATACCATCAGGGCCCATCAGCCGCTGGAATTAACAAGCGGACAGATGCAGTATTAAAATTATAATCAGCATCTGTTGTGTTCATACTAGATAATCTTTATTAAAAAAAAAAAAAAAAGACACATTATAACTTTGCAGCAGACTTGGGGAGATAAAGTCCTGTGAGAGTTCATCACTCATTAACTTGAGTGGCATCTTTAAACGGAGACGAGAGAGACATCTCTCTGATTTGTCTCTTTATGGACAGACGGCTGTTTGTTCCCTTGCTACAAAACACACAAAGTACTCAGATTTCTGTAAGAAAGAATGAAGCATATACTCAAAGTCGTCTCATGGATTGACAAATAATCACCCGAATTCCCATATAATACAACAACATTGACTACGTAAAACCACCATGAATGGCAAACAATTATTAAGACTCGTGGCAAATGTTGAGCCCTGACTTCCTGCGCTCACCCCAGAGTGTCCAAGGCCACCACTCATGAAGACGGCCAGCTCTGGCGGCACAGGAAGAGGCTGGGCTCCAGGGATGGGGTCAGAGATGACCAGGTTGGATTTGGATGTATGCAGCGGGCTCGTGCCCCCGAGGGCGGCAGAGCCCATCTGTTGGGCGAGGAGCATGGCCCTCTCGGGCAGCTTGTTGGGGTCTGAGCAGGCCTGTTGCCACACTGGAATCTTCTGGGTCAGAAGGTCTTTGCCCTGGAACAAAGACGGAAGAATGGAAGAAATAAATGACACAAAAAAAAACGAATGACATGGACATAAAAAATGCACAGGAGAGTTGATTATGTGGCTGAAATGAGACGACGGGAAAAAGCTCAGTCGAGCAATTTTACATCTTTATTTACTTGTTGATGTAGTGTTTGATTCTTTAGTGTTTGATTCTTTAGTTCTTTTTTTCTTTCCCTCACATCGCACACTGCTCCTGGGTCCTATATAGCATTCAGGACGCGGGTTGCTTTGCTACAACCTTGAATTTCCATAACATCTTCTGAAAAGTGCGTTTGTCACTAAACGTCCTTGACCACTTGACCCCGTTGCACGGCCATGATAATGTGTTGCGTGGGTGAGCTACAGGGACGAACCAGACTTGCACAACAACCCGTCTCACAGCCTTTGGACATGGCCGTAGCAGAGCTTTATCGTGATACAAATGTCCACAAACGAACATGCACATTACAGAACAGACTGAATATGCTAATCCGCAGCTCGGACCATCTCTCTTTCTCTCTTGGACACACTACCGATCCTCTGGGAGAGGGTTCTTCAGTTTGCTGAAGGTGAGCTCTTCCCACGCACTCCCCCATCCTGATTAATGACTAGACTCCATGTTGGGGAAAAAAAGAACATACACATGAAAGGGTACCCACACACACACAGAGTTCTCATCCAGCCACATCTTCAGGCTGGCAGTTCACACCCACCCGTAATCCCACGAGACTGCAAGAGTCCATTACCCGAGATTTTTGAGATCCGTGTGTAGCACGCACACATGTGTCTGAACTGTGCACGTGTGTGTGCTCATTACAGAGCATGGTTGAGAGAGCCGTCTCCTCGTTCTTTGCACCGAGCCTTGATTTAAATTCACCGTACCTGTAGATTTTTTTTTTTAAAGCAATGTGGCGCCTCTTTCCCCCGGTTAGTCATTTATGAGCGAACCGACTGAGCGAGGCAGTTCTCACATCTCCACACAACAAGGTGGAGACGTTCAAAGGTGCACTGACGGATTGCAGCTTCAGATGTCTGTCAGCTGGGCATTGTCTGCAGGCTTAATGAATTTTTAAAATGACAAGGCCCCTATGAATGGTAAAAAGCTATTGTGACTTTGAATTATACATCTCCTGATACGCTGAACAACGGTCTATAGCAAACGATTTGCATATACAACAGACGTGGGGGAGTGGCTTTCTCCTAGAATCAGTCCAATATAACACAATAAGATTAGAAGTTTTAGAAACTGACCTGCCAAACTAAGAAGAACTTCTTATTCTGGACATAATCACTAAAAAATGATTGTCAATCACCTTCTGGTGTAGAGTCATTCAGTCAACAGTCAGTGTGTTCTGCTGTTAAACTATGGGCTGAAATATGCCACCAGAAACCAAATTTGAATTTAAATAGCCACATAATTTGAAGTTGTATTGTTTAATTTGAATCATTGCATTGACAAAATATATTATTTCCACATTCACTTCTCACAATTCAATCAAGGGCTCTTCTTCGGCCAATCAGCACCTACGTTTTTGAGAACACACCCTGGCTGATTGTACTCTATTCCATTGTAAGTCGCATTGGATAAAAGCGTCTGCTAAAGGACATGTAATGTAATGTAATGTATAATGTAACTGTGTTACGTGCTCAAAAATGTAGGTGCTGATTAGCCGAACGGGACACCTGTGTATCTGCGCAAACTAGAATTTAATTTAGTTATCTGAATTTGAATTGTCCAAATTAAACAATATAAATTCAAATATAAATGATTCAAATTCAATTTCAGCCCATATTAAACAGGTTCATCCAATTCAAAATGTTTCAAAATGGTGACAATGTCCAGTATGTCCCGTCTATCTGATTTTACCTGCTGTTCACCACACGGTTTAACAGCATTTAAATCAAATTATCATGACGGGTTAGATCTCATGTCTCCAGCTCTGTCAATCACCAAAGCACACAGGCACAGTCATAATGTAGCAGGTAACTAAACTTGAACTACTCATTCAGTGTGAACATCTAAATGGCAGCGCTGTAATGTAACATTTACTAATACACCCTTTTCTCTCCTCGCTCCTTATTCATCGCCGACACACTAACGTCCCGGTTGTAATCGTCGTGGGGGTCACCACGGCAGCACTTGGAGACTTACCTTGCCATGGTAGGCACTGCTGTTCTTCGCCACGGCACACTGGCGGTCCACCAGGAAGCAGTACCTGCGACGCTCCTCGGACAAGGCCGTCTTGTATCCCTCAGCGATGAAGGTGTCCAGCTCGGTCTGCTTACTGCTGATGGTCTCCACATACTGGAAGGAAAGACGTAGAGTGCAAGTTAACAACTGGACACATTTGTTACACATAATGGACGTGTTGACAGCATCAGTGGACATGACTGAAATCTTAAAATCCCCCGAGGTCCACAACCAACCAAACATTTTTTAAATCAGTCCAGATTCATAGTCAGTTTAAGAATTAAAATTGAGGAATAGTGAAATATTAGGCTGTCGCTGGATACTCACGGGGGGGAGTTATTATATACTGTATATTTTTTGGCAAAACCAATGGACAGGCGGTCCGACGAGGAAAGGGTCCAAGCAACCGTCCAACATCAACAAGTCCTTTTTTAAATAACGCAATTAGTCAAATTCAAACCTCCGGGCTTCTCAGTACAGCACAGTCTCGTCCTGTCAATCAGCGTACAGCTCCACTGGAGCAATTAGAGGCTAAGTGCACCCTGGCAGTAACAGTTAAACAGATAGAGGAGTCTTCCGCAGTAACCTTCGCCAGCCAGTATTTTCCCCGCAGAGTGTCTCTGCGACGAGGCGATTATAACTGAAGATCCCGCCATGTGGAGGAGGAAGTGCTCACAGAGAGAGGGCCCACTCTAATCCCTTTCCTCGAGTGGGAAACAACGATAAACAGAAGCCGTCAGTTTGTCTTAGCGTGAGCTCTCTACAAAATGGGAAATGTCACGAGGGAACACCAACACAGGTCGGCGGCGCTGGAGAGAAGCTACAGGAAGTCTTCATTTGAAGACAAAGTGGCATTTAAAACCTGCCGTGTGTAACTCTCGGTGACGTTTGTTGTTGTTGGTATTATTATTTTGCCTCGGTTTGGTCTTTGTGAATAGAAGGGATGTGTATACTCTAGCAGCACAGGTGCAGGTGTGGGGGAAAGAAGCATTTATCCCATCAAAGTGCTGAACGACTGCGGTGTTTTTGATCAGTAGAATTCACTCCTAAAGCTTTTTTGTGTTGTTTACAGTCATACTCGTCATACGCATCTCACTTTACTCGTGTAACGCTGCTGTTGCTTCCTTCTGTCCCGACATGAAATCAAACACTTCCTGTGTGCGTCGCAGGAATGTCCCTAAGCAACACAAGATCTAAATACCACTAAACTGAGGACCGCATTGTGTGGACTCAACTGAAATGTAAGGGATATTTCTTCATATTTAAGGGTTTGGTTTTTGTATTTTTTGGAGTGGTGGTACACGTTGGACACAGTGCACAGTGTAAAAAGCAGAGTTTGCAAAATGGTGGCTGAAGGTTTTCGACATTGTCGACTCAAAATAGCACGGCTGACTCAGATTTCAGGGCTGGAAAATCTGCTGAAAAACACTGACCTAGAAAAAACTTGTATTGATTTGATTGAGACTAAACTTTTCTTCAGAGTATTGACAAGTTTGAAGTCCGGAGGGGAGTTGAATCAAATAACCATACATGTCATTAGGGCTGTAAGTAATGATCAGTTTCACTGTCAATGCATCTGTTGATTAGTTTCTCAATGACTGAATAGTGGTTTCATCCATTAAATTAAATCAAAACTCATAGTGACAGCGTTGAAAGTTGTTTTTTTTGTCCACAAGCCAAAGATATCTAGTTAATATTTAAGATTCTGAAATCAGAGAACTTAGATTTGAACTACAAAAAGACACTTTTATTTGATTATCAAAAAAAAAAAGCAATTCATTACTAATCAATTAATTGTTTTTCTATGGTATGTGAATAAACCTGACTCAGCAGAGTTTATAATGAAGTATATAAAAGAAAGCAAATACAGTTTTATTCTCAGTGGCAGGTCACCGTGCCTTGGTGCAAACGTGTGATAAACTGTCCCTCAAGTTCACTTTCGTTGCGTTTTCGAAGCAAAAACAGCTGAGAAAGTCGTGTTTGTTCAGTTGCCGTTTACTTCCTGTGGATGACACAACCACAGTCCGGATGTATTTCATTCAATAACCACCAGAGCACAGCACTTCCCCACTACCAGCAGCCAAGAGGACATTTTCCAAGAAAAATATATATAAAAAAAAAAACAACTAACTGATACTGAACACAAGCATTTTGACAAATGGCCTTTTGCATCAGCGCTGGAAGGAATCCACCTACACCATTAGACAAATCCACCGAGTCAAACTGTCAAGTCAAGCGAGACGGGGACAAAAGTTGGATGCACACGGGCCGACCTTATGAAGTGCCTTGAAACGGGTTCAGTTCCTTTAGCTCTCTGAAATGCACAGTTAAAGGCCAGAGCGTTGTCTCAACAAGGTGGGTGGTGAAGGGAGGAACAAAGTCATGCTTCCGTGGGTATGACACTTGAGCATTTTTCTTCCCCTAGTCATTTAGTTTTGGTATGAGGCATCGTGCAGACGGAGAGAAAAGTGGAACAGACACGCGGGTTGATTTCCAGCTAATGACAGTCGCAAACATGACCATTTAAAAGATGACAACTTGGCTGCACCATCTTCTCCACTTTCCCTCTCCCTCTCCTTTGTTTATTCTTTTGTTTGTTTCCGCAGAACTCTGACTCGCAGTCTGCCGACCTCGCCCGACACTTCAAAGTAGAGCTAACGGGAGCAGCTCAAACTGGTGTGCCCGCGCCTCTCGTCAACCCCACATGGCCTAATTCTCCAACAATTCGAAAGGTCACTAAAGTAACCGAAGACAATAAGTACAGTGGGAAAAGCCCATGGCAGACACCAGTCGCTATTATATCGCAGCGACCTCGGGTTACATTGTAACTGGAATGACTTGTTTTCACGAAGATAACTGTGCTATATGAATATGCAGCTCTCTTCTTCAGGTTTCATCTGTATCCGTGTACATAGGATCGGCATCGACTACGACCACAAATCTGACAGCAACAAAAAAAGAAAGGCAGTTTCACAACAACGGTTTATGCTCCTTTTTTGTTCCAGTGGGGATTCCAAGGCACTTTTCTGCACAGCAGAGAGCAGCTTTGGTCTGCGCTCCTGTTTCTTCACCGTCAGCAGATCTACATTCAAAAGAATTGTACTGCAACGCTCCAGGGCACAACAGAATGCACCTACTGTACGGTACATGCATGGATCTGCTGCATGCGTTAGTCAGTGATTAACTACCATATTTGAACAAGCACCCGTATGGTTGGATACATCTTAATTCTCCCTGGAACCATAAACGCAGCAAAACCAATCATTGGAAATAATATCAATTATAAGAAAACAAATCTTCTGCTCGCTTACACCGATGCCACGCAATACATACGTTAGTTTGAGGACTTGCAGAAGAACAGAACCAGCAGAGGCAATGTTTTTCTAGGGATGCTTTTATTATATATTTTTTTGTTTGTGTAATCATATTTTTTTTCTATTTTTTTTCTCTACAGGTCTAAATAGGAAACAAATGCACGTTTTCCTCGTTTCCTCAGACATACATTTCATTATTTAATTGTGGATCACTAAATAAACCAACTCCAAAGAAGCTACCATGAGATTCCCACCCTTACCTCCATTCTACTCCATATCTGAATATTTCATTTTAAATGAATTCCTGAGCTTATCTATCGACTTATTAATTCTGAATCCTGAACTCCAGCACTGCCTTTCTGTCTGGGTCCTTATTAACAGCATAAACAGCATAAACAGCATAAAAGGAGTTTATCGAGATGAAACCCCCTTTCTACCGTACCCTTGGTCCACTCCACTGAACTACATAATGGAGCTGATTAGCATTTCGGAAGGGGGCTCTATCCATTGATTGTCTGCAGTCAGAGAATAACAGGGAGGGGATAAGAGACAGACAAAAGAGAGTTGGTGGAGACAAGCGTGACGAGTGTGCGGAATAGAGAGAGGAAGGAGCAGTGATGGAGCGAGACTGCGCTCAAACGTCCTTTTACTTTTTAATAAAAAAAGTAAGGAAAGACGAGAGAGAGAGAGAGAGAGAGAGAGAAAACTCGGTGCCTCTCGTCTGCAAATGAACACGGATGTGATGGAGATAGAGAAACAAGGAGGAGGGGAAGGAGGGCGAGTTGAGTCTGCTTTAGCAACTTTACTTGTACTTTCTCCATCGACAGACATCAGAAATGTCCACAGTAGGTGGATGATTGTCATTGTGAAGCACACTGATGAGGGTATGCAGGGTTATGTCCCTCCGCGTGTTGTTCTCTGTGGAGGACTCGCACAAACACTCAGCCACAAATGAGTTGACTTTTCTCTAACACACCCACGGGTGTGATATAATCAGTGAAAGTGAGCAGGCTGTAAATGAGAAAAGGGAGATTGATTTGCCTGTAGACTGCGAGCAGACTCTGCATGCGGAGTGCGGAGCCTCTTTCTTCTGCACACATGGGCCCAGGTGATTTGTCATACGGCCTTGGTTAAGCTGGGCAGTGACGCTACTACTCTGCATGTCCAGTAGGGTTAAGAATTAACTGGATTTTTTTTGGCTGTGTGGAGTCCATTAGTCACCAAATCTACTGAGATAACTTTTAAGATACTGTTAAAACAGGAACCGCTGGTGGTGAAATCTGGCCTCATGGTCACCAAAAGTTAGATCTCGTTTAGAGATGTGGTGTTAGTTTCCCTTTGGGAATTTCCCAAATCAATATATATCAATAAAGGTCTTATGTCACATCTTGTTTCAACACAGAGTGGTCTCACAAATACGCATTGCAAAGAGTCGTTTGTACCCATGTGTGTTGTTTGACAGGACAGTCAACATTGTGAACCGTCAAATCTGAATTGGATAAGGTCAATGTGACTGCTAATCTGATTATCTCTTGCACAGATAGGATTTAGGACATTTTATTGCCCCTTTAGTCAAGACCTTTTAAGATACATTCTAAATGATTGTCAAAAATGTTGGACAATATGGAGACTGTCAGTTCTTTTGTTATTTCAAGGTGAGTTGAACATTACAGGGGGTCACACGGTGGTGTAGCAGCAAGCACTGTTGCCTTGCAGCTGTTCGACCCGGGTTGCATATTCTCTCTGTGTGCTCCGGTTACCTCCCACAGTCCAAAAACTCAACCGAAGTTAACTGAACATAAGAGGGATTGGTTGTTTGTCTCTGTATGTTGGACTGGTGACCTGTCCAGGGTGTTTCCTGCCTCTCAGCTGGGATTGGCTCCAAGCAGCCCCTGCGAAACCTCATGTGGACGATAGAGTGGTAGAAAATGTCTAATATGGATTTAATTACCTACATTTGTCTGCAAATCAGTCAAATTATATCCCAGCCGACACTGGACAAGAGGCTCACCAGCGTATCACACAGTAACTAACAACCATTCACACTTGGATGCACACATACTGGCCATGCAGATTCTCCAATTAACTTAACACTCTTTGGACTCGGCAGGAATCTCGAGTGCCTACAGAGACACATAGGGAGGACATGCAAACTCCACACAAAATTCACATTCCTCTATAAACTCCTACTGGTTTGCAACATCGTGTTTGAAATTTCAAATAGGATCAAACTGTGCTTCATCTCTCACACGGGAAATCTAAAAGATGCTTTATTATTCAGCAAGTAAGACAGACTCAGACAGCTAGGAACATGCAACAACCTGCCATTCTTGATGGAGATTATGTGGCTATGTGCCACTCCTTGTTCAAACCCTGGTGCTCCACACACATACATACACGCACAGTATTCTTTGGGAGGACACTCAGACATAATACATTCCTTACCCTAACCTTACCCATCACAAGTAAATGCCTAAATACTTCACCGATTTGCATTTAGCTTTGTATTAGTAGAATAGGGGTAGTATTTTTGAATACTTGCTTCTCAACCTCAGTTTCCCCTGAGTAGATAAATATCTTCATTCTTTTTTTTTTTCAGTGACACTTGGTCCAAGACTTGAAAGTGCAACGCTAATTCTGCACTTTTTAGACCCACTCGTTGGGGGACAGGACCTCATTCCCAGAATGTAAACAGTGTCCGCCATCTTTGCTAACAGTTATGCTAACAGAACCAAGTGTCACTGGTGGAAGGGGAAACTAAGGTTGAGAAGTACACTTTTTTAAAAATGCTACCCCTGTTCTAGTAATACAAAGCTAAATGCTACATAAAACTCATTCTAATCCTAACCCTAAAACCATGTCTTAACACATAAACAGCCATTTTACGCTGTGATACAACGGGAGGACCAGCCAAATTGTCCTCACTTTCACAAAAAATCCTCGTTTTAGTTCTCACAAAGACAAGTTTGTACAGCTATTCTTCTCAGGACACTACATTGACTTCCATTCATTTGGACAGCCTAAACAAAGTGTTATCCCCAACCTTAACTATAACCACTTAATACCAAACCCGAACCCTAACCTAACCACAAATCTTAGCCATAAACTTAACCAGTTCCACATAAATGAGGTTGTACCTCATTAGGTAATGACCAGGTTTTGGTCTTAATATGGACTATACTGGTGTCGACGACGTCAGTGTTTATGCCAGAAAAGGTTCTAAGTGCACGTAAACACACACACACACACACACACACAACTTTGACACCTCACAATGGCACTTCAGATAGCGACTCCTCATGACATATCTGACGCAGTGGAACAAAGTCAGTATGACACAGTCGTCAGATGAATCCAACACACTGGCAGGTCACAGAAGAAAAAAAAAAGGCAGACGTGTCTATATGAAGTTAACACTTCAGAGATGTGGTGTGTTCTTCTAGAAACTGAGCAGCAAAGAGACAAGTTTTCAAACCCAACTGACTCTACGTATACACTGTATATGCACACGTGTTCGCTGATTTAGGTCAAACATTTGATCTTATGCTGCCAAGGCCAGCCACAGCTTCCCAGAAAGACCAACAGCAGCCCAGCAATTACTGTGCAAGCCTTGGCCTGCTGGCTTGGGATGTGTGCTTCCGTCCCTCCAGGCACTAAGTCTTCCTGGGACCGAGTGAATTTACACCGTCCCCAGTTGCTGCTTCGTACCTTTTCTCAGTTTGTCAGCACACAGCGGTTCCAGAACAACAAAGAAAAACAAATGGAAAGTAAACGGTGAAGACCCAAAGGAGCAGCTCAACACAGAGATGCAGTGATTTTGCAGGCATCTGCCTTGGAGAGCACACAGTCATTAATTCAAGTAATGGGAGACAAAACGTAAATCATTGAAAGTTAATTTCCACTCATCAATATTCACTCAGCCGGATCTGCCCGGTTGGAGGTTGCTTTGCAATGGAAATGGTCGCACAAACGACAACAATTAAAGTAAACACTGCTTCATTTCGCCACGTGACATGTCAAACTCCAGAAGACATAATGTTGAAGCAAATAGCTCGGAAACGGACTCAATGAATAGATCCAGTCAGATTTCTCATGACAGTCCCAACTCCATAACTGTAGACCATAAATAAAAATGGGCATTTATTTCAAACCTTGAATGTACAGTAGAAGGGAAACAGCAGTTAGCCAAGCCTCAGAAAAAAATCACCTGATTTAAAACGTCACTAAATGTTTTGCCAAGGAGTTAATGGTCTAAATTGATAGTTTCAGGTCTTCTTCACACAGAACATGATGTTTATTTTGTTAATCATGTTCTCATTTGGAGGAAAAGAGACACCAGTATGACTGACAGCTGGAATGGTCCAATCTGTGACTTTCCATATTTCAAAAACTGGAAGACTACATACATTTTCTTTTTAAAAATACAGTCCATATCCTTAACCGAATAGGTTGGAACAATTTAAAGACAGTAAAAATGCTGCTTTCAGTTGCGTTTTATTTTGAAAATTCAAAGTGTGTGCTCTTTTCCCATTTTTCCCATTAAATCTTGTTGCCTTTGGCTTATTGAGTCTGCAATTTTGTTCCGTGCTTTGGCTCTGTTAAAACCCTAATCGAAGCTGTGTGCCTGAACACAATAGACACATTGAAGTAAATGCTTTCTGTTCCAGTGCATCAATTAGTGGAGTCGACTTATTATGTTTTTCTCGTGTGCCTGCTGTACGTGTGTGTAGATGTTGGCAAGGGCACAAGAACCATTATCAAACCTCCACTATTTGCCTTCCCACTCACCTCGCTGCCACCGCCTCCACCCCCATCCTTGCTGCTTTGTGTATTCTCTTTACTTTATGAAGAATAAAAGTCATTATTTTGCACCAAGATTCTTGAATCTCGAAACCAAAATGCATTAAATCTCAGCACAGCAGTACTATGAACTGTCCTCCGTTTATACTGTGCATCTATCATTTTCCCCAAAATGTCACGGTTCGACACGTCACTGCGTATTTCATCATGTTTTCTCGTTTTGCATCGATTCACAGCTGACAATGTAACTCAGAACTGACCTCAGTTTCATAATAAATCAAGTACCGCCCTTGTACTAGTGTGTAAAACAATGACGTGCTTTGATTTGGGCAAAAAGTTTGTGGAAAAAACCCCAAAAAAACAGAGAGAGACTCACCTGCATCTCCTTCTCTCCATATTTGGAAGGATTCTTGCTGCCCTGACTCTTCCTGCGCAGCTTCTTCAGTTCAGCCTGGCATTTCTCCAAACTCTCCCCTTTGCTCTTGTGCTCCATCTGGTATTTCTTAAGGGCAGCCTATGTGGGGCAAGCGGCATAGGACAAACGCAAAATTAGAAGGATAATTACAAAGTCCAGGTGAGAGAGGATGAGCCGCATAGATGAGCAAAGTCATAACAGTACAATTGTTGCCGTAACAGCCGCTAAATTGAACTTTTTTCTAAAGCAGTGATAATGCAATAATAAGAAAGAATGCGTGAAAACAGTGTTTTCCCACGATTTAAAGTGGATAAACCAATTCAATTTGTGCAAATTACAGTCAAATGTTTTGGAATATTTTGTACTGCCATTTCTGTAATCTTTTTTGAACCATGCATTTCCAAGAGATATTAGATATTTAATAAATGAACCCTAGCTGAATTGTACGTATGTGTTAATCAAATAAATCTTAAGTAAAAGGCAAGCCAAAAACAAAAGTCCTGACCCAGTCTCTAGGACAAACTCCATTGTAAAATCTCCCATTGGTTATTGAGAATACCGTGTATCACTGTTGTGTGGCAGTGCAGATGAAGGGAGGAGCCGCTTTATAAACTTCCTCTTGGCAGTGGCACATTGAACAAGCTTTGGCATCTGGAAGCAATCTCCTTAATCAGAAAACAAGCCAATTCACATGACTTTTTAAATGCTCCAGGTCCGTCTATTATTTGTCTCCTAGGTTTGATTTTGCATCAACGCAGCTCGTTAGAACACAGCCATCGTCACCGATTATGCAGATTTCAAGTTGATTTTTCTCAGTGAAAAGAACAAACAATCAAACACAGGAAGAACAAGAAAAGACCCACAGTGATCCACAATTTGTAGATCAAGCAAAATGGCTGGTTTAGTCCTTTTACAGCCCGAGTTTATTCATTTAATTTATTTAATTTGGGCATTTAATTATTTATCTATCAAGGAAAAACAACTTTATTTCCGGGGCTCTACCAGCTCTGTTGCTATGGTTACTGTGTCTGGTGTGACAAAGCTCATGTGGTTTCTGTGCACGGCAAAATTGGCGGCGGAGAGGGAGCTCGTGCGTGCGGGGTTCAACAACCACATTTGCATATTGTAAGACTCCGAGTGTCGACGCAGGTATCCTCCAGGCATCATTGAGCAGAAAAAGGAGCAGAAGAAGGTTATTGCTGCCGACGGAGGAACGAAAACTATGACACACACATTGTTTGTTTCATTACAGAGATGGATGGTATTAGTTGTGTCAGTCTGACTTAATAACCATGTTAAAAACTTCTCTGAAATACTGATTCAACTACTGTTATTTTTCCACACAAAACTTTTGTTGTCCTTGTAACCAAGGAATGACTCGTAAGGTAGTTGAACCAATATGTTTTCTCATTTACTCGATAACTTCCAGGGACTGTGACTCCCTGGAGGAGAGTTCCTCTTCTCATAAATCACAGTGAATGATTAGAAAAGAAATAGTGACGTTTTGTTTTAGGTTCCAGAGCAATAATGGGTAAATAATAATAATAATACCTGGAGCATCTGCCGCATTGAGCTGGAAGGCTCTCGCCAATTAATAAAAGCCTTGAGATGCGAGTTAGCAGCACCTGTAGCCACAACTCTCCATCATGGTAAGCTTTAAACAGAACCACAGTGGATAATCTGACCTTTGTCCCAAAAGGCTGAAATGCCCTTCAGGATTGGGAATAGCCTCTTTTTTTTTTGTCCTTCTTTTGAGGTTCATACTTAAATTCTGACCTCCGTGTAATGATGGGTGAGTGGTGTAAATGTTGTGTCATTAACTGAGACAAGAGAGGAAGGAGACGAAGGGAGAACAGAGACAGATGCACTGCTGGGAACATCATATGCACTTCACTGCCATTTGGAATGGAGTCAAAATCTCAGATGATTAATTCACGAAGTCTGAGGCAAAAATGATTGCTACTATCAGTGCTGCAGATCTGCGGGGAATGCATTAAAAATAATGGGTATTAAAATCCTCACAGATAGGAGAGTGAACTGGCGAACGCATTTTGTAGGAAGAATGAAACACTTTTTATTGTCGTTCCCGAATAAAACCAAATGTGCAGCGAGTCAAAGGAGATGTAGAAATAGTTTGCGTCACAATATCCGTGGTTAACGTTTTAAAGACGGCAGCATCTGCTACGTGAGCCGTTGCAGCTCTGAACATGGTCCTTTTCAACGATGCAGCACAATAGCACACAATGTTTGGCGATATTATCCCATCCACCAAAACAACGCACATCAGTGCTGCTCTACACTCAGGCTGCAACCCACTCATTCTAAAGATATCACATGTAGACCAGCTCCAAAGTGATTACACACACACACACACATATTCACCAAGAGGGGTTTATTATAATCAGTCTATCCTTGACAGGTGAGCAGACACGGAATGTTACTTCAAAGCATTCCTCTTTTTGTTTTTATTCACAGAGAGCTCCTCTAATTGTCTCAGAGACAGACTCTGATCCAGATGTTAACGCGCAGTTTCACCTTCCTCTCCGTTATCAGTCACAACTTAAGGGATTTGATCGAAGGCAACATAAATCACTACGATGAGATAAACGACAAAGGGAGGCTGCCCTCGAGATTTAGAGAGACAGAGAGCGAGAGAGAGAGAGAGAAAAAAAACAAAAAAACAAGCCAATCAGATACTCACAGTCAGATAACGAGCATCCAGGTCCACCTTCTTCTCCAGCTCAGAGAGCAGCTCGTTGTGGAAGGATTTCAACTGGGGAGAGAAGCACAACAGCAGCTCAATGACCTGCTTATAATAAAAATATATGGAAAAAGTGAATGCTTCATTATTATAATAATAGCAAAGTAAAGGAAAACTGAACTCAGTGAAGCCTCTCTTAGATTACAGATATCTGTCACTGATTCACAATATGTAACCAGTAGATTGTAAACTGACCTCAATCCCAGTGTTGGAATAATAACACACACACATTATAGCACAATAATACATTTCTTTATCCATTAGGAACATGTTCATGTTATGCACTTAAATCACACCAACATATCACATGTGCCATACAACATTCATAAAGCAACCAACACAGAATAGGGTAAACATATGGATTAATGTATGATCTTCTATTCACGGGCAGCCCATGGCCAAGTGGAAAGGGAACTCTCTTAAATGCAGAGAGGGAATTTCCACTCCCGGAAAACATTAAAACTGTTACAAGAGACCATGAATCCTTATTCCCGCTGTTTAATTCTCAATTAATCTTAATTGAATTTCGGTGGCTTTGACATGCAAGATCTATACATGTGCATAATAGGGTTTGTTTCCGTGCTTCATTTAAATCATATTGATGATTAATTGACATCTGCCCCAATAGAGTAATGAACACAGTAATCAGCGAACACAAAGAGAACTTCAGGCTAATAGTGTATCGACTGTGAATAACTTGTAAAACAAGCCCATTACCCAGAATGCCACGCTGTTCAATTAACTCACTTGACTTCCCCAGTCGCCTCCCGAGTTAGCAGTTTGGATTTATACGAGGCAAGTGTTTGTGTCTGTTGACTCTGTATGAGTTCATGTTCATATAATAGTCATGTTCGCTGTGTACTGCAGGAGAGCTCAGGGACGGATCTGTGTGAAGGCCTGGCAGATTTGATCAGGTGGAAGGAGCATCAGGGTCAAACCAACTTCTGGGGAGGACATTTTGGTGCATAAACAACGCCAAGTCAGACTCCTGTCCAACTAAGTGTGTACATGCAGGAGTAATCAGACTATGAACTGCGTTATCCAGGTATGTTAGTCCGACTAACTTGCTTACACGACAGTAAGGAAACCAAATTATTGTCTTCGTCATAATTTGATTGACAATGGTACAGCCAGTACATTTACAAGTCAAATTTTCATTTGCGGGCCGCAAACTGTGTTTGCCTTTTGGTTTGGTGTTTGTTGCTCCACCCACTAATACCCTCCAAATAACACAGCCCATGAACACACTGCCAGCTGCCAGCAGAGCGAGCAGAGAGCAGCTAGTTGCCAAGCATCACAAATACTGAACTATACCAAACCTAAAAAGTCTCACGACCCCTCTCAAAAACGTCTCAACCAGAGGAAAAGAAAGGGAGTGTCTGCAGTGGAGAGACGTCATATAAATATAGTGGTGTGGATTCTGCAAAGTCCATTTAATTTGTGGATATTTTATGTATATGATGGATTTATGGTCCTTCCGATAATTCTCCAGTGTTATGTTCAAGCAGAGACACTATCACTTCCAATCTCCACCTGTTGCTGACCCGCTAATGTTTATATCTGATCCAATAGGTTCAATGTGTATAAAAATTAAACATGCGGTAGGACAGTTATGCATACGTATGAGTTTGCATGAACTCAGTGTACCACTGGGTAAAATTGGGACCAATTGGGACCGTTTTGAAAGCTAAAAACACTGTATGTCACATGTATGTGTTGTTAAACTATTGCATTATATAGCCTTATGTAATCCACGTTTTATAGCAAGTACTTGAAAACAAAATTAAGCTTGGAATACCAACCATCTCCTCTAGCTGCACTTGGATCTGTCTGTGGACCTCAGCCATCTGGAACAGCACATCCCCTGCACAGAGAGAAAGAGGAAGAAGTATAGAGAACACATCAACAACACTCAACACCACAAGCATTTCTACAGCAGGAAAAAACAGAAAGGAGAACAATGGAAAAAATAAAGAGAAAAAGAAGATAGGAAAAAAAAGAAAAAAGGAAGCGGGGGAAATAGAGAGACCCCAGCGTGCAGTGCTCATGCAACACGAGACACATAAACACATACAGGACGAGTGACTTGCAACTGGGACAATGACAAAGACGATGGGAGTTTGTTGTTTTGCTCGAGTTAACACAGAAATTGAAACAACAAGGAAAGACAAGTGCCAAAAATGTGGAGAAAAACAAAACTGAAGGCAAAAAATTCTTTAAATTATATGCTGGTACTTGGTTCTTCAGGCATGTAAGTAGTAAGTCTAGTGGAAATATAACACACTGCCCTTTTCTGTCTCCACATAAAAATGGATAGGAAAAAAAAGGGACATAAAAAAACAAAAGGGAAGAGATAAAGAAGGGTCATGCAGCTAGTAAGAGTATTTCATTTTCATATACCTACAGGCTGCCTCTTCTGAATATGCAGTGCATTGTCAAGAAAAGGAACACAAAGAGCTACATTGAGCGAAGGACACACAAAGAGGCCTGGTGGAGAGACAGCATGAGGTCTTCACATACAGAGAAATGACGCACACATATTTTCCTGACCAAGAGGTCCAAAGCCCCTCGAGTTTAAGTTGTTCACTTGGTGCTTCAAGAAAAACGCTGATATCTAGCCTTGCGTTGTGATCGAGTGACACTTGGCTGTAATTGGATAATCAGGGATATTTGTAGAAAAAAAAACAGCATTTAAAAGTTAATTTAAAAGCGGTTGTGAAACCTGGCAAATAGCAGGACTGTCTCAAATGAGTCGAACCATTTTCATAGACAAACAAACTTATTAACTGTTTTGTTGCAGCTACTTTTAGGCTTGCTGAAAAAAAGAACACATGTGGGCATTTTGTGGTGGAGAAGGAGCTGCATAGAGAAGCGCAACACCTAACTGTGCACTGATTCCTTTCGCCCCGCCCCTTCTTCTATTCACCATGTCACTCTTTGAAATCTGACCTGGAAGGAGTACATGTCAAAACGATTGCCAAGTGAAATTACAGCTTCTTCGGAGAAGTGTTTTCAGAAACAAACTGATTTCGCCAAAGAGCTTTGGAGTGGTCCCCGCCCCCGACAGCCAGCGAGTACAAAAACTACAGCAGACAGACAAACACTCAAGTGACTGTGGCAAAGGAGGCGGGAAACAAAAAAGAGGTGGGACATAAATGCAGCGAAGCAGGTTGAAGCTTTAGAGGGAGAGGAGGGAAAAGGAGAAAATACAATGTGCACAGCAATTAATCCACAAAAACCTAGGTAAAAGGTAAAAAGGTAAAAGTAAAAAAAAGCAACGTGCTCTGATATTTTTTGTTATGACGTTGGTATTTTTTTTTTTTTTTGCTTCAACCCCCTTTAGTATGTAGAATTAAGTTGAATAAATTGTTCATCATGAAGCAGCATATTATTGTTGTATGCAGAATTGAACATGCATTTTGATATTAGGATCTGCTTGGATGACCAGACCACACTGTTGATAACATATGTTCATATCCAATTACAGCTAAACTATAGTGTTCCATAAGCAATTTGTCAAAGCACCAGTACAGAACCTCTATCACCCCCTGTGGACTTCTGAGCAATTACCAAAACAGTGTGGCATCTATGACCTCTTCCTTAACCCGCTCTCACATATTTCCACATATACACAGAGAGAGAGAAGCCATGCAGCCTTTTTATGTTGTTTCTAAGCTACTAAAGTAAGTTACGTGTTGTATATCTGTCCAGACTACATCCAGGAAACTGAATGGAGCTGCGTGGTGAAGGAAACAGGAGCAGTTGTGTGACTGGCACATCCAGGCATGTAGTCAAGCAGCTGTTCAGGGAGTGCTCGGTTGCTGTTGGCTGAGAACATGCAGTCACTGCCCTTAAAACTGCTGCTGCAAACCCAAGACTGCCGGGCCTTTTGCTCATGGGGCAACCTGCCTGCTGATCCTGTGGCTCACAGTAGCGGAGAAGCAGGCCAAGGCACCCTGTCTCCCTGTTAAGCAGCTTACGGATACTCATCCCTGATCACAGCCCTTTAGGCTTAGAAACCCTGGCATTTGTGCCGGCGGCTCCAACTAGCTGGATCAATTAAATTAAACGAGCAGCCACCACTTCGACACACACAAGCACACACATGCCTGTCAGGTGAACTGGCAGCAGGACGAGGCGTTTACGAGAAGCCAGAGAGCTAAAGGATGAATGAATAAGCGACAGATCTCATCCTGTCATCTGCAGTTTCATTACTGCGCAATGTACAATGCCAAAGCATCAAAGGGAGGAAAAAAGGAAAAAAAAAATCATCACACTTTGGAGATGCAAATAGTTACCATGGCAACTTCGATATCATATCCCACAACAACAGTAACAGAAAATTGCACTGCAACCTTCGTGCGCAGTTAGCAACAGAGAATCCTACCAAGAAATGAATAAAGACACAAGAAAACTGAACATGTTGTGCAATGTTATTGTTTGCAGGCATGACACAACCCGTGGGACGAGGTGAAAAAGCTTCTGGCCTGACAGGGATTACCGCATACCTGCTCAAAAAGTGACATGACCTGTCCAGAGCCGCGGCGACGAGCTCTTCAACCTGCACAAAAAGCGTGCAACCGTCTGTCGCCGATGCACACACGCACACACATGCATAATACATCCCATTAAAAGACTTGTCACGCTTGTATCAATATTTCCCAGTTTACTTTATAACTACGCCTGCGTCCCTGGCTGAGAGAAAACAATAGCTTCTTTGTCGGGAGGTGAGCTCAAGCGGATCTGCACCTTGCAGCACAGCAACAAGCAGCCACATGCCTGTTGGCTTAAACCACTGAGTCAGACGAGGGAGCCTGAACACAGGACGCATACGGACAGACTGTCCCCTCAAGTATGACATCAGCTTGTGTAGACGGATCAACTACTTGTGTAACAGCAGCGATGATACGCCCACACAGGTAGTGAGAGAGATAGGGATAGAGAGGGAGAGGAGGAAAAGAAAAAAAAATGAATGTGGGCTATGGAGTGGAAAAAACATGAAAGGTGGAAGTTTGCGACATTGAAGAGAGAGAGAGAACAAGAGACAAGCTGGAGGGAGGGTGAGAATGGAGGTGGATGTAGAGACACTGAATCATTGGTGAAGGTCAAGCTGGATTCACTACGGGTTGTCATGGAAGCAGGATAATGCTAGGGTCGTTGCCATGGGAGAAGTTGCAAGATGAGGGGCAGCAGCTGCAAAGTGCTGCTTTACTAAAATGCTGTTCCAAAAACACCCTGGCTATCAGCTATCATTACATCAGCATCTACTCCCAAGAGGGAGGGAATCCCACCTGGAGAGTCACCTGTGTAAAGTGCACGGGTGTGTGTGTGTGTGTGTGTGCGTGCTTTAACAGCACGGTGATGTTAACGCCGCCTGTCTGGATGCTACTGAATGTCACGAGGGAAACAAACAAGGTTGAGAGTATTATGGAACAGCGGGGTAACGTGTGAGACATGGTAATAGCTGTGACTCAGGGTGGACCGTGTGTGTGTGTGTGTGTGTGTGTGTGTGTGTGTATGTGCGAGTACACTTCCTGTGAAACCACAGCATGGAAGTGAAGACAAAAAAAAGAAAAAAAAAAAGTGGCAATAAAAAAGAAAACTCCCCTTAGAATATGTCAATGAGGAAACGAAACATTTCATTTCTTTTTCGCCATACTGCTGATTTCTCCAAAGCTGGTTGCAGTTGAGTGGTGGAGGCAATTTGGGAAAGAGCAGAGTCATGTAGCTACCTGTTGAGGTATGGAGATTTAAGGAGGGGCAGAGTGAAAAGTGTGTGTGTGTGTGTGTTACCTGATCCAGTAAGTAAGCTCGGAGAAATAAGGTCAGCGAGGGTCTTTACACACGGTCAGAGCATATTCAAGTTTGAATATGGAAGAATGGTAGTTTCACACATCTCTCTGGGTCTATGCTGCAAGATTACGCCAAACCTTTGGAGTCCTTTAATGAGGTCACATGTTTGTTTGTTTGTTTGTTTTTACCAATACTAGGACATAAACGAGCATCTATTCACATTTTACTCCATTTAAAAATATGTGAATCAGGCACTTTGCAATTCTTGAAAAATGTCATTAATATTTTATGGCCCTAATACTGTGTGTGTTTGCTCACAGTCACGCTGGGACTAACGTGCGAGTGTGCAGACTGCGACGGAAGATTTTAGATTACAACCCATTTTCAGAGCGGGCCGACTGAATGAGAATAACAGGTCGACGCAATCACACTTTCGGGGGGGTGGGGGCGCGCGCATTGGACATGATGCAAAATATAGCACGTTATTATATATATTCATTTACTAATTGCTAATTTAAAGGCATCACAATACGAAACCGCCAAAGCTGTGGAAATACTGGTTAGATCAGACACATTACATTAAATATTCTGACATGTGTGCACATGCCTGCGTGTGTGTGTGAGAGAGAGAGTCTATGGGAAGTCCTGTTCGTGTCATCCCAGCTGGATCTCACCTTCAGCACATGCCACTGCTGTGAACAAATGAAGGGCAATGTGAGTGTGTGTAGAACAAGCATGTGGGGGCCACTGGCTTCCCATCATGCAGCGCGTGTCTCCGAAATAGAGCAGGAGAAGGCAGGGACCCCTGGGATGGAGGCACAGAGCTAAGAAAAGAGCTCATCTGCTCTCATTTAAACAGGGGCAGGTGCTGGAGGAGGAGAGAGGTAGGCCAGACTGAAGACAGAGTGACGGAGAGGGGAAACGGAGAGAGAGAGACACACACACACACACACACACACACACAGACAGAGAGAGAGAGGGAGAGCTGCATGCTTACAGTAAGTGCACTGCTCATTCATAAGATAAATACAGTTTACAATACTTCATCCACCACCACTACCCTCAACTCTTAATAGATATTATAGATGGCGTCCTTTTACCAGCAGGGATACAAAAGTCGTATCCTCGATAAATAAACCACAACAATTCTGATGCCTTATTTCCCCCTTGAGAATGTTCTAGGGAGATTTTCCCATGGGCCCCATTTCCAGCAGCAACTTCACTGCGTGAGTTCAGTTTATTACGGCCTACTTTTCTTTTTGCTTTTTAAATACCTAACACATGTAATTTCCCAGAAGGCACTGCTTTGTGCTGAATCATACACGTGTGTTATTAAAATGTGGCAATTAGTGAGGTTGCAAGAGTCAATAAGAGGGGTGGGGGGGAAGTTATTTGATTTATTCTGGCTGGAGAGGCTGAACTGTGAGTGCCTTACATTCCTGTTCAGCTTTTCTTTTTTTTTTTTTTTGCTTTTTTTCCAGCTAAAATGTCAAGAGGGAGTTTATTTAATTGTTAGGACAGGGTGGACTGGAAAGCCACCTCGGATTTAACATACTGTGGTGTATTATATCTTTAAACAGTGAAACACAAGCAGGACTGTGTTTCACCTAAGGACATTAAAAGCAAGCCGATCTTACCAGTAAGTCTGAAAACAGGCCGCCATTGTTGCACCAGAACATCAGTCATAACAAGGACGTGGATCATTGTTGTTTTGCTTTGAATATTCGTCTTTCTGCCCTGATTATAACAGAAACCTCTGTGATGTTACTGCGCTCACAATTAGATACTTAGAATCCATGTAAATTCATAAAGCACATCTCTGTGTAGTGTTTTTTTTTTCTTTCATCGCACACCCCCATTTGCACTTTGAAACCAAATCCCTGGGTTTGCAACCCATTCACCTTTTATTATAATGTTATTATGATATCTGACTCCACATGTGATAGAAAGGCAAACATTTAGTGTTTGGAAAAAAAAAAGGGACCACATCTTCACATTATCAAATGTTAAAAAAGGTTTGGACACACCTGTTCGAACCCTTGCAACTTGCCACATCTGCATGTAGAATAGTGGAGCAGGGGATCGAACCCCAACCTTCTGGATGAAGGTGACCTGCTCTTCCACTGCAGTTGTTGAGCCATTCACTCATTCACACAAAAACAAAGTAATCGTATGTTCCCCACGGTTAAATGTGCAGCGTGAGTAAAGATATTTAATGTCAATTCAAAAATGACATAATTTATGCGCAATAAATTCCATTATTGTTTCAAGTTCAAGTCAACGAGTAATCATTTGAAATAATCGTAAATTGAATTTTGAAAATAATAATCAATCGTGATTATTATTTTTTACATAATGGAGCAGCCCTCGCTGCAACGATTAATAGATGACACATTTAGTCGCAGACTAATTTAACCGTCAGGAATTGTCGGTTACTTCATCACTCGGCTTTTTCACGCTGTGGACCAGAACATCATTTATCTTTATATACACGGAGTGAGACATCTTGCTTTCTACCCATCTCTGCTGGGTAAACATCAGAGCGACATGGCTGCTGCTGCTGCTGATGATGATGATGTAACGCCTTCTGAAAAGGAACAGGAGTATTTCACTCTCTCGAAGAAACCAAGACAAAGATTGTAAAACGCGCGTATCGCAGGAGCGCGTCGTAGTCTTGCCTTTTAACATGAAAGTCCCTGTAAAGTGATAAACACGTTGCTCGTGATTTTTGCCACCCCACAGGAAAACGTGTTTGTTACCACCTCACCAAATTGGGAAGGGAGGGATTAAAAAAGTTGCTCGGTGTTTAAAAATAAGGTTTTGATTCATCTTCGCTCTCTGCTGCGAGATCCTCGACTGTGTGTTATTCCATTTCACAGTCCAAAGTTGCAACCGAGCAGTACTCTTTCCACTTGTTTACTTCTTTCTTCATGTTAATTAATTGGCACTAATGGTGCATTACCGCCAGCAGTCTTGTTTACATTTTCAGCCCCTCAGCTACAAGACAGTTTGATGCATTCCTGATGCACTGCCTTACTGAAGATTAAAAGGAGTAAGGTTTACCCTCGTCTATCATATTTATTTTCTTTCTTTTCCCCCTAAGAGTAAAGGTACTGATGACCTCACCGACTCAATTTTATTCAAGCATTTTTATTTATCTTTTGTGGTAGTATTCTAAACAGCAGCAAAGTATTTTTTATTGTTTTTACTGTTAGTTGGCACATAACAACCTCAAGGTAAACTGAAAAGTTGGTAGCTAATTCATACACAGCGCCAGCACAGCCTCCAGTAGCAACTTGGGGTTGTGTATCTTGTACAGGGACACATCACATTGAAGTTTTACATATATTCATTTTCCATTTTGCCAAGCACACTCCGTTTGAGCCAATCAAAGGTTTTCATAATGTGGGGGAAAGAAAATGGCCTATAGCTTATGTCAGTCACAGCACAAGATGAAGAAGCTCCAAGGATGATGAAAGACATCTTCAGAGGAGATGAGAACGTGTGAATTGCTTCTTCGGCTGCAGACATTATAAGTAAATAACAATCCCAATGGAGCACAGCTTGTTGGGTGGGATGGTCAAAAGTATCTCTAAACCCATAAACCCCGGGTTTCCCGTATTTCCCTCGAAGGTTTTGGAAAGCCATAAATGTCACCGAGGTATAATAAGTGCTCAACTCCTTCTACTTGAAGAGGAATAAAAAAGAGGAGGAGGATGGCAGAAACAGAGGGAGGGAGACTTGGGGAAGAGCAGGTGTGTGAGTGTGTGCGTGCGTTGGAGTGCATGCATGTGTGTGCATTTGTGAGTGGGCGGCAAAGTGACAGGCGATGATTAGCCCAACCAGAGGAGGATATGTGGGAGGCAGTGTGGGAGTAGTGGGGCTGGAGAGAGAGAGAGAGAAAGAGAGAGGGGGAGGGGGAGGGGGGCTCTGTCTTTTTAGGCAGAGATATACACAAGTGGATTAAAAGAGCCCTCGCCCTGCATAAACACACAACAATCACACAAGAAGATTTATGCACAGAAAGCGCACACAACCTCCATCATGCATACAGTATATAGTATGTACACAAACCAGGGTGGATTCCTGTAGGAACACACTGTGTTCTAAAAGGAGCCAGCGTTTGGTTTATGTGTTGATTATGCAATCAGCAACAGACTGTGGTTTGGTTTTTTTTTGTTGTGTGCATGCGTGTATGCATTAAAAGGCAATTAGAACTCAAACTCCTGTATGCACATTCGTATGTGAGCATCAGTGTCACCTCAGTGGAGATGCTATCCATAAATGGCACTTTTCTTCCACTGACACGGCACGGCACGTTTTCCATTGCTTAACAGTAGCGACTTGTGACTTGTATGACTTAATGAAATACGGCGGAAGGGGTTGTGATGCGGGTCACCGCTAGCAATCGAGGCTTTCTGGCAGTGCCCGTCGCTAAATACACCAAGAGACTCCTCTGTAAAATGTTGAGATTTTATACATTTCCCTGCTAAATGATGGAGATTAACGAATGTGTTCAGGATTTTTAAGCCCGGCATTGGGTTCGATTCCAGCGTCGGACGTTGCGTTCGTGACACAGTCAAGTTTAGTATTGGCTCAGCTCGCTTGGAATCTTGTCAGAGCAGGTAGTAAAAAAAGGATCAGGAACCAGGTACTATCGCTAATGGAAAAGCAAAGAAGGGCAGATTTGCGCCGCACACAGAGCCGTGCCGCAACTGGGTGGTGGAAAAGTGCCAAAAGTATCCATAAATACAGACATTAGCAACTGAGACAAATTACAGTCTTTATGCACTTTAAAAAGGTCCAGTTTGAAACGATTAGGGGGGTTTAGGAGTCAAACCAATATACTGCAATGATATCTGCTGTCAAACAAAATGCAAAAGGCTGTGGTTTGTTTGGCTGACCTCCGGGACAATGTTTTCCTCCAACGTGAGGATATTTATATATTCTGTCAAACAGGAAGTTCTGAGCTCACCCCGACACATAATCAGAAAGAGGGTCAAGGCCCTGGCATAGAGCTCAGGGTGTGGCCAAATAGAACAAAAACCTCCACATGGCTGGAAAATAAAGCCAGACCAACCCTTCCCCTGGGAACTTCAGTGGTACACACAGACCAGCACTGGGTGGTCAGGAGTTGGTACACTGTCCACAGTGAACAATACCTTCCATTAAGCCTGCATTTTTCCCTTTTTCAGAAGAGCACAAATCGATTCAGTCTCTGCCGTCGCTTGATGAACACAAACATAAGTAGACGGAGTTACTGACAGACGAGATGAGTTGTTTGACTGAGAGAATGAGTCATTTCAAATATCCAGAGCCTTGCAGAACTTCCTCCGGGCTGGATTTATGAAAATATAATCAGTTTTCTGTTCTCTCGGTGTGACAAAGAGGTGAGTGCATTGATACACACACACACACACACACACACTTTCGTTAATGACAAGTGCAGGTGAGGAACGACCGGCTTGGTTTTGCTACTGTAAGCGGGGCTCGGTTCAACTTAGAAATCAATAGAAAAACCTTGACAGACTTTGCGAGATGGAGACTGAGAGCAGGGGGATTGCTTACTGAATAAAATATCCCGAGAAGAACTTTCATGTCACTCCCCTGATGGAAACCCAGCCTTTATCCAGCTCCAACACAGCGAAATCCCTGTCAAATCAACAGCTACTTCTACACAGATCAAGCCGTCGAAAGCACAATCACACACACAAAAAAAAGGGACTCTCTCCAAACAAGAGCTGATTTCCCATGGGCTGGAATACAGATGCACTCACAGGCTCCGATCACCTAGGAAACAACTCACTATGAGAGGACCAGGTGTCGCTTCTCCAATTGACCTTTATATTTGGAGACAGACGACGCAGATATAGGCAGACGCACCTAATTGTCATGACATGCACGCGTCTCACATCTGCTGCACGGATACAATTTTCCACACAAAAATCATATTATACTGCATATACAACAAACTGGCAAACTCCTACCAGTTGCATGGAAAAAAAAACATTTTTTTTTAAAAATCCAATCATCAGTTTGGATGAGCGTCGTCTACACCGCTGTAAATAAATGATGTACAGCTCCCACTTCACTGTGCTGTCAGCGCCGCATTCATCTCATCACTGTTACCCGTTTCTTTCTCTGATGACATTTCTCTGACAAAATGAGGTCCAAAAAAAAAAAAGTTATTTCTTTCAGAAAGAATATAACAACAAACTGCTTCAGGACTGAAATGATTCAGTAAAAAAAAAAAAAATCTCATTAAAAAACGCCTCCTGTACCAACCCACACACTCTCTCTCTGAGTGGCATTCGGGTTCAACTGCTACATTTTTACACAGAAAGTGGATGCAATATGAATATGTGCATGAAAGTGTAGAAAGTGCCATTGGTGTTGCTGAAAGTCAGCGTGACCATGGAAACAAATAGAAGTCATCAGGTATGCACATCAGTCACTTACCCAAATCTTTGGATCCTTGACTTTCACTGGCCAGTTCACCCATTCTGACCAGAGCATCAAAGTAGCCTTTGGCAGCAAACGTCACACCTACAAGCAAAAAAATGTAAAGGTTACAAAAACAGTGCATCTTTTGAATTGTGTTAACTGAGCGGACATCTTTTTGACCAGTGACGTCAAATAAATAAATAGGAAAAAACACTCTTTTCTTCCATCTTCCCCTCAAAACATATTCCATGTAGTGAATCACAGCTTCTTGCCATCACCACTGATGATTCCTCCTAATTACTCAACATCATCTCATTGTTGGCACTCTGCATGCTTGATTGCAAGGAGGAAATTATTTTCAGACAGATTATCTGTGCTTGCTGGGTGAACGACGACTAAAAACTATTTTCTTTTTTTGTTTACTGGTTATTATCCAACTGGAAAGAGAAGCTGGTTTATTTTAATGTAACCCCAAGGTGTTAAGTTTCCCATTTAGAGTTTTTTAATTAAAGCTGCTGCCAGTGAGATACGTTTTTCTTTTTTAAATACAGTCTCGCGGGTCAGCTTGCTTACATTTTCCAGGTGGCCTCCATTTTAGAGCAATCTTTGGTATACAGGTCTTCTCTCCAGCACCATACATCGGCTGTTAGGTGTTGGTCTTATTCTGAGCCGCAAGGAATCATTATCAATACCACAACTGTAACGGCCCATAAATGTATCGTGTTTCCTCACTCACTCATCACTCACTGGTCTTGTACTGCTTTATCCTCCACATGAGGATCACTGGCTGCCAATCTCGCCAATCCCAGCTGACAAAAGGTGAAAGGCAGAGTACACCCTGGACTACAACCATTCCTAGTTACACTCACACCTATGATCAATTTGCCTAATCCCCAAATCTGAAGTTTTTGTACTGTGGGAGAACAGGCAAAGTCCATGCAGAAAAGCACTCGTTCCGACTGGGTCACAAACAAGGTCTTCTTGCTGGAAAGGCACGAGTGTTAACCACTACACCAACCACGCGGCCCGTATTGTGCGTTTCCCGACCTCTCAAACTAATCTGTTCACCGATAAACGGATTCATCAAGGATCCCTTAAACTAGGGGTCACATGTGCGACACACATCCATCACACAATGCTTCAGCTGTAAATGTAATCTAATCAGCACTAACATCTCCTATTCTCCGTTGCCGACTTAAAAGACCACGAGTATTCCTGACTACACAGATCAATAACCAACCTCTGGCCCCCATTATTTCGACTGCAGGCCAGCGCAAGGCAGCAAAGGTCAAACAGGACAGAGTCCGTGTCCAGTGATTTCTGCCCCACTGTCACACAGACTGCCAATCAGTCCATCTCCGGTGAGTCATGGCTGTTGCGTTTTGGAGGTGAATTCAACATCAGTCCAGGTGACAGATGGGCCCTGTGCCTGCAGACAGCTGCCAGGTGAGAAACACAGTCACAACAATAGCCTGGCAGGGGCAGGCTAATTCTAGCAAACAGATGTAGCCCTGCGATAGAGGAAGTCTCCCGGGCTGGAAGCCTCACAGCTCTGCCTCGAGACTGAGGGACATATGCTAATGCTAATCCCAATTACAGCTGAGTCAACGGCATAAGATGCTGTGGGGTTCTTCCTTCCGCTCATGCTGGGGAACACCTGAGAACTGAGAGCCGAGCCCCCAGAGCATCACAGCTGATTTCTCCCCATTATGCCAAACAGACCCCCTGCCTCGCTTGATGTGGTAAACTGTGAGTAAGTGAGTGAGTGAGTGAGTGAGTGAGTGAGAGAGCGACTGTAAATTGCGAGTACATACATGTGTTTTTGAGTGAGTGGGAGCTGCAGCACATTTTCAAAGAGATCTCCAAGTACAGTAAATGGCACTTCATTACCGATGCTGCTTTTGAAGGGTGGGTGTGTGCATGCAAAATTGAAGGGTGGCTTAGTGTATAAGCTGGATGTATAAGGATACTTTACTTTAACAAATGACATGTGGGGTGAGGGGCTCACAGCAACAGACAGACGGGATTATCGCATCTCGGACGGACAAACCAGTCGGGGAGGAGCAGAAGGGGAGGAAGAACCAACTCTACCATTCCATGTACCTGCCTCATCCTCTTCATGCTGTCATAAGGATTGCACAATAAGCTCCAGACTGTGTTTGCCAGGCAGTTGGACTCAGTCAGTTGTATTGCATCTGTTGCTTTTACACTTACCGGGTGCTGTGAGATTTAGCGACTAACTGCTGTGTCGTAAACAAAAAAATAAATAAATCCCAACGTTCAGATCTAGAAAGCCTACCAATGAAGCCCTTTTGTCATTTTCAGTGTTAATGTGAGTGATTGCATCATGTGGGTGGACGTGTGTCTCCCCATCCCCTGCAAATCAAAGCCTTTTAGACCTCTGGGTCGAGCAAATCTGGCTTTTTAGTGGCATTTTGTGTTTCCCTGAATAGCACGCCATGAGACTGTGCACCACGTGATAAAGACCTGCTCATTTGGCAGGAGGATAAATATCGTCCTTCTTTTTAGTGAAACAAGAGGACATATAGGGAGACAGATACGTACAGGAGGAAAGAGAGGAAGAATAATAAACAGGGAAAGTGCTGCTCTGGCGGTGTGCCTGAACCTGCAGCAAAACAGGGAATGCAGAGAAAATAAATGAGAAAAAAAAAAAATACTTACTGGCGAGGGCTTTCTCATAGTTCTTCCCCATGGCAACAAAGTTCCGTAAGCAGGGGTTGAACTGCTCCATGATGGTCTACAAAAAAAAGATAAAAAGATAGATGGGAGGTGAAGGTTTCACTTATCAGCGTAGTGTGGTCAAGGGCAAAGAGAATATACTTGCACCCCGTTTTATTAATCCTGTCATCCTGTTACAGTCCCTGCTTTTCTATCCATCTGTCAGACATACACAAACCTCCCTCAGCTGCACGAAATATGTCTCACGCAAACAGCCATCGACAGAATCTTTGGGCACAGTCAGTGCTCGTCTTGAATGTTAATAAAAGGACAGAAAAGAGCTTTATACACCCACATCCTGCCCTCTGATAGTGAGAATAGTTCAGGTGGGAGGGGGCAGTACGGTGGTGGATGATGAACTAGCAGGCTCAAAACAAAGTGATGGTTGAAAAGTGTCGTGACAGGGATGCGTATAGTTACTAGGCCTGTGTACTGGCAGGAATGCGGCGATACGACACATCTACTCATACAGGGCTGAGAATACGATGTTGGGATTTTATAAGCAAGGTAATATCAGCAGCAAAATATTGTATAAATAATGCAATCCTGCTGCCAAGAATATTTCTGAATCTAAATAATGCTTCAAAGAATCAATACAGCATCTATTGCTATATTAACTGCTTAATTAGGGCATTAGATGGATTATGATGATGGACACGAAGGGTCCCCATGGCTGCTAATGAGAAGAGCCGTGTAAATTTTACAGCAGCGGTCTTGCGATTCGGCTGTTGCCTCCATTTTAAGCGAGTTCCCACGCGGAGCTTCCCTGGGCAACAGTCGTTTGACACCATGAACAGTGGTGGTTGCTGGTCTTTCAAACAGGGGAAGCTCATTTTAGGGCCAGGTATTTATACAAAAATTCTTACATACATTCTACAGACAAACAAAAAGAACAAGGAAAAGCAATAATTAAGTAAAGCTGAAATGCTATAATAGTGTTTGTGTGTACATGTACAAATGAAAATGGGCTGTAACACAAAACGACCAGCTATTTGTCTACGGACTTCCATCGCAAAATCCACACAGAAGTAAAGGCTCTGCTGTGGTGTCTGTTTCTGCAACGCAAAGGGGTGGAGTGGCTCAGTGGTTAAGACCGGTACACTGTGTGCAAAAAGACTTCGTGGTTGCAAGTGCAACTCCACCCCTGGCAGGTTGTACTCAATTCCCTTGTAGGTCGCTTTGGATAAAAGCATCTGCTAAATGACATGTAATGTAATGCAACGCTGTCAATCAAAAAGTGGTTCCACCTTTTAGACAGTTCCTCCAATCATCATGCAGAAGCCCAGCGTCTAAGACTGCCCACCCTCTCATCCACTTTCGTAGAAGCCCAGCTTCCCTGGAAATGAAGTTTTTGCCGCATTTGTCCAAACTCACCACAGTGAAAAAAAACTATTCTGTGCCGTCCCATAGAGAACAGCTGAAGCTGAGCTTCAAGTGGTTTTACTTTGGAGGTTGCTATGGTAATATGAAACGAATTCTGAAAGAACTAGTGACATGTTCTAATGCCGTTCTAGTGCACGTAATGAAATGTAAATACAACACAGTACATCAGTTCACTTGGTGTCTCAGAGCTGTCGCCACTGCATGATAGCCGTCTCTCCAAAAAATCTACAACAAGCACGTTTGTTGACACATTTTTTGTCGCTCTGCACAGACAAGCTAATGACCTACCCTTTCATTTGAACAATAGCATGACCCAGGCTCTCTTAAATCTGGAGTGGAGCTACTTTTTGTCTGACTATTTTTGTCAAAAAACATCTGCTTTGAAAAAAGTCTATTCAACACATACTTGAGCGTTACATACAAATGTTCAATCCAGAGTCATGACATAAAAACAACAAAGCTGGTGATGCCTTGAGGCCTTTGCACTTGAAGTACTACAATTACGGCCAACGTGAAAATACATTGGCAAAAATGGGCTGACAAAACCTTGGATATATATTAATCCCATTAAGATCATTTGCTCCCTTGTTTCCCTCTTTCTCACACATGTGTCCCGGTACATAGCAAGTATTTCTGCTACTCATCCAAGTACCAGTAGAGGAACATCGTGTACCACTGGTGGCACATATGCCATTTGTTTACTGTACTAGTCGGTGGTTTGATCCCTGGTTTCTGTCATCTGTGGGCCTTGGGCAAACCACTGAACCATTAAATGTGAATGGGTGTGATGTAAAAAGTATTATATTCACAGCAGATGCGCTGTGTGAATGTGCATGTGTAGACAAAACTGTGGCGCAAAGAGAAATCATTCACAAGTAATTTCATTCTATAACTATGTGTTGAAAATATTAGCATACCTTGGTATTGTACAAAAAAGTAATTATGATAAATAGTCTGTGTGAATAGCTCTTCATTAGACCATAAGAACCTAAATGACTGATCTCACGTTCATTATGAAAGCAGATGTACAGTATCTTACTACACTGCAGGCCGAGTCGGTTTCAAATGAAGCGAAAGCAAGACGCCCGACATCTTCCACCACCGTCGTTCCCTCTACTGCTCGTCTATCTCTCGTCTCTATCCTCCTCCTGTGCTCCTTCAGGGCTTCCTCCAATTAGCCGCTCCCCAGTCAGCTCAGTCAGGAACAGCCAGGGGACAGAGACAACACACAACACTGCTGCAGCAGCAGTCCCCACAAAAGCCATCAATACTGCAGGAGAACACTTAATAATCTACTTCTAGCCTGAAACCACACTGAGGCAGAATGATGCAGTGAGGAGGTTGCCACCGGTGTCAACCTGAAACAACCCCAGCCATTCCTGAACACCACATGCCTCATCATACCGTCAGCCAGACCTCAGAATCTTTCCTTTTGCCTTCATCTTCACTGTCCATCTTTTGTTTTGTGTGTGTGTGTGCGGTTCTTTTTGTTTTAATGAGAGCCAATATTATCATACGACTGCGCATGTGGGTGTGCGCGCACTTGATGTGGTGTGTATTCCGTCAGGAATCGCAGTTCAAGTGGTTTGAGTGCAGCACAACACACCCCCAATAGAAATAGCAGTGAGTCAGACACAAATCACTGATACTTTCATTACCGGCAGTAACTATTTTACTATGTCACAGCATACCTGCACTTGTATCTGCACTTACAATACAGAAACAAACAAAATAAAACAAACATAATTGGAATGATGCAGAAAAAGATGCAAGCAGACACAAACAGGTATTGGCCCTAGTCATGAGACAAACAATGCCTTTTATTTCCCATTTAATGTATTATTATTTAGTGATTAACCATTTTGTCAAAACGGAAATAGAGTATGCTGACGACCTTACTTCACCTGCCATTTAAGCTCATATAAACAGAATGATGAAAAAAAAAAGAGAACAAGTTCACTGCTTGCTTGATTTTAGAATATAAAAACATACTAATAGAACTGGAAAAGCTTCAGGTCTTTGAGACGGTACAGGGAGCCACAGTTTCTATTACGTTGTTGATTTACTGCAGTTTGGAGGCATATTGCCAACCTCAGCAAATTGTGTACAAAAGGTTTAAATGTTGCCTTAGTCACTGTGAAATTGCAACACAAAAACAACAGTAAGCAAAAACACAGGTCAGGTGTTACTTTAGTTTCCCCTGGCCATTAGTTGGTTTAAATTAGAGGTCACCACCCTCCCAATTAACTTCCCACCCTTCTGTGAACTGGGTCTAGTCCCCAAGCAAAATGTAATCACAGCCACTTCACTGTGCAACGACTGAGCAGCTCTCAGGAATAATGGCGAGAAACTTATTTCGAAAACACAACACTTGTGTTTTAAACAAAATTCACAAAAAAAAAGAAAAGAACATAATATCGAAGATAAGACAAATACACCGCAGATTTTGTTTTCAGGTTTGTTTTTCACAGAGGGCGTCAGGTTAGCATTTTGTGTTACTAAACTACAACAAACCAGAGCAGTGTGAACTAATTTGACGGCAAAAACTATCTGCCTTTATTTACCATTTGGCTCTGTTAGTCTAATAGGATGGGAGAATAATTGGAGGAGAGTCCCATCTTCACGCGCACAACGCTCATAACAAGGTATCCCCCCCCCACTCCACTCTCTGCTGCCTCTGGGAAGATAAAAGACTAACACGTCCCTGTGGACGTGGCTAAGGAATTGTTTATTCCATAATGTTCCCGAGCTTTACCCGCTACTGATGTAAAGTGCATCGCGTGGAACATGATATGGTCACATAAATGAGTGCATCACCGACACACTCATTCTCCTGCATGTGTGCACATACATTAATACAAGGCGTCTAATAAAGAGCGGTAGGAGGATTACATAACAAGGCAAAGCCCGGTGCTGCATCATTACGGCACATTCTCCCACTGAGGGGGTCAAGGGAAGCTGACACACGACTGGTGCCGAACACACACACACACACACACACACACAGAAATCATGGACCAACTTAAGATAAATCATTTCACAATCAGCAACTAGTAGAAGTAAATAAGTGAGGCGTTAATTACAGCACGTCTCAGACTTTTTGCATTTTACATGTCATGCAGCTAAGGGGAAACCAGTGAGGCATTTCTTTTTCCATTGCTGCTAAATTTGTCATCCCAATTCTCTTGTACTACATAGGTATCCTAATTGTGGTAGCTAATTGGGAAATGGTGCCAGGAGGCATTGACACAGAGAGAGAGAGGCAGAGAGAGAGAGAGAGAGAGAGATTAAGTAAAAATGCAAAATGAAAAGTGCAGATGCAATATTTCAATTATTATGGGGTAAAGCTTTGTAATCCCTTCTCATTCAGAAAACCCCTCTCTGTATCACCTTTCAATCAGGAATAATAAAATGAGAAACATGTCACAGCTGCTCAAGTGTAATCTTTTCCTTTGGCGACATGGACACGCTGCGCATTACACGGCAACTGAATTACTTCATTATCAGCACGCGGGGTATGAATTAAAGCAGACAATTAAAAAGGTGGACGGGAGAACGTCTCCTGGAAAATGAATCAAATCTGTCTGACACCCAATTGTGCTGCGAGGTAGTGACACAGAAGGATATGAAGAAGTCGGGAGCGCATGCACAAAAGGCAGCAGATGAAAGGGAAATGAGGATTCGAATGTCTCTCTCGAACAAACCGAATTTATCTTATTGTCTTGTTTGAAACAAGGTCAGAGTAAACGAAATTCAAGTAAACGAAAGTCGTCTGTTCAAACTCTGACACACTCGTCCGTCTCTGCTCATTCTCGTCACTTCTGTCACACACGCAAACACAGTAATGACATGCAAAGAAGGGGGTCATTTCAAAGTAATACCAGCTGATTAGAGGGAATCACGCGCAATCAGAAGCCAGGATGCCATCACCTGTTCCCCTCTACCCTTCCTCTTGCTCATTTATCCAGATTTCTCCCCCATTCTACATAGCAACCAGCTGTAGGCCTAAAAATGCTCAAGATCAGGATTCCTGAAGCCACCAATTAGTATATTTTTGAGGACGGGCTGCGAGGAGAGCATGTCATAAAGTGACAGGCGGCAGAGGCAGCCGAGCCAAGTAATGTAATCAGAGAGGAATGTAAAGAAAGTGGATAATGTGAGGACAGACCTAATGACAGCCTACAGTTAGCCCTTTCTTTCTTAATAAGAAGCACCGTCGTGTGCGTGTGTGTTTGTGACATCTCTCGGTGAGCTGGGAGACGGGCGAGACCTTTTTACTACAAACTATTTACTGTGCTGCTGTGTAAACTGGTAATTGTGCAATGGTACTATTGTGTCATTTCTTTTAAATTAAAAACAGCAGCAGAACTTGTGGAAGACACATTTGTTGAAATAATGTAATTGTAGGACTACATCAAGCGTATAATGATCTATATGCTGCTAAAGTAACTAAAAATGCAATTTATTTACATACAGTACATAATAGGAACATTTGAATTAAACAGCATTTGAGGGACAGCTCGGGTTGAACAGTGTGGAAATATAGTAAGAGAAGCAAGGTTGAGATGGTTCGGTCACGTGCACAGGACTTGGTCACGTGATTATATTGGACGAAGGACGTTGAAGATGGAGCTGCCGGGCAGGAGGAAAAGAGGAAGATGAAGAAGAGAAGGTTCATGCATGTTGTGAGGGAGAACATGACAGTCGGCATAACAGAAGAGGACACAAGCGAGGATGAAGCAGGACGGAGAGTTAAGCAATTGTATGAGGTGAAATCCATATACAAAATCCATGTTTGTGTAGATAATATGTGGCAGCGTTGCAGTCTGTGGAGTATGTGTGATTATTGTTTTAACAGCTGTTTATTTCTGTTGGCCTAGGCTCTTCTCCCAAGTGAGTCAGTTTGGTACCAAGGCCGGTCACAGCTCATCACAAATTGCTTCCATGTCCTAACAATTCCTCTCCCTGCCATCACTGAGAATGTCAGGCCTGTATGCTGTGTTGGAAAGAGAACAGGCACTTGTGAAAGGTTGCATTCCAAATCTTATTATGTTTCACACGGAGAAAGCCTAGTTCATTTGAGGATCCCGTTCAAAAATAGGCACAAGTAAGTCAGTGATTTACCTTCCTCATAAGGGATGGAATTATTACAATGCCTAAAAGACGAGCTAGAGACCTTTCCAAAGGAGACACATCAGAAAAGTACAGAAAAGCACACAGAGAGGTATAAAAGTATTGAGAGCAAAGGCCAGGCAGGTATACACCAACCTTGCGTACCTAAAAAAAACAAAAAAAAAAACTGCTAATACTGCAGAAAGCAAGAAAGCACAACATGTGCTTTCAGTAAGGGCCAAGATCGAATCCAAGAACACCATATGAAGAAGAGCAAAGAAGAGAGCAAAGTTCAGCACTATGTTGGAGCTGTACAATAAATACTACTATACATCAGTCTATTTAACCACAGGCAGGCACCCGTACTAAACACACTTATAACTTCAAAAAGACAATTATTTCTTTGCAGATTTTCATGAATATCCATGTATTATTTCCTAAATAATTGAGAAAATACATTTGTTATTTTTGACATGCTAATGATAGTTCCTGCATATGTCCTTTGAACTGGACACATAACACATTTCAGTGGTCTCTCCCCTGACCTATGTCCAATCTTTCTACCAAGTTTGGTGCATATCAGCTCAGTGCTTTTTTAGTGCACAATACATGTATTAGCGTATGCTGCTCTGACTCCATTGTGCACCACTGCATAGTTTGTATAGCCTTTTGAAAGATTAGTTAGATTCATAAATTCTCCTCGGGATTCTGATTAAACAATCATCGTCCAACATCCACCCATTCATCATCATCCACTTAATCCTCCACATGACGGTTGCAGGCCTGCTGGTGCAAATCCCAGCTACCCCATCAGGCAAAAAGGGGTGTCCACCCTGGACAGGTCATCAGTCCATCACGGGGCCAACATATAGAGATGAACAATCATTCACTCATTCACACCTACTGTTTGTCCATTTAACCATTGTTTTTGGACAAGTGGGAGGGTACCGGAGAACCAAGAGTGTAGCAAAAGACACATCATTATTAAAGAACACCAAATTGATTATGTGTTATGTGTTTAGTAAGATGTTTTTTTTTCTGTAATGTTGTTGTTGTCTTGTTGCTGATATTGTCTGTAATGTTTAGTATGTGTTTTTCTGTCTTAACTCCCTGCCCAGGGACCACAGGTGCAAATTAGCTATTCAGCTAAGTGTGGTACAGACATGGTTCTGTACATGGTCCCCGTCAACTAAATTAATAAAATAAACAAAACTAAGCTAAACTAAAGGAATACCTCACCAATTAGCATTTAGCTTTGTATTACTAGAATAGGGGTAGTATTTTTGAAAAATTGTGCTTCCCAACCACAGTTTCCTCTGTGTCCTGTTAGCGTAACTGTTAGCAAAGATGGCGGACAATGTTTACATTCTGGGAATGAGGCACCTCCCCCTACGAGTGGGTCTAAAAAGTGTGGAATTAGCGTTGCAGTCTCAGGCCTCGGACCAAGTGTCTCTGGTGGGCACGTAACGAAAAAAAGAATTAAGTTGAGATTTGGTTGGGAAGCACATTTTTTCAAAAATACTAACCCTATTATAGTAATACAAAGCTAAATGCAAATTGGTGAAGTATTCCTTTAATATAAATCTAAAAATCCGCTCAAAGCTATTTATTTTTGCCATACAAACTCAATCTAACCCAGCCACTGAGGGGACCACATCCAGTGGTCTCCTAGTGCTGGTCGCAAACCCTTAAGCCCATAAATGGGGAGGGTTGCGTCAGGAAGGGAATCTAGCATGAAACCTTTGCCAAATCAAATATGTGGATCACTGTAAACGGGATCAATCGGGTTAACAACGACCACCATCAGTGCTATTGACCAACAGGGTGCCAATGGAAACTGGGCTACTGCTGGCCAAAGACAGAAGAGGAGAGGGGTAAGGTAAAGAGTATGGACTTAATATATAGGGGTTATGACTGGTAAAGGGAGAGAAGGAAGGTCGATATACTGTGTGTGCAAAAGACCAGGAGAAAAGAAAGGAAGAGTCTGTGAAGAGTGTTATGAGTGTGAAGCTAGAAATTGAAGGTGTGATGTTGATTGTTGTCGGCACTTATGCCCCACAAGTTGACCGTCGGTTAGAAGAGAAAAAGGGAGCCCTGGAGCAAGTTGGATGAACTGGTAAGAGAGTGTTTCCAGAGGAGAGAGAGTGGTGATTGGAGTAACCTGCAGTGGGCATGTTGGTGAAGGGAACAGAGGTGATGAGGAGGGGTTTGTCAAAGTATGGGTTTAATGAGAGCAATGAGGAAGGACACATGGTTGTCGATTTTGCAAAAAAGGGTGGAAACGGCTGTGGTGAATACATGGAGGAACATAGGGTGACCTATGTGAGACAGGCATGATGTATAGCTTGTGGTCTAAAAGACAGGAGGTGGAGCTGGATGTGGTAGAGTTGAAGATGCTGAGATTTCCAGGATGGAAGGTTGAACGGTTTGGAAATAGAGTAAGAGAGGCAAGGTTGAGACGGTTGCGATAGCGATTATATTTGATTATATATAGCTGCAGGGTGGGAGGAAAAGAGGAAGACAACAGAGAAGGTTCATGGATGTTGTGAAGGAGGACATTTGGACAGTCTGGTTAACAGAAAGGGATAGGCAAGGTGGAGGCAGATGATCCGCTGTGGTGACCCCGAAAGGGAGAAGTCGAATGAAGAAGGTGGTCCGTGACATTCACGAAACACAATCTGATTATTTGGAATAATCATTTTACAATCTGGCAATAGAGAGGGTAAATGACAGTTGGATGCACAAGTTAACTTCTTCAAAGTCAGTAGCATGCCACTGCATGACAGAGCATGCTGACGTTAAGTGCTTTGTCATGTCTGCAGTGCTGTATAGCTTGGAAAGAAAGGTATCTCCTGCACTTGAGTACATGTTTTCCCATGAAGCTTTGCCAGTGCTAATGAAAAACATCTTTCATCTTTGTCTGGCCCTAACCTTTGAACCTTACTTCCCCCTCCTGTAAGGGCACAACAAAACACCCAAATCGTTTGGTTGCTACAAAATACTGTGCTTAATCTGCCTCTGTGCGTGTATGTGTGTATGTGTGTGAGATGCCCCCCTCTTCGTCCTCCTCCTCCTCCTCAGCCCAGCATCAGCCACTCCACTAACACAACACAGGCACTGGTTACCACAGCAACCAGGACCCAGCGGTATTTGCTAGCTTTAGTTCTTTGACCAGCAAAACACCCATTCATTTCAGGAGAGAAAAAGATAAAAAGAAAATATATTGTTGTAACTCTAATAAACTGAGGACCTGACTCAAAAGCCAGAGGACATTTAACGGATATCAGAAATTGTTATTCCTCTACATGGCATGCAGAAAAACTGTTCAAAGTAAAGCTTCAGTTTGATTCATGTTATTTCACTGGTTTCGATGAAGATGATATCAGTGAATTAGCATTTTGCATGACGGCTTTAAAGCCTCTAGAAAGAGTTTCTATGAATTATGGATGAACTGTGTGTGTCTCCCTCATAATACTGACCTCCTTGCAAAATTCGGATTTCACCAACACTCAAAAACAAGACGGGGAAAAAAAAAAAACTATGTTTCTAGTGCTGAACAAATGGATTTGTATCTGCAATGTATAAGCACAATACAGGGACACCTTTAAAGACCATCGATGGCAAAGTTTCCCTGTGAGAAAATGTCCTAATTTAAAGGAACATTCAAAACCATGTGGTTATGGATGCAGGGTCGCCTACTTATAGCATGTGTCTGGGGCTCATAGGGCCACTGTGGTTGCTTGCTCAGCTGGCAGTGAGGTGTAGTGTGGCCAGTGCTGCCACAGACATGTTAACTATAGTTTCTGACCCACAAATATAAAGGCATTGTCCACTGCCACAGCACTTACTCAAATTTCCTGTCTCTACTTCTGCGTCTACTTTGAGGCTGTGTAATTATAGCTTCACCCTCCACAGTAATTAGGGACCATTTCAACAAGGATGTGGACTGTCTCCATCTACTTTTTTCCCCCTTTCTCGTCATGTCCTTCTCTCCACACCCTCAAAAAAAGTATTCGGTTACATTTGTACATTTTCATTGTCAATTAACGTATCGTATTTTTGTGAGGGATAAGTCAAATATTTCTGAACAACGACAAGGTGGATTGAAATCAACCTTTTTCTTCAGCTACAGAGCCTCAATGCACTCACTACAGTATAGCCTTGAATTTAGCACTGTGCATCTCCAGTCTCTGTCCTTGGGAGAAAAAAAAGCAGCAATGAGTTATAAAAAAAAAAAAAAAAGGAAGAGTGAATGTCTCTAAACCATCCGCCCCCGGACGAGCAGAGAAGGTGGGTGTGTGGAGCAATAGTCCTCTCTGCATCGCAGTCAGAGGCACAGGGAACAAATCTGCTGTTCAGGCAATGAATGTTATGATATCTCCTGCAGTGCATAATGCAATCTTTTCAAGGCCCTGAGCACCCACAGGCATGAACTTGTTGAAACACAATATTCTGAGGGCAGATGTTCAGGAACTGAAGTCATTTTAGACTCCATTAAATTGCTTATTATCAGCCCAAGTGGTGCCCGACGTGATATGCCCCTTGAAAGAAAATTTAAAACACACTGATGGATGGCATCTTCTTTCAAGCGACCACAGTGACAACAGAGAAAACGTACAGCACCGCTTCGTACAGAAGACTCCGGACCATTTATTGAGCTTTTACAAAGCACTTCTCATCAAACACAAGTAACACGTCCAACCACATGGGCACTCGCAAAAAAAAAAAAGAACCACATGACCTCCACCGCTTTCCCTCCCGCTCACTTGGCTTCTCCAGCTCCAAGTCTTTTAGCACAATAATATGACAGAAACGCATAAGAATAATGGCACGTTGTTGCTAAGAGACCACCTGTTCAGATCTCCCACATGAAACTGTAATCCTCTTATCATCATCATTCGACTATCATTCATTCAAGTGGAGCGAATTTCTCGACAATACTGCAAAGGAGAGACAAAACTATGATACCACAAGACGTTGGGGGGGGGAAAGAAGTGTTTTTCAGATTAAAGCTTTTAATCCAACGGCGTGCTATGCAGTGTACGACTCTTCACAACAATCATTTGAGAAAACGTCATCCGCCGTTTCCCAGGTTGTGTTGACAATAAGGGAGTGGTGCTGCATGGGAAAATGATTGCTGTCCTGCGGGCTGGTAGAGAAGAGACACACCCGTCTTTTCCCTTACCTGTGAGGGTGTGTGCAGAAACCTGCACCACATGCTACACACACGGAACACAGGCAGAGACTGTGTCCACCACCTTTTCCTGAACCTTTTATTTCAACTTTACAAGTAAACTCATTACAAAGTGACCGACTTAACAAAAACAGCCCTATTATTCTCCGGTGTTCTTCCTCTAGTCGGATTGATCTGTTTGTTCACTTCGACGTGTCCTCCCCCCCTCAAGCCGATCAAGGCTCAGACTTGACCCACTGGCGTGCTAAGAGGCTTGACCCAGGGCATCACTTCTCTCAGACACTCAGCGACGCAGCCAGCTGGCGAAGATGACTGCGGCGCACACAGACACACAGAGACCCAGTGCCAGTCCTGAGTATCTGTCTCACCTCGTCAGAGAGGGAATGACTGTATGTCTTGAACTACCTGTTTTTGCGAGGGAGGAGAATTGAAGTGAGTCACAGAGGATCACGCCGGGATTGCAGGGTTGACTCCCCTGTTGATTAAGATAAAAGCGAGCTAAGGTGTGCCTGCGGATTTGACTGACGGCGCAACACTTGTGTGGAGAGTCTGAATCCTTAGTCGCTCACTCATTTCGCCTTTTAGGTCCACCCTTGTTAAATACACACACTTAACTAGGCCCGCATGACTCACAGCAATGGTGTTACCCCCCTCTTCTCCCCTGCAATTACTCAGTATCTGCCCAGCTGCTGGCAGCAATGACTTAGCAGCCGGCGTATGTTTTCACATCTCCTCTTCTTCACAGATTTCAGCTCGCATACAAAGCAGACACACAGACAAACGCTGTTAATGGACGCATTTAAATGTAGATGGAGTGAAACTGGCTTTTTAGGAGGGTTTCCAACAATAGAAAGTTCAAAATAAAAAGCCTAAAAACTGCACTACACAAGGACAACATCCCATCGCTGTGTACAACCGTCTGTGCCAGGAACATTGCCGTAAACTTGGGAGTCGTTTTGCTTCTTTTCAATTACTTATGATCTAATTTGTAATACTTGCGCAATCGGCTCCTGCAGCTTCACCATTCCCTCAATGTGCTTGACAATCCTGTGACATTACAGTTGACAGAGTGCACATCAGCTTTAGATAATGCTCCATGTTTTGTATCAAGACGACAACTATGCCTCTACAATACATTGCCAAAGCAGTTTCAGGGGGAAAACACCTCATATCATACAGTGTATTGTTAAAGTTCATCATCTTATCTCTTGACATGGTGGAATTTACATGGGAAGAACTTGCTTACACAGTGCCGGGGTTCACAAAAGTACAGAAAACATGAGAAATGACAAAAGCATAGCCCATGTCGGACCTTTTGCCTCATTTTTGCCACTGGGTCACATCCCCAGTGTGGACGAGGAAGTCTGTGCCTGCACTTCACTGGCCATCTGCAACTCTGGCTGACTGTCAGCACTCTGGCAGGGCTCTTTTTTTTCCCCCCCCACCAGGGATAGAGCACAACCCCCCTTGCACTTGAATGAGCAACACCATCCTGTTCCTGTTCCTCCCCAAGGGTTCGGGATCTGGACACATACAGTGCGTCCATGTTGTTTAACCCACAACAGTTGGGTGGAAACACTTGGACAAACCCCGCCAGAGCATAGCATCTGACTCTCAGTCAGAGGGAGACACTGAAGGCTGCAGTGGGGCCCTTTCTGGCTCAGAAACGAAGCATCCGTCAGTCCATCTACGCTCATCTGACCTCCTTCCTGATAAGTTTAGCTCCAGCAGGAGTATAAACTGCCGGCCTCTGCCCATTCTTGGCCCGCCGTTACAAAGAATTGTCTGATCACAACTGGAACCTGAGATTGGCGTCACACAGGCACAGGTGAGGACGACATTGTGTTAACATTCATGCCACTGAGGCGGTTGTTAATGTATAACTTCAGCGGCACAATGTCAACCATCAGTCCTTTGAACAATCAGACACTCATCAACATTGCATGTGTGTGTACTGTTGTGCATAAACCAAACCAGCAGTTCTTTCCATTATATTACACAAGCGAGACTTGATCTAATTAACTGAGGGTCTTTGTTTTCAGAATTGACATTAGGAGGTAAAGTTCACCCCGGCCTTATTTGTTTATTCACTGAAGGTAGGAATGGGTTTGAATGTTGAAATGGCTCTGGGGCAAATGTTTACTCGTTGCAACAGATAAGCCCAACCTTCTCTGCCCGTCAAACACTGACTTCTGGAATGCAATATGTTCCCTTTTTAGCAAGAACACCATGCAGAGGAAGGAAAGGCCGACAGCACTATCAATGCAGCAGGGTGGATTTTAGGAATACAATAAGGCCGAGGGAGTAAATGAATGACTTAAAAGGGAGGGGGTGAGACATTGCATTTGGTCAAGTGCCAAATGACAAAAAGAAAAAAGAAAAATCAACCAGCTGAGCTGCCTCTCCCTATAGATTATCCAAGGAAAACATGGATGAGGTTTTAATTCAGCCCAACCAGTAAAAAAACAAAGTCTGATTCCAGGTGTGCTGCTACGTACACCTGAATCCACGTATTTCCAAAACTTTGTTCATTAGTTCAACCTTACCTTGTAAACATTTTCCGTCAAGCGGTGAACCTCGTCGGTGCGAGACATCGTGGAATCTTCAGCAAGGACCATATACGTGTGCGTGTGCCTTTTCTCTCCCTTAAAACGTTGTATCCGCGTAAAATGGCAGTAAAGCGGGTGAGTGCAACACGAGGCGCGGATCAAAGAAACAGGCGAGGCGGTGCGCCCGTGTGAGAGCGAGACGATGCTGCGCTCCTGAATCCCCCACTCCAACTGAACACACCTTCCTTCCTTCCTTCCTTCAGCACAGCTGACAGCGCTGTGCTGCCTTCACGGACTCCGCCAGAGCTCGGATTTTCCATCTTTGATGTCGCTCCTTGACAGTGTTCGAAAATAAACATGAAATAAAACTTTTTTGTTTTTTCAATGAAACACTATACTTTTTTTTTATATCACACAATGCAACAGTACAATGCTCAATATTATCGGTATGATATCGGTATCAGCAGATATTGGCTTTAAAATGTATGTAATAGATATCTGCCGATATGACTGCTTCTCTACAACAGTAGGCCAAATAGGCTGCTACCTCCTTGAGTTCTATGCTAGCGCCCTCTAAAACTATTTTTTTTACAATTATTTAATTTGCATAATGGCAAAACTGTATACATTACAATACAAAGATATTTAGTTTAATAAAAACAGAAGAAACCAAATTATATTCACATTCCTGAACCTGAAATCAGAGAGCATGTTTCTTATCAAGATAGTTTTCCATTACTAATCAATCACTGCAGCCCTTATATCACAGAATCTTTATTTGCCTTTATTTTGTCACTTAATATAAACGCCATTCTCCACATCCTACGATGCAGCGCTATGTTTTTAAAATGTACATACCGTGTACTAACTTATGCACCTTTCTCACACTAACCAGAGGCAAGTGCACTTTTTTTACAGCTAACTCTGATTAGTCTACGTAAATACTGTGCTTTCCCTAGGGAAATTTAAAAATGTACCTGTTTACTGTGACACATTCTAATTGATGGTATGATCACTTCTAACAGACACAAGTCTATAATCTCTGCAGCCACAAAACAATAAATTACGTAAAAGGATTAGGTGGAGACTGTCATTATGAGTGAAAGGAAACCCTTCAGACACAAAATGAAAATTGTAGTTCTAAATCAATGTCATGGATAAAAAAAAAACAAAAACAAAAAACTAGTGTGCAGTGCAGTCTGCCCCATGAATATCAATCATATCATTCCTTGTGGTGCTTTTTAGCAGTAATATGCCCAGACTCATTGGAAACAATAACCCAATTATTGACCTAATTCTGATTATGTTGTTTACATGAGTTTCGAATGGAAAATTCCAGTCATATTCCTGTTTAAATGTCCAATAATGACTCAAATAACATCAACTGCTTTAATCCAATTACGCTTTATAGGTCTATAAAATGTAGCTAAAATAGAAATATTTCACGTTTTAGTCTGGTTATTGCTTATTCAGGTTAAGGTAATCAGAAAATGCTATTTACAAGGCAGTAGTATCAGAATACTGCTGTCCATGTGAATGTCACTGCTGCCTTCTGGGTAACCTATAAATGTCACGTTTCTCTGCATAATTTAATTTAATCTGCTTTATGTAAAGCAATAAGCCTGTCATACTGCTTTCACTAACACAAGGAGTGATGTTTTTTCACAGAGGATAAGTTTTGATGGTAACTTTCATTGTACAAACTAGTTTGGGTCTAAGAGCCCACTTAGTGTCGGATTGTTAATAATGTATTGGCTTTCTTGTCTTAAAGTCTACAACAAATCCGGCAACAAAAGCTTTCTACTTTATTAAGCAACCATACACACTTCACTGGTGTGCTGTGTGAATAAAGACACCTGTTCTGCAGTGTTGAGCGGAGCAGTGTCGAAGAGTGCCACCCTCTGGTCGTTACAGAACACTGCAGTGAGAGAGTCACATGACCCCTATTTGACATACAGGACAGGAAAAACAAAAAGCAATCAGTTTGTGAAAGAAAAACACACTGAGACATTACACTATTTTTAATGTTTAATGTTCATTGCCAAATACAGTGCTGTAAAAATAAGTAGTCATACAGATGTCTGCAGGTCCCACCACTGGGTACCAATGAAATTAGGGCTGAAACTATGACAATTATTTTCATGTCAGAAAATGTTACGTTTTTCACCAACCCTGGTTGGTCTTTTTTGTCCGAGTTTTTTTGTTATATGGAGCAAAGAAACCAGACAATATTCAAATTTAAGAAGGGTTTTAATTATAGAAAAAAAAGAACACTTGTTGGAGCCCTAGATTAAATACCGAAATTAGCAGAATGTGCACGCAAACACAAACTCCTCCATTTAAACAGAGTAAAACACTGAACAAAGACCACTGATTCAGTCAGGCTGCCAGCATCTCTCTGTCTGGCTTGTTCTTCGCTCCTCTCCTTTCTGGAAAACAATAACAATGGAACAGAATTAGCCAGGAATCAATAACACCTCTGACAATTGAGTAACTAAGGCTTTGTGATATTAATCATTCACTCTACCTGGTTGAGCTCTAGCTGCCTCTGGGACTTCTGGTATTGGCTCAGTTGGGACTTCTGGAAATGCTATATCTTCTCCCTGGAAAAAAAGACAGTAAATGTTATGCAACGTAATGAGAGAGAGGAACTAAATGCTCTGTTGTTAAGCAAAACCAATGCCTTTTACAATACATTAGATTGTCACTATAGTTTACAATTACTAGCTTTAAAATTCATACATCATATTAGTAACAACTACATGCAACTATACTATGATTTGTATCCAAACTTAACATAACTTTTATAGAGTTCAGAGGAAATCTGTTTTATTTTTTCAGGTTGCAGGTACTGACTTTTGCACTCATATGTTCTTGTAGAAGAAAAATGTTCCATTGCCCTAAAACTTTTGTGTGTAATATGTATAAATGCGTGAGTCAAGAGTCAAAACATAGTCATTTGGGAGCGTATGTCATTTGGAATAATAACTAGATTACAAGAGAGCAGTTTTAATTACTATTATGAATCAACCAAAATCATATTCACAGCTGTTTCAGTTGCAGCCTGTTATTACATCGAAATTATATTGTGGCTGCGAAATTCTTTTCCAAATTATATTCGATTGTCTTACCCGCCTCTGTATATTATACAGACATGAGGCCAGACTATTTGCATGCACTTTTCATGTAAATCCCCCCACTTTTTAACCACAGCACTGCAAGTGATACATGGCCAAACAACTGCAAACGTTCTCTCTATTAATTACATGTGCAGCTTCACACCCACCTGAGTGATAGCGTGCAGTTCTGCTAAAACAGCGTCCTCGTCCTCTTGTGTCAGTGCTCCAGCCAGCATTTCATCTATTTGCTGCAGCGGGAAAGAACATAGAACGTGTACAGGAACATTGTAATGTGAGGAAATTGACTGGTGCTTTATGCAGCAGCTTTATATTTGTTGAGTGTAAAAGAGAAGCAGAAACAAACACCAATATCGAACAGACATTTACCCTTTGATATTCAATTGATTCCTGGGTCTCATCCAAGATTCTCTCCACGTCTTCTATTGACATGATCTGTCACAAACAAGAAAAGACAGGCCACGTTGAATACTGATAATCAGAGGTGATTTTGATATGCAGGAGTCAGAGCTCTGCACTTTCCCCTTCTGCAAAATCCTCTCCCAATGATCACATTTTAAAAATGGTTGCTTTATAAGTAATCAGTCAATACAAGTACATTGTGCATTAATTACAATAATAAGAAAAGCATAGAGCTAAATACAAAAGGCAGCAAAAAAGAACAAGTACCTTGTGCATACTCTTCAGGCAATCATTCCCAACCTTGAGTCCTTCGATGACTGTCATCTCAATTTGCATGAATTCAATATCTTGAATCTGTTGACAAATAGTATGTAAAATTACAGACATGCATGACAAGCAAAACAAGTGCAATGTTAAAAGCAGTGATGCAGTCCTTGTCATATGTGCTCTCTTGAATACAACACTGGTTAAAAGTAGGGTTTTGGAAATGGTCCGATTTACAGCTCAGATTTATGTTGTATTTTGCAGAAAGACTTCTTAATGGACCCTTTGCATAGCAGTCATTTTGATGGGTCACGGTGGTAAATGCAAAGGAGTAAATAATCAAATTAATGACAACTGAGACAAGTGTTAATGTCATTTCATAGAGGCAATTTCATTGTAGCATAAGGAATCACAGTGAATACTTCCTCTTTTTTCAAAACAAAGACATTAAGAACAAATTTTAACGTGTGTGGCACACAGTCGTTTGCTATTGGCTGAACATTAGTAGAGAGACAGTTATTCAACAGCAACACGATGGAAAGATACTGATGCTGGGCACCATGATAATGATTTCATTCCCCATTAAGAAGGATCAAAAAGGAATCATCTCAACTTACCATGCGCTCAAGGTTTGAAATTTGATTTTCAGTCTTATCTAGCAGCTGATCCTGATATCTTCTTTTCTTAAGCAGCAGCAGTGCTTTCCTGAAATCACAAAGAAAACAGTGATGAATGGAATGGGGAAACACGTGTTCAAGAGAACCACAAAAATGCAGCTTGTAAATAAACACCTTTCAACAAAATTCAATACTGTAGCTTCCATAAAAACCAACATTTATTGCAGTGATATTTTATCAGACCACATTAGTAAAGTACAGAACACTTTCAGAGACATTTTTAGAATATATGATCATGACTGAATTGCAACAGCTTATGGACACTTACTCTTTCCTGCCATCTTTCAGCAACAGCTTTGTAAGACATCGCTCTTTCTCCAGCTGAAAGGTGATTTTCTTTTGGTACTGCTTGAGCTTATCTCTCTGCTGCTTCAATTGCTGGGAAGTCACAGAAATATATCTATGTATACATTTTTTTTTTTTTCCAAACACTCTTATGTGAGAAAGATATAACACATTACTAACTCAATAGCAAAGCAATACAGAGCAAAAACTGGGTCACACATGTGACCACTGTATCTGTATCATATTGATTAATGAAGTTCACACCTATTTTACAAATTGGTGATATTATGTTAATACTGATAGAAGCACACACAAGAGTTTTTCCCTTGAACTTTCTCTCAACAGCTGTCACAAATGGGGCACATTTACAACTCATATCAACACAAGTGCATTGTGTAATTATTAACTGCGTTCAAATAAAACAATAGATACGTGCGCCTTCTCGAGCGGTGTGTTATTGTCTGGTAGCTAATCTGATGCTAATACCGCTGTCAGCTCACCAAAACGGCTTTGTCTTGTTCCGTTACACGAGAAGGTTGCGTATTTCTTCCGAGAAGGTTTCCCATTATTTAGCCACATCGCCGTCATATCCTCTTTTATCGACGTACAAAATATCACTCTTTGCTGAGCATTTTTCCATGATGATAAACACCCTCAAGACGGCTAGCAGGCTAACGGACGACCAGTATGTACACACAGCAGAGCTGTATTTTTCTACGGCAAGCGGGGTAGGACATTGAGGATATGTTTTGACTGGAGCTGCTTTTGCCTTTCATGTACGGTCGTTTGGGATCGTTTTTAGTTATGTTGAAATACAGTATGTGCGTTTGTTTGTTTGCCACTAAACGATGAATAAAATGGAATTGTACTAATACACCTGAGTTTTATACTTTTAAACGTTTTTGAAACATTTACATTTTTCTTCCAAGTTTACACGGATCAAAGGCATCTGAATAATTGTACTCATCATTTCTGGAAAATGTACACATTCTAGTTACAAAACTGACTTTAATGACCATTATTAGCACAAACACAATATCTTCTTCACTAACACCGGCCTTCTGGTGCTCTGCTATATTGTTTAGGTGGACTTCAGCATCAATTCTTAATGAAAAGTATGGAATAATGCCGAAAGATTGCATTTCAGATGCAATTTCTTGAATACAGCACACATTTTCTCTGTAGAAACGAGGTGAGCGGGCTTAAACAATTATTGACATGAAGTAAGTACAGTAATGTTGTATTTCTCAATTATTAAGGGAAGGAAAAGGATCTATTATTGTCATTACACAAGCAAAATTGAAATTACGAGGTCTGATGTAGGGTTGATGTCAGCACCGCCACACAATGGACCTAACCTGGCGTGTCTAACATTCATGGTGTGAGAAACTCAGGGAGCCCAACGGAAACCCATGCAGACACAGGAGAAAATGCAAAGTCCACACAGAAAGGTCCCAAACTGGGTATTGAACCTTGCACTTTATTGCTAACCACTAAGCCACCATACCAATGATGAGTGTTATTTTTTTCACTTGAGCCTCTGGCCCTGCAATGTATTTGCACATCACTGATGACAAACCTGCTAAAAAGGGGGATTATATAGTAGACAGAACGGTTGTAATTATACACAGTTTGATGATAGATCTATCATCAAACTGTTTTTGAACAACAGTGCTTTTCCAACTGAAATAGCTGCCCACTGGCATCAGAAATATGCTATTAGAGCTATGACAGTGAACTACAACAATTAAGAAAACAATTAAAATCCATTGATTTTGGCACTGGTTTTACTTATCACCATGCTGAAGTGATTCAACTATTGTACACAACCTGAGAGAGGGAGTCAAAAAATATACAGCCAGAGGTCAATTGTTAAATTGTTATAATAGAGACAAATGACACAAAAACAAACAAGTCTCCATAAAGCATTTTTTTTTTATGATGAAACATTTTTGTTTGACATGTCATCCAACGCAGAAAACAGCACACAGCAGTGGCTAGTGGCACTGGATTTAACACAGAATGTTATACTGACAACGTCAATTGTCTTTTTGTTTTTGTTTGGTGGCCTTTTTCCCAGAGCACAATCATAAAGTCCCGAATAGGAATTAAATCTCATTCTGCTGTGTTCCCCCCCCCCTCCCACATGCAGCTGCAGTACAGTCATAAATTGCAATCCATAGTCACAACAACCAAGAGATCCTAAAATGTGGCAAACCAAAATCAAGAATATCAACAGAGAAGCTTCTTTTGTCCACAGCGCAGTGACAAGATTCGCTGTAGACTTTTCCTGATATCTTACACAAAGGCCTGAGAAAAAGATCTATTGCTGCCAAACAAAAGGGAACTTTCAGATCTGAGCATTTCACAGCAATCTCTCCTCATATTAAAATACTGACCACTGTGATCATATCCATGCAGGCCAAAAGATATAAGAGGGAAAGCCAAACGTTCTTTTTTATTATTATTATTTATTCAGTTTAAAAGGCTCTTACTTTGGCTGAAAGAAATGCTTAAATTTGAGCAACAGTATTTCCACACGTCATAACAACAGTAACAGTCTTGAGATGAACCTCTACAGAGCCTCTGTCCAAAACTCCATGCAAGGCTTTCAGAGCACTGAGCACTGGTGTGCACTGGTAAATCGCCTTATATGTCCTGCTTTCATGCCTCAGAGTGAGACAGCAGTTTGTTGCTCCTGTAAAGATATGCCACGGAGACAGCCTCCAGGGTCAGAACACGGTCTCGTACAGCGCTTCTTCTGGAGAAGGATTCAGTGGGCGGCAGGCTACACCTGGAAGTCAGTCCCAAAGTGTCTGATCTGAGCATCAGTCATAGATAGATAGGTGGTCCTCATACTGGGCGAATACTGTGAGGGGAAGCATAGACAAACACGGCTTAGCACATCTGTATTTCATAGTGTCATAGTATTAATAGGGGATGTCCCGATACTACTTTTTTGTGTCCGATGCCAATATCAAAAACTGGAGTATCTACTGATACCGATAGGAGTCCAATACAGTAGTTTTAGAATGGACTACGAAGCTGTTAACACATTTGTGCCGAGTCATTTCAACAGTAACAGATATTGTTCTCCTAAAAAGAAGAATTAAACAGCCCAATCATGACTCAGCTAAAATGTTTTTTTGCTGATTTTTATGTGTGCAAAGTGAAGCATGCGATATATGATCTTTGGATTGTATCGAATTTTACATTTTTATGTGTCCGATATCCAGTTATCCAGAAACCGATTCCCATCCCTGACTATTAAGTGGAACACGAGGAGTGTTTGCTGTGATTATGAGCTGCTCTTAAATGTGGAGGATGTGGATTTAGAGCAGACATAAATATATGTTAAGTTACACTCACACAGAACAGTGCTAAAGAAATGAAAGGTCAATCAGTTGACATTCTGTGGGAACAGTTGGGGTTATAGGATAAATAAATAATAAGGGTTTCAAGGAGTGGAATGGAAATGAGAAACCTGAAGGAATCAGGAAAAGGTCGGAGAAGAGGTAACTTACAGTTTTTGAAAGGTCTGAGTCAGTGAGGTTATTATTATTTTTCCTATAAGATACATTATTGAGAAACTACTAACATAAAACCCATAGATGAGATGTATGGCAGAAAAAAGCAAAACAAATATGCTGTATTTAACTGTATTTGATGCGTTGAAGAACGCAGTACTGTAAATTCATAACATCGGTTAGAAAAAAAATGGATCCGTCTGCTGGAAATGTGTCTCACAGCTCTTTCTGTCTCTGTCTCTGTCTCTGTCTCTCTCTCCCTTCTGCTGAAAAGGTGTTTCAAGTCTGTGGTGAGCTGTCAACACAGTTCAAGCGCCGAGTCAGCCATGCAAACAGGAAAGTTAATGGAAGAGAAACTTCGCCTGAAAAGAAACTTGAATTTGAAAAGGTGAATTTACCAGTGTTATCTATTATTTATCTTCAGCTCTGGATACACATCACATGCTTTCTTTTTTTTTAGATTATGAGCTCAACCAAAGGAAAGACCTGATGTGAGGACAAGAAGCAAAACTCAGTCAACCCCCTAAGACTGCGGTTCAATGCGCACATTAGTCGTAAATCGTGTGTGAGAAATAGCAAAACAGCGCAAACAAAACGAGCATTATTCAGATGGCTTATGGGTATGGGTAAAAATGGAATGCACTTCACAAAGTGGCCAGCAGAGAGCAGTCTTTCACCACTTGCGAAGCAACAACACTCCTAACAAGATGCTGTCAGTGTGAGGATTTGTCCAGTGAAAAACACATGCGTATGTTTGTGGTGTATGCTTTCAGTTAGTGTCGCAGCAGTTTTAGGGTCTGTAATGCACTCCCACTAGAGACACTAGAGCTCCATAGGGCCAACGCACCGACGGAGGTGGGGATCCTCTCCCTATAAGTGGCACACTGTCATATCGAGGACTCCCTCCAAACAGCATGGATTGATTCCTGTGATAGAGAGAGAGGGAAATAATGATGGTAAGTGATTAAACACACAGATACGAAACACGCTGTCATCATTTGTGTATCTTACATGTATTCAGGGGCCGGCACTGCATTGGAAGCAGACTGTGGCGGTGGATTAAGGTTGGACTGGCTGCCCAGGCTGCTGGTGTAGCTGCAGAAGCTGTGGACGTTGGACCTCCTCGGGTTGTAAGATATCCTCCGCGCTTGAGGGTTGAACGGGTCCTCCTCATCTATGTCATCGTACTCTTTGTCCCTGTGAGAGCGCGGCGCGGCGGGCACACGTTGCAGAGGGGAAAACGGAGAGGGCGTGCGTTAACACTTTGCAGGAGTGCAGTGCAGGCGGTGTGTAATGGGATAATGGGGTCGCTCTGTGCTGACCTGCTGCCCATTCGTGTCCACACTCGGAAAGTTGCACACAGCATGACGGAGAGCGCGCAGGCGGCCAGCAGAGAAAACAAAGAGAGGTAGAGGAGCCCTTCCACCCCATCATAGCACACACCCATTAGGGCATCCACATAGTCCTACAGAGACACAATACACACATTCATACAGTATGGTTCAACTTTGTGCTATAATAGTAGTGTACTATAATGTTTTTTCTCACCCTTTTCTTACTTAAACGAAGACTAAACCTATTTTGAAAGTAGAAATTTGTTGGAAGCTCAGACAGCACATGTGTAATCAAAAAGGTGTCCCCATATTAGGCCTGAATTCAGTTCATGATTAATGGAACGTCGTAGATTTACAAAAAAAAAAGGGACAACCATTGTCTTCCCCTCATGCGGAGAGTCTGAAGTCTCTCATGGACGCTTCCGGTGTATTCGTTGTTTGTTTCCTTTGCTCGTCGCAGTTGAGTAACGCAAACACGACAAGCTCGACGTGTGCACACGCCGTCATTTTTGAGGAGAAACATTTGAACGAATTTGAGGTGCCGTTCATTTATTTGACGTCAAAATCGCAGCCGCAGCAAGAAACTTTGAGATGACAGATAAAAGTTTGATAAAAGTTAAATAAATATATGTATATATATACGAGCATGTCAGATTATGCACATTGCTGTAAGATTTAAAACCACAGAAGTTGGCTGCTCTATGTGCCTTTGAGCGATATGCCACAAAGCAGCCTTGTTGAAAAGCGTCCTGCTTGGACTCTGACCTCACCTTGTGCAGCCCGCGGCAGTCGAGCAAGGCTGTCAGCTGATGAACACTGAACTCTGTGGAGTTCAACAGTCGCTGGATCCCCAAAAGGTCTCTCTGTATATAACAAGGTATAGAACGAGGAGAGATTGAAACACCCCTCCACTTCACAGTCTTGTGTGACGGACTGTCAGCCCGCCACTTACCTCAGCAGTGGGGAAGATGGGCACAGAGAACTGCAGCAAGCCCTGGATCTGGATTTGCATGGTGGTCAGAGAACGTTGACAGATTGTCAAAGACTAGAAGGAAACAGGAAACAAGGTAACAAAATCACCCACCCAGCATCACATACACAGTCAATCACCACAAACAATGGGGAGGGGATCATATTAAGAAGAGTATTGTTTGGGAGCGGCATGTCAACAAGTCATTTGGTGTTAAGTAAGGCTACATAATGCGCTTAACACAGAGGACACATCTCCAGACAGATAGGACCAGATTATCCTTTGCCACCAACCGTCTCGCCCACTAGTCACCGTCCCTCCTCCCACTCCTGCCACTAAATCTCCGGCACAAAAACAAAAGAGCAATATTTATATCAACTAGGCCATAAGAGGGAAGATTATTCATACCTACTTAACAAGCATTATTTTAATCCCTGAATGGATACTGCGACAATAACTAACCAAACATGTGGATTTTAATAATTATTGGCCATGGATTAAGCCTTATTTAAGATTAAGCAATATATGCTGCACATGTAAAAACAGTACACATTTAATATAATACATGAGAAACTAAGGAGTCACACTGGTTTGAATTCACCATAACTCACCATATGACTGTGACTACACATCGGGTTCAATGTCGGTGAGTGCAAAAGCTGCTTCCCATATCATGTTGATGAATTTGTTTACCACTCAATCCCCCAGATTAGCATCTGAGGCATCCATGTACCAAAGACTTAAATGTTAGCCTGCGTGCCTCTTTGCAGATGTTTAGTTTTAAAGCCATTACTGCTCCACAACCTCTGTGTAATGACACTAATAAAAAAAAGACAAAATAAAAGACAGGGCGTTCTGTGCTACACTCAGGATCAATGTCTGCTATCCTTGAAAATCATTTTTTTTCACGTCACTCCTAATTTTATTCCGCTGCACAGTTTTTGTGCGATGGCTGTATTGTATAGTCATATTCAAGGCCAATTCTTAATGCAGTTGGATTTCAAGCACCCCTAATTATCCTCTTGAGAAAGGATGATCCGTTTAAACTTTAAATCAATATCACTGGAAATGTTGTACACTAGTTGACCTCATCACGCGCGACAGACTACGGTGACTTAAAAGATTTAAGAGCGTTTCGAGTCAAGGCACCCTGTGGCACAGATTGTGCACGCAGTCAAAGTAAAATTGAATATTCTTTTACCAAAAAAAAAAGTTTAGCATTTAAAATAAAGTAACAAGAAATATGAAATTTTTATAACAAAAAGCCCCAATAATGATGTAGCTGCCTGTTTTTTTTTTGTTTGTTTTTTTATAAAAGAAAGGTAATTTTAAGAAAGCAACACAGAGTTTGAGTCTCAGTAAATAACCACTTTTGATATTTAGTCAATACCTGTTGGAAAGGGTTTGGTAGATTCGGACTGCAAAACAAATAATAGTGTGCAACATCTAGACAGTGAGAGAAACAGGGGAAGGAGAAAGACAGTAAGATGATGATTAGCATTATGCCTGCAGAACATTCAGTAACATGTAGCTGGTGTTTGCTTCTCGACACGCTTCTCGATTACCTGCACTGAGGATATCTGTGGTTTGGTTGACGATAAACTTGTCTGGAGACACGCAGAAGTCACTGGTGCCCTGGAGGGAAAACAACAACAACAACACACTGTAATCAGGCAATGTATATAACAGTACATGTCCCGAGTATTCACACAAATGCTCATTCTCTCTCAACCGCATGCATGTTTACATGCATATACAGTGTTTATTGCTATTTATTTGGCAGGTGACAAACTGAATTCACCCTTATATACCCAAATTTGAGCCGGATCACTGGGCTTCATCTCTGAGAAGTCAGAGATGAATTACAAGCATAACAATCAACCACGGATGCAAGTAAATAACTATAATTTGACGTCTTGATCATGAAATTATAATGTGCATTACTATTTTGTCTGGGTTTCTTTGTAAAACAGTTAATGGATAACAATAATCATTATATTTTAGCACTGAAAATAGAATTTTGGTTCAAGAGCTTCTATATAAAGCTGTGGCATAAACCTTACATTGGGCGGTGGTGTAATGAACGTGTGCTATGTAGCTACCCTTTTACCTTATGTGCACATCAAGCTTTGCTGACTGTGAATTAAATCTACAAAATATTTTGAATGCTCTTTCAGTTCGCCCTGAAAAACTACGACTGAGCAGCAGCAGCAGCAGCAGCAGCCTGGCATTCACTTTAAATCAAGGAAACAAGAAGTCGGTTGCGTTGCTGTTGCAAAATCACTTACCAGAGGCTAATGCCACTTGTTTCTAACACTTGTTTCCACTGCTTTTCATGTCAGCCCCAATCAAAATGCATCCCGTGACAATCTCGCCGCATTGAAGCTCGGCTGGAAAAAGACGCCACGGTAATCCATCTATCCCACTTCTGACAAAGCAATGATCAATAAAGAAACAAATGATGCACCGCAGTGCAACAAAGTAAACATGAGAAGATCACGACAGAACAAGCCCAAGACGCAGAACAGGCTCATCCAACCTACATGTTGTCTTTCTATTAAGACAAAAAAAAATGTATGCTTCTTCCAATTTGCTTTCAAACTCTCAACAGCCCTCTGACTGTAATCATGTTTGTTTTTGACAAACACTGTGCAGCGACATGTCAGTGCTGCTGCTGCTGCTGCTGGATGTCACCCTTCATCTCCGTCTCATTATCTGAGCAGGGACGTTTTATTTATGCTGCGTTTCATCAAACATGTATAAATGTATGAGTGTTTTTTTTTCTAGGACGCCATCGTCATATGCATTCCTTTTAAGTTGCACCACGCAGATGTTTTTTGAGATGTATGCGACAACTTCACTTGTTTCGCTTGCCCCACATTCAAATGCCCCACTTCTGCTCTTTGATAATCCGCCACTGTGGCGAGGACCGGGCTATCTGTCGGTATCAGAGCAGGTACAGAATTGACCTCGGCTCACATGAGATGGTAAACGGTTTCCCAGAGACACCGTTCAGGATAAGGCGGTCAGGGAGGTCACATGACGGGTCACGTTCTACAACTACGAGCTGAGATAAGCCACAGACAACGTCGGAAATATCGATAATCCGGGTCAACAACGCAGGGCGTCGAGAGCCACAACACAGGTCTCCATTTCACACCCAAGTGATTCATTACAGGTTGTAAACAACTAATTCTGTTTTTACTCTGCCACTTGAAATGGCCGTCCAGATGCCAAATCCTGCAAGATAATCCCCCAGATGCCCGATCGCTCTGCAGGAGGCGAGACGATCGAGGAGAGGAGACAGGATGAGGAAAAGCCTGGAAGCTCGCGATTATTATGCATACCCCCCAGACATTGACCCTAATAAGAGCTAAATACACTAAGCCCAAATGTGTTATACATGTCGTGTATGGACAGACGGAGAAAAGAAAGATGAAAGGAAAATAAAGCTATGAATAACAAAAAAGTAATTAATGTGAGACACGGCCTTGGATTTACAGTGCCAAGGCCAAAGGTTGATAAGCTAAAAAGCTGGGGGCTTAAAACCAGCTTTACTACATGACTGACCACAGGAAAGCGCCTGCTGTAAAATAAACACTTTTTTAAGAAGGAGCGATGCCCAAGAACATATTGACATTAATAACCTGATGAGTAACTGCACGGGGTGAAAAGTACAAGAATACAAGAGGACTGTGGCGTCTGGGGCCTGAATTACAAAGTGAGGTAATCGCAGTCTGGTTCTCTCTGGGTATCTGTTTCCACGCCACGTTGTGTCAGACACGGAGCTGTTCACTCTCGAGTTTATCTACCCAACTACAAAACGTGTCCATGAGTCGTTTACCAGAGGTGACATCGTTAGAGCCGCCACAGATCGAGATTATTGTTGTGAGAAACTGCAGAAACACTATGACCAACCAACCGGAATTAGAATAAGGTTATAAGAGAGAGAGAATATTGTTTTAATCCAGTGACAATACAAATATATAATAAATTAAAATCAGTTGGGACAGTGAGAGACATAAATGTTGCATTTATAATCCCATTTTTAACAGTGTGCGGATTATTATTCTCGATACAAAGCAACAGAGGGCATAGAATTTTAGCTCCAAGCACGACTTGCAGAGTCTTATTTATTCCGAGCTGCAACATCAACGCTGTCACGAATGCTGCAGACAATGAAGGAGTGTGCAGAAATGCAGCTATTACGGTCATTACGCTGTTCCTCAGTTTGTTAGAGGCTGTGTTTTCACACCAGATTAGAGCCATGGAAAGCATGTTAAAGCAACATTTATATATATATATATATCTATATGTTCACTTTGTTGCACTTGAGAAATCATTACTCTTCTGTCAGGTCAGTGATGAGGTGGGTTATTAGGCCTGGGTCTGATCCTCTCTGACGTTACCATGGTGATCTACCCAAGTTTGAAGGGAACGCAGCTTTGCAAAATACAGGAAATTCCGGGATACAGTTAGCAGTTAGTTAACCAACCCGCTAATCTTGCATCATGGTATACTGTAATCAGATCATAAATGAAAAAAAAATTATATATAAAAATAAAATACTGAGATAAAAGCGTGACTGTAAAAGACTGTAAAGAAAAAAGTCGTTGTTTTCTCACCACAGCTGTAGCAGTGCCCGCTCCCAGTGAGGCCCAGCTCAGGATCAGAGACAGCGTTACAAAAGCCATGACCCTGAAGCATGACAGCAAATGGCACAGACAGGGTGGGGGGAGGGGGGGTGACAAGGAGATACAGACAAAGACAAGGACAGATGGGGAGAAAAAGATAAAAAGGTTTGTCTTTGTACTAGTGATCTTCAACTCCCCGGCCCGAGTTAATTCGATTTGATCTTTTTCAGTTTTTGCCTGGGATTTGTTGTCCTTCTACCAGAGGACAGCAGCCATAGAATAGACCACATGGCTGAAATGGAATCAATTATGGGGCTGATACGCAGATAAATTAACTTCATTTGTTTATGACTTCGATTCAACCAAGATAATGTGAACGTTTGAAGCGGAAGATTCTTTCTTAGCGAGAAAGGTCTGCGTTCGCCGCTCACAGACGGTGCCGCGATGACTTTCCATCTCCGTCGCCTCGTCATTGCCGCCGTGCTGAATTTGACGCTCGGCACCTTAATTGGCTGCACAACTGTCAGTCATGGACGCGTCAGCTGTCAATCCCTGTGAAGACTTGGCGTCCAATCAAAAACGGCCACATGCTTTGGCAGGTTGACCTCTTGTTTTTCTGCACCTCCTCTGTCTGAACAGAGTGATGAGTTTAACAAGGTCAGCACATTGGAGGGGTAGTTAATGAAAAAAAAGAAGAAAGAGCTCTTCACTATTAACTACAATGCCTTCGTGGCAACTGGCCGGAGCGAGAGAAAGTGCTGTAAGCGAGGGGGAGATAAACTGGGTAAAAAGAGAAAGAATGGGCCCCTGATGGACGTAAAAATGCTGCTCGGGCTTTGCCACTCAGCTGACTCCTCGGACCTTCTTGAAAGCACCAATAAAGCAGCCTGAGAGCACTTAACAATTAGTTAGGGGAGCAGATTCATCCTGCTCAGGCGATCAATAGGCATTAGTGAGAGCCATCTGAAGAAAGATCCTAAGCATTATCTGCAAACACTGACACACTGGCTGCACAAAACCCGACAGACACTGTAGGAGGTCTGGACCGAGAATTGGGCTCGTCAGACAGCATTGTTGTTTTCTACAGCACGACTGGTTGCAATTTACAAAAATGAAAAATCCCTCGTAGAAAAGCAAAAGAGTGTTCTGTAGCAAAACTGTTCCTCTCATGAGAGAAGAAACGTGGACAAAGTCCATCTGTTTGATCTCCCAAGTAAATCAATTATTGAGTTCCATCATCTTTGATATTTGAAGATGTAATTATATCATGGGCAGATTTAATGGAGTGACTTATTGTATCCGGTGCGAGTGACTGCTACCCTGTCTGAGAGAGGGGAAAAATGGCTTCAGAAAGCAGATGAAAGGCAGAAAACTACATACGTGATAAGCAGCCATCGGGATTGCTTGGCCATCCCCAAGCACAAGGCCAAGCAGATAACCAGGTCCAGGATCAGCAGCAGCAGATACGTCAGCCATCTTATAAGACAGGAGAATCAAACAGCAGAAGCATTACAATCCTGATTGATTGTCTCACTCAACGCACACAACACGTACAAGCCCCGGGAAGTGCTGGCCAGACATATGTTCACAAGTGAATGTGTGAGATCTGCGTGTGGTGCATCAGCATTCATGTCTCCTAGTTAGAGCCCATCTGTTTCAGGTCATTTCCAGCCTGTTGGTCTTAATAATTCAACACCACAAATCCATAGACATTAATTTTTCAGGCTCTGAAAATGTCCTTCACGGGGGGAAAAAAAGGACCACACTCGGCGTGGACTCGACACGTGCGCGACCCAAAAACATGCGGATGCTGATGACCAATTCTGGGCAAAAAACACTGACCTTCAGGATGTTACACGGACAAGCAGACCCAAAAACATACTGTGTGTTGACGCCAACTCGCTGTGGCGTATGGGCAATGTTGTCGCAAATGTGTGCAACCAAGGTAAATATCATTCACACTTAAAATACAGCCTTGCCATCCCTTCACTCACAGGAGAGGGCATCTGCTACCTGCTGCACTCAACTTCACTTGGGACAGGGATGGATTCAGAAAATGAATACGAAAGAGTGGGTATAATACTGGAAAACAGAGCAGTGTCACATGTTCCAGTAACACTGAGCTGGCTGTAACATTTGTTGTTCATCAATAAAACTCTGCCATAGGTCTTTCATAACCCGATGGCTGCATGAAATCCAATCGAGACCCAGGAGACGGGTATCAGAATGCACAAAGTGGCAAATGTGGTTCAAAATAAGCTCTGGGTTTGTGATAGAAAGAGCTCTCCTCCCCCGGTGGTGCCATGTGGGGAATATTTATGTATTAAATTTATGATAACAATACGTGAGTGAGTTAATACTGCAGAACCCTACGTGCACTCTTTTGATCTTCATTCCGTTGAGGCTCGCTCTTTCCAATTTTCTCAAATTTGGTCGTGCAGCATAAACAATCAACAGGTTGCACATTTGAACATCTACGGCACGATAGCACTGTGAAATCTCGTGTTCTATGTGCTCAAGAAGAAAACGAGCTGCAGCGGCTCCGGAATTGCACTCCTGATACGGAGCCGCAGCTTTTGGTCGACCGTTGCCAGATATTTTATTCATTTTCGGACAATACGGAGTCTGGGTATGATCGTTTTCTGTGTAACGGTCACTCTATCGTGTACATTTTGACTGTAAGCTCAATTTGATTCAAGCATAGTTCTGGGGATAAAATGTTTAGGGAATCTGACATGGAACGTTTACAGCATTTAAAGGAATACTTCACCGATTGAAGTGTCACTTGGAGGTTGGGAAGCACAATTTTTCAAAAATACTACCCCTATTCTAGTAATACAAAGCTAAATTCAAATCGGTGAAGTATTCCCGATATTAGTTAGTGTCAGTATACCATAGTAAAGGTTAATTAACCAATATAGTTGGCTATAGTCCTCCTGACTCTGCTATGCTCTTGTGTGCAATAAGGAACTCGGAAGCATGAAGGAAGCCAAGTCAGATGCTGGTGCTGTGGAAGGAGTTACTACTACTTTATATATAATCCCTCAAATAATCATGTTAGTTAAAAACGACATTATAAAAAAAATGGTATTTAACATACATGGGCAGCAAACAACACAACAATAATTATTCTCTAAATATCAAATGATGCTATATTCTGCAAGTGTTTAACCAGCAAGTTAAAGCCTCATTTCAGCTTTCCTTTATTTAGCCATTAGGAGCAATGGCTTTTCCGGTCTGTGTTCCAGAGGGGATATCGATTAAACCCCATCTGCTCTGTGTCTGGTCTGGATCCCATACGGTCTCATCCTGAACACAATGTTTACTTCAGCCACAAGAAGTCGAAAACACAATAATGTCAAACACCCCCGGGAGTTGTTAAAGCTCCGCCCACCTGTAATACTCAACGAAGGCTGTGTGGTCAGCAATAGCCGACAAGTCGACGTCGGCTTTGCTCATGTCCGGCAGAGCCGTCAGCTCACGGATGACGTTGTTTACCATCAGCTGCATGAAGGTCAGAGCTTTGAGGTACTCGGGCTTTGTAGAAAAGATTTCATCCAGACGTTCCAGGTGCAGTTTGAGTCCAGTCTCCACATTACCCACAGATCCTGACACCTACAAAACAAGGTAATAATAATAATAATAATAATAGTCATCGTGTAAGAGAATTAGAAACTAGGAAATGATATGGATAACATAAAGGAGGTGACATGTGAAGAAGAGTCAGGATGAAAACAAGGTCAGGGGGAAAAGGGAACCCGAAATAAATTCATAAAAACAGATATTCATAAAGGGAAGATTGGAAATGTATAGAGAGGTCAAAGAAGCAGAGGAGCATTCCCTCAGGAGCCGATTAACTTTTCCTCTTTTACCGTGTGTTTTATTCAGATAAACAACGTTAGAGGAGAATACTGATCACAGCGCCAAGGAGACCTGTTGGAGGGGCCATTGATAGGGAGACGTTAAGTTGGAGGTGGCATGGTGGAGTACGTACATTTTACTTTTCCGCTTGAACCAAAATATGCGATGCAGTAAATACCTGCCTTTTTCATATTATCAGTGGAGCTAGAAATGGGGACAATTTAAGCCCAACGCTGACGGGGGGGGAAATATTTTCTCTCTACCGCAGCAAGACTAAAAAGAGAATCACAGCTACAACTGTTTGACCTACTTATGGGGCTACAGATAATTCAAAAAAGTGGCATTCAAAAGGCACAATTCACACTGTCACAGTAAACAAAACGACTATTTTACTCAAAGTTCAGATCAAACACACGTTGGGCTTTTGTATTGTTTTACCAGAGAAGAACGTAGTGTTGATTTTATGTGTTTTTATGTGATTGTATTTGTTTTATGCGTACACAGGCAATATTATTTCAATGAATTTATTTATTTATTTTATCCCCGTTTTATTCTTTGTACAGCTTTGTGTTTGTTTAAACTTGTGCTATATAAATAAAGTGGATTGGATTGGATTGGAAGGATAAAGCGGCAGACAATGATTTGGTTTTTTTTTTCAATAACGTCTTTTTGATATTTAAAAAAAAAGGTATTCCATTTCATATGATGCATCAAACATATTCCATGTTTTTGACCCTTCTGTGACCTTGACGTCGCCGCCGACAGGATGTGGCTTGCGTGCAGTACTACTCATTACCATAAGTCCTAGACCGTTTGTCAAACACTAGGGACTGGCGACCTGTCCCGGATGTGACCCCGCCTTTCGCCCCATGTCAGCTGAGATCGTCCAATAACAGACAAGATCCACCAGCGCGTCACACGTTTGTGACGTCAGCGTCTCAGTACCGTAACTCCCAAACGGCTGAATAACTGCCAGATATCGTCAGTGAAAGTTGTCAGAAAACTGGAAAAAAGGGGCAAAAACAAGCATGGCCATAATGGGGGTTAAAGAGGGAATTTTCTTTTTCACTCCATCAACTGCCATATAAAATCAATGTCACCATGTTTTGTTTTGTTTTTAGAAATGATATGGTTTTAGAATTAAAGTGATTCCAAATCTGGCAACTTATGATAACACACACACATATCATCATCATCATCATCATCAGCTGTCAGTCAAGACGAGTATGATTGTCACATCTGCACACACACACACTAAAACTTCGGTAGCCCTGGTCGTCTGGAAGAAATCATAGTAGATGCCAATTAGCTGAAATTCTCCAAATTGAAGAGTGAATGAAAAACAATGTTTTTGCATGTAGTGCCTCACCTTAACAGATGACAAATAACCACCCACATCACAATGACCTACTCACAACAGTGCGCTTAAGATTACACTGCGTAGGAGGTTTCACTAACTCTGAACAGATGTTGTTTTTTGTGTTGAAATATGCAGCACTTTTACAGTCAGTCCCACTTTCTTTCTTTCTTTCTTTCTTTATCCTCTGGCTCTCTATTACGCTCCTCATTTCTGCAGCGCGTTCGCGCTCTCCCCGAGTACCACTGTTCACTTTCAAGCGACGGAAACTCGCCACAAAAAGCGATGAAAACGTATCTTGGTCTTCTAGACGCGACGCTGCCAACGCTTGATCGAATTCTACTGAGTAAATGCTTACGATGGCTTCTAAGAAAGAGTATCCATGTGGAGATGAGGCAAAGAGCCAGGCCCATCCTCCACTCCAACACTCCCAAGGGGAGAGTATATGATTGCCAGTAAACTGCTCTCACTCCCCACCTCTAGGTTCATCATCTCTCGCAACACCCTGAATCTTATCTTGCAAGCCGGTCTGTCTGAGTGTGAGAAATGGGATCCATCAGCTCACTGCTGTGGGTGATCTGCATTTCCCTAATCGGAACCGTCCTGTCTCCGTTTGAAAATGGATTAAAAAAACTCACTTTTACTGAGAGTGAGTCGCGCGACGGCTCGTCTCCTTCTATCGAGGCCCGCGCGTTAAATGAGACTGACTGATTGGCCCACAGCGCGCCACTTGGCCTCCGGTGACTTTTAGAAATGTGAAATTCACAGTGTCGTCTGTGACGCCGAAACAATGTACACGATCGCAAGCGGAGTAAAATGATATCCGGGCAGGCTTGTGTGTGTGTGTGTGTGGTGCAGTGAGTGGCAATTTGTCTCAGGCCTCACAAGACAGCTTTCGCTTTCAAAGAGGAAGTGCGCTAATCACAGTTGAAATTTCAAATGCGTGTGGTGTCACTGCTGCGTTTCCTCATCCATTGTCTCCTGAAGAGCTCTTAATAGCACAATGGATATGTATGGCTATGAAGAAGAAAGCATGTGAACGATCGACATTTCCAAAGGGAATCATCACAACTTTCCCTCGGCGACAGACAAGGATCCCCTTTTGGAGAGTGCGAGAGTGCATATTTTACTTAACAAGCCATCAAACTGCTCTTATAGAGTAAATCACAAACCCCGCGGGAGTCGTGGAAAAACAAGAGTCAGACAAACCTGATATCAACTCTGCGAGTGAAATGGAAGAAAGGAAAAGAATATATATTGAACTACTGAATGGACTACCTTAGATCCAGGTTAATAGAAGCAAACGTGAGGGGGCAATAAACCCTTTGGTAAACCAGGAGAGAACAGAGGAGATAATATGCTTTAATTCTCAAGACTACAACACAAAGGAATGAGCAGCTGGCCAACGCATCGACTCTCCAAGTAGAGTACATTACATCAAGCTATGGTTTTCAGTGAGTGAGAAAGCCTCGGTTCCCGTGGGGGAACATACGCTTCTCATGCAGCCACAGTATACTCCATCATGCTCCAGTATCAAATCAATAGCATGCAACCACGGAGACAGTCAGGGCCATGGATGTGAATTCATCTAATTTACCTCCTATACTGGATACAGAAAGTTCTGCAAACTACACCCCTTTAGCAGCTTACTTGGGACACTAAGCTGAAACTAATGTCATCTAACAGAGCGGGCGTGAAAGAAAGCCTCCGTCTCCGAGCAGATAACCTTCAGTCGCTGTTCAAACGTTGTTTTACGGGGGCATTTATTCTAATGTGCCGTCTTCCCTATTGCTGCCGAATTGCATTGCACTTCACTGGAAGGAAAATAAACTTCACACTCCGCCACAACGACGTGTCCTTACATTACTGTAACATGTGTGTGTGAGGCCTCTTAGTGGATGTGTGATATGATATGGCCAAGCACACACACACACACACACTCACATATAAAGTGCCCACACACACAGAAGAGAAGGCTCAGAGAGATGGAGGGGCGAGGCTTAACATCCATTAATGCACTACAGATGGGAGTTAATCCTCTTCTTCCTCATTGTGATTATTGCTTCTCTGACTCCCGTGCTTGTACCCCCCCCCCCCACACACACACTTATTCCCACTCCCTCTTCCCCCACTAAGCCTCCCAAATAACTTCCCTGAATGCAGGTCAGGAGTTGCACGGGAAAACAATCCCCATTAACAAATCCCGAGGCAGCCGCCACCTTGATTCTTTCACTGTGACGAAAGGCGGACCCAGAGCCAGAGACATATGTCCACCCCAGTAATAAAGGCGGAGCTCCGGCGTCTAACAGCTGTAAATCAGCGCTTCCTGATGGAGTGAGACGCAAGCTATGAAAAGAGTATGCTTTGTGCTACCGTGGCCGATAAAATATGTCGGCAATTATATAAAAAAAAAACACACTTCGTGAGATGTAGGAGATTAGCAGTCGTTCACAGTAAAAAAGAGCGTTCATACATCTTACACCTGTGACACATTTATTGCCCAGGCAGCTTGCAGTGACTCAGCTGTTAAATTGCAACGTATGTAATGGGAATCACTTTGGCGACGACGGTTAAGCTCCATCTTACACCTCGTGACTCAAAAATAAGAAGAAGAGTGCAAGCGTCTTTAGTAATTCAGCCTGTCATTTTCCCATCCGGCACCGACTTTGTTTAAAAAGCAAGAGCACTGTGCCGTAACGGAGCGCCCGTGGTCATGCCGATCTTAACATGAGATGTGGTTCAGCACATTCGAGGCAGTGACAACCCAGAATGTCGGACTTGGAGCTTTTCTTATACTATTTGACAGATTATTCATTAAAATAGAAATATACCATGGTACAGGTATATTAACTCTCAGAGGGGAATGGGAGGTGTTTCGTTAAACCCCCAAAACACGCGTGGCTAGTGAAGAGTACGTTTCTTTTTGTATATAATGCTAAACGACTGAATTGAGACTAATTGCGATCATTTATGAATTGTGATTGCAATACAATTTTTACGTCATTATGCTTATTCTCATTCAAAAAAACATATTTAAAATAAAACATTTTGGCTGCTTGTGATTTGAAATGTCTTGCAATTTCGATACCATTCCTTGTTCAGCCCTAGTGCTTATTACATTAAAATAAATCCCTTTATATGAATTATGACACACTGGAGGACGCAGTGAGTCGCGCTGGGTATGCTCCTCTCACCAGATTATTGATGCCCCCCAACGTGTGATTGGCACTGGAGAGTGAGTAGGTCAGCTGGTACACCCCATCGTTGGTCTCACTGTTACCATAGAAACCCACTCCTACAGCAGAACTGCGGAGAGAGAGAGAGACAAAAAAGCAAAGGAGAGATTCAGATCACACTGCTAATATGATAAAGAGTGAGCGTGTTGTTTGTTTTATGATGCTACTTGTTGATAGTGGACTGCATGGGGAGTATTAGAAGATAATTAACACAAAGAAATCATAATTTCCCAAAGGGGAAACATTAAGCCTTTAGAAGAAACTCAGTATTATGCACGACACCAGTAAAAGCTCCGTATTGTCTTATATAAACTTTATTACTTTACATTCATAAAGTAAAACACGCCACTGGCAACTGAAGATTAATTAACAAATGCATGAATACATTTCAAACACGTCAGAGACAGAAATGTCAAACGTCCGTTTCCTGCTTCTCCTCATTCTTGGCCCAAACCACATCAGAATTCTGCTCACCACCTGAAAAGGGGTATCAAAGTGGATTAAACAGAATCCCCATTCCCCCACTCTGCTACAGCCTTCTGTGACTGTCTCTGACCCTCTGTAATAGTGAGGATTAGAGTCCTAACCCCAGAGTCAGTGTGCCCTCACTGCTTACGGCATCGACTGACATGAGCAATGATACAATTTCAACACACTTTAGTGTGGCAAAGTCAGTCTCGGAGGTTAATGGCACGTTCAGCCAGATTTTGGGGGCATTTTGCATCGCCACAGAGAGAGAGCTCATAAATCACACTTTGGACAGCAAGAGATCAGAGCAGGATGTTGTGGGATAACTGTGCTGCAAAATCCCCACCCCCAACCCCAAACCTTGCAGGTACACTTGGTTGGTTAACTTCACCCTCCTCCTCCGCAGTGAGCCAAAATAAGGCAACAGAGGAAGTTGATCGAGTTCCGAGAGAGGACGTTGAGGCGAATTTTATTTTAGAATTGAACACATCCTGTCAGGGTGTGTGGGATACGTCACTGTGACACTTATGTGCACAGGTGTGAGCTTCTTGTTGTTTTCCACCTGTTGCTGTAACCTTGTAAACATAATACAATCCACTGAGTGTGATGTGCTAAAATAGTTCCCTCTGATTATGATTAAGGCCCCAGAGGGACATTTTCACATTAACCTGGTAAGAGAACAAAAAAAGGAAATGAGAGCAAAAAAAATCCCTTAAAACTCACCGGTCACTTTGTTAAAAAGCAAACAATCATTTCACTCTCCGCTTAAAACATTTGTGTTGCAGTGGATCTGTAATGGCCTGTACAATGAGCTCTTCATTAACCCTGTGGCTAACCGAGTGACACGTCAGTGACAATAAACACCCACTAATGATACAGCAGCAAAACAGTAATGACACCATCATCGGGCAGCGTAGCCTCAAGGGAGGCATTACTGTTTTGGCTGCTGCGGATAGAGGTGTTAAAAGAAACCCACACAATAAACAGCAGGTCTCATGCATATGCACCCGTCAGGTTCTTTACTGCTTTTGTTCCCGTGTGTATAGATGTGTTTACGGCACACTGGGAGACAACTAGGAAACTGTACTTTAGTGTTCACACTGTGTTGTGAGCTGGGAACAAATGGCTACACGGGATAAAATGTTCATGACGAAAAAAGACCTTGATTTTCTCGAGCGAGGCCGGTGTAGTGCTCCTATACCAGCTCAGCGAGTTAAGGTCTGTTTTTATCCTTAACATAACTTTACACTCCTGGAGAGTGAACTGCAGCATCTCTTAAAAGGTCCAGTGTCTAATGGTCAGACTGCAGTGGACCAAGTGGTTTTTGCATTTTCCATAAGGAATAGTGCCAAAATAACCATTCCATTTTTTGGTACCCTTCCCTTGGGGTACCAGAGTAATGGAACGCTACAGTAACCTGTGACAAAACCCACTTATTTAAACATGCCTACGGGCAGTACAGTCCATAATATCTACCCGTAAACCCTCCTGTGAGTTACATACTGGCGCTTTAACTTGTTTTAGTTAGTTAAAATTCTGCGGTAAACCTTAATCTTTCCTTTATATCAGGACAATTTATCTAATTTATTGGTAAACAATCCGATCTTTCTTAAATTACATTAAAAAGTACATCTGAACTTTGCGGGGGCAAAAAAGATAATTACAGTCAAATACAGTGTGTTGCATGAAAGGATTTTTTTTGTACTCTGCCCTCGCTTTGCTTTGCACAGCTCTGCGTCTTCTTATTTCTGGTCCAGCTTCAAAGAGGTCACAGAGATATTTAACAAGCATATCATTGTTAAAGGAGACAGTCCATAACTCAATAACGGCACTGATCACGTTATGCAAGAAATGATTATGTAAAATGAGTATTATTCATTGGTTTAATCCACAACACCTAGACATTTTTTCCACGGATCGATCCATTAAACCGGACGTCGCGTGCAGTGCGGCAGTTTACTTGTTGACCTACGTGTGTGTGTGTGTGTGTGTGTGTGTGTGTGTGTATGGAACAGCTCTACAGAGGAGAGAGAAGCACTTTGAGCAGAGACCAGAAAACAACAGCTCCTTTGCTAAGCAGCGTCATGCCCAGTCACTTAGCATTTACAACAGAGCTTGTGTGCTGCATCTGTGGTTCGGTAAGGACGCTGCAAACTAACAACGTTAGAGCCCAACACTTGTCACAAGTTGAACCGGATCTGAACACAAATTCAATCAAGCCTGTTCAAGGGGAATCATTCACTTCTGCCACGATCATTTTTGTCATTGTATTTCAGTGCATTTCATCCATTAATCTTTTCATTGTTCGTGCCAAAGTAGATGGCTCAAAGAACAACACAATCACATGTAAAGCCATGTCTTGTGATAGCACCATGACATTATTTATCCATTCAGACTCACCATATGATGAGGCCTGTGACAACAGCCGCCCATGTGACACAGCGGCTGCTGGGTCTCTTTGTGTCCTCGTCCATGTCCTTGCGGCAGCAGCAGACACAGACCAGGTATGCGGCCAGGACCAGGAGGCTCAGACCCAGACCCACGGCACCGATACATGCCAGAATTATCAGAGACTGAGGAGAGAGAGAGAAGATGCAGAAGGACATGAACTGAAGTCAACACAATAAGTCATTTTAAATTAAATTACACTGACATAGAGTATTCCCCCAAGAATTCAAAAAGACATTCTATCCAATTTGAAAGGAATGTATGACCCCACCAAAGTTCCATTGTCTCTTACTCTTATTCTTCTTGGAAATAATATTCTTAACTCCCTCTTTGATTGTACGTCGCTGCTCCTCGAAAGGTTTATATACTGACTGTATAAATGTTTGTGGAAAGACATGTTGAACCTGACTAGGATAATAACACCAGCACAAACTCTCCCGATAATAAATATGAAGGTCAGAAACCGGTGCCGGGAGGACTGATCTATAGGAGGTACAAGCACTGCACCTCATTCAGCACATGTTTCTGTCTATTTTTGTATGCTAAAGAAGACTTTTTATCTCTTTATCATTTCTACTCAACCAGTTTTCCACAGAATTTCATGGAAACTGGTGAAGTAGTTTTTGAACTTGTAACAGACAAACAAACAGCAACAGACAACATATCCTCCCTGGACGAAGTTCAAATAAGAGATCTTAGAAGAGGCCCGTAGCTATCAAGTGTGTTATCGAGGTGTCGCACAGCCCGAACAGTATCACACAACACTCGTGTGCGGAGATGGTTGTGAGGTCAGCGTTCGTAGCTACCTCACCTACAGTAAAGGGAATACAGACTGAGGCTGGTGGTCTTCGGGCGAAGAGAGAATCTTCAGAGAATCTTGATTTTTTTTCTTCTCTTCTGCCAAGTGAGAACTTGGACCATGGCTGAATGGAAAACAGAAACGATCCAAGGCTGTGTGTGTGTGTGTGTGTCATGTGATACCGTGGCTTTCATTCGGTCTTGTGATTTCTGAGAGTAGAAAATATTTAAAGCCTGGAGGACTGAGGGAAATAGAACACTGATGCAGAGGACATGTAAATAAACACCGTTTTGAAACGGTCTGTATGGACCCGGTGCAAAGGCAGCACTCGGCAATAGAGTTCATTGTTTCAATCACAAATCCATACAGACCTTAAAATACATTGCAGAGCTGCTTCCAAAAATAGAGACAACACAGAGTTCCACGGTAAAGAATTTTGCATACTGTCATGGTTTAGTTCCACATTATTCTCAGAGGGAAATTTCTCTAGTCATTTCTTTGAATTACAACAAGAAAAGTCCGGTGTATTAGGAAAACGTTCTTATTTTACGCAAGCAAGCAACATTACTTCACTTTTTTGTCTTCCCCCAGCATCTCAAAAACAAATCCATACGGCATTGCATATTAATCGATGAAACGATTATTAATCGATTACTAAATTAATCGACAACTATTTTGATCATCGAACAATCGGTTTGAAGCTTTTTTCATGATTAAAACAAGATTTCCGATTGTTTAAGCTTCTTAAATGTGAATATTTTCTTCATTTCTTTGCTCTGGATAACAAAAAAACCAATCAAAGTTAATGATTTTGGTTTGTGGACAAAACAAGACATTTGAGAACATCATTATTTCCAGGTTAAACAAACACCGATCCACATTTTTTAAGGTTCTCTGATATTCTGAACACCAAACGATTAATCGAGAAAAGAATCGACAGATTAATCGACTATGAAAATAATCGTTAGTTGCAGCTCTAGTTTATTATAAAGCTGATTTTCCTGGTTCAGTCTGAAGACATTTGGTTAGTTTAATACTATCCAATCTAAAAGCAAGACCTTGATTTTCCAGGCACATTTTAGTGCCCTGAAATAAGAGTTTGGGTCTCATAGATTATCTGGAGCTATTTCTTGAAAACAATGTCCATTTGGATGACGATGACATTAAGAAAACTAAGAAACAAAAAAAAGTTCTTTCTAAAAATGTTCTTGCTTGCTCTTATGTAGGTTTACAACTACAAAAACCTTCACACACAATCAGTAGTTGACATAAACCATGCACAATAATAAATAGGACTTTGTCTTTTGGTTATGGCGCTGGTCAAATAATTTATCTCAAGGCTAGAAAACAGGACTTGATGTCATGTCACTACCAGTTGCCACTTTGTCATTGAATTAAATCAATGGTCAGAATAAAAGCATGTGTGTACGACCTAAGATCAACCTGACCTTGAAAAATACCAATATTCTCACAATTTCATCGAAACTAAAGTATACGGTTTACACCAAGACGTAAGATTTATTACAACGTAAACCATGTAAGTCAGTACTGAAGTGATGACACTTGAGCTGTCCCAATTTAACTGGCACCAAGGCCACAACCTTAATCCAATGATTGTTAATCACTCTGGAGCTTTTTTTTAAAGACACAGAAACGCTGTATGTGGAGGACGCTTTCAACACCTAGATTTCCTGTCACTACAGCTCAGTTCAAACCCCTCATGAGAATGTACTGCTGCTAGATCCACTCTTTCCTCCAATTTTCCACTCCATTGTTTTGTAATTAGATATGCAAGCACTTCCATTTCCGGGGGCAAACACATGAGAGGGAGGATAGGAGCGACAGAGATGGAAAACAACCACAGTGTCATTAGTCGGCCAAAAGTCATAGATCTGTTGTGGAAAGACCTCAGTAGACTGACCTCTGGGTAAGAGGTCATGAGGAAACCCATGGTGATTTTAATACTTGAAAAGACAGACGCGTGTGTGTATTTAGACGTGATGTGTGGCAGGAGGTCGTGTTTGAGCATACACTTAGACCGGAAACGCTGAACTCATCCAGTATGCGGAGGGGAAGTTTTGAGAAAATAAAGATAGCTGTGACACTCACCTGCATAAATTATAATTTGACATTCATGTTCCCATCAATAGCACTATAATTATTCAAAACGTTACATTTGAAGGGGAGAAAACACAACGGTTTTGGATGTTTTTACCACAGCGTGAACTTTTCTGCCCATAGATGAAAATCACAGATAACTGGTTTGTTCAACATTCACTCAGGGGCAAAAAAAATCTATCTTTAATTATGTGACATTTATCACAACTATTATTGAAATGGCTCGATTTGGAAAACTGTTGTTGTGATAACCCCGATAGTCATATCATATCACCCGGCCTTGTAAAACCATTCCCATCTTATCTTATCACACATTTTATTATATAATAACCCCAGTCAGTCCCCATCATTAAACATGACAGTCTGTGACATTTACATGGCATCCACTTGCTGAATATCTGTACTCAAGATGAATTATTATTATCATTATTATAATATGTTTTATACACTGAGACGTCTTCAATCAAATCTCCGGGAAAAGAAACATCTGGAGCAAAAACTAAAACCAAATCCTCACTTTTGCAGAGAGGAAACTCTTCATAATGTAAGGTTTAGGTTGTAGGTGTAGGTTTGTTTGCAGTGTACGTGTGTAATAATAAAAAACATTATTCCTACTCATTTGGATGTTGTTTCAGTGTATCTGAGATATCATGCGTGATCAGGCACATATGTGGTTCTACATAATGGTTAACCACATGTAATATGAGCCATCTTTGTTAATACAGGTCATGTGTCGTCATGTGATTAGTGCAGCGCAGTGTGGCGTCTTACAGCGCTCTTATATCGCTTGCTTCCTGAGGGGGGAGCTGCACTGATGCTCCACACTAAACACTAAAATCACGTTTGTTTCACTCAACACTCAACATGGCAGTTTGCCTCGAAACTACTTTCGTCTCACCGGTGCACTGACACCGTGGACGACAAGGACGGCGCACGTGTTTTGTGGCGAGGTTCTCCACAAACGGCGTGCGCTTTTTACGCACAGGTGCAGTGATACGTACCTCCTGATAGCTCGCCTCCTCCGGTTTGAAAGTGTTGTCGACCGACTGGAAGATGAAACTGAAGTGTGGGAAATTGTGCAGCCAGTATGTCCACCACGGAGCAACGTATTCAAGTCTGACAGTGGCCATCACTGCTTTTTTAAAAAAAAAAACAACAACAAAAACAAAAACACTAGACCACGGGCGGCGGCACGCTCTTCCCTTGGAGATCTTTTGACGCTCGAATATTCCCAGATTTTATGAGAAAAGAAAAGAGTCGCGACTTGAATTGCTACCGAATATTAAAGTAGAAGTTGTTTATTTGCCATGGCACCCTCAGGGCAAGGCCGACTATCACTACTCCCCGCTCCAGCTCCCATAGCTGTGCGTAAACTGCAATGTTGCGCCACTAATGAAAAGTATACAGCTTCAGTGAGGGCCGAGCGTTTGTATCCGAGACACGGGACCGAGTGACGACATGAACCTTCCCTCCTACAACAAAGAAGGCGTGACGACCACGCCACTTTCCCGTGAAGTGGTTTTGAGGCCTTTATTATGAAAAGCCAACAGTGATGGTGTATGATAAACGTCTGCTTTGTACAAAATAAAGACATTGTCTGCACTCGCTTTGCAAAATGAACATTTAAAAAAAAAAAAGAAAGAAAAAAAGATCAAACACAGAGAGGAAGACCTCCTGGCGACTAAATTCTTATTATATGTATATTTTTCTCCGAGGAAACTTTTGATAACACAATAAAAGTCACATAAAATAAAAGACGCCTGTCTGGCCTCGAAGCAGTGGTGGTCCAGTGTAGTATTTATGACTTCTGCTGTTAATGTCTGACCTCTTGTGGACAATGAGGAGCACTGAGGTGAACACTAATGAGCAGAGTAATGAGATGTTGCAAACACTTGCACACAATGTTTGTTTGTTTCTCCTGCACCGGAATCATGGCAACAACTCTTTGATAATGTTGGATTTTATTTGTTGAATGGCGAAGCAATGCGGTTTGAACTCACATCCCACTGCAGGAAGACGGTTGAATAAACAAACCTGTTTTGTGCAAAAGTTGAGTTGAGACACAGTTCATCGCCATTAAAACAAGAAAAACAGAGGAGTAAGTGGGAATCTCGAGGTTCATAGGTGTGTTTATTCCAGCAAACTGCAAAGACGAGGCGTGGTATGCTGTGCATATGGACCTTAAATTACGCAGCTTCTAGAACCAGGACGCATCAGAATGCAACTTTAAAAATTCACATTCAGCTTTAAAGGGCAGTAAAAGCGTCTGGTGTAGACAAAGTTGATGCCAGTGCGAATGTGAGTGTGATTTCTCAAAGTGTCTTTAAACTGTTGCTGCTGCAATCTGAATCCGAGCAGTTAAGGTGACAGCTGACAGTTACTGTACATATATAGTATTTGAAATAATGAGAAAAAAAAAAGTTAATAGATGCAGTTTTAGAAAAGTGCAGACAACGTTAAGGGTCAATATTCATATTCTAATAATATTTCTTGTGAATTTGCAACAGAAGCATCAAGGACTTTAAACACCATTGCATTTGGCATTTGGGAAAACATATCAGTGTCTCTGCTACTGGCTCCTGCTTACAGGACTCAAATCAGCTGGGGGCCAATGAGAGTCTAGTCTGGTCAAGAGGGGGCCGGTCTAACTGTCCAGTGTTATTGAAAATTATATTATTACTGCACTGCAATGTAGTTTCCTTATCCTCACTCTTCATGCTATTGTATAACCACCATGCTCAGCACTTTGCTATTTTCTTCATCCTGTTCCTTTAAGTTCTGCCTGACGACAGTTGCTGGTAGACGACTGATACCAGGAACCAACATCACACAATAATCCATCATGTTATCGCAATTAAGATATTCATGGTGATATTTGACATCATTTAAAGGTTACAGTGTTTCTTTTGACACGGAACGATCTATACTTTACCATGAAAACACATCTATGATGCAAAATAAATCAAAAACAGAGAAATCAATTTGAAATTACAGAAAAAAAAAACAACTGTAATTAAAACACCAAACAAGCTTATATATATGACATATATATGTCTTATTATTATCGAAGGTGAGGTTGTGAGCCATGTTTTCATTATAACTTGATATCGAGTGATAGGCCATATTTAATCAATTGGAGGGGCCACATGTGGCCCACGGGCCACTAGTTTGACACCTCTGATCTACTATGTCAAGTGTCTGTTTATAACAATAAGCAGAAAATACTTGATGTGCTGTATTATATTCCTAATTGCCTACAATCTTTTGTTCAAACACAGTGAGATTTTCAGTCACGACAGCAGATTTAACATAAATGAACGGACAGAATAACAACATATACTCAGAAATGTAAACAGAACACCTTGGGAAATCAACCAAATAATACAAATAATCACACAAGATAAAGTAAAAGTCCATTGGCAGATAAAAGGAAAGATGAAAACGTGTCATATGCATTTTTGCCTTGAGGAGGAGTTGTCTTATCTCTGTAGAGTACAGAGCAGCGCGCAAGTTAAACCATCTTGATATCACACCGGTGCCGCTGTAATTATTTAGCTGCTTTGATGCACCTCCACGTTGGCCAGAGTGTCTGGAGAGTGTGCTCCGAGTCTGAATACTGTGACTAGGCGACACTCGAAATGCGCCGTATGAATATGTATTCTCGCCTGTGCTCTGCATTTGCAAACAGCTGGAGTTTGTGCTGGGAAATTGCAGTGCCAATCACTCACTGTTTGAACTGAGGGACCAACGCGGGGAGGGGAGGTAAAAAAAAAAACCCAGAAACAAATAAAAGCACCTCTGTCCGTGTCTCTCTAATGCACTCTACATTCATCTATGCTCCTTCCCTGTCTGTTGTTGCAGACAAATCATGTCAGTATGCAGTTATGGAGTCCAATGTGGTCATATTTCAGTTTGATTACATGACAGTAACTTATATTATATCAACTTTGCTGGGGTGGAGAATTCACTATCTGTAGATGTACAGTTATGTACACAGCAGAGGTGTCAAACTCAAGGCCCGCAGGCCGAATGTGGCCCCCTCAATCGATTGCATGCAAATATGGCCCGCAACTTCCTTCCACATAAAATTAGTCAACTGTCTTTTTTTTTTATTGTGAAGTATACACATGGTTCCAAGTGCACCATTTTGCTTTGGAATTCTGTGAAATAGCACAAATATCTGTATTGCCATATCATAATGGAATATGATGTTATAATCTTAAGCTCAAAGTGCTTCGCAAACATTTAAAAAGCAAAAATGACAATAAAATACAAAAAGAAAATTGAAAAAAGCAAATACAACAGTGAAACACTACACAGAGTGGAAAGACAAGGAAAAGTCTAAAGTCAAAAAGTAAAAACCCTGATTTAATTGCAAGTAAAACACAAAACAGGGTGGAATAAAAAGGAGCTCGTTGAAGGCTAGAGTAAAAAGACATGTTTTAAGTCTCCTTTTGAAAATATCTAGTGAGCTGCCTTCCCTGATATCTAAGGGTAGTGTGTTCCAAAGTTTAAGGGCGTCAGTAACAATGACATTTCCCAATTTCCTTTCGACTGTTGTGGGGAAACTTCAATAAACCAGCAGTGTACATAGCAAACAAGGGAGTTGACTATGTTGCCGATCCACTACTGAACAGCCCACTTTGGACCAGACTAGATGCTCATTATTTGAGTTTGACACCCCTGGTATTACAGCAAACACCAACAAGCAAAGGGTTAAAATGAGTATAGATAACCTTTCCACACAGACAATGAAGCTGAAACATTGGCAGCCCAGTGTGTCTGTGGAGAAAATCTCCACCCATCACTGTACACGGCTCCTTTGTGCATAATATTGTACATAAAATGAGATCTAATAGTAATGAACCGTGGCTTATAGATCAGACCTGCTACTCTCTCGGCGGTTTTCATCAAAAAAGAGTCTCGGCTACGGTCAGTCATTGGGGCGCTGATGTTACAGGAAATACATATCAAAGGGGACTTTGAAGCCAAGTCACTTGGACTGCGCGGCGTGCCCAAAAGTAGTTGGAGAGGAAATGAAGTCATCCTGTGTATGACAAGTCTCAAGGTCAGTGGTACACTCTGCACGCCATTTTGTACAGCACATTAAAAAGTCATTACTGCTGAATTTCAAATCATGGGCCAGCATATTCTTTAGCATGAAAAAATATGACTGGAAGTAGCCGGAGTCACACTGCTTTACTTGAATGACGCTATATTTGGACTTTCCAATAAACCAGCATTGTCACTCATTAAACCACCCACGATACCGAAGGTGAATGAGAAATGTATGAGATGCCTTGACTCTCTCTCTCTCTCTCTCCCTCTCTCTCCCCAGACATACAGAGGTTTGCAGCTCTTCACACTCTTTGTAGATACACAGGTGTTGCTTCCTCATCACCGTGTGCTCAAGTGTCCTCAATGAGGGACTGGATTTACCTCCTGATTGACTGTCTCCGTAACAATCACGGGGATGATTGGTTCATTTAAAGTGTGTTCTGAAGAGCCCCGCGTCCTATCTCCAGCTGCAAACGCAACCTGCGCTCCTTCCAAGCCGCGACAGTTAATGCTCAGTCAAATGTGGAAATGTGTTGTAGTGGACTTTTCCCTCTTTCATGGTTATTGCTTTTTCAGATTTGTGACTCAAATCCCTTCGCTCTATTTCTGAGTGATTTATGTGAATGACGTTTTATTCCTTGGAGCTCAACGTGCCAGTCTTACCCAATCAAACTGTGCTACTCAGTGGCTCCTGAGATTACATTAAAGTGTAATATCCATGCCGCAATCCTCAGGATATTGCCACTTTGAAATAACGGAGGTCCCTCTACTGCTACAGCCTGGTGTTACGCTCAAAGGGGTTTGTCCTTTTAGTCAATGTTTTGTTTCGTGTAAGGAGATTGCCGTGAAACAGGAATGTAAAGTTGCCTGCCGTGATTAATTTATGTTATCAGTGACGGAATTGAGACATAACATATGAAGGTGACATAAGTAAAAGGCAGGAGGGATAACCAGATCACACTGTCTCTGTGCAGTAAATTAAATACAAGAGTGTCCCTGGAACTAAAGAGTGTCCTCATTGCAAAAAAAAAAACACCCCCCTACATTGATTTATTTCAACGTCTCACCTTAGGCCGCTTCAGACGTCATAAATATATTTTATTGTTCAAATGGCTTTGAGAAGTGCAATGTTTTCTCATAGTGAAAAATAAGGAATACTTCACCTATTTGAGTTTAGCTTTTAGCTTTGTATTACGAGAATAAACCTCAATTTCCGCTGAGTCGAGGAATATCTTCATTCTTTTTTTTGTTACGTGCCCAACTGCAGCGCTAATTCCGCACTTTTTAGACCCACTCGTAGGGGGGCGGGACCTGATTCCCAGAATGTAAACAGTGTCCGCCCTCTTTGCTAACAGTTAAGCTAACAGGTGGGCATGTAACAAAGAAAACAATGAAGATATTTCTCAACTCAGGGCAAAATGAGGTTGGGAAGCCCAATTCTTCAAAAATACTACCCCTATTCTAGTAATACAAAGCTAAATGCAAAGCGGTGAAGTATTCCTTTAACACCAAATGGAGGAAAACAAATCCTAAGCTTAGCCCGCATGTACGTATGCGCTCTACGTGGAGGTGCTTTACTCCACTAACGGTGAATGGGCTGTTGTCGACCATCTGTGCCTTTAAAACGTTAGAAAACGGTGCAAAAAAAAGGCAGGAGGTAAATTGTTCGACTGTGTTAGCGCTTTGCAAAGTGCTTTGTCAGGTCGTGTTGCTCCGACGGTCAAAGCATGTACAAGTTTTACTGTCACAAGCTGCATAGTAAACAAAGGTTCCCTCAGGCAAGAACTCAGTCTCAGCCCCAAGTCTTTTCATTTTTCCCCTCTTTTATTCGGCAAACTCACCGAGATCAGATAAAAAAAAAAGAAGCATTCAGTGTGTTTCCTCTGAGACACATCCATTCAACGACTTCCCTGTGTTGTCTGTCTGCTCTTTTCTGCTTGGTATTTTCAGCTGTGTGTGTGTGTGGCGAGACGTTCCAAACGAGAACGTCCGACTAGAGGTGAGAAGTGATGTCATGATTATACAGTTATTTTATACAGCTGTCCAGTGGTACGAGGACTATTTCAAGCAGTAATGATTTTTTTTTGTGAGGAGGGGAAAAAAAACTACAGCGACATTGGCACATTTATACCCTTTCCCCTGCAGGAAAATGGCTTTCTTTGCCTGCAATTTATCCAATTACGGATTTACAGCAGTGCAAAGTCGAACCATACGGTACAGTCTGAGTCTATTTTTTAGCCTTTGGAGCAAATCCAATCATTCTAAATTGTTGCTGATGGTAATAATTGCAACAGCATTGTATTGATCTAGTGGGTCCATGGAGTGGAAACAAACAAAGCACATGATGAAAAGAAGAGGGTACTCCTTGTGTGCAATAATATATGAGGCATTAAGGAAAAAGTACAGACTTTTAGTTTTAATGATTTCAAGTGAAGGATTTCTTTGTCCCCACTGATGCCTACATTTCCTTTACTTTGTCTTTGAAGGCTGAAAAACACAAAAACCAGAGTGACACAGAACATCTCGCAGATCATCTCAGAACAAAAAATCCAACATCGCAAACGACAGATGCCGTAGTTTGATCTCACAAAAAAAGACGTATTTGGCTTTTATTAGCACGAGCCAAAATTCACTGAAACGCCTTATAAAATATGGATGTAATAAATCTGAGTGATGAACTACTAGAATAATTCAGAAAATGTACAAACAGTAGCTTCATTATACAGATATAACGCTGCACAGTAGCACAGAGCTTTACAACTTCACAAGTTTACGATCCTCAAAACATTTTAGCAAAACACGTCTTAAGCCCATCCATCCAACCGTCTTCTACCGCATAAGACGAAAAGGGGTAACACCCTGGACAGATCACAGGGACACATAGGGACAAACAACCCAATGCTTTGACCACGTGACATAATATTGAAGTAAACACTAAAGATAACACTAAAATTGAAAAATAATTTGTCCCCATTTACCAACGCATGCTCAACTGAGACTGAAGTCCTACTGCATGTTGTGCATAAAAACACCAACGTTCAAACCCGCTAAGTGTGTTTTGAGGAACGTCGGTGCAAATCTGAACACTGTTCTGAAAGAAATTCCTTCTGAGTCGTCCACATTATGTTTTTACACTTATTTTATGGCTTGTATTATTCTCCACACCTTTAAGGCTTGAGTAAGTCAGAAAACAAGTTTTTAAATTAAAACTAAAACAAGTTTTTAGTTTTAATAGAGTTGCACCCGTGCCCATGACCCTCATGCGGAGGATAAAGCGTGACTGAATGAATATTTGTATTGCATTTGAATTTATTTTATTATTTTTTTCCCCCCTCCAGAACAAAGGGAATTTGGTTAAATAAGGGAACTTTATAGGTTACAGTGTGGGGCTTATCTGCAATTCCTCCAAGGCTCACCAGAGGGCCACGGCCACACTTTTGGGAAGCAAAGGGGTATACTGCAGAAAGGCTATTAAATACAGGCCCTGTGGTCATTTTGAACTCTCTTTGGACAGATTTCTTTTTAATTTAATCTGTCTGCACTCTGCCAACTGCTTTGGTCTGACATAGCTGCTCACATTTGTATATAGGGCTCGAGCTATATAGCCTCTGCTCTACATATATGTATGATGTGGATTCTGAGGCTGATTCTGATTCTTCCACTGTGTCCGTATTTCAGCTCGTTTGCAACTCTACTGCTGACAGTGTTGCTGCCGCTCATGAAGCTTTGCATTAGCACGTTACACCTGTGCAGTCTGACTGTGCAGGGCTATTTGTGTTGATGCCACACTTGCTGCAGCAACAGCAGCAGAAGCATTATATAATCTGCTGGTCTCTAATGCTTGAAGTGGACACAGCAGCGCTTGCGTTAGTAATAAAGCTTTTAGCTCGATGCTGCCAAAGCTTTGGGCTGACCTTGGATTCTGTTGGTTTCTGCTGCCATTGAGGAAAAAAAAAAATGGAATGTCTAATTAAAGACATACACGAGTATTAAAACTGTAGTCGTAACTTTTTCTTTCTTTCTTTCACTGTCTATATAAAAATAAAAATTGTCAAGGCCACAAGTAAAACCACAGCTCGTTATGATTCAGCGCTGTTCGGGGTCTGAGTTGGCGCCCTAAATAAGAGTTGTGCAGTCAAGTCCGCTTCATATTCATTCATTAGTTAATTTTGTTTGTTCGTTCATTCAACTGTCCACACCTGGTGACAACAGCAGAACATGATTAAAAATATCCTTATGCATTATTTATTTATTCATTTAACCTTTACTTTACCAGGCAAAACATTAAGAACTAATTCTTATTTGCAGTGTTGGCCTGGCAAGTGCCAGAAAACACCAGCGATGACCGAGAAAAACAAACAAAAAAAACATGCAAACATAAAACACACATGTAAATAAAGTCATTAGTAACTGTCCAGTCGTGGAAAAACGTTTACAAGTGTCATCAGGAATTGTCTTTTTGACAATTCTTTAAAAGCAGAGACAGCGATAAAAGCATCCACTGTTTCAGTGCTGTTGTTTTTTTGTGTTCAGCTTATACTTGGCTGCTGATCCTAGAAGCAGTAGCTAGCTTAAATATAGAGGTGAGTGTCCTTGGAGAGTTTTATAAATGAGTATAAAACCAAGGACTACTATGATGAGTGTGTATAGAGGCCATTTGGCCTCAGAACAAAGCAGACAATGGTGAGTTCTGAATGAAGTATTTTGGCAAATAGCAGAGTGATCGTGAAAGAATATATCCAGTTCACAGAGAGTTGCTTTGCATGGACGTTCGTAGATTGAAGGAATAAGGGATGGACAATCGTCTGTTTGTGGATGACAAAATCTTGCTTTGACCTTTGATTGTAACATGTTGACATGTCGTGCATTATCGAACCAAATGTCTTAAGCGTTTGATATGAAACCACTCTGTAACATTACACAGCTCTGACCTGCCGTTTTGGTTTGTAATCAATAGAGTTCTCCCAAGACATTTTCAAGAAAGCAAACTCACTGGGTTCACAAATAGGTGAAGGGAACGGTTACGGTTGCAAGTGCAAGTGCCGCATAAACAGAGGAAGTATTACTAAATACTTCCACGTTCAAAAAATAAGGGCTCTACATGGAGAAAAAAGATTGAACTCACTGTATCTTCACATTGTCTGGATGGAGACCTCCCCCCCCGGGTGTTTGTCCATGTGCTGATGACACAGGTCTTTGTGCTGTAAATGAAGAATAAAAGAAAAAAAACATGTTATGTCTATGCTAAGGTGTTTAAAAGACATTTACATAATAAGAACTTAAAAACAACAAAAACAGAACAAAATAACCCCCTTATTGGGGCATTAGTGTACACTATGAAGCCTATAACTGTCACAAAAACTCCAGGTGCTTTGAACCTCGTGCACATTATTCACCCAGCCTGGCACCGTCGTCTTTTTGTTTACCGAACTGAAATATAGCGACGATGAAGTCATTCACGGTGTCGCGGAGCATCTCGATGCCCATTATGTGACCTTCTCCCCGCCAAGCGAGGCTTGGACAGAGTTGGATCAAGTGTATTGACGTTAAAGGAGACCGTGTTGAAATAGATGATGCAAGAATAATCTTTCTCCCTTGACATTTTCTAGGCGAGGCTGAGAATGTGACGAGCTCTCACACTGAGGTGGAGGAGGAGGAGGAGGAGGAGGAGGAAAGATGGGAGTCGGGAAACATCTGTTGCTGATTTTGACTGAAAGGCATCGGTAGATAAAATAAAAACATTATGTTTATGTATGAATATCTAGACATATGACGGCGAATCCTTCAAGTTACACACCATATATTCAAAAATGGGTGGATCTTGTCTCCACTCGGCGAGAGCTCACTTTACTTGTATTCATGTTGTAATTACATCTGAGCTGCTGCTGCTGCTCTCTGACAAATTCACTGCAAACCTTGAGCTCATGAACCGACGGTCACTGGATGCTTATCGGTGCTGCATAGCATTTCATAGAGAGACGTTATCAGCCCCGGGCAGTGATGTTTTGCAAAGTTTAATATGCCGAAGGTAATAATTATCTGCTGCATAGATAATGTGCTTCTTTTCTTTTCTTTTCTTTTTTTTTTTTAGCTTGATGCTGAATATATACTGGGCTGCAGTGTCATCCATCTCAATTCATCACATATTGTGGCCCATTCTCAAGGAGTTTGTGCCATGTCACAAGACACACACAGTTACTGCCAGAACTATACAACGTGTGTTTGCTGTATTTGTTGTAGTGTTTCAAGGTGTCCTCCTCCAAAAAGGAACAGAGCCAACTTCATGCAAGGCTAGAGAGAACTATCACAGATCATATCATCCTCTTTCTGTCAAATGATACATACTCTGTCTTTTTTTTTTTTAGCAACTGGCAAACTCACAAGGATCCACTGGGCTGGAAAGCTTCCCAAATACCTGCTGCTGAATAACCAAGAGCGCTGTGTAAACCGGTGTTCACCGTGGGTGCAAATGAGAGTTTTCCAGCAGTGGCACATGGGTAATGCTTTCCGTGCAGCTGACAACAATTATGCATAATGACTCCTGCAAAGGACAAGGTCCCAGATTCATCCTTATGTTAAGTGCCTTGTCTGAGTGATGGATAAGGACACATTAAAGACTGGATTGTGATACATGTGGCAAACAATGCAGGGGATCCAGTGTAGACGAGGCGGAGGGAACGTGAAGGTGGTGATTGAGGACGGAGACGGAGCCAGGGACAGATAATGAGCGGTGGTGTTGGTTGTGAGTCGGTATCACAGGCTTGGGGGCGCGGGAGCTTTTCAGTATTTCGTCGTCGATAACTCCTCTTAAAACTGCTGATGTACTTCAGTGAGTTTAATTGCTGAATTTTAACCAGTTTTGCCGCGTTTAAAATGCAATGTATCGTATCATTTAAATGGCGAGGAATGCAAATCAATGGATTGTAAAGCCAGTGCGGTCGGAATAAATAGATATGCTTCCTGGTGGAATAATGTCCGACTGTTTCGAGGATGTGCGGGGAATATATAAGCCAAATGAAAGGAATGCCATACAGAGAAGACAGATTTGGTTTGAAGGGAAGAACATTTTGCAAAAGTGGTAATTACAAGTTCCCCTGCACATCTTTAAGTCTCGTCTAGATAAATTTAACAAGTGGCACTTCTGAACAAATCCATTAGCCTCAAACCAGGAAACTTAACGTCCACCCTTTGAGCACAAGGTCATGGAATACTCACAGCGGTGCCCAACAAAAGGGTTGTACTTTTTATTTGGCAGTGAAGGAGCTCGAGAGTGGGAGAGATTGATTCAGTGTGCTTCAGCGACATGGGCTGCTTTTGTGGCTGGGGCTGCAATTTAGATTTAGAAGACAGAGGGGCTGCAATCAGGAAGAGGTGGTAATCAATTTTTCTTGTTTATGTGCCAGAAAGAGGGAGAGAGAGAGAGGAGTGTCTATGTGCGTGCACATGTGTGTGTGTGCATGCATGTGTGTGTGTTTGTGTGTGGTGATTGTGCCCACAGCTGCAGAGAACAGATCCGTGGCCAGTAGAGCAAATGAGTATGAGAGGAGCTTGTAATGATAAGCATTCTGCTTTCCTCACAGATAAACAGATGTTGTCCAAACTCTTCATTACATCGCCTCACATTTATTACATACTGATGATTTTTTTGTCAGTGACCTTTACCCACAAGCAACACATGACTCCCGTTTCTTTTAAAGAATGAACTCACCACGGTCGTATAGTTTATTCTTCCGTGCAGACAAACTAACGCAGAGAGACGCCGTCTTTGAGGATAATTACAAGTTCCCAGAAAACGTAACAAAAAAATAAAACAACCCTTTTTTTTGCCAACAATAGCAACAACATCCTGTTAATGTGTTGTCTAATGGATTCCCTTTGACATTAATGAGGAGGGGTTTATGCATTCTGTTAACCTGAACATTTAGCCCTGCACAGCACAGAGGATGCTTATCAGAAAGGTTTACCGAGTACTTTATTACAGCTCGAGGACAGTTAAGCCACGCTGGGTCTTCATTAGTTTTAAATAACACTGTTGGTGTTTAAAGGCGTCTGGTGATTGTTGAATTGCAGAGGGGCAGAAAGATGAGCATACGCTCCGGAGATAGTTTTCACCTTGAACACACCATCAGTCTTCTTGACAAATCCCCGGGTTCAGTGCGTACATGCGGTCAAAGCAGTTCCGTCTGAGAGAGAGAGGGACAAATGGCGGCGTGTCTGGCATAGACAACGTAAAAGGTCAATCACTAAATTATCCCGCACTCCCGCAGAGCATCAGACATGTGATGCGTACTCTCGGAGGAGTCATCCATGTGTGTATGTAAATATCAAAAAAAAAGAAAAAGAAAGAAGAAAAAAGGGACAAAATCTGAAAAAATCCGCAGACAAGATAATTGAATTCCTTTGATGCTGCATGTGATGACTGCAAAGCACTGCATCAGCTTGACGGACATGTCTTGTGGACATGAAGTCCTCGAGTGAGGTGGCACTTTGGGTTATGGACCTCCTATTAATACATCCGTCTGTCTGAGAGATGAGCTGTGTCGCGAGCGAGAGCACAGTTCCTCCGCCTATACAGTTGCTGTCGTAGTAGTAGCTGCTCTACGAATGTTTCTCGTGTATAAACAATTATATAAATATATATGTATGCATTATATATCTCCATAGCAGTGTGACACCAGACTGCTAACCCTAACATATTACCCTGCTGATATTCCATTTAATGTCTTGGGCTATGAGCTAATACAGAAATAAACCACTATAGCCTATAAGGACAATGATGTGGGCTCCCATGGTAACCCCTGAAGCCAATAAGGCTCCTTTTCCTGCCTCTCATTATAGCAGATGCGATGTATATACAGTACAGCGACAGGACAGGAGTGACACACGCGGCACATAACCTGGACCGTGAAATCATACTGGCTCGGAACACTACAGGCAGTTTAGGATGAGATGGAAGGACCTGGTTTCCATTTAATTACCAGCAGTGTGTTGTGAGCCCATACAGGCACATTTAAGGACATTGGCTTCCCCACACACACACACACACACAGACACACACGCTCAGGATCCAGTACCACTGATCTCCACTTTTGGCCGCAAAGAATAATAGGACCCGGCTTTCACAGTGACAGTGGACGCCATGTTTGAAGTGAAGGACTGATCTCAGCCAATCAAGAAGAAAACTGTTGCTCCTCTTCCACAATCTACGTGCTCCCACTGGCATTATGAAAGCAAATAAAGCAGCGTGTCACAGATTCACTACATACAATGTGATATACTGAGCTTGTTCACAGTTGCTGGGAGTCATGGGGCAACATTATCACCCATTTGCAGTCTGTTCCTGGCCATATGGTGATTATGAACACTATACACATTTTCTTTTTGGTCTATTTTTAGTGTCTGCCCGACGCCTGATGGATTTTTAATTGCTAAACAGATTTCATGACTCAGTAGACAGTGCGGATTTCTGGCAAGGTTAAAGATCATAATTGGGGTTGATGTAGCGTTTGTTTGTGTAATAATATTCTGACAAAGAGCGTTTGGTCAGTAACATGGGGGTCAGTTTGCATGAGATCCCGCAACACTCGACCCAAAGAGGAGACAGAGGGAGGAAGTTCGCCGAAGAAGAACATTTCCACCTCATTTCCGAGCTTCGTCTGCAAAGAAGACTTTTTAAATCTCTCAACGGTACGACCTCACAAACCTGAGTGTATTAATGAACAGAGCCACAATAGCTAATGCTGGAATCAGACTCATTATTAAGGCAATTCACCCTCATCATCATCAGGTTAGAGTCTTGGCCTCTGAGAGATGCTTATTATGATTTTTATAAGATAAGATGATTTCATAAGATCTTTTGAGCGAATATTTGGAAGAGATTGAACATATAACTAAGAAAAAATGTTTATGACGCATCATTCGTGGTTTAAGTGTTAACAATCCAAGGTTTAGATTGGAGTATTAAACAAGTCCTGCAACTAAAAGGTTGAATGGTTTATTGCTTAAAAAAAAAATATATATATATATATATATATATATATATGTGTGTGTACTGAAATGATACTGAATGCAGAGATACACTGTATACGGTCCAGTGACTAGAGCGAATGACTGATGGGGCTGTTTTTAATTGTCACGCTGCATTGAAGTGGTGTTATAATAAGCAACCACCTGAATAAATAAGTTGTGCGGAAATGATATACTGTAGACTACAATACCGAGATGGAAGAAAGATGATTGCCATATTTATAGGCTATGCTGTTTAACGCAGATCAAAGGAGGACAGGGGTAAATGCAGACACGACGTCAAATCCTCACTTTGGACCTGTGTGTTTCTTCCTTTCACAAACAGTTAAATCACAGCACTGTTGTGTCGCAGCAAACTCTCCGAAAACAGATGAGACCGTGACCTTGATTGTGAATTCCCATCAATCTAACAGACGGAACAGAATCCTCCCTTAACAATATTCAGTGCAGGCAATATTACGTTACCTTGATCTAATGGATTTGACTGTTGAGACGAAGCGATTTGGCTGCATCTGCTACTTTGTTAAAAAAAAAAATCTTTGCCATCACCCACAGACACAGCAACTGATGCATGATTGCGAGAATCAACGGCAAACTTTTTCCTTTCTGTTTATATTCTAAATTTGTCATCAGAGGGAAAGAAGACTGCCCTGCCTCGCCTTCTTTCTGTCTGTTTTTGTCTCGTATTAATTTCTCTCTCCTTCTCATGTGTCAGTATGTGACAGCCTCATAGGTGCACGGTTCAGATTGCCTCAATTTTAAGATGAAAGCCTTTTTTTTCCATTTGGCAGTCACTTAACAGAGAAGACTCCTCACTTCCACACCCATGTCTGCTCTTTTCAGCAGGTTAGATTGTGGGCAGAAGCACCGGCTGTCATTGCAAAAATGACAGTGTACTGACCAGCCCCGATTCCTTTGAAGCTGATGCCTCTGGGGCTGCCCCAGGGTTGTTGAGGCATGCTGGGGTCTGCCATAGGTGGAGGAGTCCTGCAGTACCTCAGCTCAGTTTGATTAATGGACCTCTCTCTGCCCCTGAGTGAGCAATTATCAGAGGGTAGGCAAAGTCGTTCATCACTGTAACTGAGCAGCAGGACTCTTCCACTGTCGAAAGTCATACCTGCAGGGCAAGGGTCTATGTCCACATCTCCTTCCTCCGTCTCCTCCTCTTCTTCCTCCTCGTCTCCTCCGTGACCCTGGCTGCTGTCCCATATTTGACCAGGAGGGTCTGTTTACAAAAGGTCAGATTTAGGAGGGGCTTTGGGTGGTATGGAGGGCAGAGCATGCTGCTTACCAGCAGATTAAATTTCCCCATAATTGTTTAGCCGCTGCCTGGGTTCTCTTGCCTTGATCAAATTCAAGCCTGCATGTTACTGTGAGATCAAGTTCCTAATCAGTCCTGTGGCACCGAGCCGGGAGTTCACTTAGTCTTTGAAACATGACTGATATATGCTGTGGATGTGTTCCGCATACTAACCGTCCAACTTTTGTGGGGGGGGGACAAATCCAGTATTTCAACTTAAACAAACACAGTGAACACAACAACAAGTTGATTACCAGGGACGGCACCATACAGCTCTTTGTGGTTTTTGTCACGGTTTATGGTGAAAGAGGTGCTCTTTGTCTTTGTTTATCGACACTTTTTTTTTTTCCCAGACAAACAATTACAGTCATTTTCTACTTGCGTAAAGGTGAACCACTTGAATCCACAGAGAGGATTTGCATTAGCACACATCAGTTGGTCTGATTACTTTTCCCTCTCACAATAATAACCGTATCCCCCACATCCCTTACACCTAACAGCACTGCTATCCCTGTTAAAGTGTTTGTTAGGAGATAAAAAAAAAAAATCTCTTTTGACTTTGTCACCCCACAGGAAAATGTTGAATGATTAAAAAAAGCTGCTGAATATTTAAAATTAGGGCTGCGAGTCGTTAAAATTCAGCAGCATTCTCTGCTCTAATACACTAGGGGGGCGTGTCTGCTGGAGGAAATGTACACACACGTTAGTGCTGACCAAAGCAGATGAACATCACTGTTGGTCAGTGTTTGTACAGAATATAAAACATATAAAAAAAAACCTCCAGTATCAAACTTAACAATGTAGAGAACATTGTTGGCTGCAGTTTAATGATGTACCGCACACAAACACTGGAGGCCATGCCCTCTCTCTCTCCCTCTTTCTTTACCAGTGGCACCTGCAGCTTCACAGCAGGAGCCCACGATTCTTTCTGTTCTTCTTCTCTAGGAGTTTTGAATAAAGACGAAAGTTCAAGCATTCAAGGAAGACGCCTTTTGAGGACAAAGCGTGATAGCAAACCAAAGGCAGAGGTACTCATGAGTGCAGGGTAAACCACCGATAAGTGAGACTTTTTATGTTTTCACAGGTTTGAGGAGAAGTTATAAAAACTATGGCTCCCGGTTTGTCATCGAAGTCTTTTCAGTCTTTACTCCACAACTTCTTAGCCACTGTTTTCTAATATTATGTGTGAAGAGGAGAATCTCTATTATTTTACACTGACCACACACATTGACTACTGCAATTACTTTTGCTGTATACCTTTGGAGAAATCTAGGGCCAAAGTTCACTTTTTGAAACAAAAAAGTAATATTCGTCCATTTTGAAGAGGTATCAAATACGTAACTTGTATGAGTAGTTTATGTTTTCACGTTCATTGGAGTCTTGTAGCTACTTCATACACACAAGATATGAGGTCATTTTACTGTATTAAGTGTTCTAAATAACTGTATAGGTTTTTCCACTCAAATAACTGCTGAAAACAATTTTGCTTGGCTTATTTTGCAGCGAGAGAAAAGTGTTTGGCGCTTCTTTTTCCATGACGAAACACGCATTTAAGCACTAGTAAAGTTAGCACAACTTACATAGAAGCGAGGGGAGCCATTTCCGTTTCCGCCGGTATCAGTCCAGTCCGCCGACAGTGGGAGTCTTCTTCGGGCGTAAGATTCTGCGGCCGGGAGTTCTCTTATATTTTGCACTGCAAGGGTGTTTATGTGCGTCTCTCACTCAAAGCAAAAGTCCTCAGAGCAAAAGTTTACGAGACAGACGTGTGCGCCCGACAACCGGAAATACGTCACTTGACCGGCACTCGCTGTCAACGAGTGAGACAAGTTAACGTTTTATAACTACATTTGAATGCAGATTACACACGGTAGTCGCGGACTGTACAACGTGTACCGCATTTATACATTTTTCAATCTATAATTTTTTTTTCATGTCTTCTTCTTCATGTGAGACTGGTGGGGCGGCGCCCTAGCGCCCTCTATGGACGGGCCGACACTGCTTTAAGGTAATTTGTTTTTCAGGTTCAGCTGATTCAGATGAACAGCTCGTTATCAAACCATATGGCTCAACGCCTACAACCAGGGCCGGCTCTACCTAATTTTGTGCCCTAGGCGAGACTGCTCTCCGGTGCCCCCCCCCCAGCAAAAAATCATAACTTTCAAGTATTGAATTACAGCAACCACAAGAACAATCACAACAGTTTCATTTGAACAACAACAACAAACTTTCAGGTAACTCTTTCCAGCGTGTCTTTCACTTCAACTAAAATTGTACACGTCTGGACTTCCTTGCAGGAAAAGCATCTATAGTATCATCAAATGACACCTGCCTAGACACTTCACGGTTGATGCTCTTTTGAAGAGAGAACACACAAATGAGGGCGACTGGGAATAGAAAATCATTTTTATTTTCATTGTTTTAAAAAAAAAATATATTTTTTTTTTTGCTGGAGGGGCGCCCCTCCAGCAGATGGCGCTCTAGGCAACCGCCTATATCGCCTATGCCAAGAGCCGGCCCTGCCTACAACACACCGCATTCATGTGTGACTGGCAGTAAACAAACCAAAGTAACTCACACGTTTCCTGTTCATGTGTGAAACGTTTGGCCCTGATCTGCCTCCATAGGCAACACTATCCTCATTCGTCTTCCTCAAAAGATTCTCCACAAATTGATCACATCTTCTTCTCACCTTCAAGGCATTCCACAGCTGAGCACCGTCATCCTTCTCCAACCTCCTTCTTATCTGTACGCCTTCTTGTACTCCCCACTTTCATTCTCCTCACTGCACCTCCTGCCCGTTAAATCGCCATGGGGTCCAGAGGATGCAGCTGTGTAGCTCATCACCTTTTGGAACTCTATCCCGCAATTCATTTGTGAGTCTGACTCTCTCCCCCACCTTTAAATCCTGCCTCAAAGCCTTTCTCTTTTTAGAGCGGCTTGTTCATTATGACCCTGTTCAGGAACTCATTTCCCACTCATTTTAATTAGCCTTTTTTTTTTATCCAAGTCTGTTTTTGTTGCATGTTATTTAAAGGTGACCTTGAGGGTCATGAAAGATGCCTTATTTATAAATGCGTTACTATTACTATAAACCATATTGCTGCTGAAGCATAGTATGAACACTCGATTATAGTGGCATTTGATAAGTAAATAATTTGCCATATAATGGTCGACAGCGAAAGAGGCAGAAAACAGGCGCATACACTTCATCCATATCCTTTTTGAAGCCATGTCAAGTACAACATTCCCGAATTCGCTATTATAATAATTCTCCATTACTGTGATGTCCTAATTTGAACTGGGAGGACACGCTTGTAAAGAGCTGGAAGTAAAAGGTTCTGCCTAATTGTTGGACTGACTGCAGCACTGCCATGGCTATTATTTACCTGTAATCCCAGAGACCAACAATTTACCTGAATCTATTGGTCAATTACCAGCTTGTCTTCAGAGTGACCCCACTGGCTAATAGGCTTTAGAGGAGGGCCAGAATCGTGTTTCCTTTCAACGCTGTCTAATGGGCTGTCAGGCTATACATTATGAATGCAAACCAGCTGAACACAAACTGTCCCACCATGCTATTAGAGCCTTTTTCTATTCATTGATTTTTTTTCTCTCTCTCTCTTTACTTTTAGCTAATGATTTCCCCCCCTCTTTTTCATGCATGCTGTTGCATCTTTTAAATATATGCTCACTCGGCTCTACAAAGGAGGATCTGGAATGTAGTTAAAGCATTTAGTTTGACCACCCTGTTATCACAACATGTAATGAAGATGGAAAAAGAAATGTCTCTTCCAATATATGAGTGACACTAAGTGGCAGAAGAGATAACAGATGCGCAGTGTTATGCGCTATGCTATTTAAAGGTAGGGTTGGAGATCCTGGACAAACAGTTCGAGCAGGCTACATTTTGAATTCAAAAGTCCAAGGCCCTTTCTTCAGACTTCCCTCTGAAGCCACGCCTCCAGAGCAACAGGAAACGTGCAATGAACACGGATTCACAAGCACTGCGCAGCATCGTTAGCTTTTTGGTGACGCTAAGTGTTTTTGGATACTTGTTCAGTTGACGATGAACGACAACAAATACTCTCAAAAGTTCACAAAGACATAAACCTACATAACCTACTTGCCCAGTAGTAACAGCGCCACCATCACTTTGCAGCTCTTTCTGGGCTTTCAGTTGTCGCCACCGTACACCGAACGCAGCACCGATGTTCACTTTGGTCTTGGATCGCTCTGCATCAGCCTTTTTTTTTTTGCAGTAGCTTTCCCGAAAAACATCTTTCGTTTGCAACTCTCTTGTTGGATTTAGCAAGCTAGCATTAGCTTCTGGCATTGTCTTCTAATCATGCACGATCATGGCAGTTTGATTGATGCATCACGATCCAATCCATTTGTTGTTGGATGGTGTTTTTACGGGCCTGTCCGTTCCACAGTCCTCCCTGTCCTTTATTTTTGTGACAACGCATTCATTTATTCGTTAAAATTAAAAAGAAGAGGATTTTAAGCAACACAGGAAAAAAAAAATGCTCCAGAAAATAATCTCCCATCCTGCCTTTAATTAAATTTTCTTAAATTACACATTTCTTATCTGCACATTTTTCAGTCGTGTCTAAAGTAAATCATCTAGTGTAGTTTGTTTGAGTAAAAGCGATCACAAGAAATCTGGTCAAGACATTTGCTGCTGCTCTAAAAATACTAAATAAAATCTGTGTGCTGCCACCTTGTCCACCCTCCACCACTCTCTCCCTATAGCTTGCTGTGTGCATCTATTGCCCTCCTTTTTACCATTTCTGTCTCCTCCATCTCCATCTCACATCTTGATATCACTCCAATTTTCTCGCAGTGAGATGGAAATTGAGTGGGAGGACTTGGTTGTGGTATAAGATGGAGGTCTCAGGACGGACAGAAATAAAATCCAATTTTACAAAAAAAAAAAAAAAAGTCATTGCACATTACCTCCCCAAAATGTGGCCCTCATTGCTCTCCCTGCCAGTTCTCCTGCAGGTCTCACGCCACCTGCACATCCCTGGAATCTCAAGAAGCCAATGCACAGCAGGAGAGCAAAAAAAGAGACACCAATCAACAACAACTGAGAGTGGACACATGCCAGTGCCCTTGTTTTTACTGTTGGGGCCACCATTTTTCTTCCCATTATAATAGACAGAGAGTATGAAACTGTGCTCCAAAGAAATTCTTAAGCTCAAACTCATGTATATATAGGCTTTTAGGAGATCAGAGTTGTTTGACCATAGAGTTGTTTTGCTGATGGCACACGTGAAATTGTCGGTTGAGGTCTGAGGTCACTTAAAGATTGTGTTTCCAAAGCTTGTGTTTTTTGTTTTGTTTTTTTTTGTTTTTTTTTCTCGCTTAGTGTTTTTATTTATGTATTGTACGGTGTCCTCGAGTGCCCAGAGAGGCGCCTCCAAATAAAATGTATTATTATTATTATTATTAAAGCTCTCAGCTCGGGCCCATCTAACTCAGCTCAATTGGACCGCTGACAGGTGACAAAAAAGAACCACCTAATGAAAGGAATGAGCACGGAATCGAGCTGGAAAACTGTAGAAACTTGCAGAAAAAAAGTAAAGAACCTTCTCTTTTGTTAGATCAGATAATCTTCCCATCTTCAGGGTAACGACGTGTTCAAGGATTCACCTGCAGCACCTGTGTTGAATCAGGATTCGGTTTAGTCTTTCTCTTCTGCCTCTCATGTTAATTTCTTTTTTTTTTGTCTGTGCACCACAGCCTCCCAAAACGGCGGGAGAAACTGACATCCTCACATACAGTATATATGGCCAGTGAAGTTTGGATCCATCTACTTATTTTTGGACAGCGAGCACTAAGGAACCTCTAGAGCTGTAATCTACTTGACTGACAGCAGCTCACAATGCCTTTCTCCACACCTAACCAGAAGACATTCAGTCAAAGCCATGCAATTCATGAGAAGAGAACACAGACCGGGAGCAAGGTGAGAGAAATGCACTCAACCACAAAGCGATAAGAAAGGCAGGGAAGAGGATGAAAGACAGTAAAGGGTTTGCGTGTTTCTCTGTATGTGTGTGTGTGTGTGTGTGTCCTCACAAGATCTTTAAACACTCACATTTTTAGTTACAAGCTGTTATTTGTAGCCTTACTCACATTTCTGTCACCGTGTCATTTCTCACATCTCACATTCTGCTGGTTTAAAATGAGCACATCTTTTAAAACCAGAGCCTCTCTGAGATTAGGCATTTAAATATATACAAGCCCAGACTGCTCTGGAAAAAGAACTCAAAACCGGAGTTAAAATGACAAAAAAAAGAGTTCAAAAGTGGTGTAAAATACAGCACATTCACAACACTGAGGCAGAATGATTCATTCCCCTCAATGCACAGCGATGCTCGTACCGGAGTTCTGATATTAAATCAAGGTTTCACATTTTAAATCCTCTGGATACATACAAGCAAATGAGCAGAATGAATATAATGACACGACACCCAGAGACATTCTCTCACTCAAGGGGAGTGGAGAACACACAAATTGTTTTGGATTTGAAGAATTTGCGGGAGATATGCAAATACAGAGACAAACCTCCAGAAGAATAAGGTCAGATCAAGGAGTAAAGTAGGCTACACTCACACACACACACACACACACACTCACTATCTACTGAGTTTGGCGTCTGAAACTGAGTTGGACTGAATGCACTGCAGAATCCAGAGGGACCATGAGGAGGATAACAGCAGCAGAGACGAGTACAGTTAGGGACACAGTGCAGCCCATCACACTCTGTTTTGTTAGATTCTGTCTTGAGACCTTATTATTCTAAGCTTCTTTTGATACTGGAACATGCTCACTCAATCATTAAAATTTCCATAAAGTAGCAATTTTGTGGGGGATGATAAAAAGGTATAAAAAAAAGAAAGTGGAAGCAAATAGCACCTCGTGTCCTCAGGCACCTTTATCTAAAAAAAAAAATACCCCCATATATCAGATTGTACACTGTGCAACAAAATTATATTTTTGTTTGCCTCAAAGTGCAAAGAAATCCTGCAGAAACCGAACAAGTGGTCAAGTACTGCTCGTGTGACAGGGTGAGGATGTTTAATACCGTTCAGTTCAGTCTTCCAGACTTTGCCTGGGCTGAAACATATGGAGAGCGAGAGAGAGGGGGGAGGGAAAAAGGGTTCTTCTTTTCTTTGTAGTCCAAACATCCAGATACACGGCAAATCCATCTGCAAGAAATGAGGTGCAGCATGAGGCTGGTGAAATGATGACATGAGTCATAAGGTTCAATATATAGTCTCTGCCATCACAGTGGTTTGACTCGAGGGGGGAAGAGAAGCCCATTTTGTTCAAAATGCTTTTGTCCAGCATAAGCCTGAGCTTAATGTGTGGGCCGCTGTTCTGAAAATTGAAAAAAAAAATACAGATAAAGTAAGACTTGTGTATAAAACTGAGTGGGCATTGTTTTTTCACACAAATGCTGTGACTTACTGAAATCCCCGTGTGCACACTTTGCAGGGTGTGCCGGTCAGAAGACATCACTCTGATGTATCTGCTGTCAAAGTCTCTCTGTGTGACTCGTCTCTGTGCTCATCAGACAGCCGCAGCAGATTGGGTCCACGTTCGCTGCAGAACAAGCCGTCAGAGCCTCTCTCCTGTCAATCAATCTGATGCGAAGGAGAGATATCAAGATTTCACGGAGTGCGTTTCTTATTTTTCAGGTTACGTTGTGGGTCAAAAAAAAGCATGAATTTATGCCGTCAGTTCGCTCTTGTTAGCAAGTGTACATTCAAGGTGCAGAAACCAGTCACTTTTGTGTCAATACAACACGAGCACGCGGAATATGAAGAAGCAACACAGCGGCGGACTGAATCACTGATGTGTTTCCCGTCATGACAGTGCAGCCCAGGAACATAAAGTATCGGGTTAATGAAAACAAAACAGATGGAAATCAGTGTTTTCCTCTATTGTATCTCATAACTTTGTCTGAAATATTCAGAGTTATCCATCGTGCTTTACCCCAAAGTCGTATGGCTTTATGAGGACTTTTACGATTTGAATTTTGTTTCATGATAATGGAGACATTATCAGCAGTTCAAAGCCTGTTTTATTCTCTTTGGCCACCTCATGTTATTCACTTATAAGCTCTCAAGCCTCACATCTCTCCTCTGATTTGCATATAAGCGGTACACAGTGACGACAAACCGAACCCAAACAAGCGGAAGTCTAACTTCTGACTAAAACTGACAAGCTAAAGCAACAAAAACTACAAAACCGAGCCACGAAGAATCCAGCAAAAGGAGCAGAGGCTGGCCGGCTTGCTGGCAGAGCTCTTAGTCAGGAGACTGAAAGTGAATTGTGTGATTAGTGGATGGAAAAAGTTGTTAGTTAGTTGGCTACATGGAGAGCTCGAAAAGCGAAGAGGCGCACTGGTGAGCATGTGAAGCAGCAGGTGATGGCATGATGGGCTGCAGGTGTGTGACTCCGCCCAGCCCACCGGCCAACCTCCTGAAACACAAAACCAAAGAGAATTGCACAGAAAAACAGGCAAAAAGGAAACAGGAACCTAACACAATAAGACACAAAACATGACCCTATGTGGACTGATGATAATATTGATTGAACCCCTTTGTCTTGGGTGAATTTACACCTGCATTTGCGTACTGTATTCAACCTCCGTCTGGTTGCAAAATTATCCTAAAAAAATACTAAGAATTCCAATTGTAAATGCAGTAGATTATCTTGTATAATGACTGTGATTGAGTTTAAAAATATGTCCCAAACTAGACAAGCATTCAAGTTTTTGTTTGAGCTTTAATTAATGCATAAGATGTTTATTTTTGCTGTAACATCGAGTTTGAGCTTGTTTGTCTGTCAGGTTTCGTTTTGTATAGTTTTAAAAATCCTGAGTGCCATCACGCCACTAAGCCACTATGCACTTAAGGCAAATGAAACAAATAACCGTAGCTTGGCAGTGCAACAGAGGTGTTGATTAACTACAGCCAACTAAAGATGACTTACATGCACAGGCCTAGCTTTGGTACTTGTGAGTTAAAGGGTGATCGCTGTTTCTAGTTAAAGGCATTAGGAGATTTATGTTATTGTCCGCATGACTTGGGATCAAAGAGCTCTCTCCCCGTACTATCACTGAAATGCACTTGGAAGTGAACAATATAAAAGGCTGGATGTGTTCCACATTACCCTTGGCAGGAAATTTAGAGGTCAACACGGATTAAATAGCTCAAATGAAAAATCGTTTCATTTAGTTACACTGTCACTGAAGTTGGCATTAATCTTTTTGATTAAACACAAGACCCCGCAGCACTGAAATCCCGTATTATCCCACATGTCATGACTGTGGAGAAAAGAAAACAAACTCTGTGTTGCAAAATGTGATTTACGTCACCTGGCGTGCCAAACCTAAACTGCCGCATGTCTGTATCCTTTTCACTAAACATGCGGTAAGTAAGATGTCCCATAAATTGTTCCATTTTAAAAATAACAGACTTACTTTGTGCACCCGATGTTTCATGTTGTGGGGGGGTGGTAAAAACTGAGATGCAATTCTGTGTCAGGCTGAGGCACAGAGTGCAGAAGGTGTAGCTGCAGTCCCCCGAACACAAGCCAGAGCAAACGTCCACACACATCTGGCAGCAGATGTCACAGCAACGGTCAGAGCAATATCTCCAGTCGACGCACACACACGGGCAGCTACCAGCCGCTCTCCATTCCTCTTTACTTTGTAGGCAAGAGTTGCAAGGCTTGCAAGACTGTAACCCCATGGGTCTGCCTGTTAAAAATACACAGACGCCACAAGATGAGATATTGGAAGAAATCACTGTCTGGAAAAATGGTCCCCTTTTCAAGGCCTGAATTGGAATTGAGGATGTATATACAAAAGGAATTCTGTAGAGAAAAAGATGCTGATAATTGGCTGTCAACCTGTCCTGAACATTGAACAAGTTCCCTGCTATCTCGAGCTCAGCCCCAAAGTTCCTACTGCTTGCGATATTTGCTGATGTTCGCTGCAGTTTCACCAACTTTTATATATAAGCATGATGTCATACTTTGCCCCCCCCTCCATTCTCCCGCGTTCACGAGACAAGGATTCAAGGCAGCCCAAACAGCAGTTCAGAGAAGCAATTAGCCCGGAAAGAGAGCACAACATCCTCAAACGTCACCGTCAACAGAGTTTTCCTCTGTTAGCACTAACCCCAAATACTCATAACACCATGGAGGCATTTTGCCCCCTGTTCTGAGTAATAAATTAAACAGAGAGGCTTATTCTCTGGTCTAGTTGTCACAGAGCCTCCAGGATAGAGTTGGTGGCAGGCAAGGATAATGAGCAAAGCAACACAAATGAAGGGACACTGATTTAATTACAACAGCACTAACCACCGGCATTAACCACTACTGGGAAAAACTAAAAAAACAAACTAATAGAAAACATTAATTTTTTCCTTGTATTAAGTAGGAAACATTATTCATGGCTTAGTTGGGAAACCAATTTAATGATATTTACTTACGTAATCAATGTCTGTCAACCTAGAAGCTATAGGCCAAACCTCAAATAAAGCAAATAGAAAAATAACACTTTGCACATAGGACTCAGTTTCTATGAACCGCCATATTGGCAGTCAAAGATGCAGGACCAGTGCCAGATGCAACCTGACTGAGGGTCACTGTCCACGTGGAAACCGGAGTAGGTGAATACTTTATGATAAAATAAAAAAAAATGTTTTCCCGAGGCTCGGTTCATTCTGTCCCATTTTCTGTTATCATATCTATAATAGAATTTGAGTTGTTTGCGGGGGATTCTGTGTGGATGGAGACATTTCCTGAAATGATACAATTTTCACAGGAAACTTTTTCACTTTTTTTTTACATTTCTTGCTGTTTCCGTGTGGCTAGTCCCGGAATACATCTGATCCTTATAATGCGTATTGAATCTACAGGATAAAGATAACGTTGCTGTCAATGAAAGGGCAAGTGTCATGTAAATAATTGCTGTGTTAGCGACGCTGTGCAGACTATCTCTTGGTAAATCTTGTCTGAGTCCATGATTTATCAAGAGCAGACCACAAAATCTGCCGTTTATATGTTAAATTCACTTTCCGGGGCTTCTTTAGGTTTACATTCATATTAAAGAATAAAAATAAATGGTTAATTAAGAAGCATCTTAGCATTTGCTTTCATTTGTCTGACCACATTACGCTTGTTTCTACTTCTATGGCCTTTTATGTTGCTGTCAGGCAGCCAGTTGGTTTGTTACCCACACACTATGAACTGTAGGTAATTAATTCCCTTTGGCAAAGACTGCAAAGAGGCCAGTTTACCAAAAAATAAGCGCTAAAGGGTTCAAAATAGCCCTCAAACACGTCGCTGTTTCTCAGTGGCACAGCCCTTAGCCCTCACTGACCAAACATAAAGGTGTTTCAAATGGCAGAGTCCGCTCTGTCTTCCTGTTTTAGCATAAACACTTATTCTCTTCTGAAAACTTAAGATCCAATCACGCCAACTCTTTTACTGTGGAATTATCAAAGATTTGATCAGATCCCTTTGATCATGGATATCGTGCTTTCTATCCAGAGCAGGTTGTGTGTTTTTTTTTAGCTCATTGTTTTTGTTTGAAAGCCAACAAACTGTTCAAAAACTCAGAGATAACCCAGCAATAAACATAAACAAGTGGTTTTGAGTTCCATTTCTGACCAAAGTAATTTGGAAAATTGCAGCGGAGATGTCCAGGGAAAAATGGGATACTTAATTTAACTTACAGCAGCTCGTGTCGGTTATGAATCAGCTTCATGGTCAATTTGGAGGCTTTAGTGTTTGAACTGCATTACACAGAAGGGCGGGTCCACATTATTTACCCACAAAATCAGTTCCTAGAGAACGTGCACAGCTGTGATCACATCTGGCTGCAACTGAACATGTGAAAGATCTTCAACTAAATTATAGGTTACAGTGGTATATGAAAACCCATTAAACATAACTGCTTAAAGTATTTATCTGTCAACTTGTACAACATAAAATGTATTTACAATGGCAATTAAAAAAAAGATTTCATTGAGCAAAGTATAAACTCACTCTCTGTCTGTGGCAGATGCAACGTTTGATTTTATTAACTCTTTAGCTGCCTTTGGAAAATGATCCCCTCTTTTCCAAAGCCCAATGATTCTGTGATTAAAAATTCTACCCAGGAAACAGATGCCGTTATATTTTTACTAACAAACTGTATTCACATAGGAGCGATCCTCCTCACAGTTAATCAAGAACAGAGAACAGGCTACATCTGTTCTCATGGCAGCTCTCCTGACGTTTTATTATTTCCTTTCCCTCTCTCCTCTCTGTCATTCTGTCTTTTTCTCTCTTTTACCCTCATCCGCCTCTTCGCCACACACACACACGCGTCCCCTCTTGCTCCCTATAACACAAATGTCAGCAGGCTGAGTGTGACAGGTGAACGACAGTGGAGCAGATTTGACCTTGACGACTCTGGGAGTGATGTGACAGTAATAAAAGGCTGTAGTGAGCTATTGTTGGCCCTGGGGCATCCATTAATGAATGATATGAAACAGCCGTGAGATTCTGGGACAGGCAGGGGGAGTAGAGTGATGGAGGACAGGTGGCGGCAAACCACATGGCCCTCACCTGTGATGAGCTCAGGCGGCAACTTGCACACGCTTCACACTTAAACACAAAACTCAAAGATGCCGACGTAACACGCAAACGACACAGATGTACGCGTGTCAAAACACACAGCCACCTACAAACTCTCACTGACTGAGGACATTTGTGTCAGAGGGGTGTATTGTACTGTAGAATAAATCAGCAGCTATTTCATTACATTATTCATGTGCTAAGTAGATCCCTCTGCACCTTAAGGGGCGACTTAAATTTTCTTCCCACCTCCCACTCACTCCGACTCCGTACTCACGCACATGATACAAACCCCGTTGACAATTCGGTGTAATCCCCGTCTTCCTCTGCCGCAGTGCATCCTTTTGCTCAATTGTTGTGAGTGTGGAAATGAGGCCACTTCTGGTGATTGCGGGATTAAGCATCTTATATCCAAAACACTGAAAGTACCACAAAGTCTCCGGGTCCTTACAATCCATCAGAGTTTGTTGGTCTTTTTCAACTGATATCAGGATAATTATAGATAATGAAATGATAGAGGCTTTCAGTGTCAGACCACTAATGGAATGTAGTACTTAACCTCCATAATCCCTCTGTGGCCTTCACTTAGTGTCAGGATAATCAGATTACTGCTGCTGACACCTTCTTTACTTGCAGATTCCAATTTACACACGCACACAGTGTGCCCATCCCTTGTCAGAGCATTAGTATGCACACATTGTGAACACAAATAAAAGACTTGACAGCATTTTTAACTAAATGTGCCCAGTGGGGCTTTAGACCACTAATGTGGTTATATGTTAAATTTGTAGTGTTCATGCACATAGGATAGGATGCAGGCAACATAATTCACATCCTCTCTATTATTCTACAAATTGACAAATCTGTGTTGGTATGGTCCACAGAAATGCACCAACAGAGGCGGTCTAAAAGAAAAGAGTCCATCTTCTACTGCTTTATCCTCCACATGATGGTCGCTGGTGCCAATCCCAGCTGACAGGGCGAAAGACAGGTCGCTAGTCCATCACAGGGCCTCATTAAGAGACAAACAACCACCCACTCTCACACGTTCAGTCAGTTAAGAGTGTCTGATTTGCCTAATCCCCAAATCTGCATGTTTTTGGACTGTGGGAAGAAAACCCACGCACATACAAAGTCCTTGCTCCGATTGGGTTGCACAGTCGGGTCCTCTCGCTGCAAAGGCAGGAGTGGCTGTAAATGTGTTATATTATAATTTCACATATTTTTATGCGTTATACAAAAATGTGTTTTGTAAGAATTGGATTCAGCAGTCGTTTGAGTCGCTTTTAAGACCTTGTCGACGTTATGCAATCTTCGTGAGATATGCTGAATGTAAACACAAGGTGCTTGTTTACAAGAGGAAGGCCAGTCTTTAATGACAGAAGTGGTTTCAGATGAATACAAAGTGCCTCCTTTGGGTGGATATCACTGGCTTTGCAGTATAGAAATTTCCATCTGATCCCTTGATGAAGGCACAGGCAGTGCTGCTCGTCAAATTATTTTGCAACCAACTTCTCTCAGGCAGACCTTCAGCTAAATGCGTGTGATGATTTCTGTGGAGCTTGTTTGATGGAGCTGGCACTCTCAACTGGAGGTGTACGGGGGGGAAAAAAGCAAATAATGATCGGTTAGTAGGGGTCAGATGTGAATCAGGCTGGTGAAATGAGTGAAAATCATATAGAACAGCAGCCAGTCAGTTCGTCACTCTGAATGGGGAAAATGGCCCCAGCCTTTCCTGCTCCACTGTGGGAAATATGCATTCATTAGACATGAGTCTGAAATTTGTCATTGTGATTGAACTTTTGCTACTCTCTATCAGGAATACAAAGCATCCTGGGAAATCACATGTTATAATTAAAGTTCCATCACTTCACTTGTGAGGCTAACGGCGCTTGGCATGATGTCCACAACGTTCCCCTACAGAATGCCTCGAGACGGCGGCTCAAGATGAGCGTTGAGTAACGGTTAAAACAGTAAAAACAGTGAGAGATTTACTGGACGCGTCAGGGCACAATACGGCAGTGCGGGGTGATATATGGCAGTGGGGAGGGCACGATGAGAAACAAGCGACTCCAGCATTTCATCGGGACTGGCAAGACACTTATATTTTACCTTAGCCATCCCCTAAGGGCTGTGCTCCAGCACCTCACATCTCTACATCACGCCTATCAACGAGGCGGGAGGCGAGATCTAATTGGCAGAAAGTGTGTCACATTCTGTGGCGACAAAGTGAAAAAGAGAGCAGGAGGGAGGAAAAGGGATGTTCGCAGGGAGGGAGGGGCCTTGGTAAGTGAAATAACTTGTGTCACTTTATTGGAGGAACCATTGTGTGCCGAATCCGAAAGAGTTCAGTGACTTTCATGTCAAACAGCCATAGATCCTTCTCAGACAGATGGCCAACATGGCCTGGGATAAGGATAAGGCTCGAAAAACATTTTGATTTGGGTTCAAAGTACCTCAATGACCTTTATCAAGCATTGTAGTGACTAAGTGAGCAAGATTGGGATATCATGTTGACTGCAAGTAGGAAACAAACAGCTCTGTCTTCTGTGGTAAAAGCCCATGGCCTCAATAGGGTTTTAAGTATGCAGGAGTATAAACTCTAGATTGTGTATGAGCCTCAACACAAATTTAAATACCATTCATCCTCACGCAGCCTGATATTTTTAATCAGTGAGGAGCTGAGTCAGACGGGATGAAAGTTTAATGCTTCGCTTAAGGACACCTTTGAGAGTGTTTGTTGACAAGGGTAAGAGGTCTTCTCACTTATCTCCCCGCTAAGACCTCCTGCTTATCTACAGATTCGTATGAGTATTTGTAAATCCCACTTCTTTATCTTAGGTGCTGCAGTCACTCAAGGACAGACTAGCCAGCCATCTGGAGGGCGGGAGACTTTAGGGATCTTCGGCAGCACAGATGTGACAAAACAAGCCTATAAATGGCCCAGTCTGTTTGGGCCTTCCTGTTTGAGACAGGCCGACCATGTCCACCGAGATACCCGTGCACAGAGGTTATCAGATGATACGACCACAGGAGTCACATCTCTCTTCACTGACACATTGCTACCTGCATATGAGCAACTACCACTTACAAGGTAGATAGATGGATAGATAGATACATACATAGATACATAGATAGATATTGAAATAGTCACTTTTTTTTGGTTTTATTGCCTGAAATGATAATACATAAAATCCATAATCTCCCTTCCTTTAATTATACATTTTGCCTTTCAACATTCAAGTGAAAGCAGGGTTGGAAAAAGTGATCAGTTCCCACGTTTAATACTTTGTGGAGGCACCTTTTGCTCTAATTACAGCCATCAGTCTGTGTGGATATCAGCTTTGCACACCTACATTGGGGAATATTTCCCCATTCTTCCTTGCAGAACTGTTCGAGTTGAAGTCGAATCGGACTTTTCACTTGACCTAACGTCTAAGTTAGTCTAAAGAAAGTCCAAAGAAAGCATCACCTCAACATGCAGCAGCAAAGCTTGAATATTTTTCAGCACTGATCCTGAACATTTGGAGACTGTTCGCCGGGGAGTGTTCTGACTTCACACGTTGATGACAGTGATGTATCTCTTTAAGTATGCTGTATGTTAAAGTGTCATTTATCAGCTCAGACAGCAACAAAAACACCCACACTCGAGTTTGCCACCTGGAAAGTGACTATAACGTTTCCCTCCTCATCCGTGAAATATCAGGTCGAGTTGATGCTGTGAGTTTGCAGGAAAGAGTTGCCATGGCAGGTTCTTCATCTGTCATCCGCACACTTTCATTTACTGTTCCGAGTGATGGACAAATGCTGAGAGTGTGCCGAGGGACTGTGTCATCAAGATGTCTTCTTTGAATGAGTGCTTCTGGCACTTGACAAGCTGGTGGGGCGTTACTGTCTCTTTCTTGGCCGTGGCGCCGCAAGGCGATCAATTATGATTGGTTTATCAGAAATTAGTCAAGTTGACATGGAGATCAACTGGGCTGACTCAAACGGCTGGTTAATTAATGAAGCACAAAATAACGACTGCTAGTGGCTGCACGAGACCTTATTCCTCCAATTAAGCGCAGCGTTCCCTGTCCTTTTGCTCTTGTGTGGCAACAAACTAGTCTTCTGTAAAACCAGAGGCCTGTCTTGCATTGTTATGGCAATTAGATGATGCACTGTCGACAGCTCAGTGAGGGATCTGATCTTCTGAGCTCGACCTTTCCCTCCTGCGAGTGAATTACTTGAAAATGTTGCCTTTTATTATTGTGTTTGAAGTGATGCATTTGTTTTTACCCCGAGAAGAAAATAGTGCAGGCTCTAATTTCCCAAAAACATAAACGTTGCACAAATAATTAAATTTAAAAAAAAAGAAAAGAAGAAAACGAAATAAGGTCTTTCCCCAGTGTCCAAGTGTCGATAACGCTGCATTGTTTTCTCCATTAGAGGTGTTTAGGAGTTCCGAGGAGACAAGACAAATATGCTGCTGCTGACTTTAACATTGCTAAATCTACAGTGTTTGTGGATTTTGTGCTCTGCTGGAGTTCACTTGGCATCCAGCACTTTCTGTTGCCCATTCATCAAAAGGACCAGTGGTCTTGTGAGTTAGAAGATTTATACACCATGGTAGAGAGGTGGAGAATTACCTCAGATTTATGAGCACAGACTGCAATGGCAAGACACTGGCAGCTGCTACTTGACATTTGAACAGAGAATGTGAAAGAAAATTGGAGACGGGGGGGAAACAGGAAATTGGAACAGCAGTGAGGTGGAGAAGGACCGAGGAAGGAATGAGACATGAGCTGGTCCGGGATATGGCATGTGATTGGAAAAGCTCCTTTCTGGATGTGACAAAAAAGACCATCCGACTACCTCATTAACTCTATTCACTTTTTTTTTTCTTTTTTCTTTTTTTTTTACATCTGTTAAGTTACAGACAATAAACGAGAAGACGAAGAAGAAAACCGTAGGCAATAATCTGCATTTCATAATGATCTGTTGCTTTGGTTCCTTTGACTCCCATTGATTTTTGACTGATAGTTCAGGAACAGGAATTATGTTCTCTCTGATTTTCTTAATTGTGCGTTGGCGATGCAACGAGGTGAACCCTTGACCTGAAATACCTTTGTGATATTAGCCATAGAATAACTTGGCATCCTTCCATTTCTATACGCTCCACTGTCAAATCAATGTTTCATATGATATAGTACGGTCGGATTCTTACAGCAGTTCAAAGGCTACAGTGTCTGTTTTGATGCCTGGGAACTGTTTCTACACTGCACATCAGTGTTCAGGTCTCACCTTTGCACAGGTCAGGGTGATTATGACTTTGGATACATGAAAGAGTTGTGCAATGTGCTAAAGAGAGCACAACCTTGTTTGTGGATTTATAGAAAAAAGAAGAATCAGTTCAATCCACGGAAGAAATATCGAAAAAAAAAAACTTCAGCTTTATTCCCATAATTATTTAATATATTCTGCATATTGTAACATCAGCTTTTATGCACACATAAATGGATTTGCTTCGGCTTGGAGCCACAAAGAATCATGTGGGTTTTGTGCAACAAAACTTATAAAAGCACAATAAAAGGAAATCAGCGCCTGATAAAGCCATCGCATTGACTATTGTAGAAGCTTTTGCACCAGATTACGAGAGGAGGCTGTGAATCAACAGGCCTTTTCACAGGGTCAACTTCTTTAAGCATGCAACCTCTTTTTTTTTTTCTTTTTTTTTTTAAAAAAAGGTCAGTCTTTTTGCCTTGCAGGGGGAAATAGTGGAGAGGACAGTGGGAACCTGCCCTTCTCACCTGGGTGTACAAGGCAAACCGAAATGGCTAGAAGATGAGACAGATGTGACAAAAAGCACAGACAGGTCTTGGCCATGGTGTGCATGCAGTCACATCAAGTCTGAGTGAATCACTGTGAGGTGACACACCACAGAGGACAGTGGGCGTTTTGCCTGGAGGCACATATCCACATCTAAACCGAGTCAAAAATCTGACTCACAACTATAGCCTCAGCTCCAGTCGGCTGGGGGCTCGCACATCACCATACCAGCTACATCACGATAACCTGCGCGCATCGACGCGTTGAATGTTACTCCCAGTTCCTGCCACAAGTCGTGACTGTCTTGGCATGGATATGGAGCTCCAGGAGCAGTTAGCTGGCATTCATCTACACTTTTTCACCATCTGACTATGACTGCAGCCAGAATGTGTTACTGCGGCTGATGGGACTGCAGCTAAAGTGGTCTACGGGGAGAGCAAATATAGTCTCTTCATTGTCCCAGAGAACAAACAGCAGCATATTTGTGCATGGTAATGTACTGTATGTGCAGAGTGACGTGTAATATCGAAAAACTTTTTTTTGGTAACAAGATTCTCTCTCTAAATTTTGGCCAAATCTCTAATATTGAAGGTTTGGGAACTGTGTTTTCCTTCCACCTTAAAAAAGTTTCAGTTTACAAGAGGTGCTCTGTGTCCTTTCAACATGATTTGAATCAGGAGCAGGAAGGACAAGTCAGTTAAGAAATGTCAGGGCAGGAGGACTGTGCAGGGACAGTCACTTTTCAGCTTTTTAGGCATCTATAATTGGTGTAACTACACTTGACTCAAGCTAATTCTTACGTTGCCTTATCTTAATTACTTGACATGAGCTTTTTCTTTATTTTAAAGATATTTTTAACGAGTTGCTGTGTGCTACCTGCGTGTGTAATATTGGAAAAGGTAAAGATAAAGCCGTTTGTGATGTGTGTGTATCATAAAGGCTTGGCCATTTGGGGGCTCAATTGTCGACTAACGAGACTGTCAAAGCCTGCGGGCATTCGTCCTGGGGGTTTAGAGGCTGACTGTATAGACTGATGGAGGCTGTTGCACCAACAAGAAATCACGTCTGCCTCGCCACTCTTTGTGCCCGAGGGGGAAAACACATGTGAACCTGGCTCCATTCAATCCAAGATTGTCATCAAAAAGACAACCAGAGGCCTTCTTTGTGGTTAATGTTTAATGGACTTAAAGGACATGCTTACCCGCTGGCACTGTATCAAATTTATGGAGCAGCCATATTCAGTGCCAGCATAAATGGGTTGACTCCACACTCCTAATGACAAGAATGACCTCTATCGCGAGTGTGTGTGTGTGTGCGTATCTGCTTCAGTTATCGCAGCTGTCGAATTTCGAACGTGACACCCTGACGTCACAAGGACACTAATTATGCTTTTGACGGGATGGGATTAGCTCGAGTGGCTTCTCTAATGAAAATGTTGTCTTGCTTTGTTAACCTTGTGCGACTCCGGCACTCAGGTGTTAAACAGAGGCGAATGTGCGCGGCATCAAGAATAAACCTTTCATCCAAAGAGCGCCATTAAATCTCATCAGCCGCTGTAACTGGGTTATGGTTGGATGTACTTTATGGCCCACTTTATTGTTGCTTTATGAAAATCAATATGTCATTTTATGGTATATCTTACAAATGCCGTCAATAAACTGTTAACAGGTCATCTACTCTTTTGATGGCTGATTACATTAGATGAGCGGGAAGGAGTCATTCTTCAAGCCTCGTTTAAAGGACGGGTTTGTGTCACTTATGCTTTAATTGTCTCCATTGGGAATAATCTTCTAATAACAGTTGCAAGTCATCTGTGAGAAGCATCTGTCATTGCTTAGTGTAATCAGTCGTAAGGATGTCAAAGCCATATGCTGTAATATGTTTGTGTTGCGGTCTCGACGGCAATTAACGCCAGTTACTCTGCGCTCTCTCACTCGCACTGTGCGGCGAACACCGGGCCATAAATGCTTGTTTGGTCAAGATGGGGCGACTCCATATTTTGTGTCATTGCTGCTGAGATTGGGGCGATAATAAGAGAGGGAAGAGGGGGCCAGATTGTTTGCCCTCCTAATGTTGCGTACACCTTGTCTCGTGCTTCCCAGACAGCGCATACGATGCCTGAGCCACACGGGAGAGCTCCAGCTCCAACACATTCATTTACATTACACTACAGCCCGAACTCCTGAAAACTACATTAATCATTCTGTCTCTGCTTAGCTACTTGTGCAATTCAATTGGCTTAAGTTTAGCCAGATATTATGGTATAATGGCATGCGTACAGTGCAATAACTCAAAACCATTGATCTGATTACAAGCATTCTGTCCCATAATTCACTGTGTTGCAAATGCAGTTAACATATGGAGAACAATCAGACAACAGCCCATTGTTTACATGCAGGGCTGCAAACTGAAGTAGCCTATTCTTATTATTATTATTCTTGTCCTTTTTCACACTGCAGCATTATCATGCTGTAGTGAACACCAAAAAAGGTGAACGTTATCATCGGCATGATAATATTTATGACGATATTTCGCATTGCCTCAAAATAAAAGTGCTTGTTTTCATATGGAAAGAGATGAACACATTTATGATGCAAAGTGAATCTATTAATAGACGAGAGCCCATACAGTAGTGACTTATTATGACTTGATATTGTGTGACATTGATTGGGGTGCCACCTATGAGTTGGAGCCCTCTGCTTTACATAATGTTATAAAAAAAAAAGGAAATGGTTCTTCTCTGATTAGATGTTGGGTTGAACAGGTGCAACAGTGTCACACACACACACACACACACACACACTGCAGACTCCAAGGGAGAATTTCACAAGCTAATACCACGAGAGACCCCTGGCTTCTGTATCTCTGTTCATCCCGCCTAATCTTTAGGGTGCCCGGGATATTTTATAATGCCATGATATACAGTACCATGGCAGGGTTTATGGGCTCAAGGATTTAGCAGCGTGATTTGATCAGGCAAAAGGCAGAGTCGAGAGCTATTGGGGGAAATTATTTTACACCGCATGTAAATAGCGGCTTTAATTATCTTCCAGCAGCCGAATATGAAGATGACAAAGATGACCTTTATCAGCCAGTGATCTAAAATTACCACGGATATTCTCTCTAATCTTTTCCCTTTCACATTTTAGCCTTTGTTTCCACTGATCCAAACAGTGTTGTGATTAATGAAATGCTTTTTTCGTATGCACGGAATAATTATTGATCAGAGTGAATCCATTTAGCTAAAAAGAAATCCCATACCCCTACAGTGCAACGTGGTAAACATCGATCGCTTCAATCTTTCGTGAGCTTGAAATAACATGTAATGAAAACGGTGTTCTCTGTGTGCCGCAGGGCCACAGCTCCACTATCCACCATCAGCAAATGAGATGGAGCCAACTAAGTGAGAGTAAGGGCAGAGACGCAACCAAAAAAAAAACACAAGCAGTGATCTGTGCAAGCAGCAGTTTCTTTTGCAAGCTGTTCTTTTTTTGTAACCAAAAAAAGAGGAGGAATAAGAAACAAGAAATCACTGGGCAGAGGTCACTGGGCGTAACGCGGGATGGAGGAATAGTGGCAAATATGAAACAGGACACAGCAGTCACTGAACAAATGCCAACTTGTCGGGTAATTCCCGAGAAGAACTGGTGCTGATTTGCTGTACTGTTCAGAGTATAGACTGCTGGTTGATCTGCAGTGGCCTCCAAATGAAATACACATGCATGAGTTGTTGGCCTATACCATTTCACACGCTAATGTTAGCGTACGGCGGACAGGAATCGCCACCGGCAAGGCACAGAATCAATCCCAATAATGCTGCATCTTTCGGGCAGGTAGTGCCGTTCCTCTGACAACTTGAATGAAATGCACGCTTCGCGTCTCCAGTTTAGGGCATTCAATTTCCAGATGCTTCTTGGGGCGGAATTCTGCGGTGGAAGATCGATGCGAAATGACTGGAAAAATTGCTAATGTTATTTAAATCAAAGTGAGACTGGAGGAGACCAATTATGGCATTGATTCGACGCAATGTTCCTAAGTGAGATGTCCCCTGGGCAATAACTCTTTATTATTTTTTAATAATATTATTAATATTATAAAGACCTACACAGTCGTTTTTTAAACGCCACAGAAACACGCACGTGGCCGTTGTTTTGTGCAAGTCTAATTTGTTGCAGTCAAATCCTACATGAGCTTCTGTTGCAAAGTAGAGAAGTGGCAACAACGACAACAACAACAACACAAATTGGATGTCGGAGTATGGAGAGAACAGATCTGAGAGACAACATATACAACATGCTGCTACCCTCTGATGTCGCTGTGCATCTTGCAGCAGCAGTTTGGTTGTTTTAATTACCAGCTCGAGTTTACCACAGTTTCAGCGGAAGAGCTGCGAGATGATCGGTTGCTGGGGAGAAACACGAGTTTACTCCGTGAGGACTTCAGTACACGTGAAGCCGCTGTATTTACTGTATGGTTATGTGCCGCCTTAACACTTATAACAATGACAGCAACATACTGTAAGCAGAGGAAATATCTACAGGAACAGAGAGATGTTTTTTTAAAATGGTAACTTTTGTGTTAAGGTGCTTTTATTTTGTAGAACCTATGTCTCTCCCTATGTGCTAAATTGCTTGCATGTATAACTGAGGAAGCATAGGGCCAATGTCGAATATTCAGTCAAGGCATTTCAAATCAGCCAAGCTGATGGAGAGAGAACAGCTTTCAAAAGACCTTGGTGCATTTTCCATCCGCCAGAACAACACCGGTATTTATTTAATTGTGATGTGAGAGAGAGTTGTCATCACAGTGCCACGTGACTGGCAGTGACCCTGAGAAAATGCTGGAACATTCGGATGCCGAAGCTGCAAAGTGTAACTGTTCAATATCAATGAACGTCAGTTACCTTCAAGTCTTTACCAAATGGGTTCGCACAGCGCTGAATAACCCTGTCACCTCGGCACGCATCGCTCTCCGTGTTAATCAGAGCCAGTGTTTTGTTTGCACGTTGCCCCGGCGACATTCCCGCACTGTGCACAGGAAGTGCTTTTTAGGTCAAGACAGATGGACAACTTGAAGCATCCACGTTTCAGATTCGGGCAGGTGTATGGGCGTGGCTGCCGCAACTTCACGCTGAACACTGGCCACCTTTTATATCAACAGGCTCAGTAGTTTCTCTGTCATTCGTTTGGGAGTAACACAGTTTTATTCAGTATGTGTGTTTGCAGGGGCCACGTGGTTGGTGCAGTGGTCAGCACTCTTTTGAGTGGCCCCGGGTTCACGACCTGGTTGGAACAAGGGCTTTTCTGCATAGTTCATGTGGGTGCGTGTAAATGTACAATGACCCCCGTGTTTGTCTGTTTTATTATGTATATAACGCATCTTAAATCCCCTTTTTTTTATCCTGTCCACCGCACTGAAAATATCCTGGCTCCGCCCCTATTCTCCCGCTAAAAACGTGGCCATACAGCAGTTTGACCAAATAAAGGCTGACTGTAACTGAGTTAGAGTGGTGTGAGATCACCTCAGCAGTATGACATTTGGAGGCGTATAAAAGTGTTTTGGTCGTTTCCCATAATTCCTCAGGGGGGCAACAGAACTTACACGCAGCAGCTTTAAAGGGGGGGGCGGGGAATGAAATCAAAACAATTTTAGGACACAGACAGTAAAATGTGATCTACAAAATGGGTTCATGTTAATGACTCATGTTAATCCTACGCTGCAAAGAGCGTCCGTCTTGACAAGTCATTTTTATCACCACTTCAGCTTTCAAGACAATCAAGGAAATTACACTTGATTGCGGACGGTTCTCGAAGCAAGCCGACGTTTTTTGTGCTTCCTGTAAAGGCATAAGACAAAAATGGACTGAGGTGTCTGAAGTCCATTACACTTGTCAAAGTTTGCAGAAAGCGAGCTTTTAACAATGTAACCCACGTTTTTGTACAGATGTAGTTTTAAAAGTGTATTTTTCTTTCCCAAAACTTTCTTTGTTTGTCAGTCAATATCACCAAAATAAAAATAATTGTTTTTTGTCGGCATGAGGTGATGTAACTGAACAATTTCTTATTCACTTTAATCAATTCCGGGGCGACGGTAGCTCAGTGGTAGAACAAGTCGCCTTTCGACTGGAAGTTCCCAGCTCCACTGCATGCCCCTGTGTCCTTGCACATAGAAGTGTGAGTGAATGGGTGAATGGCAAGGCAGCTTTGAGTGTTCATCAAGACTAGAAAAGTGCGATATGAATGCAGACCGTTTAATGGAGCTGTTGCGATGTTAGTCAGTAAATGAGTCACAAACACGTGGTGAATAAAATCTATCCGCTGTAAATGTATGTACTGTATGAATGTCAGCTGCGCGCGATGCCGTATCGGCCTCCAGCAACGGCTTGCAGCATCAGGCATCCTCCACTTCCTTTGCTGCAGAGCGGTTATATAGACGGAGCCAGAGCACCTGCCCTTGTGCCTGAGCACCGTTCCCAGCAGCTTGCTAATGTCAACCTGCCTGATACGCACAGCGGGGCGGGTGCTCCAAGACAGCAGAAATTTTCCACTGCATGTGAATGAGCCTGGAGAGCAATCTCCTGGCCTAAGAGCCTCATAATCAGCACATCATTATCAGGAGGGGGTTGGTGCATGGGGTGGCAGTGGGCTGTGGAGAGAGGAAATAAAGGGAGGGAGCAGTGGATGACACCAAACAGCCCCCGGCAGCAATGAGACATTATAAGACCTGGAGAAAAGGGAGGCTCATATTTGTAGAGTAAAGGGCAGGGGTGTCGATTCACGGTGGGACTACCGTACACAGTGTAAACGCGGACCGCCATGAGGTGGGCGTGTACCACCTCTGCTCAGGTTTTACCTGGTTAATGGAATGTTTCATGTTAGTTTTGTCAATATTACTCACACACAGATTCTGGTGGCACATATACTGTATATGCCATTAGTTTATTAAGGGAGGAATATTGTGACAGCTCTTTGAAGCTTACTTTGACCCGCATGTATTTTTCAGTGGGAGTTCAAAAGGAGAAGAGACAACAAAGCTTACATATCCCAGCCCGTATGTATCTTCCCTTTTTTTATTCATAAGTGTGGGCCATATTTGTGTGCACTGCTTATGCCTACCTTTTATCCTCCTTCTACTGGCGATGGGGTGAGTGTTTAAGATATAGGTCCCAAACTCGTGGCCTGTGGGCCACATGCGGCCCTCCAGTCAATTCCATGCGGCCCGCCACTTAATATCAAGTCATAATGAGTTATTTTGGTATGTTTTGTTTTTTTTATTAATAGATCCATTTTGCATCAAAAATACATTTCTATTCTAAACTATTTGTCCTTCCATAGTGCTTTTATTTTGAAATTATGTGAAATATCATCATACATTTTGATCAAATTGAGCCTGCCTTTTATCCTCCTCCTACTGGTGACAGAGGAAGCAGTCTAATATGATGTTGAAGACAGAGGTCCCAAACTCGTGGCCCTTGGGCCACATGCTGCCAATCAATTTCGCTTCATAAATACGTCTATATCGTAAACTATTTATCGTTCCATAACAAAGAAGCACTTTTATTTTGAAATGATGTGAAATATCATCATAAATATTATTATTTTGATGTCTTTTTACATATTTACAGATCAAGTGACTTTATCGTCAGCGGCAGAAACACTCAACAAAACAGCACCTATTTTGAAACATTTGGCTGCGATCAGCTAATTGTGACATCCCCAGTTCTCACGCGTCAGTCATCAATCACAGCTGTCCAAGTGGGTGTGTCCTCCCACTTTCTGCCGCGCGGTGGCAATAGCGTACAGAGAGCACTTGAGCCTGGTTAATGCATGGTTCAGGTTGCGCGCACTGCCACAGTCTATAGGTGAGGATCAATACATTTACAAAACTGCTATATATACATTTACGTATATATATATATATATATATATATATAGAGAGGGAGATGGAGAGAGAGACTACTGACGAGTGTCTTTCCAACCTGTGAGGAGAGTGTGTCAACACACACACACACAACCACTGCTGCTCTGATGGTAATATAACGTAAATAAAGAAATAAAGATAGTGGTAAGGAAATAGGAAAACACAAATAATAGTCTTTGACCAGTGGACAGACACTAACGAATTATGCTGTCATTTGGACATCACGCATCATGGAACTTATATGCAGTCACAATCTCTTTTATTTATTTATTTATTTATTTAGTTGTTTGTTTTTCTCTTTTCATTGTATAACATTCATCCCTCTGTGATGTACCCAGGGGCTTATTCGGTGGGGGGGCAGTAAGAAGATGATGTCAATATTCCGTCTCGCGCACTTGACAGCCGAGCAAATTCAATTGGACTGACTCCGCCTTTCTCTCGCAAGACTTTTTTTTTTTCCCTGTCCACGGGCTTTTCTCACATAGTACCGCGCTCCTCCTGTCTGCACGCCTGCTGCTCTCCGCTCCGCTTCCTCCACATTCCCCCTCCCTCATTCACTCACACAGCAGCGGTCTGACACACCGGGAACCAGCACCGGCACCAGTGGGGACTCTTCCTGCGAGTGTGTGCCCGCCGAGCAACATGTCCCCAGCCCGGAGACGGGGAAAGCGCACCGGGTGCTCGACGTCGGCGCCGCGGACCGTGGCTACAGCTGGAGGGAGTGGACAGGTCGCACAGGTGTGGATCTCCTGTTGGATTCTGCTGTCGACTACCTGTATTCTCAGCGCCCGGGCTCAAGGTAGGATCCTAAACTCAGTTAAAAAACTGTTTTATTCACATTCACTGCTGTTGTTGGAGGAGCGCACACAGAAGGAAAGTCTGTGATTGCAATGTAATGTGAGGCAAAAGGCAAAACAGTGCCAAAAGGAGGCTACACAGCGCGTGCTCGTGTGTCTCATCCCTGAACAACATCGTGTGTTTTCACCTGCATCACATTCCACAGAGCAAGCACAAGGCTGTTGTCTCCACACTCGTCCCTCAGTGGAGGACCATCGTCAGCCCACTGTGCTCAAATCTTTCACATTACTAAAACTAGAGCTTCACAAATTGCATGACTGCATGTTTTGGAATAACAAGTGTTCAGCCATATGTCGTGATGAAGCACTTTTATGCTCACTTTTTCTCAGGGTTCACAACTGTTTTGTTTTGTTTGTTCCTTCCATGAAATCGGTCGAAAACCCTGTGGCATGGCTGAGAAACCTCAGAATTTACTGCCTGTAGTGAGCCGCCCCTCCTTTACTGAAGGCCACCTTAATAGCCACAGGCAGTCATTAAGTTGTATGAATATGGCAATGGCAAAGTGAAGCAGGGTCATTATTTAAAGGCTGTGTTACATTTGCCTAATGTCTGCTGCTCTCTTTTGCTCTTAATCACCAGCTGTGGGAAAGTAATATGGTACGGAATTAATAAATGAAAAGCATTTACGTCTCATTTGTGTCCAGCACAGGCGTCCACAGCGATAAAGCCGTGAAATATAATAATCACACAAAATAACTGTAGAATTGATGTGGCTCATCACCTGTCTGTCTGTCAGTGGGTGACCTCTACCTCTTGACCAGCACGGTGTAAATCTCTTGTACCTCATAGGTAATGAGAAACACACCACGTCCTTGATGGATTCACAGGTCCAGCGATAGGAAATCTTCTTTGCCTTCATAATTCATAATAACAAAATTTTTGTCTTAGCAAGACTTAATGCCCATTCGCATGGAATGGCATATAACTCTGTGCCTCAGAATTCAACCACAAGGTCATGATTTTTTAATGAACACTATTAAAGATGCATGTTTGTCTTACGAATGATCAAATCATTCACTTTTATAGGTCTTAAGGGGGGAGAGTCTCGTATTAGAAGTCGATTCATGTGAGAAGTGGCTCCTTTATGCACTCCCCATCTTATAATCACAATGCTCGGTGCACCAAAGTGCTAAAACCAGCATAATCCCTTTGCTTGTTTGTCTTCGAACAGGTCGCATTGCTCTAAAGTGCTCCCTGTCTTATCTGAAAAGAGTCTCAGGCGTCTCTTATTATGCAGGGCACACTTCCTTTAGCTGTTATTACCATCCTTTTCTCTAGCTAACATGCCTGAAGTCTGTGAGGAACTGTTGAGCCCTTCGAGGCTACTTCACACGGCTTTACCTTTCCTCCCTAAACAGACCTCTTTCTCATCCTTGCAGTTGGCATTCATGCCCCTTGAATGTTCCCGGCTGCTCATTAGCATTTGTGAGCGATTCACCCCTCTGTCTGCCTGCTCGTTCAGTTGAGGAGAGCTTCCTCTATGGCGCACAGTCGCCGCTGTAGGTTCTCCAGTGAGCGCGCAGTTGCAGGCTTCGCGTGGGATCCACTCGTCGGCCCAGAGAGGTCGTATTCCTTCTGAAGAAGGAGGCCGTTCTCGTCCTCATGGGGCCTCCTTGTTTGTAAATGACTGACAGCGTGGCTGTGCCTGCGCATGAAGTTAGACATGATGAAGCCGTTCCCCCGAGGATGTCATAAATTCGGCGATACACGGGCACATTAGGCCCCCAAGGAAACCAGAGGTGACATGCACTTGTTTTTCATCAAGTTCCTACTGAGGCTCCAGCTGTGTTTAATACTCAAGGCGGCTCTATTGCACAAGGGGATACCTGATAGAGTCCACAGGGGGACCTTTCTTCTGCTGCGGCCTACTCTAAAGAGAAGCTGCAGCTCATTTAGAGGCCATCATCAAAATATGAAATAAATAAATGTGCAGTTTTATCTTGCTTTACCTTACGGCTCCCTCTCCCCTCTCTCCTGAAAGCCCCTGCTACTGAACTCTATGTGTCTTGTGAGTGACTGTGCATCTTGTTGTGTGTGTTTGCAGTAATGTGTGTGTGTGTTTGCTGACGCTCATGTTCCTGTCTGTTGAGCTTTAATCTAGGCAGCAGCATTGACATTCAGCCAACCGGCAGCTGCTATAATTTTCTGGACGTACGTTGTTATGCGGCCTGACAGCTGTCAGCCATTTCCAAATCTTTAAATCTTACGATAATCCACCGTGCTTATGAAAAAAGCATTTGTTTAAAACATCCCGAATCTGCATGTGATTAAAACTCTCCGCTCTAATGCAAGCACCGGATCATAATTCATCCACAGTGCATGCGAGACACACACACACACACACACACACACACACACAAACGCGGGCGCACGCAAAACACAGCCACGGAAAAGATAGAAAAATCAATGGGTACAAGATTACACATCTCCATCAAGAGAAATATAATACAGTTTTAATAGAATCAAAGGCGTCTTCTTTGTGCCAACAAAGACTGATGACGAATCCATTGGTGCACACCCACGCGTACAACACTCCATCACAAATAATAGAAGGCTTATCCTGCCTGTAACTCCACAAAAGTAGAGCCACATACTGACAGTGCTGCCACACTGGCCTCAGGCATCTTGATTTTAGACACCATACTAAATCCTGATCCCTATGTGTTGAAATAATACTAATTGTTTGCCTAAACTTAACCACTTTGATGTTACAAGTTCCATACGAGGCAGTGGGAAGACTGTAACTTACAGACGGCGGATATTCATGACATATGCCCTGTCGTCCCCGGTTTGGTGAATTGTAGTCAATTAAACATGTTTACTCCTCCAGAGAGCTAACAGATGTCCGCTCAAAATTTGGACCGATCGCTTGTTTTCTCGCTGCATCATGCCCAGAATGACCAGCTCGTGGCTCGCACAGCCTCAGGTGAACCGTGGTGGCGGGCCCGACTTCCTAATCAGACTCCTCGCGTGTCTTCGCCGCCCGCGTCCCATGTCTGGCTGCTTGACTGCCTTTTCTTTGCCTGCCAAACGCCGTCTTCGCATGTTTATTCATTTGGCCACAGGACGCTGTATTCACCAAGATGGAACATAGCACAACAGAATTGGGGGGAGAAAAACAAAACAAAACAAAACAAAAAAAAACAATACCAGAGATTATTGCCAGTAAGAGTGGATGTGTTTTGTTAAAAAAAAAAAGACGACAACATGTTTAAGTTGACAAATGATTGTGATCCACTTAATAGTTGAGCATCAAACTGCTGCTGAGATATCAATTTTTCTTTGCTTCAGGAGGCCTTTAATTGGCTCAGTCGAGCAGCAAAGCTGTGTTTATAGTTCATAATGGAAATGTAATGAAATTAACTTGTACCACAGTGTTTTGGCATACACCCCTTGCCCAGTAATTGGCATTTGCCCATGGGGCTATGGTAATGGCTATGCATGGGACACAGAATCCTATCTCCCACCATGTGTCTGTCAAGTTGCCATGTTTGGCCAGCTGACTGAAATTGTTTCTGACCGTGCCGCACTTCTCTGTGCTGCATCGCTAAATGCCTGATGATGAACGCTATAATGCAAAGTCTTTTACCTCACAGAGACAAGATCCGCAGACACGTCTCTGTGCAGAAAAGAAAACAGTTTGGGGAAAACTACAGGCCACTCAAATTAGATTTTTCAATAATAGCAGCGTTGACTACGGAGACGAGTCCCTCTTTTGGGGCCAATTTTAATCACACAGCTGAGAGAGGTTTAGATTCTGTGTCTCCTTGTTTACTGATGAGACGGAGGGGAGAATAACTGCAGGGGGAAGCAGACGAATTCTTCACATATTAATTCTCCTAAAAGTCTAATCAATCTGACACATGACTGGGAGGCACCTCTTCAGCTATCAAGAACACAAAGAAATGTCTCAGAATAGGCCCTGAGCTGGGACACAGTCTGAAAGAGGAAACGACCTTGGATTTGGGCAGTGCAGATGCAAAGTGGCACTGTTTGTTTAATTTGTCTGATATCGCTCTGACCAGGGAGTAGTATTGTAGTAATGTTGCACACACCGCTTTATCCGAGTTCCATTCAATGGCGCCATTTGAAAAGCCTTCACTATTGTGGCGTCATCTTATCCAGGGAAGAGAAGGATTGTGCTGAAGCAGTATTCTTGGACTATACATCTGTCTTCAAGCCCTTGAGCTGTTCCATGTAAACATTTAAACACCAACAAAGGCACCTCACGGAAAAACTGTGGTGAGATGCTTTTTTTTTTACAGCGTAATGTGTGCACTGAATCTCTGCTCTCATTCAGCTTGCCCCTCCTGGGGACTGGCGAGTATATTCCTGTGCTGTGAATAAATGGCAAAAGGGGCAAAAAACAGCATGCCTAAAAAAACAACTGGTGGAACCAATCCATTTTTCTTTGTGCATTTCCCCGAATAATTCCACGTCTTGACCTTCCAGCCCTTTTATTATGCTGACCTTAAACCAGCAGCGCTACACTTGCCGCTGCCCTGCACCACCTGCACCTGCATTCCTTGCAGTGAGCGGTGGCGTCAATAGAGCTGCAAAAATATCTGTTTCACTCAGTACAGATAAAAGGGATAGTAAAATACAAAAAGAAAGTTCCACAACACAGATATGAAGCGGCAAAACAGAAATATGCTTCTATGGGCTTCTATTTCTATGCTGCCTGCTCGTGAATTGCTGTTTGCTTTTTTGTATCGGCATCGCGCATTGAATCAGGGGTCAGCAGGTTGGCCGAGCAGAGAAACTGATGCTGTGGCACACTTCCTGTCCACTGGCAGGGTCATCTCTGGAAAGATGCTCTCCATCTGCAGAGCCGAGGTTAGTGCTCTGCTCAGGCAACGCTTGGCAGAAGGCCTAACAGTCCCACTAGGGGGCCTGGCAAAATGCTTCAAAGCTGAATCTCAGTGCCTTGGGCTCACTATTGATCAGGGCCAGAGCTGATTCTCGGTCTTTATTGTTCCGCTCTTGGCCACATGTGATCCCATATCATCATTTGATATCATCTTTTGTTTTCGCCTCACCTGCCTTATCCCTCTTTGCCAAGATAAGCAACACCGGGCCCTCCCCACCCTGGTCACGTTTTGACAGTGCTCCTCCCTCACTGGAAACAAATGGCTTGATGCCAGCGTGCGTCCAAAACATTCAGCGGCGATAAGTCTTTAGAAAGTCCCACCTTGAATCTCGTCCTGTGGAAGAGCTTTTTGTGCGCGGGTGTGAATGGCGGCGGAGGAGAGCTGTGGGGATCGGGCAGCGCACAATGTACACATATCTTTGATCGCTGTCCTTGCCTCTGACATCGACTGACTGTCAGCTCAGACGCGTGACAGTGATCGGAGCTGACAGCAGAACTGAAGGCTCCTGCTCGATGGCTCATGTCACATCTGGAATCCCTTTCCTTGGCCCCTCAGTCATGAAAGTGCTTCAGGTGCGAGGACCAAAAGCATATGGCAGGATTCAACCTTGGACGGAAGTCCAAATAAAAGCCCATGTCCAACAATGAAAGACAGACTGCTTCCATCTGCAAAGCCAAACATTTGGAGGATCATGTAGTAATAAATCAGTATATATCTATTTTGATAATTGGAAATTTAAGTGATTATTTTATATTTATAGTTGTGTATATATATATGTTATTATATTATATATTATTATATTTATTTATATTTATTCATATTTTATATTTTATAAAAGTGATATTTTATGCCTGTCACATGTAGCCTACTTAACCTTATTGGTTAAATCAGGAAGTCACACGGTACCAAGTCCAGTCTGAGAAAAGTAAATACACTTTTCACAGTTTATCGTGTGTGTGTGTGTGTGTGTGTGTGTGTTTTGATGTGTACTTTAATGTGTTATTCCATGACCATGTAGCATCAATGAAGGCTTCTCTATCTTAGTATGGAGGAAGTCACGTGGAGCCGTGTTGAGCACATAACCTGTGCCTTTGGTTGACTCTGTGCAGTGAAATATTTCTTATAAAAAATTTAGATCTGTTCAACCCCAGCAAACAATGGAAAGCGGTGATAGCAGCAGTCCCACATTATCCCAGGACGTGGCACTTTTCAGAGATATTATGGGATTACAACACTGTTGCGTACTTCAGATGCACCGTTTGAACTTCCAGTTGGCTCTAATTCACCGACCAATCAATCAGCCTGTATTTGAATAGGCACTTTAAAAAAAAAGAACCCATAAACAATACATCTCAAAGTTCTGAATAAAAGCAATAAAACACTGCTCCGTGCAACAGAGGAAAACAATAATAACAAGGACTGAGGAAACACAATTGTCAATCTCATAAATTTGCAATGAGGAAACGCCAAACAAAGACAAACAAAGATAAAGATAAAACAATATAATACCGAGAGAGATGAGAAAATAATACGAGATCAAGGGTTAAGATGCGATTATGGAATATTAAAAGTCAAGATACATCTATGCAATATTTAACATTTTAATTATTTGGAAAGATTGCCGCCACTAGTATTTGACCGCAATGTCCCGGATCGTAACATTTGAATTGTATGCCGAGTAAATAATTAATGAGTACTATTAAATGTCCCATGTACAATGAACAAAGGCTCCCGGAACACAGGGGTGGTCTGGGAGCTAGACAGCTTGAATGATACAAATTATGTAAGCCTACAGTACATACAAAAATCAATACAGCCGAGCAGCTCCTATTGAAATCAACAAATTGAAAAACTTGTGGTATTCACTCTGCTTCTACATTCTTGCAGGATTAATAGGACCAGGTCCATGGAGAGCCAGTGTTTGACAATGAAGCATGAATCCGCCAATACTTAAATCAAGTCAGCCATGTGTTTCTGCCCGGAATGATTTAGGATCAGTTTAGGAGAGCTCCTCAGAGGTTAAGCGGGAAGTCTGCGGTGCATTGCACCTCTGAGAGTAACCAATACTGACAAGGATAAAAGAGATCCTGTGCACATGCGTTTGCCTGTTTATGTTAATTTCCAAAGCTGCTTGACAGGGAAACCTAATAAAAGGGCCTTTATTGCTGTAATGCATGTTAGCGGATTCACAAACATGTGCACAAGTGGTGTGTCTTCCTATAAGTTGCGTCCCGGAAAGACGGACACGCACACACATGTATGCAGATTGTTTCATTACCGCGCAAATGGAGCTCTCTCGCTCAAAAGACCTAACCCGTGTTTGAATGCTGCTTTCTGCACAACTAATGAAAGTGGGGCACCGGCGTGGCGTCTCATGTGAATAGACAAAATCAGGAGCATTTTATTCAGAGTGAAGCTTCATATTTGGATGGCCCTCTGTGCAAAATGCTTTCCAATTTAACCTGTTTCCCTGCCACGCCGCAGCCGCTGCCAACCGCGGCGATGTGGCGGACAGGGGGAGGAACAGAGCGAGAAGTGAGCGCCGCTGTGGATGCGAGGATGGCAATGGGTGCGGGGTGTGGTAGTGGCTCAGTGGGGCATTGATGAAAGAAAGAAAGGAGAGCGCTGCATCAGTGGGGTAGAGATTGCTGTAGTGTACAGTGGCACAAATCCTAAATTCTGAGCAGATCCGATGGTAGCCAGGAAACAGCTGACAGTAAAATGGGGATCAAAAGGATTAGTGTGCCCAGTTTAAGCCCAAACAGCAACCCTTCCAATTCTCCCACTGCCAGCCTTTTTTTATACCTACACCCCTTTATTTCACTGCTGTGCTGTTAGGCACCACCCATCTCCGGTTATCCCTCGCTCACATCTAATTGTTTCGTTTGGAAATTGTCATTCATCATCTTACATTTTTTTTTACTGGAAAGCTTTGAATGAGGTCACGCGTTCAACCTTAAAAGAGAAGCTGGCTGAACACACACACACACACACACACACACACACACACACACACACACACGTGTGAGCACTGGCTCCACAAAAAGTACAAATGCCTACACACAAAAATAATCCAGACCAAACAAAGACGTTTTATCTGATGAAAAAGGATGCACATGTCAGACTCAATCAGTGCCGCCGTCTGTGATCTGAGTGAGATTCCCTGTCAGTGGGGCTTGAGACGCAGCCTGTTTAATTCTGCAGGGGGCTGCCATGTCCCACAAGCCTCGGTCAATGTCTCTTCTTGTTTCAGAGGCCGACAGATGCACCTTAACTCACAAGCCCAAGCGTCCCCTGTTGGGGACAAGCACTGTACTGCATCAGGACTTCTGACAACGCAGGCCGCGATGCACTGGATATGTGAACACACTCTAGACGGACACGTAGCTTTTTCCCAAGAGAGCCGAGCCAAATCGGATCTGCATCACAACCGAGGAACATATGACGGCTCCAAACTGATTTGTGACGCTTGACTAACGCGATGGCATGACGGCAGCAAGCCATCAAGGCAGGGGCGGCTCTCATGCATGGACACGCGGCGGCGGCGGCAGTAGCTTTGGCTGTTGCAGAGGACTTGGGAAACCATTTCAGTGTCTTTGTCTTCAGAACTTTCACGTACTTGCTGCTCAAGCTATTTTAATTTGCAAGTGAGGGGCTTTCAAATAGTCTTTCTATGTTCTGTGTGAAGTGTTTGAGTGCATATCTTATAGCGGTGCCAGACATGGTCTGCGCCTCTGGGGACGGCAGAAATGGGAGAGTTGGTGGGATTACATCAGTTCAATGAAGTTCCTCCGGCTGAGGTTAATTTAATGAAATTCAATTAAAAACAATTTTTTTTTTTTTCAATTGCTGTAATGACTCAAGGGGTTGCCTTCATTAAATTATGGAGTACGGATTGTGAGGGGGGGAAAAAAAAGAAATCACCAATCATTTTTTTTTTTTCTTGTTATCCTTATCCACCAGTGTCTTTCAAATGTTTCCCAGTGAATAAAGTGTGACTGTGGCACAGTTACTGTGGGAATTTTGAGGGAAAAGTGCGTGACGTGGTGCGGAGACCTACCTCTTAGCTGTAGACAATACATGTAATAATCTCACCACCACAGCAAACGTGCTCTTTTCTCTTCTTTCGCGGGTTTTTTTCCTGATGCTCAAATTGTGGGTTGGAGTGGACACAACGTTCATTTTGCCATTCTCGCCATTCTGTTTCAATGGCGAGAAACAGAATAGGAGACGACACACACAGAGAGAGAGAGAGAGAGAGAGCGTGTGGTGTACCAGGCCTCTTACAAACACAGACTGCAGAGCTGACACATGCAAACTCAAAGGGTGGTGGTGTTTAAAAGCTTTAATCACACCACTGCTCGGAGCCCGTTGCACTCTGCATCATTGAAAGCTTGTTTTATTAATGTTGTCCAGAGTGAAGCATGGAGGGATGGAGGGGTTTGTGGGGGTTGCATTGTGCTCTTGATTTAAAACTGGGTGGGGTGGAGCAGAAACAATGGCCATGAAAAAAACATGGCAAGTCAGTGAAAGGCAGCCCACTTCCATTACTCTGGCAGGCACAATGCCCAAAATGGTGCATGAAAGAGTGGACGCACATGGCAGAGAGAATCAGTCACATATAATGGGCCTCAGCGATTGAAGGAAAGCTGCAGACACTATTTACACATGGAGTTGTATGGAATGAAGATTTGTGTCAATAAAGCAAACAACACTTTTTAAACGCAAATATCAAAATATTGTTGGTTTATTTTGTTTGGAAATACACTTGTTCTTTGCGCTCCCTGTTTTTTTTGTTTGCGATTCTGACCATGGGCGGGCCCTAGGAAGCTGCCTGCTGATTGGCTACTGAGTTTTGGAGTGACAGCCCATTGGACCGCAAGTAGTCATGAGCTTGGAGTCGCTGTTCACCTGTCCCCAAGTTTTCCCAGACAAAATAATTATACTACTAATTATATAATAATAAGTATCTAACGTTTATGTATAATCTGACAAAGGTTAGATACTTACAATTAGAAGTTCCAGACGGACAGCGACTCCAAGCCCGCTGGAGTGAAAAAGTGTCCATAGAATGGTGCAGCTGCAGAAGTTGTAACAGAGTTGTTAAGTCAGTCCTGGATGTAAGACATATATATATATATATATATATATATATATATATATATATATATATATATAAAAACTTGACTCTGCTTAACTCTGTAGGATTACTTTATCATATGCTTCATGTGACACATGCTGTCTTCAAGCGAGCGGTTGAAGTTAAATCTCGTGTGAGTCGGCTGCCTAATTGCTCTCATTAGCAGCCGACGTTCACACCAGTTATTCTGCACAATTAACCGCCTGCCACCAAGATGTTATGAGGCGGAATATTGTGGCGGGTCAAGGGACAAAAAAGGCTGTAATTAATTCTCCCTTAAATGAATGATATTTTTTTTTTAGGTACAATGGCATTTCTTTTGAGATTCCCCAAGGGGAGATCTACTGATGAGTGTTTTTCTTTGTGTGTTGTGGAAATGAGGGAGTGCGCACAGTTGATGAAAATCAGGAGCCATTGTTGTTTGACAGTAGGCACCTTTTCAGTGATTGCCTGTGTTATTAATTTGTGAGATGAGAGGAGGCGGCCTCCTCCAGCCTCTGATGCTTACGCGCCGCATTGAAGAACTGCTGCTATGAATGACACTCAGGACTAATGAATATGAATACATTTATAAAAATAGGCACAGGCTCCCCTCTCGCCGCAAATTGGGAGTGACAGTCACATTGGCTGGGCATGGTTGATGAGAGAGGGAGCTGCTGCCCCTGGAGATGGAGGATGTTGCAGGGATCAGACAAACAACCCACACACACACACACACACACACACACGGGGTCTCCAGCACTTGAGACTGACAATCTTGTCATCTTATGATAGTGTTTACCCACTGGACACAAGCAGTCTGATACATTAACATCTGTGTGTACTTCACTGGCGTGCTCCTGAAATAATCATAGATCCATCACTGGGCTAATTGCTCCATTTGTGCGAGAAACAGTGAAAGGATCATTTATTACATGTGTGAAATATTCAGCAGGTGGGTGGCTTGAAAGATGATTTCTCTTACTTTACTTGGTAATACACCGACTGCTTATTTATGCCACGGTGTACAATGTGTGTGTGCACTTACACTTGTTTCCTGTGGAATTGTGTTAATTATTGTCATTAACGGGCAATTCATTACTTTCAGACTGATTCTGAGGATGTGCCCATAAGTCCGTTTTTGTTCGCCGCTGTTTGTAGTTGCATTTAAGCCCATTAATTACCTCCCATGCATTAATAATAAACCATAAAGGCATTTGTTCACATTCAGTATACAAGGTCCAATGCTTTTAGCTCAGTTGTTTATTTAATTGATTCATTTTTGACGCCCCTGATTATTTAAAAAAAACAAAAACAAAAAAGAAACACTGGCGGCAGCAGTGACTTTGTTCTGTTTTATTGCTCTTAACTTCCTATTTACAGTATATGTAATTATTCTTGACAATTTTAATACACACGCGGTCCATCTCAGAGAGGCTTGTTTTTTTCCGGGAAAAAGAAAGAAGAAAAAAGGCATTTCATTATTAACAAATGCCCTGACCTCAAACAAAAGAAGGGAAAAGAACAACAACTCGCAGTTGTCTGAGAAATATTCTACCCAGTGTGTTCTTCCTGTGAAACAGACGAGAGATAATCCAAACAAGAGTATGCAAATGTGTTCGTCTGTTTCACTCGGCAGGCGACAGTTTTAATTGATTAATTGAAGATGTTAATTTATTTGATTGGTTGCGTCTTGATAATCCACAGTGTTATTTTTTGTCCCCCCCTCCCCCCCACTTACATTATATTACCTGACAGCCTGAAAGCCTCCCCCCCTAAGTTTGAAGCACAGACAAGGATCAAACCCTCACAGATTTGGGTCTGTGATGAGAGGGAGACTCATCGGCGTTGACAGACGTAACCTTGGTGAGTGTTTTCTGGCAGACACTCGCGGTGCATGGGAGAGTGTGAGCGGTGAACACTGGGCGTGACTGATGCCGTGTTGATGTGAATGAATGAATGGATGACCTTGAGCCAGGTTGCTGTGGAGCAGCGGTTCAGTATTTTTTTGGGCCCTGAGAAAACTCATTGAGCAGCTGACTTAACTGGGTTAGACTGCACACATGGACGCGAGCCATCACACTGAACTAATTAACAGCCGAAACAACCTTGAAAGCAGCAGACAACAGGGTGTTAGCAGCATTTGCCCTCAGCCACTCTCATGACCCCACCACCACCACCAACACTTTCTGGTGTCTGCGTTATGTGTAATGCTACTCAAATTCATTTATTTTGCACTTGAACAACAGCCACTTTATAATATTCCCCTCGCAAGCCGAAAATTAGGTTTGAAGTACCTTCACATCAAACTGTTCTGCCGAAAATTGGAGAGGCATGAAACACAGATAAAAGCAATACACGTTGCCCCTGAACAACACAACGTGTTGGTTTGTGGGGCTGTAGATTGAAAAGAGACAGAGGGGGAGAGAGACGGGAGGCGCGGCCATTTCAATAAAAAGTGCTCATCACTTTCTCGGTGGCTCGTAAAGAATCCGCCGAATTGGATGACTCATTTTTCACGACGTCGCATGTCTGCGCGGTGTATACGTTCATGGCGTTGCCCTAGAAAGGGAATGCGCGTGCTTTCAACACGTGCTCCCATGAATCAAAAAATAGCGAGGGAAGAAAAAAAAAAGAAAATGGAGTCTCATCAAATTCTGTCAGATTTGAACTCTCATAACTCGGAGCCACAGGGATCCTGTTTGATTTCCACCTGAATCAGCAAGGCTGCCATTTTCTTACGAGGGTAGTTTGGTGGGAGCTGCTGCTGTGGGTCAGGGGCCAATTCAACGTTATTGAATAATAAATAAATAGAACTGTGTTTCCGGCTGTAGCTGATCCCTGTTGTTTCTTCTGCTCTCACTTATACCATGGCAGACAGACAGCAGCTGGGGCCTTGTATTTGCTGTAATGGCCCTGTATATATGCAGGGTTTCATATTTCAATCAGCGCCACGGCAGCAGAAATAGGTGGTTTAAGATGAAGTTGAAATTGGAAAGTGGCTATCGTGTCCGCATGAGGGAACACATTTGAATCTCAGCGGAGAAGGTGCTTGGCAGCGGCATCCGCAGCCGACTGACAAGTCCTTAAGAGCAGAGTTAAACTTAGAGCCACAAGTGCTCTCCTGCGCCTTTCAAGTCTGAGCCAAATGATTTTCCAGCAGAGGTCGCATCAGGGACTTGAGATTTGGGGGAAGTATTCTATGAAAGCCTCATATAGTCAATGATTCATCAATAGAGATATTATTGAGCGGTAAATTATGTATTGGACTCTTGAGGTTTTTTTCCCGCATCATTAAATGTCACAGGGCCCGTTCATTTATGTAATAATACATTTGCAATAATCACTGTTTTCATACATAAGTACTGTCAAGGAGACGACGTGTCTGTGTGAGTTTTGCTGGATTTAGAAATTCAGTTAAAGACGCTTAACTTCCTGCTGTCACTTATTCCTGTTGCCGTCTCCACTTCATTAACTGAATATTCATTATGTGGCTAATAGTCGTGCCTTTGAAGAGAGGAAATGATCATATCTAATTTTCTCCACTGGAGAAAGAACATGTCAGCGAGGGGAGCGTGCAGGAGAGTGTAGGAGAAGATAAAGGGAAGGGAGTGAGAGAATTAGATCAAGCAATGAATGGAGCAGCGGGGGTGCATGATGGTGGACGCATGGGTGAGATGAGTCTCCAGATTACAATGTGATTATATCAGTCCATCTCTCTGATAGCATTGATTGACCTGCACCTGTGTCTCCACAAATGCACCATCTCTCAATGCCAGTACTGTGTATGAGGGCCCTCTCCTCCACATTGTGCCTCTCGTGTTTGCAGGAAGATATTCTTTTCTTTCTTTACTCTTGGCAAAAGGGGACCAGATTATGAGGGTAAAAAAAAAAAAAACCTCAACCAGTGGCCACAGCAGTATTTCTTCCCCCCAGCAGCTGCAATGCCTGCCTGCCTGTGTTTATCGCTTTATCGATTACCATCACAAGGCAGTAATTTGCTGGGACTTGCACGGACATGATTAAAGACGTGCAAGCGATGCATGGAGGCTGAAGTCTGTGCCGCGGTGTCATGTTGATGAACATGCGCTGACACGCACACATAATACACAGATACTAACACATGGGCAAGCAGGAAGCGTTTAAGGTGAGGAGTGCATTCCTGTCATTGTCATCAATGGCTTTAAATCTTCTGAGCTAACCTTTTAATGCTCTCAGATCCTTATGGCTGGCTGGATAATTGATTGTGTTTGGTCTAATGGGATTAAGAGGCAGTAGTGGCCTTGGGCTGGACACAGTGGCAGCGATGGCAGCCATGGTAGTGAATCGGAAGATGGAGAGAGAGATAAAGACGCCGAGTGAATGAAGTGGGGTATTGAATATAGACAGAGGTGTGTGTGTGTGTCACAATGAGACACAAAGAGTGTGGCGTGGAAATGGACACACGGGAAGAGTGAGCTCCAGTGACAGAGAGGCAGAAAATGAGCAGACACTAAGAGGAGACAGGATAAAAACAGGGTGGATAGATAGCTGCAGGTCTGCTTCTCGGTCCATCCCTAATTAGCTGAGAGAGAAAACCAGGGAGCTGATGGTATCCCCATGTGAAAAGCTTGTTAGCGTAAGAGATGCTATCTGCCAGCTATTGGTTTTGGCTGTGTTTTGCTCACTGGGTGAGTCACTGGGTCTGTGGTGTGCAGCGAGATGAAAGCGGCGAGAAAATTAGAGCCAAGGTGGTGAGGGCCATCCCCCCTCTTATCATCTGGGATAAAGCCTGTCCTGTCTGAACTTATCAACAGCCCCTGTGCTCGAGCTTCTTCCCTAATACTCGAACTTGTTTGAATGTGTCGGTTTGCTCTCCCCCCTTTCTTCTCTGAATTATTTTTAACTTCCCTCCTCACTTGGGATGAGATAAAAGCAGAAGTTTGTGTGTGAGAGTTGTGAGGGATGTGGCTGCATGTGGGTAGTCGATTTCTTTCTCACCGACTGCTTGTCAGTCTTTATACTGCAGCCGTGTGTCAGGCATCCCTCGTCTCTTCATGTCGCGCATGGCTCTATCATGAGCGCATATGCAGTGCAGAGCTGTCATCATCAGTGCCAGTTTTTGTTTTTTTTTTCCTTCGTTTTTACATTTACTCCCCGTCTGGTACTACACGACAACGCCTCCCTTTCTATTTACGTATACAACCAAGCAGAGGCTCGTAGTATGAGGGTTACCAGGCTCTGTCATTGCTGGATTGTTGGCTCTATTCAGAAGTCTACTCAGCCAGATCATACCACAGATCCAGGTTTTGTCTCTGGTGAATAGAGAGACCGCTGCTGCAGCCCACAGCCCTTTTATTCTGCCTGGGCTACATTTTCTCTTGGTCCCAGAATATGCCAGGTCAGGATAACTGTTGCCCTTTTTTGGTGAGTGGTGGAAGCATTTTGCCAGCTTCCCGTGAGGGGAGTATTGAGGCCAGAATGTGTTATTGTGAATACGCGTCTGTGTACGCACTGGAGATCAGTGCAAGTGCTACTGAATGAGAGTCAGTGAAGAGAAAGCACGACAGAGAGGGAAGGCAAATGACAAATTTGGTGGGTATAGCGTGAACTATGTCTGCTCATGCTCTGGTGGGGATATGAGAGAATATGAGTGGCTGCTTAAAACTGTGTTTGCTAGTTAGAGCAAATGTGTCACTCTGACCTGGCTGTCTGCTTTTTCTTGTCGAGGAGACGACAGGTGAGGGGTTGCCATGGTTACCTGGAGTAGGGGTAGGGTTGAAATGAGCGTTTTTGTGTGGCGGCTTTAAGATTTCACATTTAGCACCTTTTTATGCCTCGCATGTTCCAGTCTTGTTTTGGTTATGCAGGATTTTGTTGTGCCATATTGGTGCAACAGGTGTTACTGGTAGCTGAGTGCCAGCCGGCACACATCGTGGGTGTTGGAAAGAGCTATCAGTCAGCCCCTCTCCTGCTCCGTAGAGACTTCCCAGAGAGCTGTGCTGTCTCTACAAGGGCCAGATGCTGCCTTGGTTTGCTCTGCTGCCCTCTTTCCTCTCTTCCCTCAGTCCCAGGCCCACATCAAGCACATGCAGCCCATTTCCCCCACAGCTCTAAATCTTTTTAATTCCATCATCTGTTGCCCATTGAGGGTAGCAATTTAGTCTTTACGCAGCATTTTAGTGTGCCATTAAAAATTCTGGGAGGGTTGGTGGCCAGGCCCTGTAGCAGAGAGGTGGCTGGTCCTCAATCTGCATCTCCGTGTCTAACCTTTGCATTGTCATCTCCTGAGACCCGTTCAACCATGAAGAAAGTGTTTGAACAGCTCAGACTGAGCACACAGAGAATGTATCGTACATGCCAAGCCCCACCACTGCATTATGATGACACTGTTGACTGCAAGTATTTTTTGATAACAACAGCGCAGAAGGGACTAGTAATTATCGAGTAGGCATTTTCTCTCCTTTTTTCTCTGCAGTTAACAGCCTTAAACACATGTAGAAGTTAGTCACTTCAATATGTGGGGATGGTATAATTTGACCTTAATCAACATCTGGAGCGGTAGGTTGTAAGTGCTTCTGCCCGGATTTTACAGACACCAGTTTTGTAATTTCCAGCAATTTCACCATTACTTTTACAGTGATTGGAAACTGGCTGTGCTCAGTTAATGACTTCCCTATACCCCAGATGGAGAGCAACACCCACACTCAAAACAATGACAGAACAATGACTTGCAAAATAATTCTGTCTCACATACTGATACCGGCATGAAGTGTTTACATCATTACGGCAGCGGCAGCGCGGTGGACTAACCTGAGGCTGCTCAGGCTTTTAATAATTAAGCTGTTTTGCCCTGTTCTGAATCAAGGGTCTCCTGAGGTGAGGTGTCATTGTGTTCACGCCTTCCAATGGGAGGGAGGGCGGCAATCCTGCAACCTGCAGCCATTTTCCTCCTCTAAGGTGACACTGACATGAAGACCGATTGGCAGCACCTGGGTGTCTCTGTGCTTCTTATAAACCTTAAATGTCCTACTACCCTAGTGCAAATAATTGTAACAGCAACAAATATTTGTCATATTCAGTGCTGCGCGTGGGAAATGATTTGTTTTATGTCACACGATGTAGGCGGCAGCAGCAGCAGCAGCAGCAGCAGCAAGACAGCTGCGAACAGGACGTATGACAGAAAACTCAAAGCGACACCTGCGAAAAGTCAGTCAGTCAGTCATCATCTACCGCTTTATCCTCAACCAGAGGGTCGCGGGGGGTGCCGTGCCAATCTCAGCTACATCGGGCGATAGGCGGGGTACACCCTGGACAGTTCGCCAGTCCATCGCAGGGCCACACAGATAGAGACAAACAACCATTCACTCTCACACTCACTCCTACGGTCAATTTAGAGTGTCCAATTTACCTAATCCCCACATTGCATGTTTTTGGACTGTGGGAGGAAGCCGGAGAACCCGGAGAGAACCCACGCACACACGGGGAGAACATGCAAACTCCATGCAGAAAGGCCCTTGTTCCAACCGGGGCTCGAACCCGGGTCTTCTCGCTGCAAGGCGAGAGTGCTAACCACTACACCACCGTGTGGCCCACCTGCGAAAAGTTCCGCAAGTAAATTCTGCTGCTGGAAAAAAAACCTTGCCATTGTATCATTGTTTTGAGCGCAGGTTCACAGTGACCAAATGAAAGATCAGTCTCGTCTCAAGTGTTCCTACAACAGACAGCGTAAGACAATCAGTGAGCACGTCATAGCATCGAGGTCTGTACAGTCGGTTTATTCTACAGCACTACTTCAATCTCTAAATGCATTGGAGCAACTTGTTTTCATGCCTGTTTATCACATTACATTTGCCAGCATAGAAGTGTTTCACCACAACAGGGAAGATGTTTACCACGGACAAAAACCTCCATTCGGCTGTTTGATGAGATTGTTATTATCAGTCAATATTTCCTGTCTACCTGTTTACTCTGGTATCTCATTGGCCGTGGCATCAGCATGCTTTTACCCAGTATCTCATAGACAAAGATAAACACTGGTGTTGTTTACTGGTGAGCTGATGTCAACACCCGTAATGTCACGGATACCCACAAACAAAACCGCAAAACAATGATGTGGGATTAGCAGCCCGCCAATCAGGGACAGCCCAAGGGTAGCAACGAGATACAGGCCTGTTTAGCAAATTTGTTTTGGTCAACGTCTTGTTGACAGCTGTCTGTTCACATGTCAGCCAGCGACACGGACCTAATCCAAGGCCACATGGCACCGCATACGTGCACACAGTGACAGTGACAGTAAGAAGCGCAACAACATCACTCTTGAATCACGAGGTGCTGGATTATTCCTGGTGTGGCAGATCATCCGTGGCCCTTCTCACCCATCCAGTCAGACTCAGAGGTGGATTACAGGCCGTGTAATCTGACAGTGTGTGGTGACACATGGCAAACATAGGATGTCTAGGGAGAGAGTCGAAGTGGGATGAATTAGAAAGGGCTGCTTAATCCAGGCTATACGGCCCCCACAGTCATTCATGTTCCCCCCCCCCACACCAGGCCACACACAGGCACTCACGCACGCACACATATGTAGCCACATATTGCACATATACGCTGATATTTCTGGGCCTGTGGGCTTCCTTGACATTACCTCCCTGACATTACCCCCCTCAGAGCCCAGCCTGGGATTCCTGTCATATTTTTTCCAGGGGTAAGACTCACATTTTCAGTGCGGTGAAAACCAGTGGCGCTGCAAAACCTTTACCCTCCTCTCCTCTTCATTACCATGTCAATCATCGCACCATTGTCACTTTGAATCTATCGCTGACCTAAGCCGCCTCACAGCTAAGATCCACACAAACTTGAGAGACACAAGACGGACTACTTCTCCAAAGCACTTCTCAGTTGCCTCTCTTGCCCAAGCCTTGCCATATTATTCTTTTCCCTTTTTTTATTCAATGATCCAATTTGCAACATTTCCACATATTAGATGAGCCTGTACATGCAGAACAGAGTACACATGGCCAGGGAATTGAGAAGTGCAAATAATTCCCTCATGTGGAAAGGCTGCAATTAACTGGAGATGTCAGCCTTTGTAAAATATAATTGAGTTCAGGACGAAATGAACGTCTTTAATCCGGCCGACAGAGCACTGTCAATCAGCGTTCCTTGCATCCCCTAAACCAACTGCCATGCTTGTTTATGTCCGTCTCACTACTGAATTTTTGGACACTCATTCCTCTGGCAGCTGCCTCTCTTTAATGCGTGGGTGACTTTGTGGCTTTGGATGCTGTAGTGTTGGGAGAGACTGGACATCTGTTTTCTCTGTTTGGGCTGGAGATAACATTGTGCAATCAGGCGTAGTGTCTAACACCTGTGTGATTGAAGAAACATTTTCTCCATTACTGAGCGTCGTAAGTCGCCTCGTGCGACGCGTGCAATGATATCAACAAGGGAATGCGGCTATTAGCATGGCATGGCTTCACCTCAATTCTAAGGGTCAAATAACAGTCGGCCATTCGTCTGTCTCTGGAGTCAATGGGCTTCTTCCTCGGTTGTAGATACAGCGCCGCAGTGCTGTGCAAGGTGGCGTCAAGACACACCCGGCTGGAAATGTCAACCATTTACAACACTCTAATGTTGTCTGTCATGGAAAAGATGAGCGCTGACCTTAAAGGATAAACGAGTTCACTTAGAGGAAAATCATTGTTTTGTCCTTTTTAATTCCTTCCCACCTTTAGTGCGCACTGGTTCAGACGCAGATCTATGGCTTTTCTCGGATCAACCCCGTACTAGAGAGGTAAAGTGTTGGGAGCACATCTCTCACAACCAGGCCTCTGCGTCTTTGTCTTATGTGTGTCACACAGTTCAGTTTTTGTGTGGCTAATGATTGGCCTCCTCAGTGATACCCACCGACTCCCAACGGGGCTGCCGCGGAAATGGATTCATTACAGGGCGTCTGACAAATGGCTGCCCACGGTCCCGTCAGCTTTGTAAACTCTTTTGATTAATCAGTGAAAGACAGCACCCGGTCACTTAGCGCGACCTTAGAACCAGCTTGACACGGGAGCTGTGGCTAGAAGGGCCTCCCACTCAGAGATTAATTGCGTGGACCGCTTGTTGTTGCTCGCCACTAACTGACGCCGTCTTTACCCCAGACACCTGAGGACTGGCTGCAGGAGAGAAACTCGCTCTGTCTTGAAACTCTTTATCTCTGAGAGTTGACTCGTTTTGTGGTGCACCCTGTTGTTGTGCTTTGTTCTCTCCAGGATTGTCAAACAGGTGAATGCACTTTGTTGTTTTGCATTGTGAAGTGACCTGCGAGGAATGTAAGTAGATGTGCTTTTGCGGAGGTGTCATACCATATTAATATGGTTTACCTGTGTAGGAGACATACAAAAGGTGCTTTCACAAACAACGGATGTGCAAATTTTCCACTGTCATTTGTCTGCCCTGTTTATCATCCGTGTGCCTTCAAAGCATCAGCAAGTAAATAATCAAGAATATGTGCTTTGCTGCTTGTGGCCTGTTTTCTCTGAAGATTCATATTGAACATGTGCTTCTATAAATATGTGTATCATTGATTGCGTATTTGAATACAGAACAATGCCCTCATGTACCAAACAGAACACAGCCGCTAATGTGAAATATGGGAATTTAACCTCTTTTTACACTATGCAGTCTGTTCAGGGTGGGGGTTTTGGGGAAGGAGGATTGGATTAATGTTAGCGAGACAGGGGATGCAGATGTTGCTGTCTTCAGCACCAGAAGGCCATCTGAAATCACACATGGAGACAGCGTTATACTACCGTTGTTTCACGCAGTGTTAACGAGCAAGGTCGGAATGATATAAGGTCTTCTTAATGGTAATATCACAGGGCTCTCTCTGTCCGTATATGTATGTGGAAGAAAGAGGGCAGTGGATGAGAGAAGGTTGGTGGATTGTTGGCCATGCATGATCCCCTGCAATGGGAGGCGGATCCAGTCAGAGCCCTCAGTCAGCACATCCCATAAAAGCACCATGGATGGCTTTACTGGATTGCAGAGTTTATTTTTTGCCCTCATTTGTTTTCCTTGCTCCCGTTTAAGACGAGGTTTTGTACCATTGTGAGGCGTGCGCTAAAGAGTCCAACATTATCACAGCTGTAATCTGCTGTTATAGTTTCTCTCCCACTAAAGTGCTCAATAACTGCAGGACAAAACGCCTCGGAAACAGACAGCGTTGTCTGGTGCAAACAACAGGGTGGATCATTATGCCAGCTTAAACCAACAGCTTGTAAATTGAATCCTGTGGCATACAGTCAAGTTTACCGTGTTCAGTGGAGCTTTGCCACTGTCAACCAGCCAGCAGCACCCCAAACTGACCCTGAGGATCAACAACACCTGGCTCTCCTCTTGTTAATCATGGGCATGGAGCCAATCTAAACAACAGTGTCTGTGTAGCTATTTCATTTCTTTTAAAGGGTCACCCATCCCTATACGGCACATCACAGTATTTTTTTAATACAAAGTAAGGCTGTTTGTTCTAAGTCTAAAGGTTTATTGTCGAAGTCAGCTGCCCTCTATTGCACCTCTTTCAGGGTTAGAGTCTAATTTGCTGTTCTCCTCACCATGTCTGCATCAATTTGCTGATTTCGTTCCCTTCGTCAAAGCGTATTATTGATGCTAATGGCCCGAGATGCCGTACACAATTGGTACTGATATTCTCTCGGGTAAAAATAAAGTCACGTTCAACGCAGATAATGCGTCGTTTTCGCGCGTTTGCCATGTGCATATTTGGGCTTCGTGGTGGCTCAGTCTAACGGGCCACATGCGTGACACATATCCTCTCGTAGCAGAGAAATTATGTGCAGCAGCAATCACTTTACGTTGCCAGTACTGAGCAGATGGAGTGTGATATACAGTGAAGCAAACACACTGGTGAGTGTAGCACGAGTGAAGTCAGGCCAGCTCAGGGGGAAGGGGACAAACAAATCTGAGAAAACAACATTTAGCAGGGCTTTGGTCAGGGCTGTCTACCCTTTTGATGGACTTAAGTCAGATAATTCATCTGCTGATCAAAGTAAGATTTGTTCTTAACACCACGCTTATCCGTTTATTGCAAACACATCTTTCCATCCCTCAGTCTGCTCCCTACTCTTCATGTGTCTTCTCCTCTAACCGTGTTGTGGTCAAATAGGATTATTGAAGAACTGGACCACATATGGCCCGTGCTGGTCCCCATCCCTGTTGGGGGACGTAATCCCATACACACCCTGTCCTGCTCACACACTCATTATCAGATGGCCAGATGCCACATTCCCACACTTTCAGCAGCCTCGTATAAATACATGTTTTAAAGTGAAGGGTCTTCTTTCTCCTCCATTATCTCCCCCAAATTTGTGGATGACAAAAAGGTTTGATGTATTCTATCTGGGGGATTGGTGGAAAAGAACGGACCCACAAGGAGATTACAGTGAGGGAAGTAGAACAACAATGCATGGATTACAGCCAGGATTTGTGTGAGGAACACATGATATCCTCTCTCATCCCTTTATCAGATTGTTTGTGATGGAGAGGCAGTCATGGCACCACCAGTGGGCCCAGAGAGAGGAATAGGTTGGAATTCATTAGAACAGAGCTAGAGAAAATGATGATAGCGGCTCATAATTCAACAGCGAATCATCTCATAGTCTGAGAAATCTCTGTTAACAGGTAATTTCTTTTCTAAAACATTCAGCGTGAATTTGCTGGGTAGACTGGATAATTGCAAGTCTATGATTCAGTGTGACGTACTTCATCCGTTTCTATAATTGGGGCGGCCAGTGCAAGTGCAGACAAGTGCAATGTAATTCACATATAACTGAAGCGAACAGGTTATTTTAAAAGACTACAGTGGTTATGTGGTTAGTTGCTGTCGTCACTGTGATTTTGGAGACAGAATCTGCATCGAGAGGAGGTTTAACAACAACATGTGACGGTTGTTCATTTTCCTGTTTCCTGGTTCGATTTAACGGCTGCGCACTGCAATACACTATTAAAGTAATAAACAAATAATAATAACAATGACATTATAGTATTATATACAAAAGTATACAAAAAAACACCATATCCATTAGAGCTGCGATTATTATATAACGATTATTTTTACCATCGATTCACCTGTCGATTATTTTCTCGATTCATCGTTTGGTCCATAAAATATCAGAAAACCTTAAAAAAACAAACCAAAATTATGAACTTTTAATAATTCCTTTGTTATCCAGAGCAAAGAAATGAAGACAATTCTTGCATTTAAGAAGCTTAAACAATCGGAAATCTTGTTTTAATCATAAAAAAAAAAGCTTCAAACCAATAAATCGATTATCAAAATAGAATTCTAGTCAACTCATTTCATTGCTGACTAACCACTTCCATTTTTGATGAAGTCTTACCGTGGGCAGCCATTGGCCAAGTGGAAGGGAACTTGGGCTTGTGACTGACAAGGTACCTGAGCAAGGTACCCAACCCCCATTGCTCCCTGGGCGCAGATATGTGCACACTTCTCCTGGGCCTGTTCACTCCTGGTGTGTCAACAACAGATGGGTTAAATGCAAACCACAAAACTACCAGAATAGTCCTTTACGGGAAAACAAGACGGGTATTTGTCTGCAGCGAAGTTGGCCACATACTTAATGGGAGTCCTGAATCACAGTGGTGAGGGAGGTATAATTTAACCTGTACGGACAGAAAATCTATTGTTTTCCTCCCATGAAGCTGTACACAACATGGCCTTTCCCTATGGTTATCTTTACTTGACCAAGGAGGAAATGAATGCACTCTTACGCTGAACGCTGCCTTATTTATTGTCCGTGACCTGGTGAACCCGACTCAAAGCGGCAAGGCCGTAGGTCCGTCACGACTCAAGCCGAGACACCTCCTCACACAGCGTTGTCCTCCCACACCCATGCCTCCACGTCTCCTCTACGTACTCTACTGAGTTGAGGAATGGAGCTGATGGAAACATTTCGAACAAGAGGATGCCGGGACGAAGACGGGCAACAGAAGCAGCCGCGACCTGACCGCTATCTCTGCGAGCTGTCTATTCCTCCAAATGTGAGACAGTAAATACCTTGTTTCGATCATAGCCACGCGTCATTGTGACCGTCAGTGCCACAATGGAAGCTCTGATGAGGGGCACATGCAATTGCTCTCTCTTAATACAATCTCACAGTTCCCATTACACCAGTGCACAATAGGCTGCTCGCCTGGCCACTGATTGAGTTCCTACTCTGCCGGAGCTACCGAGAGTAGCAAAGCTACTCCCTCCCACCATCCTCACCCTTTCACCTGCTCCTGCCTCCTGTCCAACACCTTCCCCTGCTTAGGGTTTGATTTTCTTGTTTTTTTATTCCCTCACTTAATGCCCAATTCTCTCCTCTCCTCTTTTTTTTCCTCCCCGACATTTCCTCCAACAAAGAGGAAAAGAGCGACAGTGACCTGGTTTCTTTGGCTGCTATTGATCTGATCGATAAGTGTCTACTTTTAGAGTGTTATCCCATCTGATTGATGTTAGGCACACCTTTATCAGGACAGCCTTAGTGGCTGTGGAGAAGGAGTCTGTCAGGGAGCAGTGCTGATTATGAGGGATTCTGAGGAGGTTTGCTGAAACGGTCACGAGGTGGGTTGCATTCGTTTCCTGAGGTAAAAAAAGGGAGCAGCGGTTCTCAAAAGTTGATCTGAGGTTGTGGGAACGGGGATTTATTTGGTGCAACTGCACTCTATCTTTGAGGAAAAGTGTGGCCTTAAGCGGTAGTGCACTCCAAAGTGGGAACATGGCTGACAACTGTCGCATTCAACACGCAACACCTGTCTAACACTAAAAATCCGACGGGTCAGTTCAAGGTTAAAAACTATTTTGAAAATGTATTCAAGCTCTCAGCCCAGTTTGAGGACAATATTCAAATAAAAAAAAAGAAGACACAACCTCATGTGACCTTTGATGTTCGCCGTGCCGGCGTGGTTACTGGAAATTAAAGGATGAGCATGAAACTGTGATTTGATTTATTAAAGTCTCCCGACTCACACCCTCTTTGAGGTCCTTCGCGGCACGGCCCGCATCTACTTTGTAGTGGATCAAAGAGGTAATTTTCCCTTCCGTGTTGACTTTTAATGATACAATCAAAACCCTACATCAGCGCGGCAAACTTATGCACAGGCACACGTCCACGGTCTGACCCGCTCATGAACACACACACACACACACACACATGTCCGTAAACAGACAAACACACACATCTCCTCACAGGTGGTAAACCATTAGAGACCTTTTGATTAGCTGTTTTCAAGATGTGAGTCAGGTAAACTGAGGCACTCCCTGCTGCTGTGTGATGCTAGTAAAGGTCAGCAGCTGGTGGCTCCACTTCTGTTTCTGTCTACCCCACAGAAACACACACACACACACACACTTTTATTCCCTGAGCAAATCTCAGACACCCCAGGAGTGAGGGCAAAAATAAATAAGTAAATAGAATCGCTTGTATTCACTAGCTGGCCTCATGTGGAGACTGCATATGTACTGTATGCTCGAGAGAAAACATACTGAATTCTAAGTGGATCCCTTTAGAAAAGAGCAAAATGGGCTGTGCAGTTGTGTGCCTTACACCACTTCCTTTTGATAAGAGCATGATTTTCAGCTCTTACCTTTTTTTTTTGGCAAACGACAATTTCCCATTTTGAAAAGTTGGCAAAAAAGTGGACCAGAGAAATAGAGGAAAAGAATTATGTTCATTTTGGCACTGTCTACTCTCCTATTGAACTCCACCGAAGCTGTTTGGTGCAGGTCAGTGCTCTTAATGCAGGTTTTCTCTTTTTCTTTTACTCCACAGGCCTGGCATCCGCTGCCTATGTCGCCTTCGTTTCTTGCCGACTATTAGATGAGCGGCGTCAGACATACTTTGTATTGATTTTTTTTTGTTTTGTTGCCTATATTTCCTGCAGCTGTCTATAATGTGAGAGGACTGATTCCATAAAGATAAGGGTCAGATCAGTCAGGGGCCATGCTTTAAACAAATCTGCCCAAGTTTTCACATCTCATTCCCGCAACACGGTGACAGCCCGACAGGAGGGGTCCAGCCTGACACAATGCAACGACCGACAGCTCATGCTGACAAAAAAAGCCAGTTGCTCTCGCTGACAGGAGCCTATCCTTTCTTATTTCACTGAGATTGGGCGTAGGGGGAAAGAGATGGAGGTAGGGAGAGTGGAGGAAAAAGGGTAGGCTGACTGGGATACAGGCATGGAAGGGGAAAAAAAAGAGACCGGGTTTTGAGCTCCAGACCGTATGTCACCACAACAGCAATTCTCCAGGAACACCCGTCTTCAGGCTGTGTGGGTAGACTGTCAGAATCAAACACACACACACAGAAAATACTTGGACATGGATATCATTTTCCATATTCAGGAGTGCAACCAAAACAAAAGTAATCACTATACATAAACTACAATGCAAAAAGAAAAACGTCCATTTAAAAAGTGATGAACATCAGCTCATGTCCGTGTGAGATTTGTTTTGTTTTTCTGTATTTTTGTAACCTGCGAGTCCCGCGTTCATAACAAGCAAGCACATCTAATTTACACTCTGCTTTGACTGATGATGTCAGTATAAACTTAAGCCTGCTCCACGCCAGAGGATTTTCAAATCTGACTTGATTTAAAAAAAACAAATAAAATAAAATAAAAAATGAAATAAAGTAAAAAATTCGGGGTTCTGCTCACGCCCCAGTGGCTGTTTCGTCGTAGATATCAAACGCGTTTAATACTCAAGATTTGAAATCGGGAAGACTCTGATGCGTCCGACGATGATGATCTCTCACACTACAGGATCATTTGTTCAAATGAGCCTAAAATCGGGAGGCACGCCCCGGTTGTCGGAAGGGCCGGATTGGGACTGAAATCTGGCCAATTATCCTCTGTCTGTCTTCGTAAGTGTCGAGTGTTTCAGTGCAGCTGGCTGTTTTCACTCGCATCGCAAAATCAGAAGAAAACAGTGTTCTCCTACTACACTGAGAGCCAAACAGTAATTTGCTGTGTTTGATATGAGTGGGTGAATCTAAGCCGCACAAATACATTTCAATTTCTTTATTTGGGCCTGGACCCATTAATCCAATTTAAAATGTGAGCTTAGGATAATTACTTTTTCGGCAGGACATACCATGATTTTATTTTTATAGGGTGCCATCGTGACCAACGATAAGAGAGTTTTGAAAAATAATCTCTTTGCTCCAAAAAAAAACCAAACACATTGGACAGCAACGCACGGGAAGATCTAAACGTGGATTGGATTAGAGAAGACGCGGCGGCAGGTTGGTGAGACGAGATCACCTCGATTGAAGAGGGATTTCTCGCACTTCTAAATGAGATGCGGCCGTGTGTGCGGAGATAAGAAGCCACATATGAAAATGGGTCAATTGTTCTGAAGGTTTAGCTCGTGATTAAGGAGATTATGTTCCACCAGTGAACAACAATGGCAAAGTCCGACAGCAGCCCAGTACTTACCAAACTCCGTCAGCCTGGCTGATCCCCTGTTTTGTCCTCCCACCAACAGCCAGACTCTAATGTTTGGAGCGATGCGACTGAAATACTGAAGCTGTGCTTTGATTTGGATTTTTCCTGCTGGAACAGAACATAACCAAGCACGGCGTAATTTGACTCATTCTCGGACCACAGGGTGTTTTGATGAAAGTTTATGTTTGTGGCCCCCTCCACCCTCGTCCTACCTTTTTTTTTTTCGAGAGGAGAGTGATTAGAGCGGGGGCACTTAGGCCACAGCTAGTGGACAGCTATTTATTGATCAAACCAGGCTGTTCAGTCCTGGAGAAGAGGGAGGGTTTTCCACACAGACCTCGATGCCTCTGTAATGAAAGGGAGGAAAGGCTTTCTGCCTCCTTTGATCCAGTAAGGATTAAAACTAGTGTTACTTATGGAAGTAGAAAGATCAAGGCTGTCTGTTCTGTGTGTGTGATTCACTGCTGGGGGAAAATGTACAGCGACGTCAACTTTGAGACAATTCATCATTTTCTAATCAAAATCAACGTTTTTATACTGCGCAACCTGCAAATTAAAAAGCCTTATCATATAATTGTTTTTAATGTTCTTGGTTTTATTATTTTCTAATATTATGCATGAATACTTTTATGTATATTTGATGCAACGCTATCTGAAACTGTACATTTTACTGGAATTTATCATTTGACCCATTAACGCTGTTAGAGGTGCTGCTGCCTTTCTTCTTGTAAAACAAAAAGGTCAGTGTCGGTGAGACCTTTGTGGTGAAGTCAAGGTTAAATGTGTAAATGTGAATTCATAAAAATGTGATACACACCGCCAACAATCTCATATTTAAGCATAGCAGCGGTAATTGTCCGTCCCCTCTTTAAGTCCACATGTTAGGACTGAACTGGAGCTCGACTGCGCAAGAAAATAAATCACAAATCAAATGTGTCAGAAAATTGGAATTCGATATTTTCCCCAAATCACACAGCCCTACTCAACCACCAGACCATCTGTGATTGCGATGCTTTGATTGTAAGAAATGTTCACATGTCTCTTGTTTCTTTGATTCTCATTTCCTTCCACAATCCTGTCTGTTTGCCTCCATTACTTAATTCCCCCCGTCTGTCTGCAAATGGTTGTCTTTGTACAACATTTCACTTTAAAGCGAGAGTGATCTGAGGTATTCGACAGTCGGTCTGTCTGCAACATGGGAAGCAGATTAGAATCAATAAGATCATTTTGATATGCACAACAGCACCTTGGACGGCAATTTGAAGGCAGTCCCGAAAAAACACTAATAAACTTGAAGCCACGCTTTTAATTATTAAAACTGATTTTCTCGGAGAGAAAACATTTTTGGAGCAAGCTGCCGAGGCGGAAATCTTTGATACAGCCTAGAAGCCTTCATGAAAGTTTTAGATGTAGGGAAAGTAATTGACATTTTTCGCAAGTTAGCAGTCAGAACAACATATGCTTTGCCAAGTGGGCCCTCAAGTTTTGGTCTGTTTCTCAGCCTCGCTCGCTCTCTCTCTCTCCCTCACACACGCATACACACTTAATGTCCAGTGCGTTTTCAGTTTGATCTGTTTCATGGATTTCTCACAGCTCTGTTGAAAAATTCAATTAATTGAGCTACGCCGTGAAATATCTATCAGATGAGGAGACGCTCAATTTTCCAAATGTGGACCCCTGCATGATGCAGATGATTCATGCACACAGCTCGGCCTCTCACACACACACACACACACACGCAGGCACTTCAGGTGATGAAGCAGTCGTCGGGAACTGAGGTCAAGCTGGCGACCGCGCACTTGTTGCGGGCCCCTGTGGAGCCTTCAAGCTATTTAGAATGCACTGTTTATGCTAAAGCCGGCCACCAGAGGGTTTTTATGTGGCGAGTTGACACACACACAGTACCCCCCCACACACACACACACACACACGTATGTTACCACAGAAGGGGAGGTGTGGAGGAGTTTTTAAAGAGACACGGATAGCCGCTGGCAGGAGCTGTAGCCCAGTATGATCATTCTCTCTGGGAGCATTGTGCATGGGAGTGCGAAAACACAGCAAGTGTCACCAGAGAGTGAGCCTCTCTCTGCTCTGAATTTCCCCTACTACCTGCTCATTAGGCTGGAGACCAGGGAGCTGCATGAGTCCTGGTAACTGCCTGCCTGCCAGAGAAATGTCTGACATTATCGACTATTTATCTGAAGTTGCTGAACTCATCAATGCACTACCAGACATCAATACATCAATAAATCAGCGTTCACTCTGGGCGGTCTTGACTTCTATAGCTCACCGCCACCCCGACACCCTTTTATATACTCCTTTTTATTCACTTTTTATGTGCTGGGTTGATGTATTTTATCGAGCTAGTTACTACAGAACATAAACTAGGGATTACAACCTTGTGCATAAAAAAAATCTACCCCCAGAGAGAAATGGTAGCAATCTGTTTTTAATATACCCTACTTCTCATTCTCTACAATGCTTCCACGCTTCACGTTTCCATCACTCAGTCTGCCTTCCAATATATGCAGAAACTGAGCAACGTTGTTTTTATATTCTATTATCTGGAGAATTTGCCTGGCCCTGTGACTCCTCCACACCTTCACCCTGCATTTTTTTTTTTTTTACCTCTCTACCTGCTAAGACTCCGGGAGCAGATGCTGTTATCTCCCCGGCTTTCAACAGCCTGTCACATCCTCTAGCTGCTCCTTTCTTCAAAAGCCATCTCCCACTACCTTGCTGGATGCACTCCCTGCAGTTCCCGCTGCCTGCTGGGAGGCACAGCCAGTGATGTCAAACTTGGATGACTTTGGATAAAAAGGAGGAACCAAGACAAGGGTCAGGATGATGGAAGGAAAGCGAAAGCACATGAGTGAAAAGACTGAGTGGCCCTACCGCAATAAGGTTGTTGCTTAATTTTTCCCTTCTTTTTCTGAAGCTGACTTATTGATTTTTTTTCTAACCTGAAACACAGCCACAGTAGAACCTTCCATCGTCCTATAGATTGGTATCGATTGCCTTGAGGCTTTCTTGTCCTGTAAATATTTGCAAGACTTTATTGATTCCATTAGGGGCTGCTGCTATTTGTGACAACGGTATAGATGGTTGCTGTTGGTAAGATTAAACTAATGCTGGGAGGCCCATGCTTTTTTTTTTCCTCGACACATTAAGTTTGTGTTCCACACTTGCGTTGTTCTATACAATCTGTTCTTGCGGCCATTACAAGGCAAACCGTCACCTGCACTCAATCTGTGTACCAGTTTCGGAAAGCGAACTATAATGATACGGTCAAAGCTCATACCTCTCCCTTGTCATTAGTGAGTTTATGCGAGTTTAGGCGCAGGTTTTACAATGAGCAGTTCTTCAGTTTGCTCCTGAGACACTTCCAGTCCATGACGCAGGATCCTGTAGCTCGTCTAGGACAAAGTAATAATCAGTCGCTGTTGTAAACTACAGGCGAAGTTTGCTGTAAGTTGTCAAGGGCACAGCCTTGCATGTGGCCCTTGTTAGTGCACTAATTACAGCATTGTGGGAAGACAGCCGAAAGGCTACTGCTTTAAATAAAAGCTTCCACTTGCAATATTCATATTGGGGTCAGTGGCGTGCGGTGGATATAGACTGTGGGTGTTTCATCTAATCAGAGGAAGCAAGGGGCAGAGAGAGTGCTGCTTTAGAGCACAGGGGAGCGCAAGGTGGCCCACGCACTTCTGCTTTGTTAATCCACGTCTCCTCAACCCCGCCATCCCTCGTCCTGCATATCCTACTGTTGTCTCAGGAACACAAAGACTATTTTCAGGCAGCCAATCCATGGCAGAGTGGGAAACTGCAACCCTGCATGCCCCTAAAAGCCTTCATGACTTTTTAATCGGTGGCTCAGGGCTGTGCGTCCGGCGGTTAGCGAGTGGACCCCTCTGCCAGCGCTCCACTCCACAGAGAGATCAATCTCCCCCCTCCCCTCCCCTCCCGCTTGAATCTCGGGCCTGTCAAAGCAGTCAGGCAAGGAGGCGGCGGATGAGTGGCATCTGAAGATGAGAGCGTTGGAGAAAGAGAGACAAAGTTGGCAGGGGAAAAGCTGTTTGGGGAATGAGAGGTGTGGATGGTAGAAGGGAGCCAGGAGGGAATGTTTGTAAAGGGAGAAAGAATTTATGTGAAACTGCTGAGAGGAGGAATAGCCCTGCACCAAAATAGCAGTTTCTGAGGTGAGAAGGAGTTTGTTCAGTTGTGTTAAGGGAGAATTGTTTGTCTGTCGGTGTGTGCGTGCGTGAGCACATGGTGCGTACAACATAGCATTTGGAAGTGATGGATTGTTACAGCATACCAAACAGAGTAAGAAAGGTGGGTGGTGGATTCTGTCGGAGAGCTGGAAAGGTTTTGTGATGAATAATAGGCGTGAGTGAATTGGTCATCGTCAGAACCCTCCAGAGCCTATTGAATCAGCAAGGCGCGGGGTTTTACAATGAGCTTCACCCATGAAGATCAGCCTGTTTGGTCATAATAATTGGAAAGCGAGTTGATGGAGGCAGGAGGTACAATACATAAGACTAGCTCTCACCAGTGGAGCAGCGTTTGTCTGTGGGGAAATGGGCCACAGGAGAGACCACTGTTCCTCCCACACACTGTGCAGAGATCAGAGAGCAATGTGGATGCATTTGATGATTGCCTACAAGTACACACACACATACAGGTCCATGTACGCACACACACACACACACACACACACACACAATAATACGCAGAGCATGGTAAACATGCTGCAAGGGTAGCATGCGGGCTAATGATGCCGCGTTGACCTATCACTAATGACCCCCCTCAGCTCAACCAAGAGCATGATGAGCTTTGATCTGCCTGTCATTACATGCCGATGGAGAACATGTACATCTTTATAATCTGAAGATAGAATATAAACACCTTACCGGAGAGAGAGACACACACATACAAATCTATATTTTTAAAATCACATGTGAAGAGAGACGTTTGTGCAGACTTTCTTCTTAGGAGCGCGGCAATACGCTTCCATTCATTTGGACATTTGGACTCGACCGTGGCCCTGAATGTAACCAGTTCTTCAGAAATCAGGTTACGCCTCATGAAGTCCAGGTTTTGGTCTCCGGTTCTGACAAGGTCAGCGTTATCAGGAAAAGGTCATAAAGAGTTAACAAACACACACAGGCCCTTTGCTCCATGACCGAGATTAAACATGTCATTTAGGCTCCGTGATAGAAGAGCAGTAATAAATAAAACAGACGATTTATTAACGTCCAGAGTTGTAACCCATTGCATTATATGTGTATTAAAGCACATTACTTACCATGGCATGGCGAGCGTTAAAGTGCTTCTAATAGAATTCTTAAGTACCATACTGGCATTTCAGAGAAGCAGCAGATCTCTGTGCAGGATCTCCTCAGGGCCTCACTAATGGGACTGATGTAAATATGTTCATTTGTGAATCTTCCCTCCAATTTGGCGCTGTCCATATTGTAGACGCAGATTATCCAGGGATTATGTGGCTTGTAAAAAAAAAAAAAAAGAAGCTATTTGGTGTGTATTTATGCATGGCTTACAGATGTAGTAATAAAGAATTAGGTCTCATCATGTGTGTGTGTGTGTGTGTGTGTGGGGAGGTTTGAATGTTTTAAAAAGAAAAAGTGCCACTCCTACCTCTCCCATTTGGCTCCCTGTCAGTTTGTCATTTAGCAATTTTCATTTCCAAAAGTGGAATTTTATCAGACGTTTATGATGCAAATCACAGGCTATAACTCTACGTGGCGTGGAGGGGCCGCATTAAGCCTTCCAATCACTCATGCTGTTGCTTGGGCGCCAGTAACATTATGCCATACCCGCTTGATCATTTGCACATATTTCAATGCGTGATTGCAGCCAACAGCAGTCAATGTCTCCACTTTGCAGGCCCGTAGATGCAGAGAATTACCAGCATTTTTGTTCGTTGACATGTTAAGCACAATGGTGGGAACGTTTCAATAGCACAGCAGGAGGAAAAATGCTCCCTGGATATATTAACCCGATGGGAGATGATGTTCCTCTTTAAATTTGTGTCATTTCCAATAAAAAACCTGCAGGATATACCTGTCGTCGCGTGAAGACTGAAGTTGCTGTAGCTTTTAAGACAAAAGAAAAAAAAGGCTCTTGCATATGAATACAATTGTGTCAAAAACAGAAGCTAACCTTGGTTTTCACAATTTGCCATAGTCCACACTGTCTTGCATAAAGAAATGGACATAATATGGGGGTGCACAGAATCAATGCCAAAATCACTGCGGCAACACTGGAAGCTAGAGTGCAAGCTTAAGAACATCATTAGAAGAAACATCATTAACCTCATATATTAAATAGCATTTTTGGCTCAGGACTCCAAGATGATTTGAGCCAGTGCTATGATAACTATTGATTAAGGGGTATGGTTTTCTGGTACGACGTCTCACTGTTTGCAGATCAAAAAGACACCGTGTTTAAAAGCAGAAATGTGGACGTGTTGCAATTATCAGGGATGGAACAGATGGCAGGGATTTGAGATGGAGAAGGGTTGACCAAGTGCACTACGTTTGATTGCGCACATGTAACCGATGTGGAGGACAGATTTTCTATTTTTTTATCATTAAATGTGTATTTATCAAGAGAAATACTTTTTTAAGAGGGGCTGTAAGAATATGTGTCTAATCACTAGTCATTAATATAATTGTCGAGCGTGCATAATTTCATATTATTCACAAAGGAGCTTATTATGCATTTCCCACAAGTTGTGCTTCTTGCACTTGAACCTTCCTAAAGGATCATGTGGAGAGAGCACGACTATTAGTATCTCTGACTGAGAAATGTTCCCGCTTTGTTTGATGTGGAAGTTCCTCACTTAGCTCCCGTTACTGTATCTGATAATTGAGACGAACAGTGTGGTGTGAAGTCATGTACGAATGAGCCAATGCTCCCATTAGCATAATGTCAGGGCGTTTAGATCTTTGTCTGCCTACTAGTGTATAGCGCTGGCTGTCTTCACACAATGCCACCAAGCTCTTCCTCCGTCTGTCATTCATCGTGTGTGAAGGCTCTTCAGGAACAGAAACGGACGAAGAAGACTCATCTGCACGGCTGCCCGAGAGGTCATTGATGTGGCCATGGAATGTTACATAGGAGACTCGCAAGCCTTGAGGTTCTAAAAAGGAAGAGAGCAGGTCTTGGTGCCCTGGCATAGATGACGGGAGAAAATAGTGGTCACAGGGTCTCACTGTGATGTCGTCGAGAGAGGCAGTTATGTGACGAGCTCAATTTAGTCATCTTTCACACCGTAGAGGCCTAAATTAAGAGCAGGGACCCTGTGCTCCCACAGCGTGCTCTGATTGCAAAGGTGGTGCTCCTGCTTCTCGTCTCTCCTGATCTTAACCGAAATTAGTCAAAACACACGTGATGCCTTGACACCCAAAGAAGGTGTTTGGCTTCTGCAAAATAGGTTAATAAAGCAACACTGATCGCTGTTCATGCCGGGGCCTGGAGGAGGGATGGGGGACAGACAGGCTGGCTGTGTAAATGTAATGAAGGGATATAATAATTCTTTTCTCTGTCAGCTGCTCTCTACCATTAGCATTTACTGCCAGCCCCTGCCACTCACTGCTTGGCGCCTCTGCACTCTGCCACACTAATAAGAATCACAATCATCAGCCATTCCACACGCATATATTACAAAGGCAGATGCCCTAGAACCACGTACCTTGCAAAATATTAGCATGCCAGTGATATCTCGCCCATTCTGAGACTGAAAGAGCTCGGCGAACAAAAGGGTTTTTCCGAAACGTTTTGAACATGGCAGCCTGAGTCCATGCATTTGTAATATTCTGATGCTTGCATAGTGAGTGCAAACTTTATCCGTGTCTCGGCGATGGGACGGAAAGAGCCGGATTTTGTTCGGTGCGTCGAGCAATTAAGTGGAGAGACCTGTCTGATCCGCTACATCTTCATGAAGCTCCCTCTCCGAGGTCCCAGGGTGGACGCGCGAGCACAGCGTTGCAGGTGCCTCTGATCATTTCCATCTCAATGCGTGTGAAATAATGTTTCCCTACCATAGCATCGACTAATTAGGATCTAATTATCCTGCCTAGTGTAAACAATCACGGCAGATGGCATAGTGCACAGTATTAACTCTAATGACCCAAGGCCCTGTGGAATTCACATTTCAGCGCACTTGTTTATTTTCCTCCATTAATCGTTGCCCTACTTTCTATATTCACTTACGTCTATTTTCAACCTTCTCATGCTGCCCAGTTCTTATTCCCGATGCTGCTCTCATTGTTTTTTTTTACTTACGCTTACTACCATTTATCTGCTTTGTGTTGCGTCCCTCCCTTTCCTCTATTGTCGAAATAGCTTTCAACGAAGATCGATGAGCATTTTGTACCTGATTCCTTTTCTGCCTTGTGAAGTAGAAGAGAGAAACGTCGGAAGGAGACAAATACGTGACGCGGCGCACACGCAACAAAAAAACAACCACCGTATTCTTCCTCCAAAATTTCATACATCATGTCCCTAAAAAGTAAGAAATCACCACAGTGTTTCTGAAGTGAAGCGGCGATATGCTGGCGTCACGGCTCGCTGCTGCAAGACATAGATCTTATTCGAGTGCCACAAAGTCAGACAAGATTTCCTGCTTTATCACTTACAAAGCTATGACTATCCCATAGCGATTAAATACATAGGTTTCTTACATCTAGCGACAGTTGTTCAGATGTGGTTTTACCCACTGTTCATTGGACAAGTCTGAGCTGACTAGAGACTGGATGCTGCAGAGGGCTTGTAATGGGTATGTGGGGTCTCATTAATTGACGCCAGGCTTGTGCTCCTTTGCGTGCCTTGTTCTCTGCCAGGAGCTGGACTTGCTAATTAGGCTCCTGGATATCACAGACATGTCCCTCGGTGCGCTACACAATATACTGCTGGTGACTCAGAAACAAGGGGGCTAAAGAGAAGAAGAGAGCCGGGGCAAGCGCGGATGGAAGGAGGCGAAAAAAGAAAAAAAAAATAGATGGAGAGACTGCTACTGACAGAACGCTCAGAAGTAAAGGAAGTGGAGAGAAAGTGTGAGCGAAGACAGATGACAAGTGATGAAAGGGCAGTGAGAGGGAGAGAGTATGAACACGACTGTACTGAGAGACTGCCACACCAGAGAGGAAGCTATTATTGTGGTCGGGAAAGTGAAAAGAGAAGCGAAAACTTGGGCTGGGAAGAGAGGAAAAAAAAAAATGAGAAAGGAATCAAAAAGAGAAAGCCAGTTTGAGACAGGCAGAGCATAGCACAGAGATGGGGGACGGCTCTCGGAGGAGGAGTGAGGCGCACTCACACACGGTGAGTGTGTGTGTGTGTGTGTGTGTGTGTGCGTGCAACTGTGAATTTGTCTGTGCTGCCCACTGGAGTGTGTGTCCAGATAATTCAATCTACTGCCCATTGACTGGCCTCCCCGCTCCGTCTTCACTCCTAATTAAATCCCCATTTGTTGGTTGGATGCTACTGCTTCTAATTGCGTTGCCGTGGCATCAGATAGACACACTGAGGGCACACCTAAATGCACACGCACACAAAGGCCCCCGCAGCAAGTGGGATCACTAAAACATCACCGCGGTACATTACACCTCAATTAATCACATCAATTACACATCAATTAACCCGTGACAATCCACTAAACACAGCTGGGATGCAGGCAGTATTTCATCTGCAGTGACCTGAGGACTTTTTCCTGCGACATCAAAGCCAACTCATCATCCAAAAAAAAAAAAAGAGAACTGATTTACATGGAAATCCATATTTCTATTTCATCTTTTCCTCCGAGCAGTGAACGCGACACGAACCACTGTTCAGACTTTTTAAGAGCGTGTAACTGGGACCATGAAGTCTAAATTGTCACAATATTGATACCCAGGGATCTTATAATGTGCATATACTGGATGTCGGACAAACGTGATTTAGGGACTATAAATACAAGAGGAGGTGTGGGGTGAGAAACATCAAGCTGTAATGGACCCATGGATCTGCAGACGCTGATTTCTTGAAATGAACATCGGGTAGATGGTGCCTCTTCATCTCCCCCCACCATCTTACGGCCCTGGCTTCCTTGTTTGGCTTCTGTTCTAATGGGTCACTTCACCTTGCTGCCTAGTGTTGGAGGACATTCCCTTTTCTCTTTTCATCCACCACCCCCGCCGTCCCCAGTCCCTCACCTCACCCTGCCTCTAAATTGCTTCTCAATCTCTCTTTGTCCTCAACATTAAGTCTTGCCTTTCTCCCCACCTCAGTTTCACTGGAACTCTCCTCCGCCTCCTCTCTGTTTTCGCTCCCTTTCCTGAACCCCTCTTTTGTGCCCACCTGCTTTCTCACTTGAGTAAGTGATAGAGTGTAAATAGGCAAGGTACCTGTTGTCACGGTGACAGCAGCTCGTGACAAAGTGATAGATCAACCCGACCTTCGGAATGGACAGTGTTTTCTCGAGGGAGAGGCGTGAATATTTGTGGGTGTTTGTCTGTTTATGTTTTCGTTAAAACAACCTCATGTCCTGACTCGAACATCCTCATCCCAACTTGTAAAGCAACAAATGGATTGTAAAATGTAAACTGTAGTGTGTGTGTTTCCTTGTTGAGTATGTGTGAATCCCTAAGGGAGGTGTTTCATCCACTTTAAAGATGCTTTTAGCCCCCTCCACCAACTCCCCACCCCCAGCCCACATCCTTTCACCAACCCATTACTAGGCCAAGGTCACTGCCATGACTGTTGCATAACCCCCATCAAAGAGGCTAACCATAACCCATCTCGCATGTTAAAGTCCAATTGAAGAGGCTAAATGACGGATCTAAATTTTCCAGGATGACATGATGTGCCACGAGGTGAACTGGAGGTGGCCGATGGAGCAGGGAAGTTATGTGCATATGTGTGCGTGTCTTGGAAGAGAAGGCGTGGTGATGAAAGTGGAAGGATAGCAAAGTAGAGTGAGTGAGAAGAAGGGAGTCGGAGTGGATAACAAGAGAGTAGACCGACAAGTGTCTCAAAAGCCAGGGACACCCCTTTATTGCTGAATATCAGTCATGCAGCTGAGTGGAGTGCCATTGAGGATGGGGTTGCATAGGCTCAAACACATGTGTCGGAGGATTACAGTGAGGGCAGGGGCAGCTCACTGCTGCTGAGGCAGGGCTAAGGAGGTGAGGCATAAAATAAGCAAGAAAAAGAATACAAGACAAAAGCCGAATGTGAACACTCTCTGTGATTGCATGCCAGCATGGCGCACTGGGGAGCACAATGGTCCTTGGTTTATAAAGCTGACCCAGTGCCCATTGTCTTTGTCACACAGCCATTAAAATTCTGTGTATGCAGCAGGGGACCCAACTGGAGCCATGCCACCATTCAACCTCAGCTGTCAGGTTGGAATAAGGTGTTTTTATGTCTGTGGCGAATGAGCTGTGGAGGGGACAGCATGACTGCCGGGGACAGCTGCTCTGCACAGCAGTCACATTAAAGTCCACCTGGTCTACTCATGCCAGTTTTTCGGTCTTCTCTAGATCTGCTCACCTGTCTTGGTTGACTTTTATCTCCAACCATAGTGCTATAGGAATCCCTGGTCCAGCAGGGCTGCCCTCTAGCACTCCATCTGGATTCAAAGCCTGCAGCCGGCTGCGCCGCGCTACTGCCTCTGCACGTTTGTTGATTATGGGCATGAAAGTAAACAGTCCCTCTTCTTTTTCCTTTTTCTTTTCCCCTCCAACGTCAACTTTATCTTGACGTGGCGCAGTTGCAGGTGGAGACACATCATCCGCTCCTTAAGCTGAGGCCGTGCTGAGATATTTTTATTCCACAGGCGTGCGTCTGTCAGTGTGTGTTATTTACAGTATGCTTAGGTTCCATTAAGTCATAGTGATTTGAAGGGGATGACACTTGAGTCATGTATGCGTTGGATCAAATCAGCAAAGATAACCCACACAGGAGGCAAACATACTTAGCCGACATCTAAATTACAGCATTCACTGTGGGTCATCGCTACGGCACATTAGCATTAGCTTTGCGTCTGTTAATGCAGTGCAACGTGTATTAGTGTCTGCGCGGTGTCCGGCAAGCACTCAAACGCGGAGACGAAGATAACGCACCTTACAAACAACCCAGCCACTGTCATCCAACGCGTATCAGAGGTGAAGAGGAGAACGAGGGTCAGACATGAGGTTCACTGGTGCAAGACACAAAGGACAGTGTGCAGAGGCACTGGTGCTGTCTCGTTTCAACAGTGAGATCTGTTAGCAGTCTGCCAGCGGCTGTTCTTGCTTGGTCCTGAAGAGGAAATCAACTTAGCTGTGAGTTCTCTGCAGAGCAAACTTTCGTCAAATTAAGCAGTATGGAGGTGGATGTCGATCCTGCATGGGTACATTTACATCTCCCTTGTTGGCTGTGTTCCATACACTCTAAATGTGAAACGGATGAATTGTTTTCCTTTCATCTAGTGCATTTTATAGGTTTCTGTACACGGTCTGCCATGTAAGTGTCAACTCACTTCCATAACTTTGTGACATTACAAGGATGTGACAAACACACAGGCGAGGACATCTCCCCGTAGACTAGGTACGACCCCACACGCGATGTGAGTGCAAGGTCCCCCATTTAATCACCGCCAGGGAGCCAAGAGGAACCCCGACCCGTTCCTCTGTTCACGACACTTCGCCGAGGACTGCCTCGTAAACAGCTCGCACTTTGCTGCTGCATCCCCTAAAAGATTAGTTTGACCAATTACAGAATACAGAGGATTCGGGACCAAGACCTGGGAGTATGCTTTATCATTAGTGGACATGTTGTTTGAAACAATCACAGCAGTTTTTTTTGTAGTTGCTAAGCTGTAGCTTAACTCTTAGCCTCGGCAAACGTTATTGATGTAGTTTACCGGTCTGGACTACAAATGGGAGCTACATGAACGAACGTCTTCCCCCTCAATGTCGGACTCCGAGTAAAATAAGCGCTGTCTGTTTGTCGCAATTACCTTTTTAGCAGGTGGCTAAGAAATGGTGCGAGACCTCCAACATGAACACGTCAATGAAGAATGCAAAAAACTTACTATGAGTATAACGTGTCAAGAGGCAGCCACAAATGTGAACAGGCGTATAGCAAATACGGGATCCACAGTGGTGATTACAGTGTGTTCAGTTTATCGTTCCACAGTTCCCCCATCGGTAAACCTTCATATTCATCTGCATTTGGCATTCACAGGTCTCTCTAATGGTAGCTTGTTGACATGGATGGATTTCTAAGTGCACATGTAGCCACCAAGTCCCTGAACAACGCCGGAATAGGTTTGGTGTTGCTGTGTGTGAATTTGTCCGGGCGTAAGTGACAGCTTTGGGATTTTGTGTGTTTTGTATGAATGCATTCAGTAGTGGGTAGAAGTACAGCAAAGCTACTCCAGCTGCTCGTGCCTGTGGATAGCTCCTCCGTTTGGCCTCACTTTCAGTCGTCTGGTAAGTTTGACTGACAGTGTTTGCTATGCAGACGTCCACACAGGGATGGTAGAAGGAGCAAATTAGCCAGCCGACGGAGTATGATTGTTGCCAAACAAGAAACATGTAAGGACCTTGTTTTTGGAAACAGAAAGCAACGGGATGGCATTTTGTTTGCCTCGTTTTACTGTTTGTGTGCCGGTGGTGTGTGTACGCGGGTCTTGTTATCTGTGTTTGTGCGTCGGAACACAGTGTACGCACGATCGCCTGTGAGAGATTTACAGTCACTCTTTTATTTACAGTTGCAGTCGGGTTTAGTTTTTTTTTTTTGCATCCTCTTCGCCGCTCGACGACACTGCCCCCACATTCAACCAGTCGCACCGCGCCATCTTCTGCACTTACTGCTATAAATCTCTGGGGTGAACTTGCATATGGGGTATGGAGAGATAGGGAAAGAGAGAGAGAGGCTCCTGCAGAGAGTGAGTTGTGTGGTTGAGTTAGAACCAGGCATGCTGCAGGGCTTGGCGGATTGCTGCAACTATTAATACAGACTTTAATTAGCCCGCCACTAAACCTGGCACAATCGGCTCAGTGTCGCCCATGGCTGATGAGGCAGACAGATCAATAGGTCTGATCATGCCTTTTTCATCAGCTCAAATGAAAGCACTTTGTCTCCGAGCTCAGCCCTGGACCTTGCGTATCACCTTAAAGGCTTTCTTTGGCTGCACTGGCTGTGTGCAGTGTTGCGGACGGGGCCTGTATAATCTGGCTGCATTAGGGAACTATAAAGATAAATGAAGGGAGGCACAGAGCATAACTCATCCTGTCAGAGAAGGAGGTTTAAGGCTGGAAGACTTTGTGTTTTCTAAAGCAGCCCCCACCTCCACCCCGATGGCTTCCTACTTTCTCCCTCTCCTTATTTCCTTGAGTTCCTTTTTTGTGTGTGTGTGTGTGTGTGTACAATCTGTGCTGTATTTTTCTCTGTCTACTTTTTGTCTACACCCTCCTGGCGTCCACCTCCCCTATCTCTCATCCCGATTGTCTTTTACTGATCTGGAGGTACGGAGCTGTTCATTTACACTTCCTGTGCTGCACAAATTGCTCCTCTACCTCTTTGCCAGCACATTTCAATTTAAAATAAAAGAGTATGCTGCTTCTGCAGTAGCAACTTATTCCTTGTACTTTTTGGCAGGCTTTTCTGTTGACCTTCAAGTTCCCAATCAGAGCAGAAGAAAAATGGAAATAGCTTGTTCTGAGTCTTCATTTCCTGTGAATCGCTGGAATTGTGTTGTGTATCTGCTCACTGGGATTACTGATTCACTGCCTTTTTTTAAAAACAAACAACAACAACAACAACAACAAAAAAAAATATTTATTTTCTTTCTTTGTAGATGATGTTCCACCGTATTTTAAGATGGAGCCTCCTCAAACGCAGGTTCACCTGGAGGGGAACCGCCTGGTCCTGACCTGCATGGCAGAGGGCAGCTGGCCTCTAGAATTCAAATGGATCTACAACGGCACCGAACTCACACGATTCTCTTTGGAGTACAGGTAAGCAATGCAGCACCACAGCTAATTTGATCCTATTTCTCAACTATAATTCACTTACTACCTAAGGACATTTTAGTGGAATTTAATTGTAACTAATGGCTCCTTTGTTCATTTTTATTCATAGCTTAGATTCATTTCTATGGATTTATTCAGGACTGATTTGGCTCCGTCTCTTCCCTTAAGACACAACATCTTGTGTCCAGGGGATTGTCAGATTTATTCCTATTAGTATTTCCGATTGTTTTCAAAGTTTCAGAGACAGTGTGAGCAGATAACATTTCGGCTCTGGCCATTCACATGCTGGATGCTTGTTCAACACAATGTGGCCGCGAGGACGCTTGAGCCTGTGCTAACAAGGCGTCAGCGTGCACTCACATGTGCATTTGTTTGCTCTGCTCATGTGTACATGCGCTGATCTGTTCCATGCCAGTGGTACTGCCCGTACCTTGGCATGCACACGCATCTTTCGTGATGGATCTTGTGTCCCTGCTCTGTGTTTATATGAACACGTACTTTCTCTGTTCGCAAAGAAGCTGCAATGCACTTTCTGTGCCCAGTCTGCAAGAAGACAAAAGAGAGACAATGGCTCTTCATTTTCTTGTTGGTTGCAGGGTCAACCAGTGGTCTCGCAATATCAGCACTTTGAAATGTTCCGACGGTGTGGACAAAGTGGGCTCAGTGTGGCCTAGAAAACATTCCATATACAATACTTAGTTATTGTGGCCCTGGTATGGCCTGAACCACCTTTGAATGTGGTCTAACTCGGATCTCATGTTGTCACTGACTGATTTCTACCTGTCATTGTCTACCAACTCTCCCCTGCCTCTCTTTGCAGACCTGTCTTCCTCCCTCTCTTACATCTTCTCTGCTCTCTGTCCTCCTCCTCCTCTTCTGCTCCTTCTTTCCTCAACATTTGGCTGTGCTCTCTCACATGGCTTAGTCTGTGTGTCTGCCTCGCAGGCCCCAGCCCTCCTCTGCTTGTTATTCTTCACCAGCCCTGATCAAAGAGGAGAACTGGAATCCATTTAATCAGACCCCAGCTCCCCCGATCCTACCACCACCACCACCATCACCACCACCTCTTCTTCACCCCCATGTACCACACACACACACACACACACACACACACACACATCCGGAGTTGCGGTGCAGTGGAAACATGCAGGGCAGACTCCACACTCCTAAGTGGCCGTAGCAAACCAATTACAGGCGACTCAGCTCTGAGGTTATCTCGCTAGTATTTCACACGCACCATTTAATATGAATGCACGTCAGGGGAGATATGGAGCTATGGCATGTAGCATGTGATAGGTGCTCGTATGATTTGACTCCACTGACTGAAAGATTGAAGACCACAAAGGACTTTTTTGTGTGTGTGTGTGTCAATCAGAGCCTTTTTTTTTTAAGTTGACTGTCCATAGCCGTAACAGCACGTCTCTGCTTAATTGCGTATTTGGAGCACATATGTCTCACGGCTAAGTGCTTTGCCATTTAAGCTGTGGTTTAGGTGAAACATCTTCTTTAGAATGAAAGTGCCTGCATGATAAATATCACAGTGTGTGTGTGTGTGCGTGTGTGTGTTACGCCGACGATGACTCATGAAACTTTGTGTATTTCATGCTCATTAGGTACCTGATCACCTCACTGGACCGCTCACACGCCGGCAACTACCGCTGCATCGTGAGAAACCGTGTGGGCGCGATCATGCAGTGCAGCACCGCAGTGCAGGTTGCTTGTGAGTGCTTCTTACATACCTAGCTCTGACAGAAAGCCTTTGAATTAATCACTCCGAATAAAGGAGTTGCAAAGGGTGCATAAGGTAGCGATCATGACATTTTTGTTGCTGGTATGTGTTTCCCATGCAAGCATACTTTCTTTGGCTTCCTCTCCAACACTGTCTTTCTTTTGTGTCTGCCAGATATGGGTGGTTTTGTGGAGGGTGAGAGGTCTCAGACGGTCTCCCAGGGTGAGGGTGCTCTCATCCGCGTGCCACAGATCCACAGCTTCCCCAAGCCGCAGATCACCTGGTTCAGAGACGGCCGTAAGATTCCCTCCAGCAGCCGCATGTGAGTCTACTCCGTTTCACCTCAGCTTTGTCTTACTTGCATGTGTCTTGTATGTCTGAGAGCGTGCGCTCCTATACGAGCTGCTGGCAAACACTGGGCTGCTGAGGCAGAATCTCACTCTCACTTCAGAGAACTCTTAGATGTTCAATACAGCTTAGAGATTTTCTCCAGTCCCACCACACAGAGCGAAGTTGAGCAGAATAGTTGATGAAGGAACGTTGGCGCGGGCCCTATGTTCATCATTGAATCACCTCTCAGTGATAAAGCGGGTTATTACATTGCCCCTATTGACTTTGCAGGCGGGATGATTGAAGGGCTGAGATAGAGCAGGCAGCAGGGGAACCAATTAGACAAAATTGGACAAAAGGCCTCAATTGATGATATATTTGACTGACAGCGCTTACCCCTGCATGGAATAGTGTAGTTAAGGGTGTGAGTGTGCGTGCGGTTAGAGTGTTTATGAGGCCGTGTGTCCAGATTTGGAGTCCTTGGGATAACTACAGTATATATCTGCATAGGCTGTGCTCTAAGTGCAAGTGCTTGTCCTCTTTTTCGGATCCGTGTGCCTGTTCAGATATGCAATTTTCCTGAAGAGACGCGGTGAAAGTAATCACGTGAGATTTATCGCGCCATCCCGACAAATGGAGAGAGACAGCCTGCAACTCCTCCCAAACCACCCCTCCTCGTTTATTATTCAGCAGCGCGCTCAGTGTTGTAGCCGACATGAAGACTTCTACCCTGGCCTGCGTGCTCTTGCTTGGAAAAGAGATTGACGCGTGTTCTCATCTGCCTGAGGAAATTCAAAAAAGCACAATGCATGTACCGAGGCAAACCTCTAAAACCATCTCCATGGAAGTGCGGGCCAATTCCAAAGCTGGTTGCTATTCAGCAGGTTTAAGAGCTGGCTCCAAAATGAGGTGCAGAGGCTTTGTTCTCGGAGAATGAGAGGCACTGACAGGACACTCTAGAGTTACCGCTTGTTTGCTCACTTTGTGTCAGTCTTCACTTATATCCTCAGGTATGTGTGTGATGGTGTTTGTGTGTTTGTATTAAGTATTTTTTTTTTTTTTGTGTTGGAGTCTCTGTGTTTATCCTGCACCAGTGAGACAGATGCTGGCAGATACAACCCCCCCCTAATCTGGCTGCATGTTTAGCGTCACCTCTCATTTAAAGGGCCCCGCTCAAGCGTTCAACACCATCGGCCTAACCGGCATTTAGCAAACCTCAAGGTTCTTCAGCTACGGCAGGTTCAGAAAGACAAGGATTTTGAAGGGACAGGCTGGAAAATTTAGATTTGTAGCACTGGAATAGATGAGTTTGTTCTCTTAGCCATAGCGCATAATAATTACTGTTAATGCAATTAATGTGTATAACGAGGTTTATTGTCACTTTTGCCTGTTATTACCAAAATATGGATTTCATTGTGCCCTTTGTCTTACAAATATTGTATATATATATACATACTGCACAAAAGATTTAAATAAGATATGGTCATCTGAGGCCTGTGCATATACTGTACATACATACTGGTTTGCTGGCTGAGGACAATGCGGTATATAATGAATAGCTCAGAGAACGTACTTCTCGCTCGAGGAGTTCATTCTTTCAATCGCTAGTTTTGTGTTTTCTTCAGTAGCACATGCTGTCAGGTTTTTTTTTCTTTTTTTTAGAAACGATGTTCTCATAAAGAGGCGAACAGACGATAAAGCACGCCACATATGCGTTGTTTGCAAAAACAAAACAATCAACCTGGCCAAACTGCAAATCTCTCTCTCTCCTGTTGCCAAGTGGGTTTGTACGGGGATTAAAATGCCAAGCGAACTTTGTAGTTCTAGGAGCAGCCTGCGGTACAATGGCGACATCAATTCTGAACTATTCCTTTAAGACAATGTGGTACCTTGTATATGTAAGTGCTCATAAAAATTGTTTTCCGCGCGCTTCATTTTAGACATAATTTATGAGTATGCATGTGGGTGTGTGTGTGCGTCTGTGGTTTACCCTTAGGATTTATTGACTGTGAGAAACAACTACTCACTGTATAATGATATGAGAGTGTCTGTGCGCTGTGTGTTTTGCGAATGTGTAAATGTGTGCGCGGCGCGGCGTGTGCTTGGGGGACAAATTTTTTAAAAGCATACAAGTTGACGGGGGATGTCTGTTTAATTGGGGGTGGGGGTGGGTTGGCCCCAATTTAATTTAACTACATTGAACACTACCTGAAGCGGTTTGTGTCCTTACTGAAGTGCGGATAAAAGTTAAGTGAGTGTCGTGGAAATAAATGAATATTAATAAAGTCTCCTTAGAATTCTGATTTATTTGTGTGTGTGTGTGCGCTCAGTGCCATCACGCTGGACAACACACTGGTCATCTTGTCTACGGTGACCCCGGATGCCGGACGTTACTACGCCCAGGCGGTCAATGACAAGAACGGGGAGAACAAAACCAGCATGCCCATCACAGTCACGGTGGAGGGTAAGTGCACATGACAACACACACACACACACACAGTGACGTGCAGTGAGGTTCATGACTGGGGAGGCACTCGTCGGACGTACACATATATGAATCTAAAATACAAGCTTATATTTTACTTTTGACCTTAATTGAAACATTAAGTTGTTTTAAAAGCTTTTAATCAACGAAAATATTGAATTTCTTTTTGTTTTGGCTGATCTCTCTTTTTTTTTTTTAAATCAAAATTTAAAATTGTGTATGGTCTTATCTTTATTCGTCAAAATCGCTGAATTTACGCATTTCCCGTTCCCGGGAAGGACGGTGAGGCGAGGCAGCGATGAGCTGCCACACACGCTCAACGCTGCCTGAGTGCACGGTACTACGGCCGATCAGTGCATTTTCTCACACGTTCACTAAATATGTTAGACAGACTGTGGAACGTGTAGCATGTGTAATACATGTATATTGTCAAAACAATGTGCCCGCGTCAGTCAGTGTGTGTGGGGCACAGCGCCATCAGAGCTCATCGCTGCCTCGCTGTATTTGAACAGTAAATTCAGCGATTATAACCCTAGAAATTAGAAAACTAATGTATAGAACAATCAAGTGGACAAATTGATTTTCTTTTATCGTTGTTAGCATTTTACTTGTCATGATGACCGAGCCTCCCCTGACCGCACGTCACTGCACACACATACACACTGGGGTGCACTCCGGGGGGGGAAGCTCATGGCTCACCAGAGGATTGTTTGTGTCAGATTGTGTTGCAGATTAAAATGTATGTGTAATAAAACGCTAGGAATCCTTATATTATGGTTAAGCTCAACGCATCAGCACTCACGGAAAAAGAGGAAATAGGAACGGAGCTCTGCCGCCATTTGATATTATATATTTGAAAAGCAAGGCAGTCTTGTTGTGGGAAATTTAAAAAGCCTTTATTAGAGCGACTAAAACATGGACATGGAATTTATATAGATATAGACAGGAAGTGACATCGTATATGTACTGTATATGTATATATATATATATATATATACATATACATATATATATCTATATATATACATATATAGATATATATATAGATATATATATATCTATATATATATATAGATATATATGTATATATACCTCAGCACAACAGGTTGGGGTCATCTGAAGATGACAGAAACAGATACAGCACCCTCCACTGGCCTGACCATCCTTTCACTTCCCCCCACCCTCCTATCTCCTCCCTCTCTGTCCAACAACAGGCGTAGTCATACCCATTATCCACATAACAATTGTTGTCCTCTTCTTCTGCCGTGGCCCTCTAACCTCTGGCTCTCTCAGTGAGTTACAGTCGTGAGGTGTGTGTGCGTGTTTTAGGTTGTAGGTGGCGCTCCTGCAGCAGCTCTCTGCCCGAGTCGTGTGTGTGTGTGTGTGTGTGTGTGTGTGTGTGTGTGTGTGTGTGTGTGTGTGTGTGTGCACACAGCCCCATAAAGTGGAAGCGGAGTTTAATTGTGCCTCACAAAAAGCCGATTTATGAAAATGACACTGACAAACAGAGAGCGACGAAGGTCAGCGTCTCTCTCGAACTCGCTCATGGGCGTCATGTCAAAACACTTGTGTTTAGCCGAGGCTGATGCTTGCTCGTCCTGCCACCCACTAACACCACTTTTCATCCAAACAAGATGGTTCCACCTGCTCTTACTTACTTGGATGTGAACACTAGTAACAGTCAGTATAATATGCAAGTATTGGAATGCATTTTACAACTACCTGGCTCTGAATATACTATTGACTGTGTAATACCACTTTATACCACATATTATAAGTCTTTTCGCCAAGGAGATCCCTTATGATTTGTATTATTGGTCTGCTTTTGACTGTCGCATAAGGTTTTTAACCTGTTCACTTTGGTGCGGCTCGGCTCTGACATCACAGCTCTCCCCGCTCGCTCCGGCGTCTGTCCATCATATCATTAATACTCTGTTTGGAATTCAGTGCTCAGGACGCATGACGCAGCAGTCTGTGGGGACCAGATACCCAATATCTCTGGATCTGACCTTGTGGATCACGAAAGTGGTATTTTGCATTGGAAAGTCAATAAGGTTTTTACAGCTGCATTTGTTCATTTTAGCAATTCTGTGGAGACGAGACGGGGGGGGGGAAATATGCAGCAGCGGGAGCATCTTGTTCCAGGGGGAGCATATAAATGAGAGAAAGTTAAATCTAATAGTCAAAAGGAAACGGACATTGGGTAAAAAAAAAGAAAAATAAGTGGGCACTGGGCTGACATTCGTCTTTGGACACAGACACAGGTGTGAGCAGTGCTGGCGATATTCACCGAGTGAATTTGTGATGCAGGTCACCATGTTGTTTACCTTCCCCCTTTAATTAGGAGATTACACACTTGAGGTATTCTCAACAAGGAGAGTTTATGAACTGCAGTACATTCATTAGTGTGTGCCAAAGGACCAATCGTGTCCTCGGAAAAATGAAACGCGTTCATTGACGAGTCAAATGGATTTTCCTTTTTTTGTGTGTGCGTGTCACTGGAAACCGGCGACAAATTGTGTTTATTTGTTTGTTTATTCACACACATCTGTGAAACGTTTGATGAACACAATGCCTCAAATGTTTGCAATGAAACAACCGACGTTGGACACGACTTCACTGTTCGTCATCGTCAGCTCTTCTTGGTGGAAGATGGACTTTTTTCCCCCTCAATCTCCTCCTTTTCTCTGTTCATGTACGTTTTGATCACTGAATTAAACTTTCAAACTCCCCACAACAATCTCCCTCACTCGCTTTCAGCCAATAACTTCAAAGTGATTTTCAGGCTTAAATCCTCTGGACTTGAGCGAATCGTTGCAGCCTGTTTAATGTTGTCTTTGTTAAATTTCTGGACTCTTCTCGTGACTTAAAAGTGAGCCGCTCAGTGTGGATTGATTCATCGTGGCTAATTAATAATTGTGTCAATAATGCTCCCAAGATGGTACGGCAGCTGCAGCACGTTGTAAGTTTTATTGACAGGTTTCTCTCACATTCATATTTTTGTTTGATATTTATATGGTATTTCTTCTTCTGTTTCATTTGGCACTAATCCAATTCCACGAATATGTGGAGTAAAATAGAATGTGTATTATTCTTATTATTACCTTGGTATTTCCACTTTGCTTTACACTGTATGTTCCCCAAGGGGCCGTTCAAGGCAAGCGAGAGAGCAAGCAGTAGTGCACAGTGACCGTTTATCCTGACATGGTAAAGACTAAAAATACTGACACATTCAGGAAATGCAAAAAATACAGATGTTTCACATCTACTCCAGGATAGATTAAGTTGAAGTCCAAGTGCATTCATCAAGATAAATTGACCATGTCTTGTATTTTTATTGTTGACCAGTCTGATTTTCTTTCAATCAAACTTCAAATACAGGCTAATCTAAAAATGCTTTCCTAATGGCAACAGATGAAAGTCATTAATAATCATATGTTGTTTTGAGGACTGGTTCCAAATGAAGTTTGTGTTTGTGCTTGAAGCTACTCTTGCCTTTGCAGCAAGAAGAACAAGGGCCTTTCTGCATGGAGTTTGCATGTTCTCCCCGTGTGTGCGTCAGTTTTCTCCGGGTTCGGGCTCTTGGGTTTGACATCATAAGATGAATAGGAGACGAAAGATGAACATCTCAGCTTTTACTTCCAGCATCCGCATTTTAAAGCCCAGCTGAAAGAGGCTGCGGTGAGAGCCTGGAAGAGCATCACAGCAGAATAATGCAAAAGTTCGCCGATGTCAGTGGGTCACGGGCTTGATGCAGGGATTGAAATCAAAGGATTTGCCACTATATATTAAGTCTTATTCACTTGAATCCTTTTTAAATCTGTTCCAATATCAATATCGGCCACACGGTGGTGTAGTGGTTAGCACTCTCGCCTTGCAGCGAGAAGACCCGGGTTCGAGCCCCGGTTGGAACAAGGGCCTTTCTGCATGGAGTTTGCATGTTCTCCCCGTGTGTGCGTGGGTTCTCTCCGGGTTCTCCGGCTTCCTCCCACAGTCCAAAAACATGCAATGTGGGGATTAGGTAAATTGGACACTCTAAATTGACCGTAGGAGTGTGAGAGTGAATGGTTGTTTGTCTCTAGTTGTGTGTGGCCCTGCGATGGACTGGCCAACTGTCCAGGGTGTACCCCGCCTATCGCCCGATGTAGCTGAGATTGGCACAGCACCCCCCACGACCTCCACCAGAGGATAAAGCGGTTAGATGATGACTGACTGACAATATCAATATCCTGTCTCATATGATGTCAAAACCCAAATGTCTATGGTGAAAATTAAGGAATTGGCCTCAGTGTTCCAATACTGTTGGAGGGCACTGTAGAGACAAGCAACCATTCACTCTCACACCTACCGTCAATTTACCTAATCCCCATATTGCATAAAATGACTGCTTTTAAATGCAAGTAATTGTGACTGCAAAGAGGAATGTACACTAATGGATCCAATTTCATTTCAAAATGTTGTAAGTCATCGAGTTAAGCAAAAGTGTGCTCACACAAACGTGATGAAACCTCACGGGACGCGGCGATTGAATGAAGCAATCAGAGGCAAGCGGCAATAACGCGCCGGGCGTCTGCTCCGGCATGCAAGCAGAGTTTTGTGGAAGACGCTTTCTCATTCACGCCGCTGAGATTCCACAACAGTGTTGCCGGATGTGTAAGGGCATGATTCACAACGCAGTGGCGCGACATGACAATAGTGATGAGAAAAAGTAGATTAAGGGGCCACTGGTTAACCTGCTGTAGCCCTGTGGGGGTCACATGCACATATGCAACACACGCAATTACACGTATAAGCGCGCGGGCCCACAGTCATACTCTGGGGAGGTGGGGAATGAGATGAGATTCAGAGAGAGATCACTGATTGAGGGCAGGGAATCGATGGTTGGCTGGAGGCTCCGTGAAACCAGTGAGTGATGGTGCTACATTTGTTCGCCTTTCATGTTTGTCTCAATTATGCCACATAATGGCTTCTAACACCTGGGTTAAAGCGCTACTGAGGAAATGCTGTGTGCTTTAGGACCACGTTCTAAAGTAAAGGGGGGGGGGGTGTTAATAGCTGGTTTATCGCGTGCCGGCTACCTGCAGGTGATGGTGACAGATTGACAGGCTCTGTGCGACGCCAGTCATGTTCAGTTGGCCACGTCAGGCAGATCCACAGGTCTTAGGTCTGAGGTCTGCGTATGTAGTTAATTGATTTTTTTTTTTTCCCCCATCTACCTCCATTTGCTTCCACACGTGACAGATGTTGGAGGGCCCGTAGACCCCATCGCCCCCGCCATCATCATCCCCCCCAGGAACACCAGCGTCACGGTGGGGCGAAATGAAGCCGTCATGGAGTGCGTCGCCAATGCAAGGTACATTTATCTATTCTCAGGCGGAGACTCATTGATACAGAGGAGATAAAAAACCCAAACACAGGCGTCCACACATACACCCCCGCCTCCTCTCACCTACAGATGTGATATTTTTGTGATGTAAATGAGTCTTGAAATCTTTTGTTTGAACATGATAGGGAAATGTTTTGCACATCTTTCATTTTGTACCTCTTCCTCATTCTTCCCTTTGATTCAAGGCTTTCACTCTGTTCTCACACAATCCCAGCCCTGAGTTCTGACTATTATCTCCAATTCAAAGACTTAATCAGAATGACAGATGTATCCCATTGCTCCCTCAATGCCTTTTAACCTTGAAACAGAATAGGAATCTGTATTAAAAACCACGCTCCCTATCCCCATGCACTCTTTTTCCCCTTCTTTTCGACTCTCAGACCCCTCGTCAAAATGAGCATTACTTGGAGGAAAGACGGGGCTGTGGTCAGCAGAGGGATCCGAGATTTTGGCCGTCGGCTGGTCATCAGCTTGCCAGCAGTCAGCGATAGCGGCTACTACGAGTGCGAGGCGTCGCTCCGCAGTAGCAGCATCCCTTCCATCACTGCTGGGGCCTTCCTGCATGTTCTAGGTAAATAAAACTCACGCAGAGACAAATCTGAAGCATAAATAATCCCAATACTGCATCAGCATGCCTTCCCCATATAGAGAGAGAACATCTATCATGTGGTATTGCAGTAATTGAGTTGATGTTGTTATCTATAGCGGTGCAAATGCGCATTCACCGGAGAAGGAAACAAAAAAAGAAGATGACGTGAGTTGTTTTTAAAGACGTTAATGAACCACTATCTTTGTCTTTGAAACAGAGTTTCCTCTGTTTGTCAAAGAGCCGCCAAGTCACATCAGTGCAGAAATGGAAAAGGTGGTGGATATCCCCTGTCAGGCTCGAGGTTAGTGGTGTTTGTTTTTCTGCTGTGAGCGAACATGCAAGAAAGCATCAAGGAATAAAAAGAGGGTCTCAATGACGAGGGGGGGGTGAAAAAAAGAAATCGTGTCTCCCTCCTCCCTCTGCAGGCACACCACCGCCGGACATAGTGTGGTATAAAGATGCGGTGCCCATCAGTCCGGTGAGGATCCCCAGGTACAGGGTGTTGGTGGGAGGCAGTCTACAGATCAACGGTCTCCTGCCAGACGACACTGGGATGTTTCAGTGCTTCGCCCGCAATCTTGCAGGAGAGATCCAGACAAACACCTACCTCGCTGTTACTAGTATGTCGCCCTTGAACATCGCTCAAAGCTCGCATGTCTGCCGCTTTACTTTCCTCGTCTTCCCCGCTTCCCTCCCTCTTTTTTATTCTTATATCTGCCGCTCCTCTCTTCTCATTTTTAATCCTCTTTTCTCCCCCCCCCCCACCCTCTCTCTCGCTCTCTCTGATTCGCCTCCTACACCCTTCTATCTGTGCATCTCTTTGCAGTGACAGATTTGTCACCTTGGATGCTTGAGACATTATTGACTATTTATGAATCAGAGAATGTGCAGGAGACGGCGGCCCCTTGTCAGAGCCTCACAATTGCCCCTGAGAATGAGACCTGACAACCACCAGTTTTGTCAAACCTATTAAGCTCTCAGCCGCCATCTGCTTTATTATTTGAGAGGAGGCTGTTTATGTCTCTCATTATCACCTCTCTCTCCCTCTCTCTGCGACTGACCCCTCCCCTCCCAGGTATCGCTCCAAATATCACGACTGGTCCTTCTGACAGCGCCGTGATTGACAGCATGTCAGTCATTCTGCACTGTGAGACGTCAGGAGCTCCACGGCCAGCCATCACCTGGCAGAAAGGTGTGTGTGAGGTTCTGTGGGCTGGAGTGGTTCATTATTTTCCGTGTTAGAGCTAAGGAGAGGATTCTTACTGCCACTACCAAACAAGCCCCAGTTTGTTTACCCTGACATTTCTCCAATACCTTAATCTCTCCATCAATCACTTCTCCCCTCCATGCAGGTGAACGTGTTTTGGCCAGCGGCTCGGTCCAGATGCCCAGGTTCACGCTGCTTGAGTCGGGCAGCCTGCTAATCAGTCCCTCTCACTTGTCTGATGCTGGTACGTACACGTGCATGGCCAGTAACTCCAGAGGCATCGATGAGGCTTCTTCTGATCTAGTGGTCTGGGGTAAGTACAACACAAGCTGGGACATTGATTTACTGACTGTATTTATTTTCGCACCTCCAGGAGCTCATCGTTAAGACCACTCTATACCCACAGGCCACTTTATTAGGCACAAGGAACACGCGTGGCACCTGTTGTTGTCCTGTTTGACGTGCTGCTCGCTCTGTCACCCGGCGATGTGCGGCTCACTTGATATTTTTCTCCTCTTCCCGATGATTCGCCGTAAACCCCAGGGCTTGTTGAAAGATTGTGTCAAAATCCCAGAGATCAGCCGTTTCTGAAATACTCATGCCAAAATAATTGAAATCACCTTCCCTTCCCTATTCCGATGCTCCGTTCGAGCGCCACCGCGCCGCCTTGACCATGTACACGTGCACGGAGTTGCTGCCTCGTTGGCGGACTGCCCAACGAGCAGTTGAACAGGTGTACCCAGTGAAGTGGCTGGTGAGTGCGTCGCCAAATGAGTTTGCTAAGTGTATTTATTCATCTTTTTTAATTTTTAGTAGCGCCTGGGGAGCAATGGGGGTTGGGTACCTTGCTCAGGGGTAACCCCAACCCTTTCCTGGTGGGGACTTGAACCGGCGACCTTTCCGGTTACAAGCCAAGTTCCCTTTCCACTTGGATACAGGCTTCTTCTTCCCGCTAGCGCCCACGTCCGGCTCTCGAGAGCCTCACGGCACACGGCGCGATCCGGGCCCCTTTCAGAGCGAGGCATTCATTTAAAAGACGAGGCGAGCATTTTCTCCTCAATAATAACGAATTCTGTTTGTGTTCGCAGCACGAACGCGCATCAATAAACCCCCGCAAGACCAGAGTGTCATCAAAGGAACCAAGGCTGTCATGACCTGCGGTGTGACCAACGATCCCAGTGTCACTGTTAGGTAATGGCGACGTATATATATGTATAAATGTATAATGTCTCCACACTCTCCTATGGCAGAAGTTTGAAACTTTCCAGACTCAGACTGAGGAATGAGGCCATCACTTTCCTCTCGCCTTTCAGTCACTCTTGAGCATGATAGAGTGTGCGCACACGCATCTGTCTCAGAGGGACTGGAATTATGTCTATGGAGCCCAGTGATTAGAGTGCCTGTCACCTGTGGGCCCATCGCATTGATCAGATCGCGGGGTAAACAGATGAATATGTAAACAGCATAATAACTTCAGACAGCGCCTTTAATTAAACACAACACAGTGGAGATTAGCTCGAGAGCTGGAAAAAAAAAGGGGCAATTAATCACAGCCAAGCCTCCGAGTGTGTGCATGCATGCTGTATGTGCATGTGTATGTGGAGGTTTGTGACAGGGAGAGGTTCCTTACTGTGTGTGTGTGTGTGAGACAGGGAGAAACAGTTTTCAGATTCCAAACCATCAGCCTCAGATGGCTTTTCATCCATGTCAGCACCTTCTATTATTTTTGGTCTGTGAACTGACACAAAGCACACAAAAAAAGATTTACTGACGCAACACCGAGAGACACAGTGTGTGTGCAGAACACTCACATGTGCACACCTCTACTGTAGGCATGTATGGGAGAAGAGCGGCTCGGTGATTGACGTGAACACGTCGCCCCGCCTGCGGCTCGACCCCGACGGGACCCTGCACATCTCCCAGACGTGGTCGGGTGACATCGGAACATACACCTGCAGGGTGACATCAGTCGGCGGCAACGACTCCCACAGCGCCCACCTCAGAGTCAGGTCTGCATATTTTCCTCATGTCTCCCCCAGTCTTATCTAGTGTCTGTATTTTTTTTTTCTTCTCTTATTTACATCTGACCAGGCAGGACATGATGGATGGATGTTTTCTTCACTGTTGTGGTTTATCACTTTCCCCCTTTACGATCTATCAAACCCCTCTGATATTTACAATGCAGGGCTCTCTCTCCGTGTGGCGCTTTAACTCGGTTATTTGCTGCCTCCCTTGTCTGATTGTATTTGCCTTTATCACTTTTCAACCCCTCCCCTCCGCTCACACACACATTTTATGCAGGCAACTGCCCCATGCGCCTGAAAACCCAATAGCGGTGCTGAGTACCACGGAGAAGAGGGCCATCAACCTGACGTGGGCCCCGGCCTTTGATGGAAACAGCCCCCTCATCCGCTACATCCTGGAAGTCTCCGAAAACAGTGAGTGGCGTCGACGTTCAATGCCGACAAAGCACCGCGGTCACTATCTACACACAATACTCATGGTCATTTTAAAGGCAATGTCGTGACTCGGTTGCCCTTCCCTGGAAGCACTCATTTGCTCCCTCTGCTAATAAGTCCCATTTTTGGCAGCTCTTATCTTCTGCAGTGGCTAAAACTTAATTGCCTCACCAAATTGTGTCGATGTCCAACCCTCGCCTATCTTCCCTCTCATTTGATAAAAATCAAAGAAATGTGAACACTCACCCGTGGAGAGTGAATTGTCAACCATTTGTCAACAAAGCCCGAGCAAACAGAGAAGATGACGGATCATTAAGAGGAAAATGAGCAGAGAATGCAGATGGGATCTGGGGTTTGTTATTTTTTTTTTTTTTTGGGGTAATTGAATTTCAATCTGCTATTTAGAGAGGGAGTATACAAAATGAATGACCTGTTGTTTTTATCAGTGGCTGCATTGTGATTACTGAAAATGGTGTGCAATAAGAGTTGGGGAAGAAACATATGCAGAGAGATTTTCATCCAGAAAGAACGTTAATGCTCTTACATGGTCATTTACCATCCGCTCACTGTTGCTCAGAGCTTTGTCTTTATGTGTGTGCGCTCTCAGATGCTCCTTGGACGGTGCTGCTGGCCAACATCGAGCCCGAGTCCACGGGCGTCACTGTCGGCGGCCTCATCCCCGCGCGCTCGTATCAGTTCCGCCTGTGCGCCGTCAACGATGTGGGCAGGGGCCAGTTCAGCAAAGAGACTGACCGGTGGGTACTGATGCGGCTATGTCTACTGAATACTAAAATGCGAGTCTGGCTCTGTTTTCATTCAACTTTGTCGACCTTTACTGCCCTGGAACAGCCTGTACCCCACCACCACCACCACCACCATGCACTCTGAGTGAGAGAAAAAAACAATTCTATGATCATTTCCAGTGAAGTCCGTTCCACATTGTGGTCGTCGCTCCTCTCAGAGTGCGGGAGACACGAGCCAGTTTTCGGGACGGGCCTTTTTTCAAGATAAAACTGCGAATGAGCTGAAATTGCACTTTGTGAAGACTTGATTTGTGTGCTGACCCAGTGCCGTCTCTTACCCTCGCATTAACTGTCTCCACTGAACTTCATGACTGAAATACAGAGAGGCGAGAGAGAGGCAGAGGAAGTGAATTGTCTTGACTGCTGTAAGACGAAGAGGTCATAATCATTCCGAGCTCTTCGCAGCCACGTGACCCCTTCCGGCGTGGACGCGGCCCATCCGCTGCCGTTTTTTAACACCGGCAAATGAAAGCTGTCGCTACCGACCGCGCGCCTTTTGAACCGCGCACTCATCCACAGACCTGAGTTTCTTTGTGAATGTGCCCAGACAAGTGTACACCACAGGAGGGTGACTGAGTGTCAGTGAGAGTACAGGGCTTCTCTGAGGCATCTCTCCGGCACACCTCTTTGATCCTAAACACTCAGCTTTATCTCCTCCAGAGCAGTGCTCTGCTGCACTGGGAAGAAATCAAGATGTCATCTTAAATTGACTTAAGGGAAAAGTCTGCCTCGATCTCTCTTTCTTGTTCTTTTATATCTTTCTCTCGCTCACACTGTCTCTCCATTGTGCTGCTGCGCCGTTTCTTACCAATGCGTCTTTGATCCTTGTTATGCCACAGCACGACGTCTCTCGGTGGACAGTGTTACGGAGTATGTTTTGGACAAAGGCGCGCCGCCAACTTTTCTGTATGGCGGAGGAGAAAAAGAAAAAGAAAAAAAAAGTGGAGTTCACTATGATTTGATGTCCATGATGTAATGTGATGGAAATATGCGAAACTCGTGATAATTAATGCACAGCTTCACACTTTGTCTCTTTTATCATCATGCCAGACTTACTCTCCCCGAAGAGCCTCCCAGTGCCCCCCCTCAAACAGTGCTCGCGAGTGGACGCACCAACCAGTCCATCATTATCCAATGGCAGCCACCCCCGGAGAGCCATCAGAATGGTCCACTCCAGGGCTACATTGTCAGGTAAGAAGACCGTGACAAACGGCCTCATTTCTTTGCAATGGTTGGCGCCTGTCTATTCAAATGTGATAATAACTGTTATGTCAGCTCCTTTTCTTGTTCTCCATTTCGCTTCACTCTCAATCACCGCGGCAATGAAGTAATTGGTGTCAATTAAATACCTTCCTCTCTCCTCCCTATTCATCTGTTGTCACCTCTCTTCTTGTAACCGCTCACCTCTCGTTGATTTCCCCCTCTTTTTCAATTTTTTCATGGACTCTAAGTTCAAATATATTTGTATTGTCTGTGCGATTTTTTTCTGTGTGTGTGTGTGTGTGTGTGTACTGCTTCTTCCATGTGTCAATTACTCCCTGTGTTGCCAGGTACTGCCTGTCTGGGCTTCCAGTGGATTGCCAAATGAAAAACATCACCAACCCAGACCAGACCAGTCTCCTCCTGGAGGACCTCATCATCTGGACCAACTATGAGATGGAGGTAGCAGCCTATAATGGAGCTGGCAGGGGCACCTACAGTCACAAAGTTACCGAATGGACCCTGCAAGGAGGTGAGAAGCTCATTGGGTTTCCTAAATACTATTTATTACCTGTTATTACGATGGATTTGTCAATATTAAGGCTGCAGTTTAATACCAGGGAATGACATTAAGGGCCATATATATATATATATATATATATATATACACATAGGGCACCATTATGAATCCATAGCTTATCTTGAAAGGGTGACTCACACAGATTGCTAAGACAACAGCGATATATGTCCACACCGCCGTATAAGTGCTATTTACCTTTCAGCACACCTTATTTCTTTTCCGTGTGGTTAATCTTTCATTAAATGCCACAATACTCGAGAGCAAATAATGTGCACACACGAGGCAAGAGCTGCACCGGAGCCATTTTCCTTTTTACACCTTTTTTGTTGTCCTTTCTTTTACCGTGTTAATTCCCCGATCTGAATCACGTTCCTTATTTTTGTCTCCTTGTTTAATTTTATTTCATTTTCCTCCCCCCGATGGCAACACTTCAAGCCCTGAGACGTCGGCAGCTCCTCTGTGCACACATTTAACTGCTCCTGCACATGAATCACCAGGTGATGATGTGTGTCTGACTTGTGACATATCTTGTTGCCGGAGCAAGCTGCCGTCGCTCGTGCCGAGTAATATAATTAGAAGACATATTGTGAACTTTACACAGTGTCACAGCGGCGCGTTTCCATCAGGCCCAGTGATTTCAAAACCTTATGTTCTGCCCCTTCCATTGTCTACTCCAAAACCTTCAGAGGATGTGACTGCGCCATCTGGATCACGGTCAGATTCTGACTTATGACAATCAGGAATTGTAGGAGTCCGTCTACGAAAGCCACATTTGCGTGAAATCAATGCACTTTTGTTACACACCACCCATTTAGATGCTTTATTGCCTAAGTAGGCTATAACTAATGCATCAGCATTTTAAAAGGTTAATCAATTTTTTTTTATTGGAGGAGGATTAGATCATTTTCTCTTCCCTGGCTTCCCTAAACAAAGGTCAGTTCATAGATTACAGTTTAAGAAATGCTGCAGCTTCAAAAACTAAATTTAATAAAAAAAAAAAAAAAAGGACATCACTCCCAGGTTAGCGATACTGTGCTCGCTACCATTTCCTTTAACTTGTATCTAAAGCTTTGCGAGGCTTAACTCACTCACACTGAATCCCCGTCATGTTAAATCCACCTCACGAACAGAGATCCTCCGCACCAGACTCACTAAATATTCTCAAGAGCACTTGTAAGGAGAGCGAGCGTTTCCTCCTGCACTTTTCAACTCCGTGCTCCGACGCAGTCATTAAGAGAGACGGATGTTTTGTCTCTCAATTGGTTTCAAGTGTGAGTTCATTTATACGTTTAATTATCTATACATGGAATGATATATATATATATATATATATATATATATATTTATGTCTTTTTGTCAGTCGAAAATGCGTCTTTGTTATTCTGTTTCTATCCGTTTTCATTTGGTTGAATGATTGCAAAATACTTTGAATGCTGCGGTGGCAGTCTGGCATGCATTAGTATTAAATCTTCTCTGTCTCTGATGCCTGATTGATCAGCGAAGTGACAAATGATGGAGTCCAAATTAGAGACTGCCGCATCTGCAAGTAAACTAACCATTTATTATAATCGCATTGAAGAAGAAGAAGAAGAAGGAGAAGAGAAGAGGAAGAAGAGCCACAAAGATTTTTTTTTTTTGCATTTAATCAGCAAAACTTCGAAACCTGCAAGGAATGGCAAGCATCACCGTTTTACCTCCGTCTGGCTCCCCTTGCAAAAAATAATAATTATTTCATCACCCCAGTCACAGTCAGTGAAAAGTGGCAGCGAACACGGCATTTGTGTTGTTAAGCTCGGCTCTCATTAATTAGACGTCTCCATCACTCACTCCATTAAAGGCACAAGAGGAGTCCATGATCTGAATTTGAATGCGCTCAAACAGGAGCAAGGACAGCGCAGGTTTGAGGGAGACCAGACGCCGGCCAATCAGCGTCATTATTGTGTGACTCCCTGACTGTTTTCCGGCGTTACATCAGAATGGCACTGCTCACTTCAAACAAACTGCTGCAGGCAGCACCTGGAAACCGCCTGAGGCAACTGCTCTCACACCCTGTGTGATTGGCATATTCTTCCCTCCGCAAATGAGCTAAAAGAAAAAAAAATATATAGTTGCTTTAGCCTGGTTCTCACACTCTAAATGAGGCTGTGTGAATTGAATTTTTTTTTTTTTTCTTCCTTTTTCTTTCCCATCTCATCACTAGTTGTCTTTCAGCCCTCCCAACACCCCCACCCCCCTCCTTCTCTGACTGACTGTCCTCCCTCCACCCCTTCTCTCTAACTTTCTCATATCTTTGTCCTTGCTCTGGATCAGTGCCCACTGTGCCACCAGGAAATGTACAAGCCGAGGCTGTCAACTCCACCACAGTGCGTTTTACCTGGAGTGCTCCGAGCCCTCAGTTTATCAATGGAATCAACCAAGGATATAAGGTGAGCAGCCCCACCTGTCAACCAGTGCACTCTAGTGGTCAGAGGGTAAAAGAGCAGCCTGTCGTCAAAATGAAGTCGTTTTCATAAACTTGTAGGAAGAGTTTCACTTTGAAAAGATTTCCCAAAAAATATAGAATTTCTTTATTTCACTGCATCTACTGTTTGTATTCGTGTTGTCGTAAAAACTCTCTTGGGGCATTTTGTTGAAAACTGTGCTTTGTCACCATCTCCAGCTGTTGGCATGGGAACCCGGTCATGCTAATGAGGTCGCCATGGTTACGGTGCGCCCCAACTTCCAGGATAGTATTCATGTTGGCTACACCTCTGGCCTTAAAAAATACACGGAGTACTACACGTCAGTGTTGTGCTTTACTACCCCGGGAGACGGGCCCCGCAGCTCGCCTCAGCGGTTACGCACCCACGAGGATAGTAAGTCATTCTCTTTCAGGATACCGTGTGGCTGTTGCAGAGACACAGAGATGAATATGTGTCTGTTCATTTACCACTGTTTGTCATTCCTTTAAAGCCCCTGGTCCTGTGGGACACCTTAGTTTCACTGACATCTTGGACACCTCGCTAAAAGTCAGCTGGAAGGAGCCACAGGAGAAAAACGGCGTTCTTACGGGTATCTATGAAAGATGTTAATATCTCATGTACACAGTTTAGGTGGCACGAGGCTGTTACTGTCAGTAAGTTAACAAAAAAATAAATAATATTTTGTTAGTCTGACTTTTTCAGTCAGTTAAAATGACAGGAATAAAACAACTATTCACTAGGCGTGGGTGATTTGAGCTTAAAATTATACACTATTAGAAAATATTTTTACAGAATTCACACAAAAAAAGTGTTTGTTTTTATATGGAATGATATAAAGTTCACAAAAAAAATGTTTTTTTATGCAAAATGAATCAAATCAAATAACTCATCATAACTTTATATGAAGGGGAGGGCCACATGAAATCAGTTGAGGGGCCGCATTTGGCCCACGAGCCTCGAGTTTGAGACCTCTGCTCTCGTGATTCTAGATTCCCCTCTAGTGCTTGTACACTGCTTGAGCTGCATTTGTTGTTACACCCGTAGCTTGACGACTACGTTTTGGGATTTGACTCTTCTTCCAGGCTATCGTATCTCCTGGGAGGAGTTCAACAGGACCAATACTCGAGTGACCCATTATTTGCCCAACCTGACTCAGGAGTATAAGGTGACAGGTCTTACCGCCCTCACCACCTACACCATCCAGGTAGCAGCCATGACCTCCAAGGGCCAGGGTCAGCTCTCGGCCTCCACCATCTCCTCTGGCGTTCCGCCCGGTCAGTTGTCAAATGAGCAGGAGAGCCATTTGACTTTAAGTTGGAAATTGGATTTAGCTTTAATTAGCTGAAATATCCGCTGACTATGTTAGATGGATTTTAAATTAGTCGTTTCACCTCCTGCGACTCAACAGATTTCTATTAAGTATTTCCAACAGCTGCAGTGGTTTTGGATGTCTTTTTAATTGGTCTTTTCTCTTCTGCAGAGTTGCCCGGTCCTCCCACCAATTTAGCCATCTCCAACATTGGCCCTCGCTCCGTCACTTTGCAATTCAAGCCGGGCTATGATGGCAAGACATCCATTTCCCGCTGGCAGGTTGAAGCTCAGGTTAGACGCTTCACATCTACTACTTAATATAATTAGAACCTAATGTTTTAGTATTGCTCACAGCTTATTTGTTTCATTTATTTAGTCACTGACATAGCTCCCTCGCTGTTTGTTTCAGATTGGCATAATAGGAGAGAATGAAGAATGGCTGACGGTTCATCAGCTGGTTAATGAACCTGATGCTAGAATACTGGAGGTCCTGGATCTAAACCCTTATACTTTCTACAGGTAGAAGGCTTTTTTTTTTTTACTTTTTTCCCACATAAACAAATCTTATTCTCTGCCGGTGCAATGACCTATTTTCTGTTAGGTCACCATTCTAATCCAATCTAATGTAAACTCAATTATAACCCTTTCTCATATTATCATCTCATCGTGATGAAACAGTGAAAGCTGGTTTACGACAGCAGGGTTTTCTCTGGCCCGCAGGTTTCGAATGCGCCAGGTGAACATTGTGGGCACCAGTTTGCCCAGTCAGCCCTCCAGAAAGATCCAGACCCTGCAGGCTCCCCCCGACATATCCCCCGCTAATGTCACCCTCCGCACGGCCAGTGAGACCAGCCTGTGGCTCCGCTGGGTGGTGAGTTGTCACAGCTCGTTGCACATTAGGTCCGACTGTTTGAGGTTTGTGTTATGAGATTTTCATTAGATTTAAATATGTATGTCTGGATTTAGATTAGACAAATGGACGCGCATGAAGTTTGTGTTCACAAAACTGCCTTTACATTTGATTTGAATGCTAAATATGACTTAGGTATTCATTTCCTGATTAAAAAAACACATTTTATAAAAATATCTCTAAATGAGGTGATTCATTTCTCTCAATTTTTGTCAAATGTATCAGGAAAAACTTCACACTATTTTTACATATTCTTTTGTGCATGACAATGTTGCTTATTCCATCCTGTTTTATTCTGTCCGGTCGTTCTCTTGCAGCCGCTGCGTGATGAATACAGATTGCACTGATGATATTTTGGAGAGGTGCACTCCGTTCTGTTTTATTCTTGCCTTCTGCGTTTGTATTTGGCCGAATGTATTCTTTGCCACATCTGTCCATTATAATCAGTGAGCTGTGCCAGGCCGTGCGAGACAGTGGCAGGATGTCCCCCGCTGCTCCTGCGGGATTAAAAATGGTACATGTTACCTGGATTTTTACGGCTGTGTGGCGTCAGCTGCGTGACACAGCTCGGCAAATTAATGGAGTCGCTTGATCGTGACGGTGTCTCCTCTCAAAAGCTGCAGTAAAATTTTGCGATCCGCTTAATCGCTATTGCCTCGGAGGTCTTGAAGACCTGAATCAAGTCCGCGTTAATGTTAAGAATACTTGCGCTTCCATAAAAAAAAAAAAAACAGTACATTTTGCATTAGGGCGCAGGCTTATGATGTTCAATGAGGTGTGTCAGTGTTATATAGAGTAAATGAGTACATCTAATCATCTTTGTTATTCTTAAAGGCTTATGTTAATAGATCAGGAGGCTGTTATTATTTTATGAACTGTGGAGATTAAAATCAGTCTCTCTCTCTCAGCCTCTTCCAGAATGGGAGTACAACGGGAATCCAGATCTTGTTGGCTACCGGGTCCAATACTCCAAAGCTGGGTCTAAAGGGGGAGTTCTTGCCCATGTTATCATGGACAGGCTGGAGAGGGAGTTCACCATTGAGGACCTGGAGGAATGGACGGAGTACGAGGTCAGAGTTCAGGCCATCAACGGTATTGGTTCAGGACCTTGGAGCCCACCAGTCCATGGCAGGACCAGGGAGTCTGGTGAGTAGGGGGATACATACACACATTAAAGATAGAGAGACATGTGTGAAGTGTTCTAAACCTTGACCTTCACCTCCCTCTGCAGTGCCCTCCAGTGGTCCCACCAATGTGTCAGCCTTTGCCACCACCTCCAGCAGCATCCTGGTCCGGTGGGGAGAAGTCCCGGCGGCTGACCGCAATGGACTCATCTTGGGCTATAAGGTCAATCTAGTGATCCGCAACAGTCGTAGTAATCTAGCCAAAAAGCAAAGTCAAGAACATGAACTATTCTTCTTTTCAAACGTTCCCTTTGTCTCCCAGGTTGTGTTCAAAGAAAAGGACTCAGACAACGCTCCCAGCTTCTGGACAGTGGACGGCAACACCAGCCACAGTGTCCAGCTGAGCAGTCTGGGCAAGTACGTCCTGTATGAGATCCAGGTCCTCGCATTCACACGGATTGGAGATGGAAGGAGCAGCTCACCGTCCATTCTCGAGCGGACGCTGGATGACGGTAAGCAGACCCACTCACTGAAACCGCAGACTTTATATGAAAAGGGATGTAGACGTTTGGTTTGAAAAGTGACGCCAAGAAGTACGACGAAAGTAGCATTTAGCCACCAGGGAATGACACAGCTGGTTACTCTGTCTGAATAGAAGTCTATGGGAAAATGAGCCTCCGTTTCACTTGAATTATAACACCAGTAAACATTTTCCTGGGGAGTTCATGTCTTAGCTCCTGGTTTCAGTTCTTCTTCAGTAGAGCATGATGTCAATTTTGTAGCCTATGTTCCCATTTAGAAGTAAAGAGCTCAGCACATAAGTGGCAACCACTGTCATTGACAGCTCGCGCCGTCCAGCATGTCTCTGTTTGCAGGTAACAATTATTGCACTGGTAAAACTGTGACAGACTACTTACATTATTATATACACTTTATGAATGACACAGTGAAAAATACAGTTCACTCTGGGTTTTTTTTGTATTGTTAATTCCTTAATTTAGTTCTCAAAGGCTGTATGTGACAAATAGTACTGTGGTGTTTTGATGTGTGACAGTGCCAGGACCTCCAGTTGGCATCCTCTTCCCCGAAGTCAGAACCACATCGGTCAGGCTCATCTGGCAGCCTCCTGCACAGCCCAATGGAATTATCCTTGGTGAGTAAACAATATACAGACTTTCTTCCTAAGTAAATGATTGGCATACGTATCTAAGTCTAAGTCTTAGATTGCCCTGTAGGAGTCCCTCAAGGATCCATACTGGGACCTATCGTATTCTCACTGTGCGTAAATGATCTCCCTGAGATGTTAATATTCAGCTGTATGCAGACGATGCCGTTGTTTTTACTAAAGGATAAAATGCTGAACTCACTACTGTTTTGCACTCACATGTTCCACACTCATTGAATATAAAAAAAAACCTTCTAATATCTGCATTGGAGGAGAAGATTTAAAGGTTGTTAAGGTTTAAAATTTGGAGGTTCCTCACCATGATGTGCTTACACTTTTTAGCATTTGAGCTTTTGTTATACCGGCTGGTCACTGACATCGTTAAAAAGCACTTAAAACCTTAGATATTTAAAAAATAACCTGTAACATATCATTACTGCAATATTCATACCTAAATATAACCTCCTAAACTTTGAGAATGTAAATGAATAATTTAATTTTTCATTTCACGGTAGCACTTTATGGAGCAGCTTACCACTTCCTGTCAGGAAAAGCTCCAGCTTTGCCACCTTTAGGGGCAAAGCGAAGGAGTGGCTTACATCCTCCCAAACCTGTGAACATGTTCAACACTAAATGAGCAATGTGCTATTTTTTCTTTTTTTCTTTTTCTCACAATGATCAATCCTCGTACTTTAATACCACCCTGGAGAAATGTGCAATCAAGTTGCAATGTCTTTCTTTGTTGTCTTTGTATTAAGTGTCTTTTTATTTTTGATGGTCCCACCAACCTGCCGAGGGACTGCACATGGAAACACAACTATAATCTGACAAATGTATTTCTATCACTGTTTAAGTCCATTAATATGTGCTGCCCCTATTTCTAAGTAAATTAAATGAAAACAGGCAAATCAAGACAATATTATTTGTATGCTACCTTTCCCTAACAAGACAGTTTAAAGTGCTCTTCTTACTACATAAGAGGCATATAAATGAAATATAAGGCAACATAAAATATACAAGGCTAAGATTTAGAGAGTAGATTAAAGAGGAAGATAAAAATAAGATGAGTCGAGTGAGATGGGATGTGGTGCAGCTACAGTGAAGTGTTGGATATGAATAGTTCCACATTAAATCTAATAAAAGACGGAGGCAAAAAGAGAAGTCCTTACTTTTGATTTAAACAACATGTTTAAAGCTCCAAACTATTATTCTGACAACTTCCTCCGTGGGCTACGGTTGTGACGATGAAGCGCAGCGAGATTTTTTTTTCCCGCTTTGTTATGCACGACGATGTATTATATGAGTTTGTCTGTCTAGCTTATCAGATCACGTACAGAAGAAACTCTTCAAACAGCAACGCCGCCACTGTCGACGTGCTCAGCCCCAGTGCACGACAGTACACAGCGACTGGACTCAAGCCAGAGACGGTTTACGTGTACCGCCTCACTGCCCAGACACGGAAAGGTTGGGGGGAGGCTGCCGAGGCTTTGGTGGTGACAACAGAAAAGCGAGGTAAACACTGCAGCTTCAAATATGTCAGTTAAATATTCCTCTTTAAATACAAAGTTTCCAGAGTGACCATGTGTGTCACCGCGTTCAATATAGCTCGACCTCAGCCCACAAGTCGTCCTGTCGTGCCTCAAGAGGAAGTGCAGGCTCGCAGAGTGCTGTTGTCATGGGAACCAGGCAGCGATGGCCTGTCCCCCGTTCGTTACTATACCGTCCAGTACAGAGAGCTGCCAGACAGCAACTGGACTGTCCACTCTGCATCTGTGAGTCACGAGATGCACGCCTACATCGTGGACAGGTAAATATAAATCGACTCTTCAACTCACTGCATTTAAAACAGTTACATAAGACCGAGTGTGATGAAGTCATGACGCAGTGTGGAAGCATGGCAGAGACCTTCAGTGGCAGAACACTCAGCTGCGCTCAGCAGTGAGTTGCCGTGATCCGTGAGTGACAATTACACACAGTAAAATGAAAAAGTGGTCGCTCTGATGTTTATAGGGTTTTTTTTTTGTTTTGTTTTTTTTTACCCTGGAGGTTATAGCTATCGAATGTGTTTGTGCATTTGTTCAGTGAGTTACAGTGAGACGTCATGCAGCGAACACTGTGGAATACACAGGAGAGCGAGTGCTTGTTCGCTTCTCATGTAATCGCCTGTTCCAGCGATCATTAACAACTTAAAGCCGATTACTTGACAGTTTGTCAGAAAAATTGAAAATCAAAGCCAACGTACGGTAATTTCACTCGTGCTGTTGCGGGAATAATTGCCAGATATTACATTTAAATTACATTTAAATTCATTTGTTAGGTATTTGAATACAATATGTTACAGATTATATCTTTAAATAACATTTACAAAATCATCTTGTAATCATGAGGGTCAAAACACTCTTACTCTCGGTCTCTTTTTCTCCCTCTTTAAAGGTTAAAGCCGTTTACTTCGTACCAGTTTCGCATTAAAGCCACCAATGACATCGGAGACAGCGAGTACAGTCAGGAGACTGAGGCCATCACTACGCTGCAAGATGGTAAGACCTTGTGACGGCTGTCATTAGACACGGACCCAACATCTGCGTCATTCTCTTAGTGGATTATCGACACATGCCTTAACATCCGCGTGTTGACTTCAGATCCTCACAGTGAACAGTCTGCAACAGCGGTGCTTGTGTTTGCTTTCAAGCTGTACTCTTGGAGAACCTTTAAATTATATATCACCCTCTGCACCTGTTGTTGGTGTGCTAACACCATCACTCATCTTTTATTTTCTTTTTTTTCCCACCTGTCTTCTAGCTCCAGACAAAGCCCCGACAATTCTGTCTGTTACACCTCACACAACCACATCTGTTCTGGTCCGGTGGCAGGTAAACTGCTGGATTACTTGGCATTCTGTCTTGGGACTTGGAGGAATGAATGAATGAATGAATGAAAAAACAGCATTTGCTGAAGTGTTAGGTGAACCTGAAGCAGACTCCTCCTTCTCTCTGTAGCCCCCCTCTGAGGATCACATAAATGGAGTCTTGCTGGGGTTCAGAGTCAGGTTCCGCGAGTTACATTACGACCGCCTGCGCAGCTTCACGGTCCGCACGGTGAACAGTCCCTCTGCCGACTGGGCCGATCTCACCGGTGAGTCAATCTTTTCGCCCTCCGTCTTGGCGGTGTTCGTATTGAAGTTGTGTCAGTGTGATCATTAAGAGTGTGTTGTTGTTGTTGTTGTTAAATACGCATGCAAGTCTCCTAATGGTGCCACTCTCTCCTGATCCTGTCGCTCCCCTTGTTCTCCTCTACCTTACCTCCAGCTCCTTACAGTGTCAGGAATTTGTCCGAATCCTCGCTCACCCAATATGAACTGGATAGTAAGTGTTGTATACTGTGCAGTATACGTATCTCTTCCATCACGTGTGTCATCTGTTCCATTGCAGCTGCAACAAAAAAAAAAAAATGCTGTTTGTATTTCATATTCATAGAAAGTGTGCTTTCCACTAAGGAGCCTCTTCCGATTCCTTTGATATGTCCTGTATATGGCTTTAATCTACCCAAGCTGCCCTGCAATTGTTTCCCTTTCCTTCTTTGTAATACGATGAGATAAGATAGTCCTTTATTAGCCCCGCAGAGGGGATATTTACGACGTCACAGCAGCAAAGACAGTAAAGATAAAGGTAATAAATAATAAACACGTAATAAAAAAGTACAGTATAGAAAAAAATAAGACTATAAAATGGTAAAAAAAACAGAAAGTGGTACATCTAGAATATATACAGTATGGGCTTGATAATCACTGACAAATCTTCTTCGTGTCCCCACAACCACCCAATTTTTATTTTTTTCATTCGTGTGTGTTTTACACCCTTCATTTTTGTCTGTTGCATCTGTAATATTGCCTTGCCATGGGCATCTCTGTGACTGTTTGCCTCTCCCTGGGATCACTTTTTTTTTTTTGTTGCTCAACTCCTCCATTCTAATAATGTTTTACATTCTCCTTTTGCAGATTTGAGTAAACACAAACGCTACGAGATCCGTCTCAGCGTGTATAACGCTGTTGGGGAGGGTCCGAGCAGCACGCCGCTGGAAGTGTTTGTCGGGGAAGCGGGTATGTCTCTAACATTTGTGCTTATATTCCCTAAATGTCAAGCAATAATGATACAATTGCTAATTATAAATGAAAACACACGCCATCGCTGTTCTTCGCACTCTGCTCTATTCTAGTCCCGACTGCCCCTCCCCAGAATGTGATGGTCCAGTCCTCAACAGCAACACAGCTGGATGTGACATGGGACCCTCCACCTCTGGATGCTCAGAATGGGGACATTCAGGGTTACAAGGTTGTCTTACATTATGTCTTTTTATTTATGTTTATATGTTTATATGTCTGTATCTTCAACTCTTGCTCTCTTTGTAGATCTATTTCTGGGAGTTTCAGCTCCAGAATGAGACAGAGCGCCTGCGCACTCTGTTCCTACCAGAGCTCGGGGTGAAGCTGAAAAACCTGACAGGCTACACCACCTACATGATCAGTGTGGCGGCCTTCAATGCAGCAGGGGATGGACCGCGCTCCCTGCCCACCAGAGGGCGCACTCAGCAAGCAGGTTAATTGCACCGAATCCAGATGTTGGCAGAGAGATTACAGTTGGTGCTTGACTGATGTGTGTCACTTATCTTCCAACTCGAACCATGCAGCATTTTAAAGTCATAGTGCATCTTTATAGCTTCCGCTGTCTCTTCCTATCACTCGCACCATCAGTGGTTCTCATTATTTAGCATTGTTGTTGGTCCTTGTGTAGAGTCAAGCTCTCTGAAGCAAAACTACAAAAATGCAACTAAAGCACTTAGATAAAAAACTGAGAGACCTGCTCCTCCTGTTCCCCAAGAAACGGAGCATTTTCATTACATAGTTTAGCTATAGCATGAGACGTCAGAGTCCTGTTGGCACCTCCCCCGGGACGAACCACGGAGGTGGAATCCCAGTGACAGTGGAGGAGCAATGAATACAGAGCGCCAGAGACACATGTAGATTAGGGTTTGTTTTTTTTTAGCTGCAACTGCACAAAGACGTCTGTGTTTACCAGCTAGTGAGAGTCCCTCCTCTGCCATTTCAGCACAAAAATGGTTTACAGTAGAAATTTCTTCCGTCTGTTCCGCCCCCTTGAAGGCCATGATATTGGTGAGGGGCACAAAGTGCTGAGAACTTAAAAACACATGCAGGAATTTTGGCTCCACGCACCACAGGGTACTGGGAAGTCAGCCAGCACAGGCTTTTGTGAGTTTTATGCAGAATTGTGGCTAAATCCTGACACTTAGCTGGATATGTGTGGGGTCAGCAGACAAAACTCTCACGGCTCTGGCTCAAGGTCACAGTGTCAACGATTAGTTTGCTTCATGACTCACTTTTTATTTGTTCGCCCCGATAATAAATGATGGAACTTCTTAATCTCATAATATTCCCCTTTAATGTCATCCAATTTATTTTTCATTAATGTGTCAAATTGCCTTTCATACTTGTCTTTTTCAGTCTCCGCTGATGTATTTCTGCAATGTTGTTTTATCTGTAGAGAAGTGTCAGAATTAAGAGAAATATTGCTCCATTGTCCTTTGATTACTTCAGTATCACTCACAGATATTTTACCAATGGTGGCATATCTCTAAGTCAATGTAATTAAGCCTTACAGCTTGTAGGTAGGCAGCGCATGTGCGGTGTTTTTGTCTCGGATCCCGCTGTCATCACCACTTTTACCACTTTCTCTGCCCAAAAGCACCCAGTGCTCCCAGCTTCATCCACTTCAGTGAGTTGACCACCACTTCGGTCAACGTGTCCTGGGGAGAGCCCAAACAGGCCAACGGCATCATCGAGGGCTATCGCCTGGTTTATGAGCCCTGCACACCAGTTGATGGTGAGAAACTCTGCCTGGAGTCTAATAACTCTGCCGTGTTTTGACATTCCCCAGCTGGCTTTCTCAGACGGTGATTTACAGCCTCTGGTCACATTAACTGTGTTCCTTCTCTCACTCTGCGTACACTCGTGCTGTAATGCTGCTACGTGAATAAATGTAGACCATGTATGGCGTGGCTGATAGAAAATGTGTGAAGGGTTTGCACGGCTTTCACTCTCGCCGAGAGAAACGTGGCTAATAGGTAGCTAAGTGAAGTTGCCTGGTCCGGATCGTGGAGTAATTGAGAGCAGAGGTGGAATGCTGAGCTGAGGCTGCTGTGGTCCCGTGGCTCTGCGCTAATGGGCCCAGAACGCAACAGCACAGAGTCGCAAAAGGCGGGGAATACTAGTTGGTCTATTATTTAAAAATGAAGTCCCGGTGTGTCTAGCTGTCTGGCGTGGTTCATCTTTTGTGTTGAATATGCAAAGATGTGTGTGTCTGCTTGTGCGCACAAAGCGCTGTTGCTTACAGAAAGCAGCGTCTAGAGTCTTAGTGTTTCTTGTACAGACTCCTCTGCTCGCACTCCAGGTGTCAGTAAGATAGTGACAGTCGACGTGAAGGGCACCACTCCCCTGTGGATGAAAATCAAGGACCTGGCCGACGGAGTCACCTATAACTACCGCATCCGCGCTAAAACGCTCACTTATGGCCCCGAGGTCGAGGCGAACATCACCACTGGGCCCGGAGAAGGTGAGCACTTCTCTTTTCTTCTTCTTATTTTAATGTTCATGTCAGTAATCAAATCATTTTGACAGTTTTTCTAACTATTCTTTTTTTTTTTTAATCTAACTCAGGAGCCCCAGGCCCTCCCGGAGAACCATTTATTTCTCGCCATGGAACTGCCCTCACGCTTCACTGGACAAGTGGCGATCAAGGTCGTGGTCCCATCACAAGATACGTCATCGAAGCCCGACCCTCTGGTGAGCCATGTCCATTAAGACGCCGCCACTCTTTCCTGCCCGCGATGACCGCAGTGCCCTGATGTATTGACGCCCTGTTCTCGTCTTGTCTTTAGATGAAGGACTGTGGGACATCCTCATCAAAGACATTCCCAAAGAGGTCACATCCTACACACTTAACCTGGACATGCTGAGAGAAGGGGTCACTTATGATTTTCGAGTAATTGCAGTCAACGACTACGGTTATGGTTCTCCGAGTGCTCCCTCCCCGTCCATATCAGGTAAATTGTCCTTCGAAAGCAAAATTTTGACGATTATGTGAAGCACATTTTATTCAAGTGTTCAATGATTTCTGTAATTTTTCCTTTTTCAGCCCAGAAGGTTTCTCCCTTCTATGAGGAGTGGTGGTTCTTGGTGGTGATTGCTCTGGTGGGCCTCATCTTCATCCTCCTCCTTGTTTTTATCCTCATCATCCGCGGCCAGAGTAAAAAATACACCAAAAAGGCAGATACAGGTAGGAACTACAATCGACTTTCTGCACTGGAGCGCTCGTGTTTTAATTCTCTCTGTCTGTGTGCATGCAGCTTTAGCTATCGACTGGTGTTTGTCTTTGCTGTGTCATGAAGTGGACGGTGTGAAGGCTCGCACCGTTAGATGAGTTACGGATATCCACTTACATAATTTGACTCATGGGCAAAAGTTGAACGTAAAGGTTAGCAGCAGAAAACGGGCGGATGCATAAACGTTGTCGCTCACGTTGAACTGCAGCACTGAAGGATCGATGCGGGGATAAATGTCTTGGCAGCGGCTTAGTGCTGCGGTCATTAGTCCGACTGAGAGTAATTATATTATAACTACGGCGCGAGTGGCTCTCACAACACTGTATCAAGAAGCCAATTTTCATGATTGTGAATTATCCCAGGTGACACCGCCGCCGCTGCTGCTGCTGCTGCTGCTGTATACGTGGTTCTATCCACACATCGCCAAAGAATAAGAGGCGAAGTTAATCAACATTAGTGGACGCGTTGTTAAAAACTCTGCAATCGCTTCGGCAGTTGATCATAATAGATACAGGGCATGTTCGTGGATCACTCTGTGCAGAGTACGTTGTTGTGTTTAAAAGATGAAGGAGGAAGATTTGGGGGGGAAAGAGTGAAGGGTCATGTCAGGCCTTCCTACCAGTGGCCTTTTTTTTGCTTTGTCAGCTTTTCGCACAGTGCCAGGGTTACCAGTGTCACCAAATGAGTGCTTGGCAAGACCAGTACAGAGAACGACTGTGTTTTTGTGTGGGGATACAAAGAGGGTTTCTCAGCCTTGAAGATGCATTCTCCCACTGACTGCTGTTTGTTTTACTTGAGGCCATGACTAGACAGTGACGATGATGATGATGATCAAAATGAAGTCAGAAAAAGCATTTGAGTTCACAATAATGTGAGTGAATGAGCAGCACTTTATATATCACGTGGGTCTTACCTTGAAGGATTCTTCTTCTTCTTCCTTCCTTCTTTCTCCTTCTTCATCATTTTTGTCTCCTTCTACTTCATCTTCTCCTCCTTCCCCACCTTCTACTTCATCTTCTCCTCCTTCTACTTCATCTTCTCCTCCTTCCCCACCTTCTACTTCATCTTCTCCTCCTTCACCACCTTCTACTTCATCTTCTCCTCCTTCCCCACCTTCTACTTCATCTTCTCCTCCTTCCCCACCTATGCATCATAGACATACACAGTATGTAGACGGCACTTTGACTGTGTTTGCACGATGGTGAAGTCCGCTCTGGAAACCAATACAATTAGACCTGGAAACTGTGGTTCTTGAAAATAAAATGTTTATATTCATGATAATGTATCGTATATAAATAGCATTGCATGGTGAAGAGGTAAATATCTACGGATTCTCTTGTATCATGTGCAGTCTCATCGTGAAAATGTTACTACAATGACTGAAGTTCTACGTTTAACTGCAGATCACAAATCACTTGTTTTATTCCACGACCCACGCAGTGTCGCCCTCATACCCCTGTCCAGGCAACCACTCCAACTGCACAGCACTGCCCCTGACCCACGGCGAGATGGTGCGTCTGGACGAGGGACGCTTCCCCGCCCTGGAGCTCAACAACAGACGCCTCTCCATGAAAAACTCGTTTTGCCGCAAGAACGGCATCTACACACGGTCAGTGGAGATTCAGGATCCTTTAATGTCATTGCCACTGCCAGAAATGAAACGATTCGTTTAGTTCGTTTTTAACAATGACATGTAACAGCCACTAGGGCTGTTCAGAAGAGTATTACATATTATGTTTATTCCTTCTAGGATATTCAAATATCACTCTTTTATTATTACACTAAAGCTTCACTTATGTGCAACTCACGGCTAAACTTACAATTCAGACTGCAGGTTTGTTCCTTATTTTCTCATCTGTAATGAAGAGCCCAAAATACCTCCATGCAGTGCTTTTCTGGTGATTTTTAATTTGCTTGTGTCCTATGTTTTCACAGCAAAACTTTAGGTTAACTGTGGTTCTGATATATAACATAACATAACAACACTGTCTTATTTTCCTGGTGGATTCAAAGTTTAAGGCCGAGCTGTGCTTACTGTGCCCTCTGTGCACCACCTGAGTCCCCCCTGTGGACCCTGCTGTACTTACTTCAGTCCTAATAGCCGCCACTCACATACTCACAAAAACCTCCATGATTCTGCATTAATTCGGTTGAATGTGCTATTTATGATACTGACAGAATTCAATAATGTGATATGTGTCCACCTTCTTCCCTCACAATGGTCCGTTGTTCTTGAGAGAACAAACTGAGCCTCGAGGAGCACAGCTGCTGACTTCAGCCTCCTTCCGCTCCCTTGTTGATATTCAGTGTTTGTGCAAACCAACAATTTATATAAGGGGACAGCACAATGCCGGCTAATTAGCATTCATGAGCGTCTGTGTGGGCTTTTTGTCTGTCCATCACTGCTTCAGACAAAAGGGTGCTTATGGGTCAGAGCCCGCCATTTTCCTGCGGCCCTCATCCTGGAGTTTCTCTCTGTGCCGTCGGTGTGAGAACTCCTATCTCTAGCCAGCAGTAGGATTTTGGCAAACGTGCACTTTGGCCATGTTTACGCACACATTCGATAAGAGGAATTTCACACACTCAGCAGCACGAGGAGGAGCGAAAAGGAACTTTCTGTGCACGGGGTCACGTGGTTGCACTGTGAGATGGAGTTTCAAAGTCTGCTTCATGTCACTGCAAGGGGGGGGGGGAGAGAGATGTTAGTTTTAGTGTGTAAATTCTTGTTGAATGTGCTAGAAAGGTTGCTTTAAGTGCAGGGGGAATCTCTGATGCTTTTCTCCTTGACCAAGGAGGCCAGGACAGGGATGAAAGGGCCCTGAGATCCTCGTTCTCTTTGAAGGGCTGCGATCTGGTTCTGTGCTCTTTACTAATGATCTGAGGAGTGGGAGGACTCCCCATGGGACTTTTTGAGGGAGAGGAGGATGAATTAGACGGATAAGGCAAAGGGAGAAATGCAGTGCTCCTAAATAATTAAAAGATCACTGGCAGTATTTTGTGCCCGGGTGGCCCTGTATGTAAAATATATGACTTAAGCTTGTCTAATTCTGAGTAAATGTTCTCTCGTCTCATAGTTGGACCCCTTATGTCATCCTCTTTAACCCAGAGTAGAAGTCCCTTTGTCTCCGCCCTTTCATGAATGCTTCTTGGCAGCCGCAACTCTTTAGTTCTTCTCAGTACATATTCATTTATTACTTGAGAGGTTATCATGGCTGTTTGCTTTAGCCTCCACTATTACCTCGACAACACAGAGTTAATGCCTCTCTATTTTGTACCACACACACACACACACACACACACACACACACAATGTTTTACAGTGGAGATTAAACATTTACTGTAATGCCATTCCAACTAAAAAGCAAAGTCTTTCCTATGTTTTCCTGAGTTACAAACTCTGTCCATCCAGCTCAGTCTCCGCAGACCTGGAACACAGCAGCAATCTTTACTGCAGGAGAAGAAGAAAAAAGAATTGCCTGCACAGATGTTTTCTTGCTACTTCTCTTTTAACGGACTTAATGAGCTTGAGCCAAAAGAAGCTCGAGGTCTATTTACTTGACCTGCACACATAAAAGAACTTTATACCACTTTGAGTTCAGGGCCATGCTTACTTACACAGCTTTACTGCAGGAGGTCTAAAGCTAGGAGTTACTCCGTCTGAATAGTCATTCAGCTCTAATCACCACAAAGGATGCTTTCATGAGCATACTCGTGTTTTTACAGATTTGTGCATCTCATGACGGTTGGAGTGAGTTGAACTTGTGCTCACCCCCCCCCGCCGGTGCTCTCACCAGATATTTGGCAAATGCCAGGATCAAGGAAATGGCAAAGGGATAAAACCATATACAATCTCTCCCCTAAATTGTCTTTGAGTGGCTTTCAGAAATGCATAAAACCCCATTCTGTGCTCGTCTGAAGTACTGTCGAGCTATCATTTTCATAATCAGCGAGTCGGCGCTGAACCTGTGCGTGAACATGACACTGAACTCCCCTGTGGGATGTGGAGTGTCTTCATCTGTCAGAGCAGTTTGTCGCTGGCCTATATTCTGAATTCCGATCTCAGATTCTCAGGTGAATGGTGTCAGACCGGAATGACAGGGCTGTTAAGAGTGAGCAGTAAGGACTATGAAGTCGCCCGAAGAGAAGTGCGATGATCAAATCCAACTATTGTCCGTTCTCGCGCTCAGTTTTTCTCTCTGACTTTCATCGTGACTCTGTCTCGCTGTTTTATTCATCTGCCCAGGTCACCGCCAAGACCCAGTCCTGGAAGTCTGCACTACTCAGACGAGGATGTCAGCACGAAGTACAATGACCTGATTCCAGCAGAGAGCAGCAGTCTGACTGAGAAACCCTCTGAGATATCTGACTCTCAGGTAAGCAGAGTCCTGGCTCTCGTCCGGTGTCCTCTCTATGTCTGGAATGGGCAATTTAACCTTGAATTAAAAAGTCGATTCCACTCTTCTCCTATTGCTTTGGGCCGTTGTCATTGCATCCATACCAACATGCTTTGGGAAACTGGGCATGTGCATGCTGGTGTAAACAGGAAGCTGATCTCCCCTCTGCATCTGTTTGAGTAATACTAACTTGAGACATCAGTGGTGAAAATGAACCGCAGAGACTCACAACAAGGTGAAACTGAAAGTAAATTATAAGTGAGGTTCTTGTTTTTTTGGCTAATAAGAACCAGTCTGGCAGTGAATGTGAGAAACTGCATCATCGTTTCCAAAGGTCGCTATTTTTGCACATCCAGACTAAAACACAGCTGCAGGGTTTTCCAACTGAAAGGGAGCCAACAGCATTTTTAAACATCTCTGTTTTTGGAACTCCAAAACTGGGATAGTGTGAATGGTGGGTTTATCCAGAGCAGAATTTGCATTTTTATGTAAAAACAGAGTGGTGTGGATTAGTTAAAATTACCGTCATCATCTTCTTAACCTTTATTCATCTTTCCGTAACTATTGCTTTGCTTTAGTCAAAGACTAGGTAGCGGCCTTCTTCTGAAGCAGCGTATCTAACAATAAATGATAGACTATCTGTCTCAAGTGGATCTTATTAAATGAAATCCTCTGTTAGCACAGGCCAGTGGACCTGAGATTTAATACAAACTTCTCTCATGGGAAGAAACTGTGGGGCCACTTCTCATGTCTTATTATTCTTCAATTATCTGTACAACAAATTCATTTTCCTCAAACAGGAAATGTCGTGTTAATCTTCGGAGTCTCGGTGTACTAGGGAGTTCCAGTGAGGGGAGGGACAGGAGGCGTGTTGATGATGATACTGATGATGATGGATACCACTGGCATAGAAGCCGATTACAGCAGATTCGGAACATCTGTATTCCCACACTTGCTCCAGGTCTCCCTGGCCCATTTATCTACTACCTGCACAGTTAAATCATTGTTCAATCCCATTTGAACAAACGCTGGTCTCCCACGAGACACACGCGGTGTTTTCCTTTCCCTCTGCATAGCCTCAACTGTTTACCTGCCACTTGTGTAAATAAATGGTGCTTCAACATCTGCTTGGCTGCAGTGTCTCAGCAGAGCTGTGGATGGGCAGGCACTTGTTACACACACACACACACAAATGTGCCAAGTGTGTGATGTTCTCTGTGTTGGTAATGTGTTCTCTTTTCTTTCGACTGTTTGTGTTTCTCAGCCAGTGACGGGCCTTAGTCACACAAACATTTGTGCCTTTTAAGACTTGATTGCTCAATATTCCAACACAGGCGAGTTAATCCTGTAAACATTATCTCTGTCAAATTCCAGGATGCTCTTGTGTGCACTTAGCAGCGCTATAGGTGAGCTCCTCTGTGCGTTGCATTTACAATTGTCATGTCGGTAGATATTTCCTGCTGTGTGGTGACTCGGCGGCTGCATCCACACTGATACATGCTGCATTCACGCCCGGCGTCCACGGGGCTTCATCTCAACCCTCTCCCATGGACAGATCTCTGAACACAGCTGTCCCTGTTTTCATTTGAAAACTGTGTCGTGTTATTGTGCTTCAGAGGCAGGAAATGGGACGTTTTAAAGGAACGGCGGTCGTGTCGGCTTCATAAACGGCCACTTAACGGTCACAACTGGAGCGGTGAATCCACAGCATCCCTTACCACTAATCTCAGTTACGGATCCACCAAGTCAAATTATCTTACCACCGCAGGGAAGTGACTGTGGGGGCTTATAAGATTTTTATTTTTTTTTAATATAAAATAAAGTGAATCGTTTCACAATGTTAATTAACTGTAGCCCTCACAAACGAACATAAAAGCAGCAAATGCTAAATATTGTCTGTCGCAGCTTTTTCACTCTACATCCACTAGATTTTAGAAATTTTAATACGACCTATAGTCACACATATACATATATACAGTATGTATATATATATATATGTATATACATATATATACATACTGTATATATATATGTATATATACGTGTGTGTGTATATATCTGTTCATCCATTTTCTACTGCTTCATCCTCCACATGAGGGTTGTGGGGGCTTTGGTGTCAATTCCAGTTGACATGGGGCGAAAGGCGGGGTACACACGAGACTGTGGTGCACCAATCCATCACAGGGACACATAGAGACAAACAACCATCCACTCTTTCACTCACACCTAGAGACTCCAATTTGCCTAATCCCCAGATCTGCATGTTTTTGGACTGTGGAAGGAAACCGCAGAACCTGGAGAAAACCCCACGCACACATTGCATTTTCTGCAACTAAGCGACTATCTGCTTCCTGTTTACTCCAGCATGCATTATGTGTATGTGTATGTGAGTAATCACATTTAAATGTGTTAATGGGGATGGCGATCACTTCTTTATGTATTATGTACAGTATGGAATCAGCACTTGTTTGTGAACATGCCTTCATAACCAATGGTGTTGTTTTTGACAATCGTTTAACTGAAGACACTGACTTGCAGGGCAGCGACAGCGAATATGAGATGGATCAGAGCCGACAGAAGACCCACTCCTTTGTCAACCACTACATCAGCGACCCCACCTACTACAACTCCTGGCGGCGGCAGCAGAAGGGCGTCTCGCGCCCCCCAGCATACGGCTACTCTCAGCCCGAGCCCCTGGTGGAACAGGAATCAAGGCCGCACCCCCCACCAGTGCCCCCCCTCCCGCCTCTGCCCCCTCTCCTCCCCCAGAGTGCCCCATCCCCACAGCCACAGTGCCAGGGCCAGAGCCAGGGCCAGGGAACTCTCTTCAGGCCTAAAGGGAGCCGGACTCCCACCCCATCCCTGCTGTCCTCTGAAACTCCCAGCCAGCACAGTACCCTCTACCGCCCCCCCAGCAGCCTGGGCTGTGCCACTCAGGCACCGACCGCGGGCTTCTCCTCTTTTGTTTGACACACAGCTCTCCTTCCGATAGCAACAGGACCTTGAGGAGGAGTCTGTATTCTTTTTTTTTTATGTTTTTTTTATTTGTATTTTGCACTTTTTTTGATTTTTTTGCAGGCATCTCGAGAGCTGAGTTTGTTTGAGTGTGTGCGTGTGTGGGCGCGTGCGCACGCGCGCGCGTGTGTGTTTGTGTATTTGATAGTTTATTTCATGAAAAAGACAATCATTTGAAAGTTTTTTTTTATGCGTTGCTCATGTGCATTTATTTTAAAGGTTTTCAACAATAATGAACAAAGGATGAAAAAGACAACCTGAAGTTCTGAAAAGCAAATCCTTGTTTTAAAATGCTGTATTATTGTTTTAATAGGAGAGCTTTATGGGGGAAACAACCACCTTAGAACCATAGATTATAGACCACTTAGCTTGCTGTGACTGAACAGTGGGGGGGGGGAAGAAGTAAAATCTCTTCTGGAAAACTGTGATGTTTGAACGTACAGAAAGTGAGAAATGGACTCAACAAATGGTCACTGTGGCTGTCTGCTGCCTTTGACGTTCTCACTCTGCCTAATCATCGTCGCCTCTGCCAAGGGGGTTATGTTTCCACTTGTGTCTGTTTAATTGTCAGCAGGATTATGCAAAAACTGATGGGATGGGGCATTGGCCAGGACAGACTCTTACATTTTGGGACAGATTTGATTCTTTTTTTTTTTTTTGCTCTGAAGTCTGGTGTATGTTGTTTGACGTTGCTCTCAGCAGACGTACACGCTCTGTTGAGTGCCATTCTTGTTGGAACTGCGTCCTGTGTTTACTTGTATGTACTTGTATTATATTGTTTACCAGATATTTATATCGATCGGCTTCAAGCTCAACGTTTTCAGAACATCACTAGTGACAATGTTATGACTCACATTAAAGCATTGTGGCACCTTTTTAGTAGTCTGGAGAATGTGTCAATCGTGTGCGGGTGTACTCGCGTCCACAGACTGTGGTTTCCTTTTGATTTTAGAACAAAAAGCACAAATGTTGCCATCGCGGTCACATTAGACAAACTCACTAGGATCAGGCTCCTAAAAATGTGATGAATGAGATCTATACGTCGCTACCAATGTGCACATGGTTGATTTTGAACAAGAGCGACCGAACCCGAAAGCTCTGATTTTGAAAAACATCTGCGTCTGAAATGCAACATTTTTCAACAGCGCGACTGAAAGGACTGTAAAATTGGACATTTACAGACAGTAGACATTCCAAGAAAGGAAGCTTTTATGTATTCATCTCAGTTTCTTTGTGAGGCTGAGGAAGAGGTTGGTTTACTTGTGTATATATGTTTATATATATATATATATATATATAAAAAAAAAAAGCTTTATTCAAGGATGAACAGCAAGACACGTGATGTGCATCGTTATAAGGATTGTGTTCATTTGTGTACAACATGTTACAGTGTAACATGAACGCGGATGATGATTGAAAATTGTGTTTTATGCTCCCCCCCGCACACGTGTATGTTATGGTGATATGTTTTCTACGGCACCTTTGACTATTCCATTTCTCTCAGCTATATTAAAGTTGAATGGTACTTTGCTGTACGTATAAACTTAAACAGTTGCTCTTTGTAGTCCAGAATTATCACCTGTCAAATTTCCAAATATAAACATACGTGTGCATCATGGAGAAAACACCATGGACCTATTCATGGTCGCTCTCAAAAATAAAATATTCTATTTTGTAATGGCTTTTTTTGTTCATGCCTCCTCTGAATATATTACAATACTATATGGGTTAATATACATTGGCAAATGAGAGAGTGATTTATATTTCTGGAATTGAGGGGATTAGGAAAGCTTTGAATTTTCTGACCATTCAGGCTGCTCTTTCACACCGACAGGCTGCCCGAACTAGACCAATTTGCATCGTCAGTGATTATAGGTGACACTTGATCCTTACGCTGCTGAAATAACCTGATTCTCTCAGCCACAACAGATATCTAATTGGGATGCACAAGCGCATGAGTTACAGGGAAGAATTTGGAGAAGAACTTGATCTGGTGCATGCATGCCGAAAAGCTGGGGGGATGGTGGAGGAGTGTGCCTGGTAATCTCCTTATTTCAGGCCCGGAAATCAAAGCAGAAGAAAAACAGATCAGAGTGGAAAGCTTAAGAAAAAGTAAAGGCAAGTCTTATAGTCTTGAAACATCTCAACATGAGAAAAAATTAAATCTTAAAAGGAAAATGTAGAAATCACATAAATTCACACTAGTGGATGGTTAGTTTATGATTATCACTACATACGTGGAAATAATGGGGTTTTCAGAGCTGTTCTCTTCAAAGTCTCTCATGTTTCAGTCACAAAAACTAAAGCTCAGTTTTTAAAAACGAAATATAACGTTGCCGCGCAACAACTTCTGCCAATTCACTGCCAGGAGAAACACCGTGTACTCTTCTGTTCACACACTGCACACTGACAGACGCGGCTTTCACATCAAGAAATCTGTTGCGGTTCTGTTTGGTTCAGTGTGTGTGTGTGTCCTCGTGGGACCAACTTATACACTCCGTGTCCTACTTCCGACTGTGCCTGTTTGGAGTGCTGCAGGGCTCATTTGCAACACATTTACCGCATTATGACTGGGACAGATGCATGTGACGTACAGTGAGGGGGGAGATGTAGATATCCAAATGTCATGATGAGCAAACGCTTTAGTTTTCAGAATGTTAAATAAATGTGATGATGATGTTGATGATGTTTCACTCGTACCGTCACGTAGTTCTCACCCCATGCACCGGGATGATCAACGGCAATACAAATCTGGTTCTGTGAGCACTTCAACGCCTTTCCTTCTGCAAGGCGGAGAGTTGAAATTCACTGGTTGCACCTATCAATCCTATTCAGACCTTCTGCTTTCTCATACAAAGAAAAAGCCCCCCAAGGACAAGAGCTATCAAGCTCAACAAGTCAAACTTGCTGATTGACACGGCTAAAGCTGTCTCTTATATCATTTATTTAGCAGTGATGCCTGTCCACCCTGTGCTTTGAAGGGCAAAAAAAAAGTTTGACACTGACTCTGTCACAAGAGTGCAGCCTGTAATCAACTTTCAGATCCTGAGGATAGAATGAAATAAAACGAAATCCACAGCACCAGACTGGCAACACCGCCGAACCCCCAGGATGTTGAAAGTTCTTGCAAGGATAAATGTAGGAAACCCCTCCACATTTGACACCACCGCCGTTAAAGCGGCGCCAGCAGATGACGAGATCACGGGGGTGAAAGAGAGGCCAGATGTCGTGAGATTGTGTTCAAAATGCCAGTGACAATTGACATTTTGAAATATTAAAGAGCATCAGCTATGTAGAGGCAAAGTGAGGCTGAGACGCCACTGCACAAAGGTTCTCCTCTGATATTCCGCTGAACAGCGCTGTCAAAACCTGGCAAAGATGAAAACAATAGAAGTGGCATGGAGAAAAAATTAATGAGCCAACTTGGGTTTGACGTGACATCATCCACACATTATTAAACAAAGTCGTGTCTCCTGGCACTGAATATTATTTCTTCACTGTTTGCTAAAGAAACTTACCTTCACCTCCAGCTGCAGGTGGAGTAAAAGCAGAGTTGTACAGGGTGTCGCAGTGTGTTTGAAAATGTATTTTCAGTTGGACTTCAACGACCACGTCTGGGGAAAAAAATGGAGTTGCCTTTTTGAGATAGGTTAAAAGTATGTCAGCCGTTTGAAAAGAGTGTGGTACATAATGCAGCTTGAGCTTGGACAAAAGGCCACTGCAGTCAAATTCCCACAATTAACTGTCCTTTTCCTCCATCAGCCGGTCGGACAGATTGTACTGGGAACACAGCCAGAGGCGGAAAAGCTTTAGATTGTGTATGTGACACTCAGTCCATGCCGGGCCTGAAGTTGTGAAATAACAAATATTTTCAGACAGACCAAAAGTCAATAAAAGGCCCTCTTTTACTCTAGGTAGTGAAGCAAGGAGACTTTTGCCCTTTGATAGCGATCAACCGTTCACACATTCCTGGGTGAGCGTTCACAGCCTCGGCTGCTTCCCACTCATTTCCATCTCAAATGGTACTAATGACCAGTCACTTTCATAAGTACAGATGATCAAGCTGGAATACACATGGTCAAACAAATGCTTCAGTCACTACGTCTTGTCTTAAAGGGAATTTAATTTGAGCCAGAACATGAAGCTGTTTTCAGACTATCACTTCCATCCCATTAAAAGAGAACTTCTCCCATGAAACCGTGACACATCCTAGTGAATCCCAGGCTGTTGTGAGCGACCACTTTTTAATGAGTGAAGTGAAGCGAAAGTAAAGTTTCTAATGGTGTAGAAATGTGTGCCGCACTACGCGTAACACTCTGCGTATTCATATCCATGTAAGATAAGTGAGATATCCCACCCTCAGAAACAACACATACACAAATATAATGCTAGCGCATTACCAGAAGGATATAATTTCCTTGTATGTTATTTAATGTGTGATGTTCTCAAATGATCCAACAAGTGAACAAAGGACAGTTAGATGCTTAGAAAGGGAAGACAATTTAAACACTATTATTAGAACGAAAACAGGCTTTTTTAGGCTTTTTATTACAAGTCAGTGTGTGCTTTCTGAATGACACGTGTTGCAAGTGCTAAGATAAGACTAGATAAGATAAAATCAGATCAGATCAGATAATCGTTTATTAATTCCAAACAGTGTTACAACAGCAAGTTAAAGGTAATAAGTAGTGAGCATACATTAACAAAAAGAACAGACAATATTTAAAAAATCCCATTGAATATTGAGTTAATAAAAAATACAATATGTACGGTGTATGTAACAATATATAGCCAGGATATATGTTAAAGAACTGAATCTTAAAAACCCACAGAATGTTTTTAGTTTAACCTTGACTAACGTGAAGTCATGTGAATCTGGTTGTAACTGAATCACATTGAATAGGTAAATGGCATGGTGTATATTTGTACATTTCATCAGTCATCTGTATTTTCATTTCTTTTGGATGTATATTTAGAAGCAGCAGAACACCGACTTCTGATCAGCCTGTGGTGGGCCGACCTCAGCAGAGAGTGTATTGGGTTCCAAAGGCTGAAACACTTGAAGACGCTGAGGTACACAACTACTGATGTGTCCAATCAGCTGGTGGTTTGGCCCAACATTGATCTTGTGCGCAGGGATAAAGGAGTATACTGAAAAGTATACAAAAAAGTGTATACTCTGAACCTATGCTACATCTCAAGGCAACAAGGCCTGGTGCAAACCATTGTTACAAAATGTGAAAGACTTTTACAAATCCCAAAACCTTTCGACATTTTCCTTATATCAAATGTTTGCCATAAGGTTAACTGTATTATTAATTCTATAAAATAAAATAAACATTTTAATGTCATTCCACAAGCCTCGTCTTGGCAGTTTGTATGTTGAAAAGTGTGTTGAATGATATGGGTCTTACTGTAAATTTGTTTCGGGATTTGTAAGTGTTTCACATTTTGTGAATTTGTTTTCAAAAATGTGACTTTGTCTGAAGCTTTGTTCATATGTTTTGGGATTTGTAAAAGTTTTTCACATATCTTAAAAATGAAAATGTAAATTAGTTTCAACATTTCTTCATTTCTTTTGGAATTTGTCAAGTAAAATAGTAATTTGTCTCAAGATCGGTAAAAGTATTGCATGTTTTGTAATAGCGGTTTGCACTTCCAGGCCACCGTAGTTCTCTACATAATGACAGTGACCCCGCCCCTCCTGGTGAGAGATTATCACAGTGTGTGAGCGGCCTCACGCTGTCAGTCTCTGTGTCTTTAAGGAGCCACGAGAAGAGGGCGTGTCTACGCTCACGACACCAGGCAGCAGGAGGCATCGTCACTGTGGCGTTGTGAATTATTATAGAGCAGCAGCAGCAGCAGCAGCAGCAACGGCAGCTTCTCCTGTGAGGATGCGCTGACCACTCTAATAACATTTCTTCACGTTTGTGGGTTTTTTTTGGACTCGCAGTTTTTGAAGCCGAACGTTTCCCATCTTGCTTTGATGAACGCGCCTCCCACCGTCAACCTGCTGGGGGCCTAAAAGTGGAGCAGCACCCGGCTTTTATGAATGGGATGCTCGGTAAGTGTGTGCGCTTTTAATACGCTCGTGCTTTCGCCAAAGATTGAAATAATTTCATATTATATATATATATATTTCGCATGTGGCTCAAATGTGTGTTTAACGGCCCTGCTTTTATTGAACTGAGGAGAGCACAGGCAGCAGCTGACGCTTTTGTGGTCAGCTACTTTATTGTTCTCCTGCCAGTGACCCACCCACAGCCACGGCTTTATTGTTGTTAAATTGTCGTCAATCGGTGCTCAGCACCAGAGGGAAATAAATAAATTCATATTTACTCTACAGCTCCTTCTACACACGTATGAATTCACTCCCTAATGGCTTAATATCAATGTTTGTGTTCAAATTTAAGCTGTAGGCGTTCCACGATTTCAATTTCTCACACAAACCGCTTCAAGGGCCTAGCACGAGGTTTAAAGTCTTATCACTAATTAGGCCCAAAACTGTGCTTGAAGACATATTGACATAATGTGTTGTAAATGCACGCTTTTGCAACACTGATATTGACACACTTATTATTCTGAAGTGAGTGAAATGTCTATTTGGGCAACAGAGGAAGTGAATAGAGTTGTCAAACATTAACCTGGTGCTCTCTGTGAGTTTCTTATGATTTGATGACTAAACAAAAATGAAAAAAAAGAAAAGAGAAAATCCACATTACTTGTCTTTCGCAGCACGCCGTGCACACCTGAGCCCGTTTAGTTTGCTTGGCATTGGTGTCACAATGGCATCTGGCAAGTTCATTGACTGGAATAATAAAGTGATGTGAGCCTCGGGTCTGTAGGTCATCACTCCATCACTGCCATCGCTGATAACAGCTCCTCTGCTGTCTTTCTTTGAGGAGATAATAATGTCCTCAGTGAACTGTTTGCTTTGTCCCTGCGAGGTTTAAATGTGACATTTGACCTGACTTGAATACACACACATTCTGTGAGATGTCAACTTGCTCTGCCTGGCTGCTAGGATGGATTTAGGCTGACAACACAGCAAACAAACAAGCCCCATTGCCAAGATTTATGTCACCGGCTTGGCGTATTTGCTTTTCCCCGTAGAAGTGGCTCTGAAAAACCTTTCTGAATGGGCAACACATTTTTAACCAGCCCGCACAGGCTCTGCTCCCCTCTACTTTCCTCTGTTTCTTAAATTACAAAGCATCTAATTGCCTGCAGGAGACATATGCTTAGTGCCTGAAGGTGAAAGTTATTCTTCCTCTGTGTGGTGTTGGTCACCATGCCAAGCACTCTGTTATTGGGCACAGCACAGTGTCGACGGCATCCGCTGGCTCACAGCCCAGCAAAACCCAACCTGCTCAGGTTTCTTTCCCTTTGACAAAAATGAACAAGTTTATGGGCCTCGCTTTCACGTTGAATCGGAATCTCAGTTTTTAGTGTGTTATTTGTGGCCAGTGAGCGTATAGTCCTTCGTCCATGTTTGAACATGTCTGACGTTTTGTGTGCTCATTTGAGGCAATGTGTGTGTGTGTTCTGTCCAGCCCCTTCACATTCCAGGAAATACCAATATAAACTGTTCGAGCAGAGTGATAGTGAACTACTACATTATTACAGACTGCATGACAGGGCTGGAATGATATGCTGTTTTAAACATTAGGACATAACTTGATTAATGCGATAACTGTCAACTATTTTGACAATCAATTTCTAGTTTTGAATGTTGTGTTTTTTTATAATTAAAACCTGCCTGTATGAGTATGTATCAGTTTCTTAAATGTGAATGTTTTCTGTTTCCTTGCTCCATATAACAAAGAAATCATTAAAAATTATTCATATTAGTAAGTTGACGATAGAGAACATCATCATTTCTAGGTTTTGGGGAACACTGATCATAACTTTTCAATATTTTCTGAACTTTTGTTGACCAAACGAGTACTTTCTTAATTAAGTGCCTGTTACATTCAGACCACTGTCAAATTAGGTCACACAATGCTGACTAATGGCTCTTTTCTATGATACAGTTGTAGCATAGCTTAGCTCCACTCTTTGCGATAGTACCTGGTTCTTGGTACTTTTTTTGGTACCTGCCTGCTGAGTCGTTACTAAATGTGACATCGACAGACTGCTGGCCACTGATTGGTCAGAGTGTCGTCACAGGAAGAGTCATGAGCGTGATGTCCGACACAGGAATCAAACCGAACAATGCCGAACTGTAGATCAATTAAAAAGACGTTTTAAAAAACGGAAAATTCTCATTTATCTTATAATCTCAATATTTAAAAGTGGAGTCTGGTACATACACCGAGAGCAATGTCAAAAGCTGGCGATCATGAGCCACATCATTACACTTTCTGCCCTATTTTAGCTCAGACGGAGTCTGTGCTGTGGTCAAGTACTGAAGTAATCGTTTTAATGACCTCATTCAGTACACTGAGAAGAACTGCTTTGCTCAACACTCATTTGTCTGTGTTGTGTATAAAACAAAGTCATGCCTTTTTTTTGTGCAGTCATGGTATGACGACTCAGCCCACGTTGAGGAGGTACGATAGTAATGGAAAACGATACCAATCAGTGCCGTGCCAAGCCGCACTACACCTGTACAGTGTAAAAGTGCCTCAGGCCTATCAGCTTCCTGCTCCAAATGTATTACTTCCTGCGCTGCATGCAGGATGTGATTCTGTCTAGACAGATAGAGGCAACAGCAACATTGTACTAGCAAAGCGAGATGACAACAAATGGGTTGGAGTATGACAGAAAACAAAAAGAAGCACATATGAGAAGTTTCAGATGCTTGCCCCTGCACTGCTGCTGTACATACACAAACAATCCCTCAGTCAGGTCCGATAGTATTGCTTCACATTTTCAATGGAAGGATGCGTTACATGAATACATTTCTGTCGGTCCTGCTTATGAAGACCAAAGGGAGGCAGAATAATAATAACAACAACAGAAATTGAGTTGGAGCTTTAACTGCCATATTGGATTGCTGTCATCTCTTGTAGTTACTGCTACAAAGCTGACACAATATGCATGAAAATCACACCTCAGTGGTGAATATGAAAGCTGTATGGAGATAGTTTGACAGGTGATGTAAGGAAACAAAATTGTTAGTGTTCTGCCACCTACCATTTTATGACCTCGGTGTCCCGACACCGAATTCAAAGGGGCGTCTCACGTGTCACTGTTTGAATGCTGTGTTTGTTCCCGTGTCTCTTGTTTGGGGGCATTGTTTTCTGTTCTTATCCATGCCGCATTGTGACCTGGTATGCTGGGGTTGGTACCATGGCTTGACGTAAATACTTCATCCTGTCACCAGTTGTAAATATTGTATGAAGTGGATGTCACTACAACAACAGACAGAAACCAAAGTTCAGAGATTTATGTTAGAGTTTAAGAAGTCGGCTTATTTTTATTGTACCTTTTTTAATAACCTAATACATTGAGTTGTATTAAAGAACCAATAACAACAGTACTAAACTTTGTTTATAGAGCATTTTTCAAATACTTAAGGGTTAGATTTAAGCCTACATAAAACTAATTTGGTGTAACAAAGGCAGATGTATGGGCTTTCCTGATTAAAAGTATGTCTTCAGAAGGGCCTTAAAATAAGTCATTAATGGTAACCAGTGCCACTCGTTCTCTGGGCAACATTTTCTTTTCACAATTGAAAGAGAGTTAAGTATTTTCTCAAACCAAAGTCAGATCTTTGACACAAAGCCCTTACTGTTTGAAAGCTGCATGTTTGGCTTCTCTCCAGCCTGTCAATTTTGTTTCTTTTTTATGCTCTTTTGACCCTGTAATTATGGCACCCTCACACTTTAAAGCAAGATTCTCAGTCCCATAATTTCCCTACATTCCTATCGTGCAGGAGCACAGGTTACCACTTGAGTGTGTGCTTCTTCTTTTTTTAACCTCACTCATTTTTCTGCAGTTCTGTGAGAGGTCACCTCACCACCTGGGTGACAGTATAGACACCTGGGCCAGAGGTGACTCGGCTATGGAAGGAGCCAGTTGAATAAAGCTTCTATTGTTGTTGTTGTTGTTGTTATTAATAATAATAAAGTATCCCAGCCTTAGGTGCTTCATGTACTGATTCATGTTGTGTATTCTGTTGTGAAAAGCTGTTGAACACACAGTCCCAGCACTGGCCCCAAACCCTGGTAGGTTATTAAATCTGAGTGTGGATGGTGATATATGAGCTGTTTGTTGATGTCAGCCAATCAGTAATGCAGTCTGATGGAGGACAGCCTTGTTTATTTTATGAGTGGTCAGGAAGGGCAGGCTGTGTAGATTTCCGGAGAGATGGGAGGGTTTAGTGCCTCATTTTCTCCCTGCCCTTCCTGTGGACCCCCGAACACAGTGACATGTTTCTGTCAAACACTTCCTTCCCATGCAACTATGTATGTGAAATATGTGCTTTTGGAAACCAAGCAGCATCATGTTCGTTGGGTTTAGGTTATTGGTGTCGGTCACTTATCTCAGTGGTAATATTCTGTGGTGTGCATATGCGCCATTTAAACTGCTCAGATGTCTTTGTGGAGACGGCGATATTTGACCCCTTATGTCCAACTGAGAATGTAAAAGCTCAGAGAGTTTTAGCCACATCACATTAGTGAAACCATTCAATATAACAGTAGGGATAAAGCTGAATGGGCAGTCGTTCCACAGCATTTATGACCATGACATTTTCTTAAATGACAATGTAAGAGAAGTTCATTTATGTCGACATAATGTTTATGCACTTAACAAACTATCAAGATCACTTTGAAAGTGTTACATCAGATGAGATAAGATTCACTTTTTCTGCCTATGGAGACAACCTCCATTTTAGTTTGAAAACTGCGGTTGCCTTTTAGTCTGGATGGGAAAAAGCTTTCTGAAATTAAGCAAATAACTACAGCTTCCTGTTTACGTGGACATGCATATACCCCATGAGATGTACGTATGGACACAGATTAGGGCACCCCATGGCCAATCAGAATTCAACTGGACTCGTAACTGGAGGGTAGAAAGTCCAATTTCAGGTCAAAAAGATGGTTTAAATCCCCGCCAGGACAAGGGCTGGTTTTCCCCTGAGCAAGGTACCCCAATCCCATTGCTCGTTGTCAGTTGGACACTCTAAATTGACCCCAGCCATAAGGGGCCACATGCAGTGAATTGCTAGTGTCAGTCCCTAGCCTGTATGAATGGGAGGGTTGCGTCATGAAGGGCATCCGGCGTAAACATCTCTGCCAAATTGAAAATGTGGATGATCCGCCCCCGAGCGAGGATGAAGGGAAGAATGGTCACAGATTATTATATGATATGGCGCTGAAACTGCTTGGCTGGAATACTGGATACTTTTTATCTGTAAAACACCATTTTTATATGGAAACATAGTAGTATGGACGTGTCCTAAAACTACAATTAACTGTTTGCAACTTTCTCACAGGAGCAAAAGTTGATCTAAAATGTATTGCACTTGTATTGACTGATTTTTATAGTAGCATCTGTTTGGCATTGTCACCCAGCCCTAATTAAGAGGTTGTTTCTGTCATATTTTGATATCAGTATTGTTTTTTTTGTGCGTCTCTGCTCAGTGTCTCACTCCTATGTTGAAACACTGCTGCCAATTTGTGCCCACTCTCATCTTCCATGTTTATTTAGATGCCATTCCCAGTGCCTTGATAATGCTGATGTTGAGCCATGCTGGCTGAAATATCAGAAGCATGTTTGTGACTTGTTTTCTGATCGGACATGACAAAAGAGTCCGGAATAGACAGTATGAAAGTCATGTTCATCAGTCTTTTTTTTTTTTTTGTTTAAAGCACTGAATGCTAATCGTATCAGCGTCCTATTTGTGTGCATAATAAAAGCTGTCAGCTTGAAAGCAGAGAACAGGGAGAAATAGATGAAATGTCGTGTCTGCAGGCGGTGTTGGCTGTAAATGTAAAAGAGACAAGTCATCTTCTCTGCGGTTGCAGAGGTCAGCTGGTACTTTTCAGGATGACTGGCTGCAAGCCTGTTTTCTGCCAGGAACCATGCTTGTCTATCACCTTTCCTTATTTTCACTCCCTTATTTAACTAAAATAGTGATTTAAAATAGGCAACGTATTGTGATTATGATGATACGTGCAAATTTACATTATCTAAACTACATTTACTGTCTGTAAATAATCATTAATGAGTGGGTGAATGCTAATTTTAAACACTGCTGAATTTCGTCTGGTTGTTCTTCCAGTGCACGCTGCTGATACCCCAAATATGCCACGCACGGATCAAAGGATGTAAAGTTGTGGGTGTGAATTCCAATTCCCAAAATCTGCAGGGACTTCATTAGATGGAGACCTCTAAAAATCTGTTGTGCTTTGATCCTTACTAAAGCACAGTGTCCTGCTGGGTTAAGTGTGACATTAGCATAACTGACCATCCCACTCGCATCACCTCACCGTGCTTCACAACAGCGCGCCAGGTACAAGTGGAGAGGCAGAAAACACTGATGTGTGTTTGGGAAATACACACAAGTGTGGGGTTTTTTTTCCCCGTCTACTCTGAGATAATATTTGTTTTGTTGTTGCTTTTTTGCCTTTTTTTTCCCCAAAAAATGTGACTCTGTGTTCCTGTTTTTTACTGATAGTAATCCACATTCTATAGTCTGATGTCTGTTATAGATAAAGTACTGCCTTGTGTGACCTTACACATAACACCAATGCTAATGGTGTTAATTATTATTTAACTAAGTGCAGGTTTGGTGTGAACATGCTCTAGTTTCCTGAACACTTTCTGGAGTTTACATGAACAGGTTTTTGATTTTCACCTCGCTGTTTAGACGGCAGGATATTGACACTTGAATCAAAGTGACCTGCTGTCTCTCTGGCTGTATTGACGCTGCCTGCTGTAGAATGGTATGGGGAATGGGAAATGTGATAGGAGGGCACTGAAGATGTACTAAAGGTCGACAACTTGATCTGACTGGCATGCAAGCCCAGTAAATCTGGCTTGTATGTACGCCTCAAAGGGCTATCTTTGTAAATTCTCATTAGATCAGTGTGTTTTCCCATTGCTGCGTCTATTTGAGAGTGCAGCATCAGCTTTGACGTATGCTGTTCTCAGACTGTGCGATTGCAACATAATGTGATTTCTACTTTTTCGTCCTGGGGCAGCTGCTTCCTAAATGAGATATTCAGGCCTGCTAACTGAGTTGCAAGGCAGATACCTATCTATTAGAGGCCATTTTGTCTGGCTAATTACTGGAATGTGTGTGTGTGTGTGTGTGTGTGTATGTTTGCTGTCCTGTGACTTAACAGTGATCCTATTTTGCTGTGATGCACTTAAATATAAGAAGAAATCAGTTTGTTTTTAAAACCTGAGTTTGCAAATGGTGTGATTAAGTCATTTTAAGTTTAGGTTAACATGTTAACCTAAAGGTTAAGTTAAGGTGTTGGACAGAGGAAACCAGCAATTTTAGTCCCAGTTTGGTCACATGAGGCTACCTCCCCCCCGAATTCCATTTCACCCTCGGGTTATTCAGTTGCCCATTCAGGTCACCGGATTCAAATGTGGCAGACAGACAGCTCTCACCGACACCATCACAGCAGCAGTCATCCTCTGCCAGACAGTTGAATACACACTGATGAATTAAGCCCAAAGAAGGTACATCAATACTCAATTAGGGAAATGGACCATTAGTCCTGTATCTGTATCTGTGAGTGATCTCTTGTGTATTAATGTTCTCTGACCTGCTGTGAGAGTATTGACATGAGGTGAAGAGTTGGGTTCGTCCTAAACACAAATTATCCAGGAGATCAATACTTCTCTCTGATGTTAAACAGGAGTATACATTCACAGTCACCTGACAGTGTGTGTGTGTGTGTGTGTGTGTGTGTGTGTGTGTGTGTGTGTGTGTGTGTGTGTCGCTCTAAAATGTAATGGTGCGTGTTAATTATGAGTGATTTCTGAGTCACAGCGCGAGCTTGCAGCTCTCATGTGCTCACTTCCTCTGATGTAGCATCTGTGCAGAGCGTTAAGGGACGGCTGCAGCATTTCCTGCGAGTCGCAGAATTCTCTTAGGTGAACAGAGAGTTTATTATCGTTTATCTGCTTTTTTTCCCCCCACATACTCAGTAGGCGTAAAAAGACATTTATATTTGTTACCTTTCTATGTTATTTGTGTGCTTTTCCCTCAGAGTTGGGTGTGTATTTTTCTTCCCACAAAGTAGTGGCTGTAACATATGGAATTTAAACAGATTTAGAACCCTCATGAACTTAGTCAGTCCTAGGTATTTAAATTGAAAATTGAGTTTTGGGATCTTTAAACTGAGCCAATATTTGATTTCTTCTCCCCATAGTAAATATACACAGGTGGAAAAAGCCCTTTACCATAACATTTGGACATGATTCTAGTGTGTCCATGTTTATCTTTCTCTCTCTGTGTGTGTGTGTGTTTGTGTGTGCGTGCATGCATGAATGACAGCAATTTCGAAATCTCTATCATTTCCAGGGCTGATGGTCTTGGTGGTCAGGGATCCAGTCCAGTTGTGTGTCAGTTTTTGAACGGTTTCTGATTTTGCCGTCAAATTGAAACCATGCAGATATATACGTTAATCTACTGCTCTGTAGGTTTCTGTCCCACGTCCTGTGTCTCTGCTGCAGCCAGACCCCGAGTGTTGTCAAAGTCTGTTTATAAAGTCCAATGACCCCAAACCCCTCCTCCACCCGCCCGACTGTGACCTTGTAGTTCCCACGCTAAATGCTGCCTTCTAAGGCCCTTTACCACATTTTCATTCACATGTACTCCCTCAATATGTGTGTACACACACATAATGCAAAGAACCACAAAGCTATAAATAAAGCAGGGCTGTGAATTAGGATTAATGGACCCGTGCCACTGCGGAGGTTCTGGGATCTGCTTTACATTGAATTGATGAAGAACAGTTGTCCGAGTAGGATGAAACAAATTTCTGCATCATTGCGGCCGTCACCACCACTGAGCTTTTCAGCTTGATCCCAGCCTGGGGGTGGTTAGATGAAGGAGTGGTAGGCAGATTTTTACCATCTTTCCTTGTTTGATCTGTTAGTTGTTTTCCCCTCTGTGCTTATGCCACCCAGAAGCAACCATTCAACATTTGTTTTAGAGGGGGGGTGATTGGGTGTGAATTATTTCATCCTCATTATCCCCAAAAGAAACAAAACAAATCAGTGCATGTATCTAAAATAATAAACATGTTTCTGTAAAAAATGTGACCTTGTTTGTGTGTTTTGGCACACAACCATTTGGAGTTCATGGAAACTTTTCACATTATGTCTCAGCCTCAGTCAGAGTCGCAGTAGCATAGTTCGGAATAGATATCCTTGTTTTTAACACTGGGATTTAGTGTATATGTGAACTCACTTTACATTCGTACCAATAAAAATACCCACAACATGGTTGGAGTGACAGTGAAAACACAGCAGATAGATAAAGGGAGCGTTGTCTGGAGCTGAGGATTGACACAGACGGCGGCCATGTGTTGCATGCCTATATGAAGCCTGTGGCCCCAGACAGGAAGCGCTGTTGCTTGCTTGCAGGAGGGTATTTCCATGGCAACTGAAGCAGGTGAGCGCATTAACAGGAAGTGTAGTGACTCCGCTGGTAAAGATGGGGGGTTGAGACAGAAGAACGAGGTCAGTGAACTAAAAAAACGCCCGCTACATTAAACGGCAAATCATCTCCCAAAGGCGCTTCTGCCAAAAACAACCCTGACTTGAATATCTTTTTAAATGTGTGCGTGTGTAAGAAATCCAAAGTCAAGGTTAAGTTGCTGACTGTTTTCTTTTACAATGAGTAAACAGAGAAAGTGGCGCTGTGTGATAGCGAGAGAGGCAAACGTTTTAAATACGGCGAGGTAAGCACTTTCCTCAGGCGCGCTTGCATGCAACCGGGGAGATTTTCCACTCACACACACACACACACACACACAAGTCAGACGTGCATGTGTTTTTGATGTCTGTCTGTCTGTGGAAGCCGCTTGTTCTTCATCCTGCAGACCACCGTGACGGTTCTTTTATGTGTATTTTAACTGTTGGGATGAGTCGCTAATGAGACGCCCCGCTCTTGTCCTCCAGTGGAGCACCTGAAGGAAGCAGCACTGACTAGTTTTGCAGTTGCCTCTGTCTGGGCCAAATGTTTCTCGAGGGCAGAAATATGTTTTGGTTCAGCCGTCAGTCACAAAGCTCTAGGTGTTTGAGCACTGATGTCTGAGGGAAAAACAATAAGCCTGGGGAATATTTCTTTAGTTACTTCATTAACATTTCACTAACTAGATGACATGTTTGCAGTCATATACCATGCTGTGTCGTCATGGCGCCTCGTAGTAACAAATCTCTTGTCAAACTTCAACTCTCCTCCGATTCATGTTGGCCTGTGGTTGGTGTTTTGCTCTCAGTTATTATGCAGTTTTGAAGCAGAATCCTGTGGCGTTCCATTTCTTCTTCTTTTTTTTTCCAGAGCGTTTTAGAGGTCATCACACAGATGTTTGTGTGTTGCTAATCATTATGGAGTCGTATAATTGATGTCTTTGACTCTTGTAATTAGTGGAAGATTTGAAATTCCTAGAAATGTTTTTATTTACTTGAAGATGGGATTAAATAACCAAATCTAAAGCTGTTTGGTAAACAGATAAGGCTTTCTTATTTACTTCATGTCACAGATGATTCAAGCTGGCTTTTTGTTTTATTGTGCAAAATGTCAAGTGTCAACTACTAGGTTTTTGTGTTAAATACTTGGGAAATTTTTACTGCGTTTTTGTATTAAAACACAAAGTTCCCTGACGCTGAACTTTGTAATTTACTGTGTTTTCTTTGCTTTTTCAGGTTCCAAAGGCTGACTGAAAAAAAGAGCGTCAATATTCATTCTACAGTCAAGATCTGGTAACTCTTTTCAAAGTCTTTTCCTTCCTCTACGTGCAAGACAACTATGCCAATCTTAAAGCAACTAGTGTCCGGCTCCTCCCAAACTAAACGCCGCTCGCGCATGGACCTGACCAGGGAGATGATCAGTGCCCCTCTGGGTGACTTCCGCCACACCATGCATGTAGGTCGCAGTGGTGATGCTTTTGGAGACACCTCCTTCCTTAGCACGCGGTCAGGAGAACCTCCACCTGAGACCAAGTCCTTCCCTCATTCTCCCCGACCTGGCCTCCTGTCTCGCACCTTTAGGAGCAGCAAACGCTCTCAGTCTGTGACCAGGGTTGATCAGCAGACGGACAACACCCTGGCGTTCACAGCTGGGTCACCCACCTATGTGAAAAATGCCATGTCCCTGCCTTTTCTCAATGATGATGACAGAGATGACAGCATGGTGGCCAAGAGTCTGTCCTCGAGTCCTTTAAAGCAGCAGCATGGGGAGGTTGACGGGAGAGGCGCGGCTGCAGCCGCTCACTTCCTGGAGTTGGAGGAGCGAAGCTTTGGCGAGCTGACTGAGCTTCCAGAGAGCAACCTCCTCTGTGGAGGTGGAATGAAGCACGCCGTGTCGGTAATGTCCTTTCACGTCGACCTGGGGCCCTCCATGCTGGGCGACATCCTGGGGGTGATGGAAAAGGAGGAGGATGATCTTGGCTACGAGGAGGGCAAAAGCAGCGAGGGCCGCGCCTCCCCTTCCCTGAGCACACACGGCGAGGAAGAGGATAGCGTGAAGAAGGGGGAAGACGACGACGACGACGAGGAGGAAGAGGAAGAAGAGGAGGCGGAACTGCAGCTGCCGCGCTGTATGCACCCAGCGAGCTCCCTTGACCAGCAGCCTGAGAACGGAGGGCTCTACACTCCGGAGCACACGCCCGAGACGCGGCCCAAACACTTTCAGCATCTAGACAGCTGCTCCATGTCCAGCTCTGGCTCCGCTGCCCTGGAAGAGAAGCCAAGCAGTCAGACCTATGCATGCGATACAGACAGCGCCACCTTCAGTGCCCCTCCAGAAGAGGAGAGCAACTTCTCCTCTTTCTTGGAGGATGAAGATGATGAGATCCGCGTATGAGACTTCAAAGCCTGCTTCAAAAAAAAAAAAAAAAACTAGAACTGAGCTCTGGAAGGAGTTTATAGGAAATGTGCAAGTCCTTTTGACAGTGTGGATTTGCACTTGGGAGACACTGTATTTGTATACTGTGGGAGTGGGATTGTGATGGAGGACTCTTACTTTGTACATTTGCAAAAAAAAAAAAGAAGTGTGACTGCTCCTTCAGGATTTGCCATTCCTTAGCTGTCAGAGGGCCTTACCCTCCACATTCTGTTTGTCTGTCAATCCATCCCTCCCTCTTTTAACACTGACAGGACTGACATAGAAGAGCAGCTCCTTCTGAATAAGGGACATTCCAGGTGTATACGGGGAGGATGGGTTTAGGAAAGAACTTTTGGAAAGTCACTCTCCATAACTAAAGTTTAGTTCACTCACCCTCTTCTCTCACTTGAGGTGTCACATGTGCTTTTTTCATTCAGTTTGTCCCTCTTGTTTTTGTTCTCTCTCTCTCTCTCTGGCTGTGGGGCATCATGAGGCCTTAGCTGAAGAGAAGGTCTGTGTCACCACAGGACCACTGGTGGGTTTCTTGGCACAATAAAAGGGGGCTGTGTTTTGTCACTGGAGTGTGAAATCCTGCCTTGAGCCTCTTGTCTTGTCAAGATGTTACACTAAAGTACCATGCATTCGTCAGTATTCTACCTTATGTAACCCCAGGGTCCTCGAGACGCTGCACAAAGCCTGCCGTTTCCTGCTGTAACGCTAGACCACAAAGCCCAAACCCAAATTCTCCTCTGTTTTTAATTCAGTGTTCGCGCCACACAGGCTTGGATTCGCTGTGAATGGAAGAAAACAAAAGCTGCAAAGCTGACTGAGATACATTATGAACTATGAAACATGGCGTTACTACTGGGAAGTGAGTGAGGGCGTGAAACACGGAGAGTGGTTCACCGTGTTCTCTTGTCACTGAACAGATTCTCTACTGTTCTCTGAAGTCTATGGATTTCCGCGAGTCGAAGTGATTTGGCGAGCTTCGTTCTGGTTATTTGTCTTTTCAAATTGGAATTGAGAAGAGTAAAACCACTTCCTCCCTTGTATTTCCGCAGCTGCAAATGGTTTAAGTAAAAGGGTGACGATCCTCTATAGCTCAGGGGGGTGCCTTTATTGTCTAGTATTGGAAAATAAAAAATGAACTGGCACCGCAAACCTCGCGCTATGTCTGTTTGGTGTCCTACACCTGGTGTTGTTCTGTCTTTGCCAGTGTTCGCTGTATCTGTTTCTAACGAATGGATTAAAAAGAAGACACAGCCAGAGCATGCAGAAGAGATTGCCATTTCTATGCGAGTTGTGCTGTCATTGCAGCGCGTCTGTATCTCTTGCGTCATGCAAAAAAGCGGTGGCCAGACATTTTGAGGCTCGGTTGCGCTGATTGATTGATTTCTCTGCCTTAACTGAAACTGACAAGTGCCAAATGACGATTTGCCATCAAGAAAAAAAAAAAAAAGAAAATTGTGCAGCTCACTTTTCGTTGAGCCTCGTTTGTCATTTATTTTTTTATTTGTGGATAATCACTGTTGAATTTGAATTCAGCTTAAGCTTGAACATTAAAAAAAAAAGAAAATAAATTTTTTTAAAGACATGAAATAAAAGGAAAACAAAGTCTGCACAAGTGGATATTTATATATCCAATCTCACACACACTACGTTTAATATATTCAGGTTTTTTTCCATGGTTAATTAAGTGTGAATGGGCCGTAGTCTGTGTTGCTTTCTTCTTCTGTGTGTGTGTATATATAGTATATTGTTTCCTATGTTGTCTTCTTTGCAGTATGTCACAGCCTTTTTACTGTATTATTCAAAATAACCTATATTTTTCAATAAAAGAAAGCCTGAACTTCTTTACTCCCACACATGGTGTTGATTTTTGTTGGGATGCTACATGTACATGTGCTTCTCAATCAGCCGCACTAACAAAGGAATTCCTTGAGTGCCTACTCTCTTTCCTGTCACTGCTCTTTGGCTCTCCCAGAAGAGGAAGGAAGGAAGCAATTGAGGCCTTAGTTAGTCGTCTCTGTCGTTGTTGTACAAGCTGAGAGCAGTGTGATGTCTCGTGACTAAATGTGTCCTGTGTTTTCCTCTCCTCGCATACAAGGGAAATTGTAAAAAACCTCTGTTTTATTCACACACAGAGCAGCTGTATTCTTATCCGTACCTATGTAGGAGGGACGGACGGACGGACGGACGATGGATGGAGGTGGAGATAGTAATGGAGAGCCTAAACGATGATGATGATGGGAGGTATTCAGAATAACACACTGCTTTATCATCATGGCCCCCAGAATTGTTCTGTCATTTTCGAGTTTACAGGCCACGCTTTGGTTGTCCACACGTGGGTGAACCGCTTATGACTCAGTCAAAGTTCAGTGCCCTCCTGTTCGGTAAACACTCGCAGTACACGGTTCATGTTCTCTCCTTTCGTCAGTCCACATTTGAACTGCGTACAGCTCCATTCTTACTTTTTTGATTTCCACTTGTTCGCCAAGTGCTTGCTCCCTGGCAACTGTTTTGTTTTTCTTTGTAAAATACTGTAAGGACTCGGTTAAATACCCAGAGATAATGTATGTTGGGATTTGGCAGAGTAAAACTAGACTGGAATTGAATTTATCTCCTTCCACTTTCAGTTGTTCTCAGTCACATTTTACCAGTGCACAACCAGAGGGCAAGAACAAGTCATTATTCTAAGACTTGTGGTAGAAACAGACCATTTGTATTGATCGTGGCGATCAATACAAACCAGCAGCGCTATTGATCCTTCTTCTCACTGTCTGTATGAAGTCATTATTCTTCTTTGAGTTTGTTGATTTTTAGTTTGTTTTTTGTTTGTTTGTGGAGGGCCAAAAAACTAAATGTTAATGAGTCGCCTCGTTTGCATTTTGCTTTTTAACTGAAACTGAATTATAAGCCTCTTGTGCTGCAGGATGGGACGAGCCTGCTCCAAGTGTTGTTTTCTACTGCCATCTAGTGGCTGTGGAGCTCAAACTTGGTGATGGGTGTGTCAGTGTAATGGCCGGTGTGACTTTGAGAGAGTAAATTGATTGTGTTTAATTCCTCTGTTTTATCTCACACCTGACGACGTTCTATTGATTGATGCTTTACTTTTATTTTGTCCGTGTCTCAGACTTTTAAACCACATTGCACAGTGTCTAGACACAAACCTGTAAGTCATCACCAACGCTGTCAAATGAGATTATATTGTGTGATTTGTAGTAAGAGCCAGGATGTGAACACAACTGCCCAAGTTGTCTCGTGCATTTAAAGTTGACACTGGAGATGGGTGATGTGTACGGTGAGGCTCTGCTCGGCTCCCCCCCCCTCCCCCCTCCCCCACAGAAAACTCATTGTAACATGAGTCTGTCTCGCAGCTGTTTCTTCCTCTCAAACACCCTGGATGTATATTCTCATCAGCTTCAGAGGCTGTCAGATGTCATTTCCCTTTGGTTTCCAAGTCCATTCAAAAAAGAAAAAAAAAAATGTGTACCTCTTACTCAAGCCACCAATGGGAGGCGCTCATTGCCTTTGGGTTTATTATGTCAGGAGCCCCTGCCTGGACCCACCACCTTTTCCACCAAATTCCATCAGCAGACTTGATGCTCTTCCAGGAGGCCAAAGGCATGCTGAAATCTGGAAAGTATTAAACAACCTGCTGGTGGAGGGGGAGTGGAGAAGGGAAGGTGGGGCGGTGGGGGTGAGGGAGAAAAGGAGAGGGGAAGTGAAAAGTGGGGGATGGGGGGGAAAAAAGAAACGGAATACAGAATTGTTCATATACCGCCCTTTGCCTTGCTCTGTTCCCTGTCCCCTCCCACGCACACATGATATTGTGTGCACCCCCCAAAAAAAAGAATCCAGACCACTCCCCAAGCAGCTTCGGCATTTTTCTTTTTATGTTGGCAGCTGTAGTTTGCAAGTTCCCTTTTTTCTTTTTTTTTTTTAAATGGCTCATAAACAAACGGCCATTTCTGCTGTGCAGTTCTTCACTGAGTGTGTGTGTGTGTGTGTGTGTGTGGGGGCAGAGGTGGTGGAGTGGTGTGAGGAGTTGTTTGCTGGCGCAGAGCTCGAGGCCCAGTGCCATGGTTCGAAAGCCTCAAATGTGCTTTTGTTGTTGCAGGCAAAAATGAGAACGCTGGACGCCTTCCAGACATCCTTTCCCATGCTTTGATACACATATCTCTGACCATATGTGTCGGGGGAGCTGGGAGTGGCGGTGGGCGGCGAACTGTACCCCAGTGAGAAGTCCCACCCACAAAAAATGTATAGTATCTCTCATGTGTGCCAAGTTGAGTTTTTCTGCACGCACGGACGGAAACTCCTCTTCCAGAGAGTGAGCCGTGTTAGTGCGTATATTGACGTTTTCGTTCAAAATGCTCAATAGCGCCTGCATTGACTTAGTTTCAATCCAAACAAAGTAATGATCATCACTTAATGTTTGTCAGTCGTTAAGTAAAGCGATTCTCCTTGGCTTGTGTTTTTATTGATTAAGTCTTAACACTTATTGCCAGAGTCATTCGTCTTGGCCTCTTTAAACGTCTGCCTTTTTTTTTTTGGCCAAGCAATCAAACTAAGTATAAGAAGTATATATCACACGAAACAAAACGCCATTGTCTGCAAAAATTGGTTTCCCTCTTTGTGTCCCAAAAGATGGGCCGGGGCGTTCCTCCATGAGAACAAGACACAAGAGCACGGATATTGATGTTAACAGGAGAAGCGAGCATAAACATTCCAGTACCCAGGGTTGACCTGCTGACCTCTAAACCCGGGAACTGCAGAGCCAGCCGCAGGAGACCACACACACCGGTGGTGGGGGGAGGAGTGAGGGTCTTCTCCGGTGTCCTCGCTTTAAACATCTTCAGATGCCTATTCTGACTCCTATAAGAAAAAGCAGGCCGTCCACTGAGCATCAGCGCAGCCGTCCCTCTCTGGGATTGTTGCAGGTACAGTATGTCAGGATGTGGGTCCGCGGGTCGGAAAGGTTCTTCCAAGGGAAACACGGCTCTTGTTCTCCCCAGCCGTTGTGCAACGAGCGGTTTCCTTTATGAATCTGCAGACTGTGTCAGAACTACTTTGGACCGGACCCAGATCTTGAGCATTGAAACGTGTTTTCCCATCGAACAAAACCACAGTAGATGAATCCACTTTCACCTCAGCAGATTGAAATGACTTCACGCTGTGGCTCTTTCCGCCACGAATAAACAAACAATTAACCCAAACAGTATATGCAAGTTTGATGTGTTTTTGTCTGGAAGTCAAGATTTCAAAGCTTGACTGTTCATCACAGAATCTGCATTCAGCATGTCGCACTAAAATCTGAACGGAGGGGGGGGCGGGAATCCTAAGTTGCCATAAGATGATTCATCCCCTCATTTTCCATTCTTTCCTTCTGTTTGAGCAGTGCTGAGCTAACACTGTCTCACTCAGCTGAAGAGAAGCTCGCTTCTTACAGCTCTCCGGAGGTCTGGCCTGGCTTGCACTCATCCATGACCACAGGGGAGGGGGCTGGGGCTCTACTGTTCTCGGCCCCTTCATTTCTTCCCTTCCAAGACCTGCCCATGACTGGCTGATATACATATTCACTCACATACCACTTTATTAGGTACGTGTGTTCAACTGCTTGTTAACGTGAGTGTCTAATCAATCGCATGGCGGCAAATCAACATGTGGACGCGGTCCAGACAACCCGCTGAAGACCAACGTGAGCGTCAGGGAGGGCACCAAAGCTGATTCAAGTGACTTTGAATGTGGCATGTTCGTTCAGTATTTCAGAAACTGCTCTTTCATGCACAACCATCGCTAACATCAACACAGAGATGGTTTAGAAAAAACACAACCCCGCAAATATCCAGTGTGTGACAGTTCCCTTGCTGCATCCAAGCTATGCAGAAGACCAACCCGTCATTGTTGCTATTTTCTTTATTTATATAGCACATGTCATGCAAAGCACAAGATATGATTTGTCTACTAAAATAAAATAAAAAGAAATATATATATCACGCACCTTCTTTCGTGTTATCCTCCATGCGAGGGTCAAACCCATCTGACACGGGGCAAAATTAGAATTAGGATTAGAATTAGTCATCTTTGCACACACATACCAATTTGTGATAGTGAATTTGTCCTCTGCATTTGAACCCATCCCAGTAGTGAACACACACACAGGAGGAGCAGTGGGGAAGCATTTATCTGCACCCAGGGAGCAATGGGAGATTGGGTGCCTTGCTCAAGAGACACGCCAGCCCTTGTTCCGTTGCAGGATTTAACCAGTGACCCAGTTCCTTTCCTCTTGGCCGTGGGCTGCCGAATGCAGGCTAGGTCGCCAGTCCGTCACAGGGTCACAGAGACAAGCATCCACTCTCACACACAATTTGTGTCCAATTTGCCTAATCTCCAAATCTGGACTGTTGGAGGAAACCAGAGAAAACAGAAAGGATCACGTTCCAACCGGGTCGTGAACCCAGAACATTTTTTTACAATAAAATAATGTACCCTGTGTTATGCGAGTGCGCTCGTACTGCAGTCCTCACTTCCAGTATGACTTCGCCAGTGAACCCAGGATTGATCAAACAAGGCTTTTAGATCTGTATCGCGCACTAAAGGCCACATCCTTGCCAACACAGTCTTGGTGCCGCTCCAACGCAGGCTGCATGCTCGTACAATACACTCCTTGTTTGGTAGACACTGCGTGCCCACTGTGGAGCGAAACACTCCGTGGCTGACCAGGAAGTGGGGGATCACAAAGGGTCACCTCCCACAGGCCAGCCTTGAACTTTGACCTTCTAGTCCTTATTCAACTTCATCTCTCCTCTAATGACTAATACCAGTGCCACTCAGGAAGGAGCTGAAGGACAATCTCGCCGTTTGATGCCTTCAAATAATTATCAGCATTATCTGAAAATAAGTGTGTCTCTCCGTACCTGTTTTCAAAAGCATCTTGAGTTCTCAGCTTTATTATTTATTTATTCATGAATGATTTAAAGGCAGGCATAGTTTTAAAGGTCAAAAGTAAAGTATGTGCAGCTCCGTAGCTATGACAACACCTCAAATACCTTTGAACTCATGACAGTGCATCTTTATTTATCGTTCACTTATTTCTCCTTTCTTGTGCATGCCTCTCTTATTTGTACAAAACGATCCACTGTTCCTGTGGCGTAAATCTCAGCGCACTTTAATATCAGCACTGGCGGAGCCAATAAGGCCGACTTTCCATTACAGTGCATCACCTTCCTGTTTTCATGCGACTCTATATACACAAGCCCCAGTCCACGAGTGGAAACAACTGCAGCAGCGTAAAAAAAGGCTCATTCACTTTCCCCCAAATCTCCAAAGCATCATAAATCAGGGTGTGGCGAGAGATACAAAACAACACTAGGGTGAAGAATCCCAGAGCTCCATGTGAAGCGATGACTTTGAAACACACTGTACTGGGTGTTGGTTCCTCCAGTTAACAACTCTGTCATCCAGTTTGTGCTCTCCTCCCTCTGGCCATGGTTCCCTCTGGGCTGAGCTGGAGAGGAGAGGGGGAAAAGTCCGGCTGATGCTGGCTCACTTTGTCGTTGTAGCAGCCAGACGCTGACTCTCCTCCTTCCCCGGGTTTACACAGCCAATCGGAGGCAGCCGACCATAAACAGTTCTGTATGTGCTTGTGCTTGTGCGTGTGCTGTGTTGGTTTGGGTTGACTTGTATTTATTTTATTTCCTCTGATTATTTGGTGATTGAATTAGGCTGGATTTGCATTTCAGTCGAGTAAGACAAATGCTTTCATTTCATGCGTATTTTGACTGCTCGGCTGTCAGAGAAAGTTCAGCATATGTTATTTATAGACAAAAATATTTAGAACCTTAAAGGGGCTAAAGCCTATGTATGTGCAACTCGAATTGCGGGCACTGCAGTACGAATGAAGAATACTGCGGCCCATTATGCTCCTTTCCCCTCCTCACCGGAGACTTGCGGTTGCCAGGTAGTTTAAGGGAACCAATCCCACACACATTTTAATGGTGACTAAAATATCTGTATATCTAGTATATCTATATTTTAATTGAACACGTTTACTTAACCTCTGATGGCATATCCCGGTCATTTTTGTACATTTCTTGAAATAACGCCCCACCAGATGTTCTCTAAAATGACTTCAATGCACAATTGTTTGACCGCACGACAACCTCGACATCTTCACGTGATAGTGAATCATTTGTCGGCCTAAAATTTGAATCAGTGTTGATTATAAACATAAATATTCAACGTGCCGCTTTGCACGTGGCATGTCTGGCTGAGCTCGGTGGACCCAGCTGAGCGCCATCTCCTGGCTTTTCTTTCTCAGACAATTGCCTTTTGGCAGTGTACCTAACATGGCAAAGCTGAGTTAAGTCTCTCTCCACCCTCTCCATCTGCAAGTGATTGCTTTGAGTGACAGCCCAGTGAAATGCTCAATAGGAGAAAAAAATAGGGGAGGAGAGAAAAAAGGGGTCGTAGGGGATACATCTCGAGGAGCAAAGCGCTGCATGACTAATTCACACGGCAATCTCCAGAAAAACATTATGGCGACTGCGAAAAACCTCAAAATTTATAGGCGTGGGTTGTGCGTATGCGCATTGTTTATGTGTTTCGGAGGGCATGTGATCTGTGACTTGGTGTGCAAGAGGGAGGTTGAATAAAATTTGAATCAGAGCGGAGTGGAACAAATTGAGTAGGAATGGTGAAGTAATCACTTTTTTTTCTTTCAGTATTCTCTTGCTGCATGCTCCAGCTGTGCTACGACTTTTGGGCCAGCCAGGAAGTGTTGGAGGGGGCGTGTGTGGGGCGGAGGCTGGGTGAGGTCACCGTGCTGGTGGCCCTAGGGATGGGAGGATAGTTGAGAAACGAAAGGGTAGACACACTTAGTCCACTGTTAGTGCTCAATTTATTCCCGCTTAGCCTTATTGTGGACGGAGGCCTTCATCAGGAGCATATGGTGTGTCGAAAAGAAAAAAAAAACCCTCCAGCGCACGCAACATGTGGAACACAACACAACAGTGCTGCCATTTTTAACACTGTCAAACACTGACCCCCCCCTTCACACATGTGCCCATGCAAACACAGGCGCTCATAGTAAGAGTGAGTCACCCACGGACCCATAGACATATTTTGAGACCACTGAAAGAGCCTGGCCCTGCGTGCCTGGGATGCCTTGGGTGTGACCAGAGTGGCCTGCAGTGTATGTGTGTGTGTGTGTGTGTGTGTGTGTTATGGTCACTGCCTGTCATTCACGGCCTTTAACAGCGGGAGGAAAGCCAGCCAGACGGCAACTCAAGCAGACACCACACACACACACACACACACACCAAAAGAAAAGGCTAATCTGTGGAAAGAACTACTGTACAGGTTTTTTCTGTGTCACCAGCAGTTGTAAAGGGAACTCAAGCGTTGGCCGTTGTCTTGACTGTGACACAGACACAGTCTCATTACAGTGGTAAAAGCACAGTAATGAAACTGAAAGCGTTGGCATCGAGCTACCTGTCGCTACTTGATATTTGGAAAGTGAAACCGTTTTACCGTCACAAGTGAGTTTCCCGTTTTACCAGAACTTTCCAGTCATCCGCTGTGCAAAACAAAAAAAAAAACAAAAAAGAATGACATTGTAGATTGTCTGACGATCCTCAGGACTTGGCCGGCACAGCCTCCTCCCTCCTCCCTCCTCCCTCTGCAGATCTACAAACCCAACCATGACCTCAGAGAATTAAATGCTCTCCCTGGAAAACCCCCACATCCCCTAAGTGGCATTTTGGGCTGTCATGCTACATTGTGATTTTTCTGTATGTGTACGTAAGAGAGAACAAGACTGCGGGGACATTTTGTTTGTGGCTTTAAATATGTGACTGTGTCTCCGACTCCGGCATGCTTTGTGTATGTGCTCAACACATGCTTGCACTTGTGGTATTTACTCTAAACACACGTTATTAAGCCCACAAGACTGATATTGAACCATGCAGAAGTCCAGCGTTGCTTGTTACCAGGAGCTGAACTGTGGACCCACTGTAATGAGAGCCCAGCTAATTGTTTTGAAAGCGTAACTTTATAATGGAAAAATATCAAAACAATGTCTGTTTTCAGTTAAGCCTCTCTCCTTCCCATCCCCCCACAAAGTGGAGAGTTCTGTCCCAGCTGCCATGCTATATTTTCTCCTCTAACTTTAACACTTGCTTAAACCATAGTATGGCTTTTAATATAATTTTTCCACTTGCACGTTTTTTTTTCATCATGGAAGATGACTAAAGGCCCCATTTAAAGTAATCATACCAAAGCCCCCTGTGCCCTAAAAGAAAAACCGAGATGAGAGCTATATTTAAACAAAAAAAAAAAGGAATTGTAAATGCAAAAATGCAAAGTTTCCTTCTTTCCTCTTCGCAGCACCGCTTGCTGTTTTTGACCACACCCAACTTCTCTTCAGTCATGCGAGATTGAAATTCATTACATAAAGGAATGGAGCGGAACACGTGTTTTGAAACAGTTGTATGGGTGGAGGAACAGGCTAAGGTCTCATCTGGAACGCATGAAGCATAACAATACATCCCAACATCTCTCATCGTGCCGGGTCAAGAGGTTACGCTGGGATGGGAGTGGGTGGGATCTGCTATGTTTTAGTATAGGCCGGTGCTGTAGGCTGTGTAGATTAAAATGTTCTTCCTGTGTCGTTTTGCATACGTGGAAAAACACATTTGAACTTTTGGAGAAGGAGACTTTTAAAGTTAAAATAAGTTTCATTTATGAGACACTGTCTCTCATGATCAGTGACTGATTTGCTCCATTTCACAGATATAATCAAACAGTGTGGCTGGTTCAGTCATGATTCATTTTATTTTTTATTCAGTTTCTGTTTGCACTTAGTCACGAGCTCTGTGTGGCTGTACTTTATTAGCGTTGGCGAAGAAGCACTATAGGCTTTTTGTTTTTTACCTGTTGTATAAAAAGTTTTCATCCTGTGGAGAGTATGAACGTCAGTATAAATGGTGATACATCCAATAATGGTTGAGTCACTTCCCTACAAATTTACAGCAGTGCTGTTTGTGAAAGGAATCAACAAAGTTATTTGTGTTCACTCTCTAGAGACAAATGTCTCTATGAAGGACTTGCCAGAGCATCCTAGATTTGTTGAGATAGTTCAAGACTGGAATGATGATGGTGATTAACTTTGCCGCCGATAGCTCGGTTAGTATAAAAATATGAATGTAATTAATATCTCAGAAATGATTGCTTCAACATCACAGAGAGGCATTTCACCGAGGGAGTGTTTGGGTTGCTCTCGGGGTCAGGGACGAGCGATGTGAAAAATGAGGCTGTGAATTTGTGCAGTTTTCCAAGTGTGTGCATCATTCATGTGCGGATTTGACGCGTTCGCTTAGTGCACTGCTGCATTTGCCAGAGGTTTCCCGATCTATCCTCACCTCTTCCTTCACTCTGCCGCTGAGAGGAGCTGTCAGTGAGTTCACTTCGCTGCAGATCTTATGTGAGTGGCTGCTCCGGGCCGCAGTCCAGACCGATGCCGACGGATGAGCACACACAACACAGATTCTCTGCTCCGGGCCAGGCTTTACGGCATGGCCACGGCTTCCTCTGCCCAGACCACTATACAGTCACCAGGCCATCCATCACGTACTAAAAAAAACAATCAAATATGACCCGTCCCGTCCTGCTACAAATTCCAAGAGGATGAGTGAGAATCGTCTTTGCTTTGTTGTACCAGTCAACAGCTGAAGAACATGGAAACTAACTAACTTGTTTTATTTTCTTTCCATGTGGTTCTGAGGTCTAGGTGTTCATCGAAATGAATCTCCGATGTGTTAAATACATCAAAATAAATGTTCCTCTGAGTGTATTACGTAATACGTCCTCATCTTGTGGTTTCGTGTAGCAACAGCCAGACTCATAACTTAAGTAGATCAAGACAAAGATAAAGCTGATTGAGTAACTGGTTCATGGTTTTATTTATCTCTTTCCCCAACGACTACCACTACATACCCCAAAGTACGTATTAGTATGCTATTAATAGGTATACTTGATTTTTTTTTTGTTTGTTTCTTTACATATAGACTTAATAATGCAGTTCCAAGTATTATATGTGCAAAACCCTCCTCATGACCTCAAATGCACTTACCAGCAATAGCCGTCCAAGCACACCTTACCTGGTAAATGAGCCCAGGTGCTATGTGTTGACATTGGCCAAACATGACTTTTGACCCCAGAGGATTCTCTGTATATCATTTAGACAAAGCTACAGCTAAAACAAATGGTGTGCTAAGTTAGAGCCATTTGCTCTTCACTGGCAGAGCTGATCTATAAAAGCTGCAAAGTGCTGGCAACTCTTAAGGAAAGAAAATATTTGCTGGTACACACCTCATTGCATACAGCGTCTGAATTGGCAGCCTGCAAAGGAAGCACTGCACTGTTAGCTGTCAAAGGATCACACCAACACACTGCCTGGAAAAGATAGCACAGCAGCAGGAATGAGAAAACCACTGATACCAAAGTAGACAAGAATTATTTTCTTCCCTGGGAGCCGTGAGGGATTTTAGTCACAGAATCTCAAAGCAAATCACATGACCAAGAGTGTTTATTCAGATGCAGTGATTGGAATTAGAGGTTAGTGGCATGTAGCGTGTCCGGTGCAGTGTGGATATTTATGCTTTGATCGCATATCTGTGAGAACTGCGTAGAAATGACAGCAACGAGCGATTAAAATGGAATTCTTTCACAGTTTTCATTGCTCAATTCCAAACCCTCGAGGCCAGTATCGCTCTGATTCCAAGCAACAGTTTGTATGCTGGCCTCGCCTGTTGGGATGTGTGTGCTCATGACATCGACCTCAACAGGAAGCCAGGGGCTAATGATTAGCACATGTTTAGCATCACTTGGGTGCCACAATCTGGAGTCTGTCATGTATGTCTCTGATTTATTTCATTGTTGTTGCTGCATAGAGAGAGAGGGAGAGAGAGAGGGAGACAGGCATTTCTAAAGGGAAGAAATGAAGCGCTCTCTCTCTCTCTCTCTCTCTCTCTTGCTCTCTCTCTCTCTCTCCGCTCGAACATTTCTGCCGTTTTTATCTGATTTAGATTTTAGCCAATGGAACCCTTTAACTCGGTCATGGTCCATTTTACAGCCTCCAAAGTCGAAATGGGAGAGGTGAGACAGGGCGTGTGCAGCACAGATGACCTAATATACTTGTGCACAGAATGTCATAATGTGACAAAAAGGCCCACAGTATCTGGATCTTAAATGTGCTATAGGCTATGCTACATGCATTGTAAGGCCTGGTCATATCTGAAGCAGTGTGTAGCTATGGATTGGCGTGAATGTATGGATTTGTGCATCCAATAATATTCCATTTTATTGTGTATAAACGGGGCAGGGATACATGGTTCCCTCCCACAGTCCAACAACATGCATATTAGGTCAGTTTGACAGTGGTGTGAATGTGAGCGTAAATGGTTGTTTGACTCTGTATGTTGGCCCGACGGTGGACTGGCGACATGTCTCGGATGTATGACCTTTGTCAGCTCCCCCTGCAACGCCCATGTGGAGTATACAGTGATACAGTGGATGGATAAACAGGGAGACCGTTTGAATCCCAGTTCAGTCAGCTGTGTGGCTTTTCTCCAGGTCAGCTTTCTCCCACAAACATGTGGACAGCGGAAGGATAATTAGAGTTCGAGCTAGAGTAAATTAGAGTTCCTAAAATGACCATAGTTATGCGTGAGTAGTCTGTATATTGCCTTTTGCCCAATGTCAACAGGTATTGTCCCCAGCTTGTCCCAGAACCCTGAAATGATAAGCTGTTTAGATAATGGATGGATGGTTTGTGTGTGTGTGTGTGTGTGAACAGTATGACCTTTACGAGTATTTTACTCCAGGGTCTGGGTCTCCTCCTGCACTGTCTGTGGAAGGAAGTCATCTGATACTCACTAAAGAGGCAAAACATAAACTCCAGCCAGCGCAGCCCCGAGGATCAGACGACAAAAGGGAAAGAGCGCACACATCCTGCGAAGCAGACAACGTCCCTGCTAAGGAATGTCACTATCATTTGACACAATATTGGAGCAAACCAGGCCATCGCGCCGAAAGTCCAGTTTAATCCTGCTCCAAATGTACAAACGGGTCATACAATGGTTTCCCAGCTGTTACACACAGGTGTGTGAGATGACCTTAGTGAGCAGGCATTGTGACCACACTGATATCAGAACTTTGGCGTTTCCTCTCGCTTTGGCAGTGACTTCCGAAGGTGAAGGAGTGCTGGGGCGTTCCATAATTCCTTCATATTCCCACATGTGAAATAGGCCGTCCAGCTGTTCCACCAAGATGTCCCTCAGTCGGCCAAGTCAGTCGGTAATTTCCAAAGCCTAATCCCTAATTCTCTCTCCCTCTCCCCTCAGTCGCATGTTTGCTATTTGAGCTGGCGCAGTCCCAAAGAGTGACTCGACCACTCCTGCAGGTGGAGCCCATGCGGAGCCGTGTACCAGGCCTGTGCTTGAACCCGGGTTGAATCATTCTCTCACAAAACAGCACACCACATGAGTATGACACCACCCCAAAACCACTCACAGGTCTCGATTCCTGCTTTAAACTCTGCACTTGTTTGTCTTTAAATACATTCTAATTAGATGAACGAAAACCGAGAGTTGGTACTTGCCATCGTTTGTCACCGAAGTCCAGCCGAGAGACACTGCTGTGATAACGTCTGCATATGCAGTTTCGCTGCCATATCAAGCGATGAACAAAATCCAGGACCACTGGAGAAATATTTGAAGAATTATATAATTCATTCTCAAACCACAGTAATCCTTGTTGTAATTGGTGTGTCATCGTAGGGGAGTGTTCCTATTAAGAACAGATTTTTCTCAACATAGTCACAACATAACAAGTACAAGAGTACAACAGTGAAATCACCATTAATCTCTATTTTCCGTTTTATATCGGCTGGTTTCCTTGAGGTACTGTAGCTCACAAGCAGAGATAGCCTAATGTGGTTATTCAGCTTTTTTAAAAGTACTTTCTAAAATCGCTCACCTGTGTCCTGGTAACACGCTCAATAAAGAGGGGTGAGGCCGTTTTATGTTTCAGCTGCAGCCTCTTCACAATGGCTGTGTCTTTAGTTACAAGCTGGAAGCTTCTCTCCTCTGCTCTCTTCGTGCCGTGTGCCTCCACTTTCAAAAGGAGAGGAGCTGTGTTTTTTTCCGATGATGAGCTCGAGGGAAACTGTTTTTGGATGGTTTTCAGTTTTCGACCACGTGGGAAAAGATCACAACTCGTCACGATTACGGTTCAGCCATTTCTGACAACACAGAATAATCAGTGAAGACAGTTTTGAAATAAAGTGAGACAAAGCAAACCCACATGCTTCACAGGAATTATTATTTTCCGAGGCAGGGTTTTATTGTGAAATGTTTATAACTCTCATACAATAATTACATACAAGATTCATTTAAAATGGCAATATGACGATTGGTTCATATATATTATTAAGTATCCATCCACTTTCTAATCAAACATTGATTGTTGTCTAACCCAATTCAATAATAAAAAAAAAAATGGGTGGGAAGCTGCGTAGCTCAGTGCTGTGAAGCTTAATTTTCTGTGGAATGTATCACATTATGTAACTTTAAACTTTATCATTATTGTGGCAATTCTTTGGACGCCTTTCTTTACATTAACAGGCAGAAACAGTTCCAACCCTTTAATACATGTGAGTAATGGTGACATTTATAGTCTCCATGCACCTGCTCTGACTGGGCGGCCAGGTCTGACTCCTAACCATGCAGCTGCTGCTGCTGCTGCTGCCGGCTACTGCCTTCTCCCTGACCACTGCGCCACTTACAGTTTCATAAACAGCGGCGGGTCCAGCTGAGTGGTCAGCTGATTGTCAAAGGGCTCTCCCTCGCTCCATTTTCTGCCCTTTCTAGTTCTGCCAAACGCGCATGGCACTGCCTCCCACGGAGCGCAGGAGCCTACAAGTTCCTCCCCTTGCATGTTTACAAACATCGACCACAGGAATGATGGGCCAAAAATGGTTTGGGAGACGAGGGAGAAGTGCACGTCGCTGTGTACCCGACACCCGGCAGCAGATCACAGTCACGTTTCAGCGTCTACACAACAAATGTGCACTTGTCACAGTTGTTGTTGTTGCGCGCTTTGTTTACAGCTTTGTCACTGGTGAGGAAATAGCCCGAGACCACCGTGTAATGAGGGATGCAGAGGCATGGTGGGCAGTGGCAGGCAACACTTTTGTCACTCATCCATGGATCTAATGTGCACTGAGAGCCAAGCTGTTCCGTCAGTTTAGCATGACCGAATCATTGCACTGTGTTCACTCCCTTTGGCACTGGACAAACCCTCCCTTTTCTCCGCAGACGCAGGAGTAAACAGGAGGCCTGCTTCACACACACACACACACACAGGCATTCTGGGCATACCGCGGGGCCTCCAGAGGGCTGGTATGTTCACATCCAAACACACACACACACATTATCTGGACAGAGTACTGCTGGCCATGTGTGTTTTGTGAAATGTGCACAAGGCCGCTCAGCCAGCATCAACCATCTGGAACAAGGTAGAGTCACCCTGACTGTCCTGACAGCTACGGCTGCAAGAGTGTGGATTTCAGGTGTGGCCTGCAAGTGTGAAACCAAACGCCAACAGAGACATACCGCGTGATACCGTGCAGATTCTCCATCCAACTTGTGCCAATACATATCGATACAGTCTGAGGAGCAACAGAAATACTCAATAAAGTAGATCTAACAATAAGTAATAATAATAATACATCACATTTCCATAGCGCCTTTCCAGACACCCGGGTAGGGGCAGCGGTGAAAGCTCGGTCCCCCAGTGTTCGGTGCTTGGTTCTGGTGATGGAGGTCAGGAGGTCATCGGAGACGGCGGATGCGGGAGTGATGGTGGAGAAGGTCAGTGAGATAAGAAGGGGGCAATTTTTTTTCCAACATAAATGTTGAAAATGTCACCGTCTTCTTAGGTTAATATTTTTATTTTTTATTTTTCAGCAAGTAAATGTGGTCGAGGGCCGATTTTTTGGGCCAAAACATCGTATCTTCATCAGGCAAAGTGCCTTCAAACGTCAGAAACAAAAAACGCATAATAATGTGGATGTTGTGCATGTGTGTGTGTGTGTGTGCGAGACATACGTACTCAATCACTGCTTCTTCTTTGAGCCTGACATATGGTAATAGTTACTTTACAGGACATTTACTCCCCAAACCTGGCTGTCCATGGCAACAGCAGTGTTATTATTTGTTTTTTTCGTACTTTAAAAGCTAACTGTCAATTCTAGCAACATCATCTGAATATTTTAATAAGTTTACATATATTTTTTTCAGAATAAACCCTTTGAACTCAATATGAAATTTTCAGGTTTTTTTCTGGAGATTTCAAAACCCGCTCAGAACGCTCAGCCTTTTCCTACTAATTGACTGTAGGTGTGAGTGTGGATTGTTTGTCTGTACATGTGGCCCTGTGATGAACTGGCGATCCCAGTCCAGTTCAACTTCCAAAATCTCAACATTTATTTGTTCATATGCCATATTTATGCCATCATCAAAACATTTCATGAATGAAAATCATACTTTTTCGAGTTATGCTTCTCCCACACAGAAAGACAAAGTCAGTCCTTGTTGCTTTGAATCAGTAACTCACCACCAGTTATACTCAAAAAAAAGTCATAAAAGCAGAGACAGGCTTTAGATTGTGCACAATAATACCATAGGATGCTCCTTACAATCCCTGCAGACTTTACTATAATCCAGATGATAGGCTACCGAGGGGAGAGGGGAAGGTGCGGTGGGGGAGGGTTGGGGAGGGAGAAAAAGTTTTGGAGCGGGCCTCTGGTGACGTGCAGGGCCTGCAGGGCGGTGTTCTCTCTCAGGCGGAGAAAGAGACGGGACTGGGGTGTGTGTGTGTGTGAGAGAGAGAGAGAGGGGGAGAGAGAGACAGAGCCACATCTGGAATAGTAGCTTCAGAGAAACAGTCGAGAGAGGCAGAAGCTGCTTAAACTCCCTTTTTCACTCAGACGAACCTCCTGCTTTGCCTTTTCGTAAGTTGGACGTATGTGATGGAGCTTCTTCCTCCTTTTTTTTCCGCGTTGGTTTTGACGTTTTCATTGACTTTGCTTTTTTCTTTCACTTCACCTTCTCCTGGACTTTAAAGTTGAAAAATGACTGTGGAGTTACTTTTACGCATTTGCCTTTACGCGCGACAACTGAGTCTTCTTAAGAGTTCGCGCGTGTATCTGTTGCCTCGCTGTGTTTCTGTGTTTGTTTAGAAACGTAGTGCGGATCAAATGGCTATAACACGCTGACGCATGGCGGGGCGGCACTACTACAGGAATGTTTTTTTCCCCTCTCTCTGTTTCCACGCACACGGATTTGCGTTTGTTGTCCAGCAGCACGCATCGATTAGTCGTTCGAACGTGTCGCTCAGTCGTCGACTCGTTTTCTCAGTAATCCGTTAACACTCGTATCTGAAGACTGAGGGAAACGATCGTGCAGATCGGTGAAGTAGATTCAAGTTAAAAAAAATAAAAATCGACTCTGTTTTATTAACACAGCGCCACGCTGAGCTCTCGAGCTCATCAGGAAGACATTAGAGTTCCCTCTCTTTTTTTTTTTTAACGTTTGCATGTAAGAGGATACTTTCACACTGAGGTAAACATTGCGGTTGGTTGCAGAACTGAGGGTGTAGCGCCATCTGGAGGCGAGACGAGCGGTTGTCGTCGAGCTGGGTTGGGTGATTTCGTGGGATGGGGATTTTTCTTCAACTATGGATTGACTCATTTTTGTCTTGTGTTTTCCTCCAGATCTACTTGAAAAATGCTGCTCATTCTGCTCGGTGTGCTCGTCTTGCACTTAATCATTCTCATTCTCCTCATCGTGTCCACAGCAGCCAGTGTAAGTTACTTGATTCCACTTCTTTTTTTCTCTTTTCACTTAATGCAGACTCTGTCTTTGCCACGATGTGAAGAAGTGAGCACAGGCTCTAACTCTTTATCGCATGCATGACCGTAGATTATTATCATTATTATTATTATTATTATTATTATTGCTGTTGGATATTGTTGCCTTGGACGCTTCAGTGTATTTAAATGACTCTGTGTTGTTGTGTTTACCAGGCGTGGTCTGTAGGTGGGGATAGGAGCACAGATCTATGGTACAGTTGTCTGATATCGTCCAATGGAGGCTACCACTGCAAGCCATCCAGCAATGAAGGTTTAAGAACACACACACGTTGTGGACACGCTGAGCAGTTACCGTCACGGGAAAGTTAACGACCGTGCCACAATTGACGCCTCTCGTTTTTGTCTTCCAGACTGGATCCAGGCGGTGCAAGCCCTCATGATCCTGTCGGTTCTCTTCTGCTTCTTTTCCCTCATCGCGTTCGTGTTCCAGCTCTTCAAACTTGTCAAGGGCGGACGCTTCTACTTCACCGCCATCTTCCAGATCTTTGCGAGTGAGTATGACTTCATCACACGCTGACCGGTCACACCCTGAGCAGATGTGGGCGGAGGAGGAGTGAGGTCATCTCGCATTCCCCCTACCAAATTCCTTCAGATCCTCCTCACTCCTGTTGTTGTCTTCCCTAGGTTTGTTCGTGATGTGCGGGGCGATCATCTACACTGTGATGTGTCCTGATGACTCCCCTCACAAACAGTTCGGCTACGCCTATGTGCTGGCCTGGGTAGCTTTCCCTCTCAGTCTCATCAGTGGCCTCATTTATATCGTCCTGAGGAAGAAAGAATGAGAGGAGGAGAGGAGGAGACAAGAGGGAGGGGTCGTAAGGAGACCCCCTTACCACAACATCGCACTGTGCCTACTGCCCACAGACCAGAGACTGACATCCCAACAATATAACAAAAGTGCATGTGTCACTAACAGTTGTAAAAACAGACAGGAGATACTGTCTCGCAGTCGCTGCGAATCGCTGTTACCGTTTTGCTGTATTTTAGCATCCATTCATCATATGCTGACAATCGTCGCACACGGTTTGCCGTGTGAATTTCAACACCCTTGCACAGCGTGATTCCCGTGGCGACAGTGTTTCCTCGAAGTACGTTAAGCAATATGTTGGTGACATATTGACTTTAGTTGCATGCTGACACCCAACACTTCCACGAATCCCCCACGTGTGATAACAACAACGACGAACAATCCCGCCTTTCTTTAGTAGAAGGATGTACATAGTGTCTGTGGTTTTTAGACATATTTATAACAATTTTTTTTTACATACATTTTTGTACATATTGTTGTCAAAGTTAACATTGTCATCCTCGTTTTTGTGATAGAGTCTGTGTCTCTCACAAGTCATGCAGCTGTGCCAAAGAGATGCCGCTTCAACTGCCAGAGTACCAAGCTTTTCTCGTCTTTGTCGTCTCCCCCTTCTTTGTCTTTAATTCGCTTTGAACGACGTGCCTTACTTAGAATATGTGTGTTCTTGAAGGAAAATGAGTAAATCCTCAGAAATAAACAAAAAAGAAAGAAACAAGTTTTTTTAGTAAACTTATGAAGTTTTTGTCTGAATTATCATTGTACTTGATATGTCAAATAATTTTGCATTTTGTAATCTAGTTTTAAAAATGGTGCTTTTTTTACCTACTATTCTTGAAATGTATAGCCTACTTTATGTTGCCTGTTGTGTTGTCGTACGATTAATTTGCTTTGTACAAACCTGTTCCCATTTTATTTGTCAGTATTCTTCAAAATAAACCTTTTGAAATAAATCCTTCTTACTGCAGAGCAATGCACGGAGTTTCTTTTGTTTACGCGAGTCAACCTTTCTATTAATAATTAGACCCTGCGGAAATGTGAACCTCCTCCTTTTACATCAGTCTCGTCTGATCTCATTTTGGGTGTCATCCCTTTCGTAGTAGCTACATTGTACCACAAGGTGGAGGTGTAACTATTGAAACACTCCAAAGGTCCTGTCGTTCATCTGGGAATACATATATACAATATTGCTTAAAAATCTGGTCAATATCATGTGTACAATACAGCCAGATAAATACAGTGAGATAAATGTGTGATGTTTAAGTGAAGGAACTTTATCGTACACCATCAAAAAACAAAAAAACAAAGCCATTGAAATTTCAATATTTCTCTCTAACATGTGGACAGTGACCCCTAGTGTATTCCAGACTAACTTAATATTTTTTTAAAAAAAACCTCAAAAAGGTATTTTTTAATTGGTGTTTGAAAAAAAAGGACAATAATAATACAATTTAATAACTATTATACAATTTAATTCTGTTACATCTGAAAGCAAATGAGCAGGCAGTCAAAAAATTTAATATAATAATGTGGCCATTGTTTGTATGTAATAGATGAAGAGGAAAATTATGTCTGTCAAATTGATTTATAATCTCTAGAGAAGCAACCTGAAAAGTTGGACGTCATTTAACTTTTTTGAGGGGCCCATTATTTATTATTCCACTAGGTGGTGATAGCGACACACTTTTTGCAGTGCAGTAATACCAACCTTGTTGTTTATTTGTTTGTTTGTGTCTGTTTGTTGTTCAGAATGAAACTCGATATACCGCTATTTGAGACATATAGGGTAACATTTCTTTAAGATAAATAAATAAATAGATAAATAAATCACAGCAATGTCTACCATGTCAAGCAAGCAACTCTTTTTTTTTTTTTACTGTTTAAAGCTCATACAATGGTAACATGACACTAATCTTCTCTCACGCTCCCTCTCAGAAGTTGACACCACAGTGGATTATTGAAATAGGATTCTGCCTTTGATCAAATTTTATACATGTCTTATACTTTACAGCAGAAACAAAGTTGTGAGCTGCAGATGCTCTATATAAGCTCAATATGCAAACTATGTTCCACACATATATCTATATCTATATATATCTACTGTATATATATTTTATATATCTATATATGTATAGATATATATGTATAATGATAAATAAATAATTCCTCCTTTGATTTGAACAAATATTTACAGGCTCATTCACACGGTTCACCATCTTTGCACGTACTGTAATGCCCACGTGCACAAGGCCAGGCTGTCGCTCATGCAAAACAGAGCACACGCCCACAAACGCAGGTCACACATCCTACACGAAATGTGTACGTTGTGTCGCACAGCTCGCTCTGGCTGCTCAACCTGCAAACACAGAATTATTACAATCTCATTCTCACATTTTTCTGTTGTTGGTGAAAATAGCTTTTCCTTTCATCGGTCTTGACACAACAGAGAGACCAGTAAATGTAGCCGTGGTAAAAGTCCCTGGGCAAACAGATAACATATTGGAGATGTCAAGAAAACTCTGGAGGCCTATAATGGCCTCACAGCTCCCTTTCAAACATAGTTAAACTTAAGGGTTATTTATCACTGCGAGGGTCACTGGGGGCCACTACTATTTACTACAGGACATGCACAATGGGGGAGAGGGGACTGAGAAGAGGCCACCCTCACATCCACTGGGTATAAGCTACTTACCTTGGTGTCTGGATTCATATCAACACTGTCTCGATAAAGTTAGATAAAGATCATGAAGCGGATAAAGAGCGTGACATTTCACAGACATCATTTTGATTCTCCTTAATGTGAAACATTTCCAACTGCACAGCTCTGGACATTCACATGAAGGCGGTTAAAACCTTGAAGGATCATTTACATGAGCCTACTGTTGGGAATTTGGTCGAGGAGACGCAGTAATGGTCGTGAAGCAGCGCACACAATGGGCTGCGGCCAGCTGACGGCTCCCTGAATGGGGCATGCGAGGACTTCAGAGGAAGCTGAGGACCTCCTCTCCTTTTTTTTTCTTCTTTTGAGATTTGTTGCCTTTTTATGCGGGGTGTCTGTCTCCCAACACAAACCCCAGAGCCTTCAGATGTGGCTAAATGACAGCGAAAATAGGCAAGCCCAGTTTATTCAAAGCTGATTTCATCACGCCCATAAATCTCTGAGAAATCAAAGCCCATCTTTGCCCACCCCTCTGCTCTCCTTTTGTCTTGCTAATACACATTAGACTGTGGCTGGCTGCCCACTTTGACAGCGGCCGGGGACAGGATCTGGGCAAAGTTGCAGATGTGGAACCTGGAGGCACCTTTGACCCGTGACTCCTGCCGTTAAATCCTGCTCCTCAACATCCTCCTCAGACCCCTGCTGTGCTGAGGAATATCCTAGCACATTTTCCTGCCTAAACCTCCCAGGAGACGTGAAAACATATCGGTGGAATAATAGCTGGTTTACCATTTCATAGTTATGCTTTTTTTTGTTGATTCCAACGTTTAAGTACTTAAAAGCTAATGGCTGCACATACTGTATGTATCTGTATGTAACACACCCACGCAGACTCATACAAACAGAACACAGAGGCATTATATCAAAACTATGAGTGTGAATATGAATCCCCACAACCACATCACCAAACTCTCCTGCTTTTTATAGCACAGTTTTTTTTATGGAAAAGAGCAGAACACAGATGTGAAACATCTTCCTCCAGCAGTGAGCTGTCAGGAGCATGAGGAAGTCAGCACAACAATTAAAAGCAAAACTGACAGGAAAAAAAGGAAAATTCTATTAACTCATCCCAAGTGTCCGTGAATAATGTTTGATTCAAAACATGATCCTGTAACTTGAGACTTAATTTAAACAGTTTGGTATTAATCATTTATTGCCAGCAGCAGCATGATTCAAACAGTCAAACCCACTGAGTAGGACAAGAGCATGTTGCATGAACATGAAACAGGAGAGGAAAGGAAATAAATTATTCACAGCATTTCTTTTTTAATTCAAATTTTATCAGGTTCCATACACACTTTCACACAATTCATTCATAGTGAGGACACTCATGGACATAATGCATTCCCTTGCAACTTGCCCCAACCTTAACCATCACAACTAAATGCCTAACCCTAACCTTCACCCTAACCCTAAAATCAGGTCTGAACCCCCAATAAGCTAAAATGTCCTCACTTTGCCAAATGTCCTCGCTCCTGTGGTTTATATACAATTGTTGGTCCTCGCAAAGCCACAAATACAAGAACACACACTTACATTAATTTCATGGAGACCTAGTCTAACTTTAACCTTGCAATGTCCACATAGTCTCACAATAATGGTTTTGAACAAAAATGTGTATGCACTAGAAAGAAAGACAATATGGACTCACACATACAGTACCTCTCTTGCACATAAGGACACTCAGACTCTGCGTGGCCAGCAGCCAACAGCAAAGACCTTTTAATCCAGCAGAAGTGGCTCACAGGGGTTTCCATCCCGGTGTGACGAGGCCACTGCGGCAAACATTTTTCCTTTAATTATACAACACTGAGTCGGAGAATGCCTTGCCGCTCTCTGGTGTTTCAGGCCCGAGCAGGGCTCCTTCCAAATTAGAGAGCAGCGTGACAGTGCCGAGATGCATCACTGTGGCAAAACACGGAGTGGCGGTTACACGGATGCTGATCCATTTATGGGTTTCAAATAAGGCTTCCCACATTTGAGATTGTGATGAAAATATGCAGATAATTTGAGAGAGCGAGAGCTTGTGAGAACTTGCGCGCACAGGCACACGAGGATAATTACAACAAAGTGGCACAAAAATGATTTGAAAACATTGGAGAGTGGAGTGATTCTCTCCACACATAAACAAGGTTCAAGGGTTTAAAAATGGGCAATATTAAACATTAGATGTTTGATTGTGCGTCTTTGCTTAGTCTGTTATCAAAAGTCCAGTGTGTAAGCATTAGTGACATATTGCTATGTAAGGGAATAGGAACTTCGGCGGCCTTCACGTGGCAAAAAGGATGAACTTCTTAGTTTGCACCGTAAACTTGTTTTTCCATATGCAAAATGCAAACACTGGCGACTTTGTCTTCTGTAAAGCAAGGCCTTTGCCAACCTTCTTGATTTTTTGCTAACAAGTTTCAGAAGATGACAGTTAAATACCTGCAAATACCTGCATTTACCCGTTTCTGCCGCACACTGATCACTTCATTTAACACCTTTTGAGCAAGCCCAAAATGCTATTTTCACATTTAATGAATCCAATTAACACAGTAACTATTTCTGAATAAAATAAACCCTGTGAATATGTAGAAAAGATCCTGTTTTATTTGCCCTTTTCTCTAACCTGCACGCATAATATCGTTTTGCAGCCACTCATCTGTCAGTGAGCTGAATACGCCTGAGTGGACGATATCTACTGGCAGATCAAATGAAGGATGGTGGTGGCGGCCTAATCGTGGGGTCAGATTGAAGTAGCTGTGTTATTTCAACCTCTATGACCCTGGTCAGTGGCCCCAGTCTCCCTGGTGGATTCTAGAGAGGATAGGGGATTGAAACTACCCAAGCTGGAAGTGTTTGGAGTGGGTGTCTTTTGTTTGTTTTCCCAGCCTAGACGCCCCTCATCAGTGACTGATGATCAGAGGCCTGTTGGGCGATGAAGTCTGGAATAAGGAAAGCTAGAATTACACCTTTAGCAAACAGTCCACTGGCCAATGTTAAGAAGAAAGAAAGGTGCATGAGATTTGCTTACAAAGCGTCACATACTCAGGCTTACATACACACAGGTGCTTAAAGAGAACCGTTTGACTCTGACTTTGTTTGATCGCCCCATGAATCACCTGTATGCTTCAGGTCTCCAGGTTAAATTTGCACATGTTCTTCATGATTTGTCATGATCTGATAAACATGACTCGGGGTCCAAACACATCGCAGCAAGAGAAACTCTAAGCATTAAGCTCTGAGTTCTGTCATTGTTCACTTTATGTGTTTTTTCTGTGTTTGAATCCCGACTGACAATGACAGAACGAAACAACTTAATAGTCACATCAATGTCACAAATGCCTTTATTTTCACAACTGATTTATCAGGAAAATTAATACATATTTAGGTCCAGTGAATCAGTGTAAGTAGCAAGGAGATTACTTTCTATCTGCTTATTCAAGTCGAGGAATGTATGAGTAAGAATCCCCAATTAGGGCAACAGGGAGTGTTGATGTGATGGGAACTGAGCAATGTAAGCAGCATGCAGACCAGAATTCCTGTTTAAAAGCGGCCTGCATAAACATGTAAATACAAGGCATCCTACTTAACAGCCATTTTAAATCTTGTAATCCCATAGCTAACACTGTCGGTGACAATGTTTAGACAAAAGACGAGCGAAAAAGAGCAAGTCTCCGCTCAGAGCGTGGATCCAAGGTTCAGACGGGGTTAATAGGTTCCTCCTTAACGTCTGCGTAGTGCAAATATTGACTCCATCGTCTCATCTCATGACCTGACCCATGTCCGATCGCTCCTCTGGTCACATTACCTACAGACTAAAGAGTCCAAACAGCTGCTCTGTGATCACTTTACTTATTCCCTGAGCAAATCCAGACCAGTCTGGATGTATCAGGACCGGCATCACTAATGATTACCCAGACTGCCTGCAGCAGATAGGAGAACAAAATCTGCTCTGTTGTTTATGCAATAATGCACATGAAAGAGGACGGATGGGTGCCTATCCTGTTTCAATTAGAAGTGTGTAAAACTATCTTCCAGTATTGAATATTTTGAATGGATAATTTCATCGTCATCGTCTGGGAAGGGACATTATTTAGTGACGTAATCTCTTTTCCAGCAATTAATTACAGTCTAATTTTAAACATTTGATCGTGTACAAGCTTTAGCAATGATATTAACAACTGTCGTGTGACTTCACATGTGTTATAGATGTGACTTTTAAAGTTAAAACTGCTCTGTTCTGTAAAACTGTTGAAAGTCATTTGTTTTACGTCAAGACAGACGACCAAACAGAGACAGAATAATAGCATCATCAAAAAAACTAAAGCAATCACCAGAAGCGACACACTTCAACTGTAAGTCTCTGAATCACCACTCACTTGAAGCTCTTCAGAGACGTGATATGTTGAAAAGCCACTACTTTACCCTTGGGAAGTGTTTCCTGCTTCCTTTAGTAAATAACACATTTTCTGTTGTGCCACTTCTGTCAAAATAATAGTTCACTGTGACGAGCCATGTTAATTCAAATGTGCAGCTAAGTGCCTCTTTTCCCAATTCCTCATTGATGGTGTCAGGCAGAGAAACTGCCCCCAGGCCCACACAAGGCAGTGAACCCTTTAAATGTGTTTTGGAAAAGTCTGAACTAGTGAGTGAATTGCAGTTGAGCAAGAAAACACTTAAGATGCTTTTCAACGAATCACGACTCCTCCTAAAAACAGGCACAGCCTCGAAACAGCTGGCATGTTCCTCATCTGCCTTGTGTACACACACTCTACATATGTAAACAAGGCTGATGCAGACATAAATTATTTATGGGACAACAATTATATGGATGTGAAATAATTCTCCTGCGAAATCAAACCATGCCAAACTCGATTGCTCACTCTCACAACATGTAAGACTTCGACAAGAATGTCGACAGCCTTCACATAGGATTCCTCAAGTGGCAAAAAGCAAACAGCAGCGATCGTTATCATCGTCTGCTAATGAGCCAGTTAACCTCTCGACCTGCAGACGGACTTTCTGATTGGGCCGGTGAAGTCGAGCGCGGAGCCTCGCGTCGTCTCAATCACACAGGATTTCTGTGGACAAACATTCGCCGTAATGTCGTCTCTCTCTTTTGTTGCCAAGTCTATAATTGGAGCGAGTATTTTCACATGTGACACGGATCCATTTCACCACAGATTAGGAGCGTAACATTACAGTGGTCACATCTGTAAATTGTGGGATTAAAGGAAAGCGTTTGTTGTGTACTTTTTGTGTGATTGCAAAACTAACTGTCTGTGATTTCCTTTTTTTTGTAGGCTTGCCATGCACTAGGTTATACCCATAAACATATGTAGATAATGGGCATAGTCATCCGGTTTCCTCCCTGAGGCCAACCTGGAAGCAACACCTGGGGGAGACACGCAGGCTGCAAAAAAAACTCTATGGGAAAATGAGGCTACTTCTCACTTGATTTACAAGGTCAGTAAACATTTTCCTGAGAACTTAATAGTCTGCCTAGTTTTGGGTCTTTTTCTATAGCGCATGATGTCTATTTTATAAATATAAATTCAGACTTAGAGGAAAATAGATGGAAAAAGTACAGCGCATAAGAACGGACGCCACTGTGACTGACAGCGTCAGCTTCTTCAAAGGCTACATTATCAGCTACAATGCTCACAACGCCATTCAATGCAAATTAGATTTGGTGGTTGCGAGGCCACTGGACGATGAAGGGGAATATATAGGGAAGATGTTTACGCAACTTCATTGATCCCACACATTAGATCCATTTAAATATGGAAGCTATGGCAGTGGATTTTATGGGTGCAATTTGGCTCCTGAGGAGGGTACTCTCCTGTGTTGCTGTTTGATGTTGCCGTGCTGCTGGTGCGGGTTATTAACGTCATATGTATGGGCAATGGATTCTGACATGACTGCTCTCTCGGATGTGTCATGGGCATATATCTGATGTACGTCTACTCTATTAGACCACATGCTGAAGTCACACGAGTACTAGTTTGAAAAACACACAGCCCTGAAAAACACATCAAACAAACAAAAATGTGCCACTTAATAATGTGCGCAAAGGATAAGCAGGATGGATGGATGTGTCCTCTCATATAGTGGCAATTATTGATGGCTGTCACAGGCTTGACTCTTTTGCCGGCGTCTTTTCAAGAACGCACTCTTTTATTGATTCGTCCAATGAATCAATAAACAACAAGTCCACACCTCTCAGTGTTCTCTGAGCAGGGCAAATACAGTGTATGTGGTGCTAACAGGAGATAGCATAGTCTTTAATTAACAGTAGTACCCTATATCCTCAACACGCTGACTATGAATAATATAAGAGCAGAAGGTGAAAAAAAAAAAAAGAAAAAAAAATGTTAAATATGCAAGCGGAAATAGCTTTGCTCACAGCTCCACTGGTACCTTCAAGTGTGCATGTGCAGTGCAACGAGACTGTTCTATCTGTGGCCGTCAAGGTGTTGAGAAGCGTTTTGATAGCTCTAAAGCTCACACCATGTTCTTTTGTCAAGTTCACACCCTGCCACCTCCCCCCTCACCCCACCCCGACTCTTCAGCACACACAGGACTAGTGGTGAAGCAAATATAAACACTGAACTCATGGGTCATGAAATGCAGGATACATGGAAGGAAGCTCTGCGGTGTGTCGCAGTAAAACCTGACATGGAATAACGATCAACGATATATTTGTCGAGCTTACTTTGTTCAAACTCTTCACTGACGGCAGAAGAAATGAGGACAGTTGATAATGTAATGTGAGCACACGATCGTTTCCCATCGCAGCATCACCTAAATCTAAAAATGTCATTGGTTCCCCCTGCGAGATAAGGTGGGAGGTACAAGGACAGCACTGTATGTCACACAGTCATATCTGTGTCCTCTGTTCTGCACCGGACAGAGCAAGGGTCATAAATCTGGCCTGAAGTGCAAAGTGTAAAGATACAATTACAGAAATACATTTGTTTTTTTAAAACAACTAGCGACAAATCTAGCAACGTTCTGTCATAAACCTAAATACTTTAAGGAGAATGCACAAGTCTGCCGCACAAGTGAGATCCATCTAACTGTATTTACTGCGGGCAGAGAGTCGAACACACACACACACACACACACACACGGAAGAGCTGTGTGAGCGCAGTGCGCACACATCTTCTTCTTATTTCATCGCTCTTGAATTTGAGTTTAAATGGACTCAATAAAGCCTCTTATAACAGTTTTGTCACAACCTTTCTACTTTAACCCTGACATGTACAACCTGGCATTCAAGGCCAGCTCTCCCTCACTCGTGTTCATGACTGCTGCCCGGGCCAGATGGCCGTGCCACAGCAGCCTCATGTGAAGCCCGTGAGAGTTCACAGGTCCTTTTCAACCGCTGCCGTATTCAAGTGGCGTGTGGTGCTCACCAACCCTGACGGCTGTGGCTCACCAGTGTCTGTTTGATCGCTGCTAAAAACACTCTGTAAGACAATTAGCGCTGGCACTCACAAAAATGTCCTCCTCACTGACAAGTAAGTCAATGCAATTCTAAGAATTATACACAAGTTGTATCTACTGAACTATGACAAGGTTAAAGGGCAGTGATATGATCATATTTTACTTGATGTTATGTCTATATTATGTTATATCTTGACCCATATTCTGTATAAATCTAGAAACTGCCTAAAGAGCACATACCGATGCTTTAACCAACAACCAGCAACTTTTTGCTTAAAACTGTTTTTCACATATTCTGCCTGCATACAAACATAATAATAACATTAATAATCATGAACTCCTGCAAAAATAATTATCTATTCATCCATAACCACATCAAATTTGACTCTATGTGGCTGATTTTTTTGTATACTGATCCCTCTGTATTATTTCTTGCAATATTCACAAAATGATGAAAAGCACCATATTATCTCGCAACGTTAAAGGGTGCACAATCCCGCTAGACAGAATGGTAAGAAATGACCTTATTACGGGTAAAAGGGAACGTTGTTTCAATAAAATAAAGCCATTCATTCACATGGAGAATTGTATGCATTCACTCCCCATAACATTTTGATGTACTGCACGAACCCCAGGCTCTAACTGAACTCTTTAAATGTGTGATTTCCTCTAGAAGATAGTGGTGAAGATGAGGAGGAGGAGGACAGTGCAGCTATGTCAGCTACTGTACTGACTTCATTAGAAGTTAGGAAAGTGTTCATATGTACTTTCTTCCTGTCTTAAGAAGCTTTCTGGAGGATTAATTACACAAGGCGGATTTTAAAATGCAGGCCTGATATTGAGTTTTATTTTAGTAATTAATTTGGTCATTCATTATATTAGAGAAGAAGAAGAGGAGAGTGGAGCAGAATAAAAGAGAAGAAAGAGGGGAAGGCCTTTGAAAGGAGCAAATTGCCTCTGAAGCCTCAGAGCTACAATCATGCTGGGTGGAAGTTGAGATCTTGATGAGCTAAAAGCACTTTTTGAAAGTTCCTGGGGCACGGAGCCGTGTTTAAATCTGGCAGGTCTTGGATTCTGTGGTTTTTCCATGATTTGTTACTGATTAATGTGGAATCTTTCATACAGCAATTCTGTTAACGCACACGCATGAACTCAGCGTCAGCCGTTAACTCCACAGACCAAGAAAAGCGAGCGACGCCAACACACAGCTGAGTGCATCCCAGCACAGTAGGGAACACTGCCTGTTTTCCTGTGGTTTAAATTGTTAGGAAAACAGGGAAAGAAAAATATCACCCCCAAGGCAAAATGTACGGGAATTAAAAAACAAAACAAGAAAAAAAGACCAGGAAGGAATTTGCTAAATAACAAATTAGTGACTAACATGGGGAAAGAGTTTATCATAAATTAGAGCTCAAGTCTGGTTGAGTAATGGAGGATGTTTGAGGTAAAATATATTATTTTGCTTCAAATAATAAAATAATAAATGCTTCCCTGCAGGGCAAGGAGAAAATCATCAATTTGAACTCCAGAGTCTTCACAGTCACAACAGACAGATGAACTTTGTGGCCTCCCTGTCTTAGTTCTGTGGAAATGGAAAAATGGATTTAACACCACAGTCCTGAGCCTGACCTGGGACAACCTTCCAGTTCTCTTTATCCATCCATTTTCAACCACTTGTCCTGAGGAGGTTTCTCTTGACAACAAAGCAGCGCCGCACATCCTTCATCTTCAAATTCTTCCAGGCAGTTCCTGCAGTATCTGCTCAGGCGGTGCTGCCAAAGGTGTCCAGTCAGTAAGTGTGAAGGGGAGAGAAGCTCAGATCCTCACTCCATCATGTAAAAAAACCTCATCTTAGCTCCAAACCCAAGATTTTTAACATGGTACATTAAGATCATTATTATTCCTTGCACTACAAAGTCAGTATTACAGCACCACAATCTGCAAGGTTTAAAATCTTCCGTCACTTAGGAACAACCTGAAACACAACATGTCTCCTCCTCTGTTTGCTTCCCTGCTGTGGATCAAGCAGTCAAAGGATATGATGTCAGAGAAATGAAAATATTTAGTGTAAAATAAGTATTGCAAATAAGCCTGGGCACAATAAAAACATAACTCATAACAAACAACAAAATAACGTTAACTCAATGACCTGACCAAATGAGACAAAGGTGGGGGGGGATAATATGCTGGCTGACCAGACCATTTTAAAACCGGGGGTGGGGGTGGGGGGGGGACTCAATTCCCCCCTTTGCTATAAACTTCAGCACTTGGTTTGATCCACTTCCAGGGCCCCTGTACTTAGCCAGGCTCCGCCCTCGACCACATGTTTTGGCCAAACCAGGAAGAAGGACTGGACTTCAGTCAAGGTAACTCAAAAGCAAAGGAAAATGGATTAATATGACAAGAAATGACAATACAGAGGAAACTAAATGTGCACATTTCATTTAGAATACAGTGCAGTGTCAAATTTAGAAGGAAAGATTTTAAAAACTGTTGAAATATAATGAATATGACCAGCTTGTCTTATTAGATATATTCTGATAAGTTAGGGTCACTCCTAGAACAAGGACTGAAGTCATCATTACAGTGATTTCTTTTAATGTTGTAACAATGACACTGTTATCGCTGCAGAAATAATTGAATGACTCTAGCCTTGTCTCTACTAATGCACTGCGAGTCCCAGTCCTTGCAGTTATGGGTCACTGGTGGGTGGAACTGCGTTAACAACTAGAGAGAGTGTGGATGGTGTTGTTGTTGCTGCCGTTGTCTGACTGTATATGTGTGTTAAAGCGATGACGAACTGAGTTGTATTATTCCCCCCACCCTTCCCTTAATGTGTGTGTGCTGTTGAAGGTTGCAGCAGCAGCAGAATCAGAAGTCAAAGCAGAAGAGCTGGGTCATTTTCTGATGCAGTGCAGGCTGTGAATTCTTATCCTTCAGTGGTTCCAGTGATTGTCTTCGTTTTATTGATTGAAAGACGAACTGCAAGGTGATTGTGGTTGAACAGATTTACCACTTCATTGCAGTACATGTGCAAAAACATAATGTGATGGTTGACTTGACACAATAATAACTTGTTGGTTGTCAGTGCTAAAATATACCTCATCCTCTCTCACACCAACACTGTCAGTATTACTGGCAGTGTTGGCTGACACGTATAGGGAAATGGATGGATAATGAATAACAATTATGATTTCACACGTCAAAAAAAAGGATGTAATTACTGTGAGCTGCTATAGCTTTAATTAGCTTGATGAATTAAGGCCCAATTATGGCTGCCGTGTGCTTTGTTTTTCATCTCAAAAATGTGTGCCTATTGTTTTGTGATTTTATTTGTCGCCGTTAACGCGTTTGTCCAACTTCATGTGTTTTTGCCGCTAAATGACCATGTGTCTGTGGCTGTAGGTCTCACTTGTAAAAGAGATAGTCATCTGAATGAGACATCCTAGTCAAACAAAGGAGACACAAAAGTCAAAGTTTCTGCCCTATTGGTGGCATGAACGACTTAAATAAAGGCTGGAATCTTTGCAGATCGGATAGCACTCGGATCTTGTTGTGGACTCCGGAGACATATGTTAATACCAGGTGTAAATGCATGTGGTGATGCGCTATGCGAACACTATCCAATGCCAGGTGTAAAGGCGGCCACAGACATCTTAATGCATCAGTTTGTCCAAGGACTTCTAGTCGTCATCAAGGTTAATAGTAAATACGCAAGTCAACTTTATTTATAGAGCACATTCCGTCACGAAGAAACTCAATGTGCTAATGAATGAAAAAAAGTAGGCAGTAAACAACATACAGTTTGTACTAAAAAGAAGCCCAGCCTCCGCCCACTGCTCCTTTAACTCAGTGAGAAGCTGAGCTTCCGTGGAAGTGACATTTTGCCTTTCGAGCTCACTGCAGTGAAAAAAACCCTATTATGTGCCGTCTCATAGAGCAGTGGTTCCCAACCTTTGATCCTTGAAGCCCAGGACAAACCAGACCCCCTAACCTGAACCCCTGACCACAGCATACACCAAATAAAAAAGTGAAACGTTTATATGCAAAAATAATAAAATGGTTCGTATTCTCACAGTGTGTATGGATAAATAAACTGTCCGGTGCTTCCATAAAACCAAAACTAAGGTAACTTTTGAGATATTGCTTTGTTTTCCTTTTTTGATACCGTTGAGTCGTCAGGAACGTGATCAGGTACAGCTGCTAACTGGCCTGAGGAGACTTGCTTACGCAGTAATGGTCACAGAAGTTCAGCGATCGCCGAGAAAAATGGACCAACTAATGTTTTTTAATCTGGAGAACGTATAGGGCATATTAATGGTAAGATGACGCAGAGTATGAGGCGGTAACAGAGCAGCTTCACTGAACCAGGAAGGAAAGAGAAGATCAGACAAGGCTGTGTGATGGTTACTCGACATAACTTCCTCCAGCTGGTGTGCACCCACAGAATGGAAAAACTGGGCTTCGGGATTCTGCCTGTTGTCTCACAATATGAATAAATGAAAGCCATCAAAGGGAGAAACAGTGGAGAGCAAGGGTTTTAAATGAATTAAAGGATACTTGCTGAGGCTTTTAGATGTGGTAGAATGAAGCATGGGGTTGGATGGAGAGGGAAAAGAGGAGGAAGAGCAACAGATTCCTGGTAGTTTGGTGGATCCTTGTGTGGAGGGAAGCTTGACTTGGGAGACATTCTTTGGCAGCCCCACTGTTTGGATAAATTAATGATTAGAGTTTGTTTGCTGGTATGTAGATAAATCTCCCGTTGCCATCTATGTCTGAATTTCCTGCGTGTTTTTGGTGCAACAACGCATCTCAAAAGAGCAAATATAGTCACGGGAAAAGAGATGAGAGCTTGTTATCTCAGTGACAATGAGTGAAAGCGCTCCTGAAACCATGGCAACACAAGGAATTCTACTTAATAGAGCCTGTGACGAATCAAGGCCTTGATGTTCACTGCTTTCCAACGAGGGGCGGTGGAGAGAGGAACGCCAAGGACAGAACTAATTCTGAACAGTTTGCAGGCTTTCCATAATAAATGGAGTGGATATTGTCCTTATTGTGAAATGATTTGAAGCTTACGATGATGACGCATCATTGCAAGCCTAGTAGCTGACAGTGTGAAGAGTGCGTTCAGGCTGTAGTAGGCATGATCGATGGATAACTGGTGGTTATTGAGTCTCACCCACAAATCATGACATACTAACATTTCGCTTCAAGATGAAATGAGTTCATTTCTCAGAGAAGAGGTCCTCTGCATAACTTGGTTATTACAAATGATTATTTGAGTTACATTTGCCTGTCTATCTGACTTCTGGCATTAAGGCTGAGATGATTGTGAGAGAAGATCAGCAGTTTCTCAAATACTTAGACCAGCCCGTCTGGCCCAAACTCCAATGCTGCTTTCAAAGCCACTTAAATCACCTTTCTGTCCCATTCTGATGCTCGCTTTGAACTTACGCAGGTGTTGTTGACCATGTCTAGATACCTAAATTCCTTCAGTTGCTGTTATGCGATTGCCTGATTAGAAAATAACAAGCAGTTGAACATGTGCACCAAATAAAGTGGCCAGTAAATGCGGTGCGTTAATCTTGCTTGGGGAACTGAAAGAGGGAAAAAACAAGCATGATCCAGTAAGTGAGTTAATTTATCAATTTATTTTTTAATTCAGTTTAACAAGAAAAAAAGTTATTCATTCAGTATATTTCTGCTGTGGCTACTGTAGGTTAGCATTAAGTGTTAATAGGTGATGTTTGGGGTTGTTTTGTTGTGTCTGGACTTTGTAGCTTTCACAACTTTAAATGCAATCTCAAATACTTGCTGGAACGGTTTAAATTGTGGCACTGTTTTCTACAAAACAATATATATAAATGAAAATATTATGAAATATTATCTTTTATAGCTGACATCGCCACAAAAACTTGTGGCCTATTACTCAAGGAGAGAAGTGATGCTTGTGCTTGTGCTTGGCTGGAAGATAAACAGACGAGTGGGGGAATCATCTTGGGAAATTCCCAGCTCCATTCTGGCATTGCTTTAATTTCCGTTTAATCCCGAGAGCAGGAGTTAAACGAACCAATTAATTGCAGAATCAGATTAAGTCCCTGACAGCCTAGAAATTATCTGTGTGAAGTGGGTCTCGTTGGCTCAAGGCACAACATACTGCAATATTGACGCCTGTTCAAGATCTCTGTCAGATCAGTGTGCTCTGTTTGTTTTTGATCTTTTTACACAGTCACGATGAAATGTGTCCCACAACATAATTTAATTGTTATATAAAGACATGTGCGCTTGTCTCTGCCACGGCCAGAAGGAGATATCGGTTTTAAAAATATCCTTATCTTCAGCGCACATACGCATGTACAGATAAATGTGACCGTCTGATCCTGGGGCCAGCTCAGACAGGGCTATGCCCTCCACTTCAGATTAGCACCAGCTACTACAGGGCAAGGAACCTCCTGCTCAGCCTGTGTGTGCGGGGGTTATAGACGACAGACAACAGACCTTGGAACAGACAGTCCAGTCAGTAATCCCACTGAGAGCTCCACAAAAACCTTCACCCCCCTCAAGGTCCAAACCTTGGATTTAAGGTGACACTGGTCCATAGAGAGTAGGGGGCTGCACACACTTCATTACAGAGAAAGCGGGATAAGCCCGGAAAAGCAGTGAGATGTCTGAGCTCAGTGAGTTCATAGGTGGTAAAGCCAGGGTGCCCGATGTATAAAATGATTTGAAAAAGCAATATGTAGATTTGAACATCCATCCGTCCATCTTCTATGGCTTAGGACCGCTCTGTGTCCACATAGTAGAGAGCAGCATCACATTTATATATGTGTTCATACTAAAACAAGAGTTCATGCCAGTATAGCCAATATTTTTCACCAAATTGTGTATTTTTTTATGTGTCGGGACCGTCCTTGCATAGCCTCAAGCAAGTGTCCATGGCTGCAATCGTCCGGACAGGTCTGCAGTCTGCGGTGGTGCCAGCATGAATTCACATTCACGTCACAGGCCCTCAGTCCGACGAGGTTTTGAGCCAGTGACCTTGCTGTGAGGCGACGATGATAATCACCGCGGCTTGAGAAGTTGCACAGAAAAATGACTTTTGTGCTGAGCCATCTTCTTCAGAAATGTTTTTTACAATCAGGGACTCAATGAGTGCCTTGATAACAGCCATTTAAACGGTATGCCACCGGGATTTGATGAGGACCGAAATGTCCCCATAACGGAGAGTTCAAAGTGGTACCAGGCAGTCACGTGACTGCAACAAGTGGCACTGAGACGCCACAGAAGCAACATGAACAACACATACTGCCTGTATTGGTTAGCCGCCACTTCTCATCAGAAATGTGATTAAAAGGGGTCTGATGACTCTTCAGCTATCTGTTTCCGCCCCTTGATGGGCTATAAATAAGCCACAGATCAAGAACAGTGTGAACATGAGGAGCATGAAAACATGATGAGGAGGGTTGATTGAATTCATTACCCGTCACATCTGTGAAATAGCTTCAAGACCAAATAGTAACAGTGAAGCAAACGCAATGGGTTTATTATAATTCGTTTTACTTATTTAATTGTCTAGGTCATGCTACACCTCCAAAACAATACAACAGAACAGAACGATGTCTGTGAAAGTCTGCCTTTATTATTGGGAGCACAAAATGTTGAGTAATGTTTACTCCACTGCCGTCCAATTATAACGTGACCACAGTAAATGTAGCACTTTGATTTGACTTGACAAGCACAGGGAGCGGATGTGTTCTAAATGTTTGCACACACAAAAAAAAAACCCCAAGAAAAAACATCTGCTTCATCTTCAAATGTAAATTCACACCCATGTTGTACTTGAAGTTTCATAAAACAAGCTGGCACCACGTAGCATTACGGAGAGCCCTACTGGGAGAGGGATTACATTTGGATTAGCTGTGTCAGCACATATATGTCAACTTCAAGACTACTGTCTCAGATTATTGCTTGCCCTTCCTACCAGATTAGGATTAGGGTTTTGACAGTGTAGAATTAACGTGTAAGGGCCAGAAAGGAAGGCAATTGTCGTAGTAACCTCTGAAACAAAGTTTGCTTGAGGGTGGTTATCTCCTGGTTCTGTTCTTTCTGATTTGCTCTGTGGGTTTTATATTAGTTTTGTCCTATAGACGTCAGGCTTTTACAATGACTGGTGATGCATACGTGCAGGGAATAACGCTAGGGTTGGTGATTTGTGTGCGAAAAACTCATCCAAACGGATTAAATCCCCTGTTTGTTTTAATAGCCATCGAAAAAGACGGTATCTGTAGCACTCCACGTACTGTGATAATTGCAAGAATTTCATTTTTAATTGGCATAGCTTTCCGTCACAAATCAACCTGCTTACCTGCACACACTTTACCCGTGTTGCCGTAGTGTGAAACCAGTCTTCGCCACTCGTCAGAGGAAGGCAGAGGCAGAGACAATAGCCAGAGGTTAGCGAGCACAAAATGGCAACCAAAATTCCCAGTTCCGCAAGAGGGTTGTGTCTTTTATGGGAAGGCTGACAGGAGGGGGATGATCTGCATCGTTTGAAATATGTCTATTCCAAGTGTTTCCAGACTTCCATTGTAACTTCCAACCAAATACAGCCTTTATTTTTAACATCCATGATCTTTAGTTTTTCAATGAAACTTGTTTACGAACAAAAAGAACAGTGCATACATGATCATATTTAACATGACTGTGACCTTGAAAGTGTCAGTTAGTGTCTTTAAATGCACTGCTGTAGGATTCCACTGTAAAGTCATGGCAGCATTATAATCAATCATTGATTTCTCCTTTTCTTGTCATTTTCATGTGCACTATGCATGTGTAAATAGACTTTGTACCTGAGGTTTACGTAGTCCTAATAGTCTGGCACCTTTGCTTTGCTTACATCATCGCTCCCTCTTCTCTTGTTGCATCTACTGTATTCTTCATATGTCACACGAAGGCTTAGTTGTTAATAATATGACTTTGGAGAACCTGACTAAGTTCCAGAATCGCTGACTGACTTGACAGGACACAATCCACACTTGAGATGAAACCGTAATGAATGAATGAAAGACTTGCAAACAGTTCCGGAGGCAAAGACCAAACATGTTAAAATCACTCTGCATGACTGACAGCCTGGCAGAAGACGAAGACTCTTCGCTGATACTGAGACACAGGCTTCATTTCATCCTGCTGCCTCGCATTTAAACTCTGAATTTATGTTCATCTCTTCTCTAAACTTTACAGTGTGCTGTTTTTGGATACGTTATTCTCTTTCACTTTTATTCTGCAGCTCATTTCCCTTGTGGTGGCTGCCAAGTGGATGTGTGAAGTTGCTTGATGTTCAAGGCTGCCAGGTGCCTCGTTTCTTTGTCTTGCCAACCTTCAAACAACAGCAGCGTCTTTTTACAACAGCCTGCAGGGATGTGTACTAACAACTATTCCCCAGTTGGGAGCCTAGCAATTACAGCAGCCCTACTCTATCCCTGTAATTGCAAAGGGAGTTGCTTCCTGAGCGATCAGACTGCGAGCCTGCCACCAGGGAGACTGGCTTCATCACATCTGGCAGGCTCAGGTAAATGAGAGTGTTTTGCTGGAGTGTTAAATAAAGGTTGTTCATTAATAGAACAGGGTGATTCATATCTCACTTGAACCATAACCTTTGCTCGGCGGTTTGCTGCGCTGCATAATGGACGCAACAGGACGCTCCAGGCAAGCAGCAATGTTTTGTTATGTTTTTTTGGTAATATGTGACAAAAACATTGGCAGCAGATTCTGAGGTTTTCACATTGATTAAAATGTGAATAGATTCAATCTTCAGGGGCATACTATTAGGACAAATATGCTGGCGCTTCAGGTCATGGCTGAACAAAAATAGAAGAATAAGAAGATTAAAAAAAAGAAAAAGAGAATGCCTCATGTTTACATCAGTCCAAAAAAAAGTGGCTTGAAACCTGAGCTCACATCGTATTGTGGAGTGTGGAGTGTTAAGTGTCATCCGGGGACATGAAGGAATGCCAGTGTTTGTCATAATATGACACTTCTCCACCATATGAGACACCTGACACTCTTGTTATGTGATTGTTAGGCTCATGGCAACTTAACCCCCTCCTCCCCTCATTGGTGGCAGCAGGAGGCTGAGGCGGCTAAATGTAGTTAACGGCGCTGTGCTAATTAGTGTGATCATTGACAAGGAGGTGAATTTGACTCAGCGTTATCCGGAAAATCCTTACACGTATGACTGTGTAGGCACATCTTTAACATATCCAGCAGGTACATTTGCATTATGACACAGTCAAAGATGACAGATGCGCTTCTGGTACAGCATTTATTTTTTTTGCATGACGTGACAACACCTCTTCTCAGTCAGTCATCTCGGTCTGCAAACCTGCTTCTCATGTTTGTAAAAGCAAAGCAGTGCCTCGATAACAACCTGGTCACTGTGAACCGATGTGTGTTCAAATGCTGACAAAGGGGAGAAAAACAAACAAAAACAAAGGTTGAATAAAACTCAACCCTACATGAAAATTAAATATTGACTGAAGGTAGGTTTGTTTTTTTTAATTCTCATCAGCCGTAACTGATATTACAATACAAATATGTATACTGATTTAGTAATAGCTGAGGCTGCACAGAAACACCCACATGTGCCTTTTCAGTACCGATCAGTGAGACGCGAGTCTTTCGATTTCTATGCTGTTCGGGGAAGAGCAAGGAACGCTTTGGAATTTTGAGACTGTTTTTTGGGGGAAAAAAAGAAGAAGGATAAAACCATCCAAGAAACCCATCGTGACAGGAGTCTCTATTGGATCCCAATCAACATTCCGTTGTAGAAGCGGTATAAATAGTGGTTAAGTCAAAACACTGCAGTGGAAATTCACCATGTATTATTATATTAACTCGAAGTTGGCTCGAGGGTCAGCCGTAAACTTGCTGTCATTAATGGATCCCGGTTTTATTGCGGTGCTCGAGAGATCAAGGCAGTGCCATCACTCAGGTTTAACTGACATGATTAGGAGCTATTACTGTATTGATCCACCTGCAGTGGCACTGGATCAGCTGAGGCCCGTATCGACCTGACTAAGTGGGTCCATGGACCTCTGAGGGTCAGGCAAATGTTAAAGGGATATTATTGGTTGTTTGTGAAGTTGGATCACTTCCAGTTCGAGGTGAAACTAAAGCGACATCTAGGAATGTTAGAGTAAAGAAACTGACCCTGATCTTAATACCCGTAAAAAACGTTGTGCTTTTTATATAAAACATGTTTATTTATGTAATGAGAATTGGAACGGGATGGAAAGTGTTATGAATGAATTATGAATGAACCTGTTTAGGCAGCTCAGTGAGTTGATATTCTCCATAATAAATTATCATAAAATAGACTTCTGACTTTTTACATATCCACCAAATACTCTATATACACTGTATAACAATATCTCCAAACACACACACATACAAGGGACCAGCAAAAGTCATTGTAGTGTTCATCTCAGTTCCAGCCAAAGTCATGACCGGTCATCTTGTAAAATTTGCTGTTAAAGGGTTTATAAAAATCCCTTAGTTTCTGAACCACCTCGGGGTTAATATTAGGATGGGTCCTGCCTTTGGTTTTGCCCAGGCAGTGTGGCTTGCTGTTCCCCTCGGGTCTCTTAAGGCAGGGGAAGCCTTTCGCTGGGTTAAAGTGGAAATGCTTCTCCGTCACCACCCTCCTGATCCTGAGAAAGTCCTGAACCCGAGTCATCTCACCTGCGGGGTCGCTAATCAAACGCTCTCCACTCACAAACAGCAGCTGCTCCATCGGAAAGAACTGGAGCCAGCGCTCGAGGTGCTTGGCGTACATGCCGATTTGAACAGCGCTCCACGTTGTGTCAATCAGACCCGCTGACATGTTCTTAAAGGTCAGGCTCTCGAACGACGGGATGTCTGGCTTCTTGGAGCGGGTCTGGGTATAATCTGAGATGGCCCGTGTGACCGGATCCCGGACGACTACGATCAGTTTTGTGTCTTTAGACATTGTGTATATTCGTGCAGGGACCTCCTTGGTGACATAGTAGCTGGGGGTCTTCTCCATGGTCAGCTGACCCTCTGATGATTTGGGCATCAATTCCCTGCCAAAGGACACAAACATATGGATTTTTATTTACAATCACTGTTCCACATCCCCACCCCCCGGAGTAAGACAACAACAACAATATATGGCAAAATTCAAGACGGTAATTATTTTTGACAGATGAGATCCAATATACACCTTATCAGCTTAAAGACTTGGATATTTCTTAATTCGTGGATGGAAGGAAGGTGCTCCACAGGCTTGATTCAATAAATCAATTCCCCACTAGTGCTTGTATACTGGGACAAGGGAAGTAGATCAACAGAACAACATCATTGCTCAGCTTAACTGTGTATGGTAACGTACTAATTGCGAGACTCAGGAGCTGATCACCTTATTTGATAGCGGCTTTAATGTAACATGACATTGGTTTGTATTTAAAGGTTACATACTAAAGTTCCTTTTTACAGTCTTGATCTGAAGACATCTGAGTTAAGGGAGCGCACCTAAAGTGACAGGGACTGGCAGGTCGAGCGTGAGTGCTATCCGTCATGTGTGATTGCGTGTGAGGACAGTACACGGTTCACGACACGTTTGAAGTACAAAGCCTGGAGGAAGATGTTCATCTCCTGGTGCTGCATTTAATCAACCTTAAGACCTCCTTCAAACCCTCAAAGATCCTCACATTGAAACATTCCACACCTTCATTACATTATACAAAAGGTGGTTTAACTCTGAATAGGCAGCATTATGACTCTTAATATCATGCCAAGACATAGGTCTATGACTACACTAGAGGACGATTTAGAGAGGTGTTACATTCCTGAGAGGAGAAAAATGCAAATCTTTGGAGCAGCGTATTCCCGTAACTGCATATTCTTGTTGACCCTGGACGTCGCAGCTTGATCATAATATAGCCTGTTAACTGCAGCCCTGACTGGATAATGGCTAAAGTGAGCCAAGGGGGATTAGGGCTAAGCCAAACACACCACAGCATTAGAGGCTGCTCCACTGCCTTGTTGGCTGACTGGGTGGCTGGCTTGTCTTTGGAGGGAGTGAGTGAGTGGGAAAGAGAGAGAGGAGAAAGAGAGAGATGGGTCAGTGTTATCCATGCAGCAACAACACAGACAAGAACCTTGCTTTGGAACACAACACAAACTCCACAAATGTAGGAATTGATCATGTATACTACTTATTATTTGAATTGTGTTCTGAGACTGTTTTAGAGAAATGTACAACACAGTTCACCCAGTATAAAGACTTGGAAGAATCAACCTTAAATAGAAAAATTAAATATCTGTGAGGACTCGGTCAGAACAAGGGCCTCTCTGCATGGAGTTTGCATGTTTTCCCCATGTGTGCGTGGGTTTCCTCCCACAGTCCAAAAACATGTAGATTTGGGGGTTAGGTAAATTGTCCGTAGGTGTGCTTTTCACATGAACCTCACTCTTGCAACAAGAATCACTGCAAGGAGTTTAACTAAGAAGTGACACTAGTGATTTAAATTGGCAAAGAAATCTGTGTAGAGTGCCATATTTTTTTTAAATGAATATCAAATCAATATTTGGTGACAGTATGTCAATAATCATGTCTCACAGGTCAGGACAACAATATATTGCAGTATGTCTTTTCTTTTGCCACTACATTACTAGAATACATTATGTACCAAATACGTGTTTACCAGAATAGTAACCTTTATTTAGGAACTAGGAACATTTTCTTACTATGAGTAGAGTAATATCTCTTTATTAAATCTCAGACATTGAGAATTTCCTATGCTGGCGCTTAGGACAGTAGCTCAGTGTCTGAAATGCAAAAGCGGCGTGCAGATAAAGCGTATTCTGCTGCACTGTATGAGAGCCATGCTGTGATGTCATGTGTTCACAAGTGGGTTTAAGTCTGTTGAAATGTCAAACTCAAACTGTTACAGTATCTCGATTAAATTCCTGGCATTCCACCGAGTTTCTGTATCAAACAACAGAAAAGCAGAGGGGCCATGACATTGAATTGATGCCATAATCTCCCTCCATCTGTTAATGCATGCACAACAAGCCTCAATATCCCTCTCCAAACACAGCAGTTTTTATCTCATAAATAGGTGTAAGTGAGCAGAAAATGGTCTATGATTTTGCCGTGCTAAGCAGTATAAGGGAAAAGCTTTAGTGATTGTGGGAAAGGTAGTCATCATCACCCATACACCAGCAGTGCCACACAGACACATGTGCGATATCATCCCCTAATATCACTGCCTCTTTCCTTTCCTAACCCTTTCTGTGGAGACTCTATGTCTTACTCATTTATTCCTTTTCTCTTCCTAAGAGCCACAGCCACTATTGTATGCAGTGGAAAAAAACCCAAACTACTTGAGGTAATAGGTACAACAGACACTGACATCTCCACCAGGAACCCCCCTGCAATTATCAACTGCATCTCCTAGATACACACAAGCTGTACACCTTTCCTGGGGCCTCAAGGGACTCAAAAACCTACCACCAACCAAACTTTCCACTTACAGTAGTCGCCGAGCAAAACAATCTGTGTGAGAACTACATGCATAATTCATCACAGAAGAGATAGAGAACATCTCTGAATGAGCAAAGAGTGGGATAGTGGCCTTTGGGGGGGGGCTAGATGTAGCAAGCTTTCACAATTTGTTCTGCTTAATAAACTATGTTGCTGAGAACCAATAGTTTTTTGTGCATCCTCATCTATCGATCAGCCATGCAAAGGCAGCATCATTCAGCTTTGAGACAAGAAAACTGCTGCGGCACAACCTGTCAACTTTTGCCCCTTTATGAATGTTGCAATTTACAATGCCGTCATGATGAAGTAAATCTAAACTTGGAGGAGTTTCTTCAAATAATTGCCACAACTGGCATGCATCTATATCGACGGTTGCACTTCCACATAGGCGTCCTGTGCCCTTCAACCTGTCCTGCTACACTCACGGGAGAACGGCGCATGGCCGGGAAGATAACAGACAGTGTGGGTGGGGGATAAGGCAGCTAAGAGAGTGAAATAAAACAAGAGACAGAGGAGGAGTGAAAAGAGGATTAGATGGAATCAGGTTGGAGAGGATGGAGACTGCACAGGTTGACATTTCCGACCTTGAGGCCAAAATGTAACTTTCATGTGAGCGGCCGTGTCGGCAGCAGTAGCACAAGATAAATCACACCGGCTTCAACCTACAGACAGATATTAATGCGTTGTATAACTTGTCGACTGGGTCATTGAGTGTGTACATAAACCTGGCTGCCTCTTAATATACAGTACATGTAAACAAGTTAGTCTGACATTGCACTGAATCCAATTTCTCAACTCACACACACCCAGATACTGCAGTTGGGAGTCTAATTGCCACTTCCTGTATAAGTTCAGTTATGGCACTTTTCCACTGTAGCAGTTGTAGCAGGGCAAGGCTCGGCACGACACGGCTCGACTCTTTTTTGCTTTTCCACTAGCGAAAGTACCTGCTACCGTTTAATACCTGCTCTGGAGAGGCTACAAGCGAGCTGAGCCAATATTAAACGTAGCTTCAACAGAAGTGTCGTCAACATTTAGCAAGGACATTTCTAAAATTTTAACATTTAGCAGAGTCTGCATTCTGGTCATGCAAGAAGGACTGATCAAATCTTTTTGATTGACTGATTCTTAATGATTCAGTACAAAGGGAAATAACCGCTTTGCTCGTCAACAGTTGTGTGTGTTTGTGTTGCATTTAAAACGTTTTCATGCAGCCGTGGCTTGATCACTCCCACGTTGTGGCGGTACACTAAACTAATGGAAATCGGGCCAAACCGTGCAGAGCCGAGACGCGTTGAGCCATGCTACAACTGTATACTGGAAAAGCACCATTAGACTCAAGCTGTCCTTGACTCTCTGCACATGCTCCACAGTTTCCACCTAGAAGAAATAATAGAAGAAGCCAGTGCACAGAGGATGAACACAACAGCAACAAAAACATTTGTTTGGACAGACAAGGAAACCAAGTTTATGCTCTGCCTGCTTTAAGAACTGAATATTTTAAACTTAATGGATTGGGATTGTTGGAACTTGGACTGGTGCTCGACATGCTAACAACTCACTACCAGCTGAAGCAGAAATCATCTTATATGGACAAGCTGAATGAGGGCATAGCGCCACCTATCTTAGTGGAATAGAACACTTTATTTAAAAATGTAAATAAAATTTAAAAGTGCTTGTATGTTAAATGGGGTAATTAAGTGTGCATGGAAATGCACTGATAAAGCAGGTTTAAAGGTAGGGATTTACAACACTGTGGCACGTGGCTCCTGGATTATGCACTCACTAATGAGTTCACCAAAGTAAGGAAAAAGTACAGGGCAGAAAACCCAAGATAAGATTATTTTTTTTCATTCTATCCTGCAGTTGTCTGCTTGACTGACTCTAATTGGCATCTATAGTTCAGCTCTTCAAACCACTGTGACAAGGGACTTCTCAAAAAAACCGGATTATCTAATGACATGAGTCATAATCTTAGACTGCAGCTCTGAGGCTGTTTCGCTGATTCCACTGTGGGAATCGTTCCCCTTCTCAAACGCAGGATGAGAGGTGGTGGTATGCAAGCACTCAGAATAATCAGACTGATTTACCATGAGACAAGTTCCAGACAGACGTCAAAGCGGATAGCAGCTCCAGTGAAGGTGTACTGTGACCGATGCCGCCTGTCATCGTCAGTATGAAAGTCAGTGCTTTGCACTCAGGACTTCTTGGATGACGCTGAACAACACTCAGCAGCATTCCTCAACAATGACAATGGCTTTTTCAGGTCCTCCATTATTACTTCCAGTGTGCAAAATTGAAGGCCTCCTGGCTGTCTAATGGAGACAGGCCCATTTTTAAGAGAGTGGGGGAAGAATAGGAACACTGTGTGAATTAGCCTGGCTTCCCTCACACAAACGTCAACCTTGCATTAACACATAAAACCTCTGACAGTTGGTTGTTTACAGAACCAGAGAGCACTCTTTTTTTCACAATGGCAGTCCTGGAAAAATGTGAACCGCTCACACTGAACACGGTAATAGAGAACATAAAACATAATCAGAACTGGGAAAACTAAAAACAATGTGTTGCATGCTGCTGTGTACATAATCATACCTAGGGGTCATGTGACGCTGACCGGAAGATGGTCGCTTAGATTGAGGGCTCCTGGCATCACTGTGTAATTAGCAGTCATCTCCACGGCCCTAAGGCTCTGACCCTCCGATCAGACCCATCCGTTTCAGATGGACCGAAATGTGTAAATGGTTTGGTGATTTATTGACACGAGGGCGAAGAAATAAGCTGCATTTTTGAGAGTTTCTTGAGGGCTGTGAAGACGGACGTTGTTGAGTATCTGGAGAAGATGCTACCAGAGCTACTAGTAATCGTATTTATGTCATATTTGGGGTTTTCCAGATAGCATCAGATTTGACGTTTTCTTTTGTCTCGAAGTCCAATTTCGGTCAGTGTGTTTACATGCATGTTGAAAGTCTGATTTTAGACACACATTTGGTTTTCTTAATGTCATGTAAACGTGTTAGTGCGACTGAAATCCAGCCAGTCTTAGTCGGACTAACATACTTGGATCATGCGATTCCTAGTCAGATTACTCCAGCAAGTCAGACGTTCTATCCGGAAGTAGATGAAGATGACATATAAACTGCAGTACTGTTGCCGGAAATCAGACAGCGTCTTCGTTTGGCAACACAGCAAATACAAGAGCTGTGCTCAATCTAATTTGTATCCACAGCACGATCCATCTAACTGTCTGTCTCGCTGTTTGTCTTTCAGTGACATAAAGGTCAACAGGAAACTGATTCAATACTAGCTTATAGCTTATAGAAAGATACAACAAATTGATTTTCTCCTCCGCATGTATACTCTGACTCGGCAAGTTGTCCGATTGCCTGTCTTTGTCGGACTACGACCTTAGCTTGATTAAACTGTGCATGGAAACGTACTGACTGATATCAGGCCAATATCAGGACGATAACAATGCTATAGTATCCTATCAGCTCAGCATTATTGGGGACATTATGGCGATCCTAGGCTGTCTGCAATAGAAACTTGAGCCAACAGTGAATCAGTAACACCACCTAAATTAAACGGTAACTGAAAGTCCTGGAGTGATGAAACTGATCTTTGCAGCCCTGGCAAGTCAAGTGCACATCCATTTAAAATCTAAAATTTTATCAAATGCATTTGTAGGATTGCAACGCAAAAGAGCACTGAATAACAAGCAGAATTAACTTCATATCGAGTGCAAAGAAATGTGACAAGGTCACATTGGCATAGAGGTCAAGGAAACAAACAAAGCAGCTTTTGTATCGATGGTAATGAAAACTTGCTTTAAAAAGACAAAGACACTATATAATTATGTGAGCTCCCATTTCTTGGAATGAAGTGGTGAAGAAATATGGAATGAACAATAGAAATGACACAGCCTCCAGAGGAAAAAGACAAAACAGTGAAACATCTACAGCCAAGAAAAACAGTACAGGAATCTGGTATCTGGTACCAATAATGGATACTATATGTATTTAAGATACTGGATCATTTATGTTAGGTGTTTTAACATTTCAAAACATAGGAACATTGCTTACTTTTTTAGGATTAGGGTTAAAAAACCCACTAAGGTGATGATGTGAATTTGAATAAGCAAATTCATTTGATGTGTATGTTTGTAACTTGCAGCTCTTTCCGTTACAAAATTGCTGCTCTGAAACGCTGTTCACTTCAGGCTTTCTTTGGTAATACGACCACCAAGTGGACAGTTCTGAGGACACAATGAGATAGATACGATCGCTCGTTACATTCAGGCTGCATCCACATTCGCATATCATAAATTCTGCTCTGCATACACCTGCCGTCCACACTATCCCCAACGCTTTAGAAACCCCAAAACAAATACATTTAAAAACAAGTCTGCCCGTGTTGTAGTTTGATAACTCCAGGGCTGCATTTTAGACCTTTACTTTGACATTCTCGTTCTTATCAGCCAGACTGGACAATCATATGTGAGCACAAATCTCAACACTTACTTTCAGTTTAATCTTGTTGTTGGTCGAATAAAAGAAATCCCTGCTCTGACCTTCGTCACCAAGTAGTTTCCTGTTTACACTGGCACGTAAATAAATACCCAGAGCTTTACTAGGCATGTTTGTATGAGCATAAATAACTTTTTTGATACTGAGCTGAAACACTCCTCTGTGTTTTTCATCTTACAAATGCTGTTTTCAAATGAAAATGTAGTCGTGTGTGGAAGTATGGCTTCAGAGGAGGTCTGGGACACACGTGGCCGGTTTACTTGCACAGTTTAAGACAACTTGCAGAGTCCGAGTACATGCAGAGGAGAGAATCGATTTCCTGTTGACCTTTACGTCACAGAAAAACGAACGGCGAACGGCGAGATGGATCGTGCTGTGGTTCTGTATGTTACATACTCATAAATCTTGTCTCTTGGTCAGTCCAGAAGTGGGTCTTCTCCGTAGCTTTCACTCTTGCTGACGGCATCGTGTTGTTTGTTCTTTTCTGGCAACAGTACTGCAGTTTATACATCATCTCCTTCTATTTCCAGGTCAAAGACCGGCTCATACATGCAGGAGTAATCAGACTTTGAATCGCATTATCCAGGTATGTTAGTTAGACTAAGACTAGCTCGATTTTAGTCCGAATAACGTGTTTACATGACTTTAAGAAAACCTAATTATTGTCTTAACCGCTGCCTTCCACTGCTTAAAAACCAAAAGCAACACATCTGCTATTTGCAAACTTGAAAACGATGAAAGTGAGATCCAATCACGAGAACCCTGACAATCTCTGAGCTGTCCACTCGGGATCACGTCACGTCACGTTAGAAGACGATCAGGAAAAGCAAACAAGACTTCAAAAGAAGCGAAAACAAAGATAGCTGAGACAGACAGACAGACAGGTGGTGTCTACAGAAAGACTGACGTGCTGTCAGAGAGTACAACACAGAGGCAGGAAACAACACACTCGCAGGAAGCTGGAGGGATGAGGAAGTCAACAACTCAAGGGGATATAATGGAGTGAACTTGCTTTATTTTGGTGTTTACAAAGTGCTGTAATAAGTGCTGCGGTTTGACAAATTGCCACGAGAACAAGCCCGGGGGATTGTGGGAGCAAATTAAAACCTCAATCTCCAGAATGGAGAGAGAGGGGGTTGCACATTACCATTATTGACAAGTTCGTTGACTTAGCCGCGGTACGCTAGGCTCATTCTATTCTATTATGGAAAAAAAGTCGGATTTTTTTTGGAGTTCTATAGACACTTTTTTAATCAACACAAAACCCGTGTGACCTCTTTCAGTGCTCCACCTCATTCTCACATACATGAGATGATTCTTATTTCTTCTCCTGTCAATGAGCTGACGCGTTAGTTTAAAATCTCAATGTTCCAAAAAAAAAAGAAGAAAAAAAAAAAAGCCAAAAGTGTTGAGTAAGCAAAACCAAAACCAAAAGACTCAAATGATCCCATGTGTTGGGAAATGCATCTTCACTCACAAAGCATTCTGAAAGTCAACTTTCCAGCTAAAAAAGCTCCAGTGAAGTCTTTTCTTGGGCAGGTTCCAATGAATGCTCTTTCTGACGAACTCCTGCTGGGCTCCGTCAAAGGACACTTTCACCCTTCTGAGCACATTTGCATACAAAGTGAAGGGAGAGAAAACATGTTTCACACTAATTGTCTGCTCCTTTATTGTCGGGGTTAATGCAGACCTCAGGGGTTCTCCAGCATCCCCTTTCATGGAGCTCCATAATACTGTTGCTACTTTCTAAAGACTCACTTTAAATTTACTGCCCTCTAGCTGCCACTGGCCTGCATCTAAGCTGCCCTGGGGCTCGGAGGAGAATAAAGCCATCATCTCTGACACCCTCAGTAAGTTAGTAAGAAGGCCACTCATTGTTCTATATATGGATCATGCGTAAATTTGATGAGCTGTGTAACTGTCACAACAACACATATAAGAGGAAGTGAGAATTGTGCTGTGGGTCGAGGAGGAAGCTGTTCCCACGGATTTCGGGGAATTGCTCAGTGTAAAGAAAGTGTGCACAATTGTCTTCCCCATTTTTCTCTTTTTCCTCCGTGACTGAAAAAGTGCTGTGTTGTGGTCGCCGTCCTGCTGTGCAGGGGCCTCTCCTCTATGTGGGGCTCCGTCAGGATGGACACAGTGGTCCTCCTCCAGGATGGACCCACCAATCACAGCAGATAAATGGTGTGGGCACAACTCAATGCCACCACAGGAACTGATAAGCCCACCCAGAGAACAGCCCCTCTCCCCCAAGCTCCTGTTCCCCATTGTTAGTCTGGGGCATTGGAGTGAAACATATGGGCAAACAAATCGATGGACATCTTCGCCGAGCTCTATGTTACAGCTTTACCACTTCTTGGAGCTTAATAGATGACAACACGGCACAAGATTGTGTCAGAATATGTTGCGCACCAACGTGCTCCTCCGTAAACTTAGTGTGAGTTTCTCTAAACTCCACGAGACCTGAAAAGTCTGGGCTGTATTTGTATGAGTTCAGTGCTCGTACTGTGACAACTCAAGCCAAGCTGTTTTAATTAGCCAGATTAACTTTGCAGGAGACAACCCTTCACTACACATGTCCAAAGAAGAAATGCTTCTCCCCCAAGGTTAACAAGAAGCTAACATCTCAATTATATACATCTGCCTTTTGACCATTTATTCAATGTTATTTTTTTTTTTTGCTTGACGGCTAAGACGTGACTCATTCCTCACATGCGGCGCCTACTCGTGCATCACTTGTGGATTGTAAAAAAACAGCATAAAGACTTACTAAAAAACTGCATAGATGGCACAATACCAGTGTGTTCTTGTTGCTCAGCAGAGATGGACAAAAGACCACTCTTCAAAGAGTGATCATCTATAAAAAAAAAATCTGTTGAACCTGCCCGGAAATTCTTAAAAGGAGCTTAAGCGAGAACTCCTTTGAACAATGCTTCACTTCCCCTATTGTAGCTTCATGGAGTTGTGACGGAGTGTTGGTCCTTTGACATTTCCTGTTAATCCCCCGGCTCAGTCAAACGGACACATGAAACAGCGGAGTATCTCTTACTAACAATGTGGCTGGAAGGCGTTCGCGACTGAGCATAAAAGATAAATGATATCTGTTAATACTGTCAAACATCTATAAGAGCTTGTATGTTGACATGTTGTGTATGGTGTAAGGGCAACACGCTGACATAAGTGCTTAAGGTGTTTTTTGTTCTGACACTGCCAATCAAAACAAATTACTGCCACGGAATATATACCCTGGAAGTCATATTCCTTAATTAATCTCCCAGTTGATGAAAAAATTCCCAACATGATCCAACTTGCCGTCTCCTAACCATAGACTAAATGCTCTTAGTTTGAAATGCATCCAGAGCTCAGGTTGTTTCTCTTTTTTTGTTTTTCCTTTTTCTGCCTGGTGCCACCATCCATGTCAGATCCAAGGACACGTGTAAGTTCCAGGAACACGGAGTGAAGGTCGTGCAAACAAACAGGAAATTGTCTGTTGAAAAATCAACATGGCAGAGAGGAGTTGCCTAAAATGGCAAACTTAACGTTTGAATCTTAGCAGAAACGCGTGTACGTGATGGATGTGGTCGTGCACAGTGACCTGCGGTGACATCATGTACTGATTACACCCGGCAATGATCCTGTTTTATTATAGTGAATACGCCACAATTGTTTGTAAGGTATTCACACAATTTTATCACCCAGTTTTCATTTTTTTTTCTCTCCAAGATTCGGTTTAATTTCTATACACTCTTTTATACTTACAATGTATTATTGTGAATTCTGTATTATTGAGAAGCAGGTGTACATGTATACTGCATGTACATTTTTGTTTCACTCACTGTTTTGTTTCTGCAGTGAAATGAGGCCTGAAGTGTCAATTTATCACTATTCTGCAGACTGACATAAATACCAGCACATGTTGAATTTCTGGACATACTTTCATTGTTTTTTTTTCTTCTTTTATTCTCCAATTTTTTTCAGTTGAAGGAACTTTTCCTAAATTGTATTACACCATCACCCTTTTATTTTCTCACAAAGAAAATGCTGCAAACAATGTGATGGAAGTGAATAACTTTTGCAGCCTTTACACTTCACTTCTGGCTTAAGAAGACTTAGGAACATAGGGAGCAAAGTCTTTATTTAAAATTCACGGGCTTGCTTTAATGATCACAGCCAGAGATAATATGATTTGCTTAATTATATTTGCTTAATTATATGCATGTTCGTGCTTGTTACTGTCTTGTGGCTTTAGTTAAATCATATACAAGTTGCGTGAACTGACAGAGGCAGTGTTTGTTTGTTCAGTCCTGGCATAAACAAGGTTTACCACAACCATGAGTTATGACTTCCGCAGAGCCATCATAACGACGCGCAATTACGCATGGCGCGTATAAACTCCAGAAAATGAGTAAACATTGCACCTCTTCTGTTTATTATTGATAACAATAATAATAATAATAATAATAATAATAATAATAATAATAATAATAATGTGATGTACCTGTACCACTCCAGTCCTTTGTCGTAGTTGCGGTCAAAGAAGTGCGGCTCGGCTCCCACTGCTCTGATGTCTGGATGCAGGCGCAGAAACTCCAGCAGCGCCCGGGTCCCTCCTTTCTTCACCCCGATGATGATCGCCTGCGGCAACTTTTTACTTTCCGACTCATTGAGGAAGCTTGACATGGCGTTATCATCCAGCGCCTTGGTCTCGCCTCTAATGTCGTCCCACTCCTCTCCTCTGCTGTCCAAATCGTTCTCGTTATTCAGTAAGTCCCTGGACGCACCTAAAGAGGAGCCCGCCTGGCTGTCACTCACCTCTGCGTTGCTCTCGTGTCTGTTCACGGAGCCGTAAGTCGGGTTTGGCATCGTCGAACAGTAGCCGACACAACAGTAAATCATATAGACCCAGAGGGACAACATTATGCAAAAGACAAAGAGTTTGTTTTTCACGTGGGGTGATGGCACAACATGTAGACTGTGTAGAATCGGACTATATTCCATAGGACCGCCGTGAAAAAGTTATATTCCAATTAACAGGCATTTTGGCGAAGTCACCTCACTCCTCTGTCATGGTTCAGATACTCTGCGATCGATGCGTAATTTCCCAAACATAAATTAGACAATACTCAATACTGACATTGAGCTGCGCAGCGAGTCTCCTCTTCCACTTTTCAGAGTTCTGCATTAAAAAAAAAAAGTGAATTCATTTTATTCTTAGCACAAAAACACGGAGAGGAAAAAAATGACTGAAAATATCGCTGAGTGAGCGACAGGCGCAGGCACCGAGTCTCCCATCACACGCGCTCAGTGTGTGAGCGCTCGTACAGCAGCGCCAAGGTATTTACGTCAGGCAACAGAGCGACGTCAAGTCACACGAGAGTTGCACATGGAAGACTCAACTTCCGGTACAGCCTTTCAAAATAAAGACGTGACGAAACTCAGACAGGAAGCTGAACTACAGAGGTTGCTTCTCTTATCTACAAAATAAAAGATGTATCGTAGGGATCACCTTACGTATTTTTTTAATACTGTTTGAGAAACTCTGCACATGAATTTATTTCGACCACCTTTCATAAAAACCAGAAACCTTTATAAATCTTTCAAAAACTTGTTTACAACTAAAAATGTATTTATTTTTTGATTTATTTGGCAAATAACTAACTGAATTCACCCTTTTATACCCAAATGTGAGGCTTCTCTGAGAAGTTAGACATTAATCAAGCATAATATTCAACCCACTTCCACTGTGATCTTTCAGGAGAATCAAAACATGACACTGATTGTAAATTTTAATCCCCCCGACACCAGCAGACAAACAAGTGACACGTGGAAAATGTGTCATGGATCAGCTTCCAGTGAGTCGCAGTTTATTGGCCTCATAATTCTTCATAATTGCCCTCGTAATCGTTCCCAGCGATGTTAACATGCGATGTAACGTAAACAAATGTCTCAGCAGATTCTGTGCAACCAATAAAAGTGAAACATCTACTCTGGGTTTTGATAGCACAGTCACGATGAAGCCGTGTGACTGGGTGAATTGTGAGGTGCCACTGCAAGTTTTAGTTTGTGTTTACACCTCTACGTGGTGCAAGGTCAAAGGCCCCCGGTCCAAGCACCCCAAGCCAGCAGAGGATTAGCAGGATTACCCAGAGCTGCCAGAGTCGGTCAGAGTTTCACCAGAGACACAAACCCTGCCCCCTTCATCTAAGCCCCTTATCTCATCTCTCAGACACTATTATATATTATATATGTTGTGTGTGTGTGTGTGTGCGTGTGTGTTTTCTAACTCCAACAGTGCATGAGCACAAGATAACCTGTTTGGGAAAAAAATAAATGTCAGGCTTCAGTTAGAACAACACAGGTGGTTTGCCCTCTCCTTTCCACGTATGTCTGTGTGTATAGAACGTGTTTGTTTGTCTCGGCACTGTGTACCGACTCTCTCGTTTCAGGTTCAGTTGTTCAACTATTAACTTTATTCATTTCTCTGAAGTCCAGAAAAAGTCATTTTTTTCTGGGTCGTGCAAATAGAAGATTATCGAGCCATTTATCGGCATGCTGCTGCCAACTCGTCTTTCACAACACGTTATTTCATAACCGAAGCTCACAATAGGAGACAGTGATCTGTGTATGTAAGTATGTGGGGACAATGTGCTCCTTTTGTGAGGCTACATACTATTAGCAGATGAAATAGTGTAATATAGTGTCAGAAATGAAGGTTGTGAAGTGAAATAACAAATGTGTAAAGTATCCAGTCTCATCCCGAGTGACTCACTCACACTCACAAGGATCCAAGGGAAGGAAACTGGACGCACTGAAGCCAGTTCTTGACTTGTTAACACGTCCTCAATATAATTACGTCAAGTCAGCCATGCTAACACACTCCTCTTCTGCAGCCTAAACAGATGACATAAACTGCCCTTAGCTCATACATAAAAACCAGACAGTGCACGCAGACATTTTGCATTCAGGCATGTTGGTGTGTATCATCTACTCTTTCCTGTAGCTGTAGTGTAAACACATTTTCAAATGTAGTTAATGTAGAAGATGCATGTCTTGCGTATCTTCATTACGTTTCCAAAATTCAATTTTTAGCATTCATGCAGTTAAAGTGGGGATTCAGTGGGCGAGGTGATCCCCGGACATATATATATATATATATATATATATTTGTGTGCACATGCTGTGATTGCAAGACAGTCCCTGGTAAAGTAATCGTGAAAACGCAGTCAAATACCCAAATAACACTAACGTCACTGTTGGAGCCATCTCCAGATGTCAGAGATCTGAGCCCATTAGAGGGGTAAAGTGGCCCGATGGATGATCTCATCCGCCGCTCTGTCCTGGAAAGAACAAACAAACCCAAACAACAGTTGGAGCGACTGAGATAGTGCACATGCAAAGCCCTCAATCTGATGACAGGGTTATTAGGTGAGCTGAGAGGCAGCTCAAGACACTCCTCTGGCTCCTCACGTCATCCTTCAAGGCCTTTAACTGCAGCTAAGGCCATTTAAAATGTCTATAAATTCTCTGAAGCCCTGCTTATCCTCAGTTAAGGAATAGCTGTGTAGCCTGAGCAGATTTCCTCCCTTGATCCTATAGAAAAGGTCTTATCCACTGTCACTGATGTCCTCCTTCCCTGCATGTGGCAGGTCACAAAGCTCGGGCAGGCTTATACTGTACATGTGCTGCTCCTGCCACGTCTTTGCATAAACTACAGTAAATTCCATGTCAGTGTGGCTGTAATTTTATTTTATTTTTTTCTAAGAAAAAAAAAAAAAAAAGGAATCTGGCCTCCTGTTTGCAATACTTTGAAAATGAGCAGGCTCTGTTTCCTCTTCTCAAACTGCTGATGGCAAGTCTGATGTTGTACATCATTCCAGTTTAAAAATATGCGTCCAATTAGACAAAAGAGATCTGTCCAAACACATGTAATAGAATTCATTTAGGAACACTACCTCATGCTGACATGTTTGTTTTTTTTTCCCTGTCCTTTTACCGTATAAGGGGATGGGAGATTTATTTATTTTTTTTAATGTTTTTTTTATTCTATATAGCCCATAACATTTTGCAGCACTAATATGTTCCAGCAAAGGTTTGGGCCCATTTAATCATTTATCAAAAAGTTGTTTCAGGAGTATCCAAACAAGTCGTTTGCACAATATCCATGTGCTTCACACGTTTACAGTATTGCTCTGGTTGCAGTATCAGGCATTAAACAAATGTATCACCTCATTATCAGCTCTATTTTAATTTAGTTGCTGTTCTTCCACTTTTAGCAACAACCTTCCAGGTAATAACTTGCATTGTTTAGTCAAATAAAGTGGTGCAGTAACTCAACATCTCAGAGAGACATGGTTCTGACTCTCGATATGAACTAAAAAAAAACAAAAAAATAACCCAGAAGATAATAGAATCCGAATCCCACCAAGTTACTTAATGTTTCGTTGAGAAACAGCACATTTGATTCTTTCCAGAGACGGATCTTTCCAAAAGTCAGACATCTGCTGGCACCAGTGGCAACGAGACACTCTCAAGCAAACAGACTAGTGATGTTTATGCAGTTAAGATGGACAACAATAAGATAAACAGCTTGGTAATTGGTCACATTCAGGAATTTTATGAGCTGGTCAGATTATTATTTTATTCCAGAAAATCCGGTAGAGTTGTTGTTGTTGTTGTTGTTTTTAATCGTATTGACTTCTTATCCACATGTTACTGGCATATTGGCAACATTGAAACGCTATTTTTGGAAAACCGGTTCCCAAAGTGCATAAGTCTCACAATGCCACACTTACTTTTTCGTGTATACATTTCTTGAACTCTTGCCATGTTTACGGAAAAAGAAAAAGATTCTATTTTTCCGGGTGCAAAAGGCCACAGTAAATATTATATTTGCAATGTTTTTCCTAGTTGAATACATAGACCGTATATAAAATGGACATCATCTTCATTCGCACATGAATTATTTGCCAATATAGAAGAAAATAGAAAATAAAGCCAGGCACGTATGAGTGGACAACTGGCATCGTGTCTGGTTGCAGAGGACGTCTGTGAGCTTCTGGTTGCATAAACGGTCATGGTGCCAGTCAAATTGTGACTCACCAGGCTTAAAAACGGTATTTAGTCTTGTAAGCAGAAGGCCTTTTTCAAATACAGTCCAAACTCTCTAATCTTCACCTCTAGAAAGAAAAAAAACCCAAAAAACTCAAGTCTCAAAAACTATTTCAGGTGCATAATCTTTGTTCTGTAGTATTTATTGTTCAGTGGTGAGTTTCGTTGAAGCTGGGTCTGGATGGAGGTCCTCTCCAGTCACATTACGCTCCACGTCTGCCATGTTTCTGCCTCTCTGTGCTTTTCTTCCAGCATTCCTGACATGTTTCTCCTCTCTCTCTTCCCTTTCATCTCTGTCATCTCTCCAGATTACAAGAACTTGCAGCTCTCACTACTCACGTATCATGAGCATCTCTGGAGTCGAGTAAGGAGAGTGGGACGCAGACCGCGGCTTCTAAAGCCTCGTCATGCGGGGTCATCTAAACACTCTGCCACCACCCATGGTGTCGCTCAAGCCCATGTTCTCTCTCTCGGTGCTCGCCGCACCACCATCAAGGGCCTGCAAATCGGTGAAGTATTCCTTTAAGCAGGTTCCCTTTGATCTGGGCTGAGATGACAAGGCTGAGGTCTCCTGTGTCAGGGGGAGGGAAGGGGGACATCACAGTACGGCTGTTCAGCACGGTGCCGACATAAAAAGTGGGCCTAATCTTCTGGTTTGCTGGTTGAGGACAATCCAGCTGATTGGGGTGAGGTCACTGCAGGTTGCTAAACAATTAAAGGACTTTCATTAAGTCTGATGATTTTTTTTAAATTTCCAGCTCACAGGATGTACTTAACTTGACTAGCTGATCCCTGCAGCCTCAGCATTGCAAAACGTCATAGTTTAAGGTTGCAATCACAGCTCTGACTCAAAAAAGACATTCCCACACACTTCTTGTCTCTAGATTACACTCATTAGAGACAGATACAGTCATTTTCCAGATTTCCAGTTGCCTTTTCCCGCAGCCACGCAGTTGTCATGCCCACTGAGTATGTTTTCTGTGAAGAGTCAGCTGAAATGAGGAGGAAGAGACAAGACAAACATGATAAGAGGCTGTTGGTTAAATTACAGACTGCAGGCAGCCCTTAATGGAGTTCAGCTCGGGGTTGAGGGAAGTAAGTTCAGTCAGTCATCGAAGCTCCTACACTCACGTCCATGCTCCCGACATTCCTAAACATCAGCGTCAACAAATGAAGAGACTTACTGTTGCATTAGCTTTAACCTCTTGAATGCAACTCCAGGGAGGAACACGTTTGAATTCATTGTGCTTTGTCCACAGACCGCTCATTTTAAGAATCATTATGCTGATCTCGTATTGACAAAGCACAAAGAAACCCGTATGTGCCGAGCCAATACAAACAGTGAGTCAAAGATTATGAACTCTCTCTCTCTCTGAAGGCCTAATCACGCTCATTAGCATTAAATAAACATAACTGTGCACTGGAAAACTGTTTAGCGCATGCATATATTTCATAAGGCAGGGACCGTCTATTGAAGAATGACCCTGTACATGCTGTGACATTAAGTAATGCTCAACCACACGAGCCACTTTTGTTGAAGCCAAATATACATTATAAGAGTCAGGAATTCAAATGTCCCAACCCAACGTTATTGATTGAGAATTCAGAGTTCAGGTTGGCAGACACACTCTTGATCCAAGTCTCCAGCGTTTTTGGGGTAGAACAAGTGTGGGACCCGGTGCATTAATTCAGCTTTCAAACCAACTGCAGGGTTTTTGGTATGTGTGTGCTCTGTGCACATTTTCCTTTTCCCATGGTTTGTGAGTAATCAGCTGTAATATCCTGCCTATAAATCTCTCTATCTCAAGTGGCTGCCAGCCAGGGAGGAGTTGGCTTGTCCCTCAGGTTTGCGCGCCTCACACCATAAATTGTGGAACATCTGAGCTTAATCTGTGTTTCAGATCCGTTAAATGCCAAGGCTACCTCAAGGCCTCGGTTTCCACAAGTGTTGGTCTCGTGTCAAAATGTGGTGCGGTGAATGTGTGCGCTCGAGTGAACGCGCTGCGGTGATTTCATGTTCACATTTCTGTGCAACACATGTTCCGTCTTCACCTGCAGCAACATAATGTGCGAGAGGAAAACGGGTCTATTTTGTAAAAGTGTTGTCGTGTCTCATGTTAATATTCCATCTTGAGTTGATCATACAGGTACAGCAAAAAATCTATTGACCTACAGGGACACAATGACTCTTAGACTCTTCTTCTCTCTGATAAATCACTATTCTTTTCCCGCTGTGGTTTCAGGCACCGTCACCTTGTCCTGGTGTCTGATTGGCTCGGGGCTGCCGAAGTTGTCGCAGCCTCAGATTCAATTTCCAGCGTGCTGAAAATAAGTTTGGGGTTTGCAAAGCATCGGGAAGGAATTTGGCAGTTTACTGAATGAAGTGTGTTGACCTCTTATGTCACAGACCACAACATCTTTCCATGGCAGATGACGGGTAGTGTCAGTCCATAGTCAGTCAGTAATGGGTCTGGATTTCCACGTGTTTGTTGTCTTCCTCTCCATCTGTGCGCTGGCTTCTTACTGTATATACTTTCTTCATCAAAACCCTGGGATGGGAACTGCTGAGGATGCACAAATCTGACTTTGAGAAATTCACTATAACCCAAATTTTAGACTTAGATATCACATGAATTTGAAATGTCCAGGTTTATTTAGAGTATGCATGCAACATACTGTACCAGAGGATATTAGCCTAAAGCCTGCCCCTCACTAATGGGTCATCATGGGTGCTGTTCGATTTTTTGTTCGAAATTATCCTGTTGTATGAGAGGTTAACGGATGCAATTTTAACGGTACCAGACGCATCGGAGTCTGCCCGATTTCCAGTCGGAAGTATTAAACATGTTTGTGGGCGTTTTAATGGCCGTGAACTGAACAACGCAATGGCCAGTGAGAGCAAGCTGACCAGGAAATGGATGTTGCATACTTTTGTGAAACGTTTGTTTTTGTGGCTATTAACTGACGAAGCTGACAGTCCGCCTCCATGATCATTTTATATTCTGAAGTCTGTGTCTGTGGAGATTTGAAAATCCTCTCGTGTGGGGCAGGCATTAACCCTTAGTGCTCATGTGGCACGGATGTGGCGTGGGAATAATAAACAACTCCTTATATGGACATCCTGGGTGTGTGTGTTTATAGGTCACATATTTAGGCTTTAAAAGATGTGGGTATTTTTCATCTTCTTATGTTTTGTGGAGTCAAAGTTATGATTTATTTTATATTGCATTTTTAGTAGTGATAGTTGTGCAGAAGTCACAGCATAGACTGTTTTTCTTTTCTTTTTGTTTATAAAAACAAGTGAACTTTGAACTCTGACGTATTTCCAAATTTCACAAATTCAATCTGATGTTGAACATTTTTATTACTTTTTGCTCAGGTGTGTTTAAAAAGAAATGTTTGACCAGATTGCCTCGGTTGTGCTGGCTGAATAAAAGGATATAAGACACTCTATATTGCACATTCTTATACCCTCTGTAAAACCCTCTGCAAAAAAATGAATGCTCCGTGTTCTAACGGTTAAGAACGTTTACAACAGCCTCTGCTGAATGGACCTTTAAAACACACACAACTACATCACAGAATGCATGAAAAACCGCAACAAACACAGACACAAAACATCCAGTTCATAATAAAACTTAAATTTACATTTAGCTTTGTATTACTTGAATAGGGGTAGTATTTTTGACACGTAACAAAAAAAAAGAATGAAGATATTTCTCGACTCGGGGTAAACGGAGGCTGGGAAGCACAATTTTTTCAAAAATACTAGATACTAGTACCAGGTGACTGCATGATTGATGTTTTAAACTATACTGAGTTCTTGTTTCATTTAGCCTCCTCTTTCAGGCAAAACTCCTGTTTATTACATGTGAGCCTGCGTGTATACACACGCTCTAGTCTTTGAATACAAATACACTCGTGACATACTGCAGTGGCAGCTCACCACTTCACAGCAAACGGTTATTGAATTTGTGTTTTTTTTTTTTTTTTTTAAAAGATGAGGTAGCAGGGGGTAGACTGCCAAGGACATCGTATTATCACAAGACTTTATGCGTCAAACAGTTCGCCTCAGGCTAATAGCTGTCACCGCTCTCAACTGCTGACTGTTTATGTGTTAAAGGCTGATAATAAACATCATAATTGTCCATTGTGTAATATTGAGCTGCTAAAACTGACATTCAAAGCATGGAAACGTGCATAATGACGGGTTTAATTATAATCACTATTAAAGATCGTTCCGTTTGATAACCTGTACTGAAGTATGTAAATGATTCATAGGCGAGGAAAAACTTGTTTACTGTGTCTTTAATGTTATTTCTGGGCTGTTCGCACCTCACCAATTTACCTCAGCCTCACACTTCTGTTGGTGTTTCATGTTCTGCTTCCTCCTCATTAAGTATACGTTGGCATCATAATCGTAGACGGCGTATTTCATGTCAATACACGTGAAGATGACTGTGGTCTGTGGTTAAATTGTGCTGCAGAGACGGTAACATGCGTGTGATTGTTTATTTACTTTGGCGAAGCGTCAACATGTTAGCCTTGGAACTAAAATTCAATTCAATTTACTGAATATTTGATTATTCCCATAATGTATTTAAGGTCAAGTGCTTCTTAATGATTGCATTGATTGCCCTCTGTACACAGTGAGGTCTCAGTTGCACTTATCTTCTCTTACAGTATGTTTGTGTCCTGGAGAAGGTAGGTGATGAAAGGTGCTCTGCGAAAGATAACACCTCGGTTGCTGATATGAAAGCACCTCGCTCTCAGTTTTATGTCCACACCTTACTGTAAATAGAATCCATGAGATGACCTGGTGAGGTGTAAAAAAACAAAGTTTTACGATGGGATGCTATTTTGTGAGAGTTGATGAGAACATTTGGCAGTTGGAACAGTTGAATATAGGAGTTTTTGGGGTGGAAGAGTATGACCCAAATCATAAAAGATCTCTCACTGCAATTTGATCTGTCAATTCAGTTGTTTTTCTTCTACTGTAGAGCAGTTGATTTCTTTGTGCAAACATGACTGCGTACATATTTTCTTGCTTTGCTAAGGTCTAGAGTTGGTGTTGGAACGTGAGGGAGAGTATTTTCTTACAGTGAACAGGTAAAATTCAGACTGCTGCTGTGGCAAAACCGACGGACCTTTTCAGTGGTACACTGTATGACATTATTTCTTCTCTTTGTCATTTATTTACGACAATTATTTTGGACGCTAAACAAAGGTTACAATTACAGTTGTCCATTGTCTTGGCTACTTGTTAATTCTGAGCTTGTGGTCAACATTCAGACACAAAGTCGTATACATGTAGGGTTTGATTCGTTGTTGAGTGCTGGATGGTGGTTGGGGTGAGGATGAGGTTCAGAGGCAGGAGAAAACAACGAGTGTGACACATGGTTCTTAGTCCAATATATTTTATATTTTTGAGCAAACAATTGATTCTGTGTGAGGTTAGGTCTATTAACAATTGACAATTAAGGAAGATATCTGAGTATCTATTTATTCTTTATTAGGATCCCCTTTCGCTTCCTGAAATTATTTTGACTTGGAATTGATAATCACTGTCATCTGGACACGATAAATCAAGTCTAAACAAGCATATTAAGCATATTATCGTGTTTATAAGGCGGCGGGTGAACTTTTGTCCCCAAGTCTCTCCAATTCAACATTAGTTAGAGTGGACAACATAAATACACACTCAACATTTGTGCTTGTAACGTTTTGGTAACTTGTATCAACAGTGTGTCATGTATAGATAAGACATTTCTGTATCTATCCGTCAGACAGGTAGCTGAAATAACCTGCACTCATTTTAACTCCACATATACTCACAGAATTACACATTTCAAACACTCCTCATGCAACAGTAAATTCACTTTTTTGAGGTTTCTAACCATTCATATTACATAAATTTAAATTTAAACTAGATTAGATTCAACTTTATTGTCATTTAGCAGAGTACAAGTACAGAACCAATGAAATGCATTTGACATCTAACCAGTAGTGCAAGGAGAATCAATAAATACCACAGAGCAGGTTGTAAAATGATGTACAACAGTGTATGGTTAGATAAGTATTATGTACATGTAAGATGTATGTGCATATTGCACAGGTTTATGGGCATAGGGGTATATTTAAATGTAGCTTCAGTTGGTGTCGAAGCCAACAATATATATATATATATTTCGGTTCCTTCATTTCTTCATTCATTCTAAATGCTGAGCGTCTTTTTGGACACTCAGCATTTAGAGCTCTGCTTGTGTCTCCAAACTTCAGGCCCACTCACCAACAGCCCTGCATTTAGTGTCTGAAAGGTGTCTGAGATGACCATCATTTTCTGTCATTTTAAGCATGTCAAAACAGCCCCCGCATTTTAGACCTGTAATATCTTTCCCCCTCAGATGTCACAGCGTTTTCATTAGGCCTGGTACTGGGTTTGCTGTGCTTGCTCATTATGTCCCCGAAGGTAACCCTTGAAAGACAGAACAAAAAGTCTGGCCACAGCACACGGGCTTACCTGAAAGGCTTTTAATGCCTATGGTGAGCTTTGGTGCTATACACACCCAGTCTTCAAGAGATCAGTGCAGTCACTACAAAGAAAGCTGTACCTCTTTCCAATATGTGTAAAACATGTACAGCTACAGCTACCTGTTGTGTGGTTGCCAAATGTTTATATGAAATATAGAAAGACAGAGATGTACTTCCACCCAGCATTTGCAAGTTTGGGGTCACATAGAATGTAAAATTAGCAATTGAGTATGTTTCACTTAGAAAGGATCCTCATTTGTAGCCTTCTACAAACTTCCCTGATGAATATGTCACACTTTTCTTTAATGACAGACCGGAAACTTGAAGCAACCCACCCCTCACACCCAGACTGATTGATCTGGGTAATATGATGCTATGTGTCCAAAGACAAAAACACAAGCATGGGCTGCATGGTAATCTCACCAATCTTCCCTTTGTTGACTGGGCAGCTTTTAACCTGAGCTCACAACATGCCATTAGATCCGTCCTAACGCCCTGCCCTTGTTTGTTTTAAGCAGTGCTAACACACCACCACCGTTTTGTTTCCAGCCAGACCTAACCCATCTAATGACTGCATGCACAGGACTTGTAAGTGTAGCTCTGCAGCACTCACTGTAACGCCACGCCTCAGTGAAGGAACCACGGGGCATCCGTCTGACCAGGTCACTGTCAATGTGCACCCCACATATCAGTAGCAGCGGCAGGTCATCAGGTGGAGAGGTTATGACCTGAAAGAAAGGTTTCATTAGGCGAACTGGGAGCCAATTAGTCCCCAGCTGCCGAGCAGACGAGCATTAGAGTGACGAGAGGAGCGCTCAGTCATTGCACACACTGACGGGAACAGCAGGAGACCAGATGATGGATTGTCATTCAGATGTTTTCTCTTGTTCTGCTGTCGTGAGACATATGCTGCAAACAGATCGTTAACCTGGGGGATCTGCTGTGATATTTGAGGCTCAAAATGCACAACGCAAGTCCAGTGCAGTTCGACTTTATATCAGCCGTTTCCTGTTTCTCTACACAGGGCGTGCAGTTCATTGTGCAGGGATCATCGGTGAGATAGTCTCTGAACAGGCAAACGGATGTGAGGACCACGCTGTTGCCAAACTGATTTAGAAGAGCTCAGAGACGCACTAAGTTTAGGGGGTTGGGTCGAGAGGACCCTGGAGATGCTTTCAGAAATGTTCCCTGCTGTAGGGGGGCAGGAAGGGTGTCTGGAATGAGGCTGGCCAGTTTTTTCTGAGTGGGGACTAACGAAAACAAATGATCTGACAAGGTCAAAAGGTTGAGATCAAGGCTCGAGGATCCCCCGCCCCTCTCAATTTCCAACTTAGGAGATTAATGAGGGCAGAGAACAGCCTTCTCTCTGTATCATTTACTCCCTGAGGCCTCGGGACCCCATTGGCGGTGGCGTGCAGCCCACCTGTTGGCCTATCAAGGCCCTCTGACACTGAGGGCATCACCGCTTATTAAGACCTGTAATGGCTCCTTCATGTTCACAGCAGCACAGACGTGAGCGTGTTGTCTTTTCATGGCTCTATAACCAAAGCCGCCAATTGATACCGACAGTGTAAAACACACTTCTGGACAGTAAACCTAAAAGCAGCACTGAATCACACAAAATGGCACAGTGAGACCGTAAAATACAGTCACACACACAGAGGAATACCATTAAACACACGCGCAGTACTTTATATCCATTGGCTACTTAATTAGGTGCACATTTCGTAAAGTGGTTGTGCTCGTCACAATCATTTTTAACAGTTTTTGTCCAGAAAACTGCAGCTCTCTGAATATTTTCTGTCTTTCAGATAATTCTCTGTAAACCGCAGTGATGTCTGTGCATGTACGTCCCAGTAAACGTTCAAAGAATCACATTTCTTCCCCATCCTGATGCTTGTTTTCAACTTCAGCAAGTCCGCACTGAGTTGCTGCCATGTGATTGGCTGATATTTACATTAAATAGCAGATGTACGGGCGTACCTAATAAAGTGGCCGTGAGTGTATTTGCTCTAGTGTAAATGATTCAAGTCTCAGTTTGAAATGTGTTTCTCATTTTCAAAGTGAAATGAGGTTGCACCCATAAAGGTTGCGCCACTTATCTTTAATTGTGCAGTGGCGCATACTAAACACTAGATGGAGATATTTGCAAGGCTGACTGAGCAATAAGGATTTGCATTAGTTACTCCACTGAAAAAGTGTGAATACAAATACATTATACGCCAAATTAAATGTCTCTATATTTAGCCATGCAAGCAAGTTAGACTGATACAAAATGATAAGGAAAACAACAACAATATTTAGTGTTTACTAAAAATGTTTACTTCAAATTTTGAAAACAAGAACACAACATAACCACAATTACTACGAGTAAAATACACAATGAGCCAACATCCATATCTATGTGCAAACAATTAAAACCAAAAAAAACTTATATTAATATTGGAGTTAGTAAGGAGCTTTATTTTCTCACCCTATCAGTCCACTGTTCCTATTTAGTCGAGTTCTTTCAAAACTACTTCTATGCAGCTTAATCCTCCGTAGTAAGTCGCTTTGGATAAACATGTCTGCTAAATGCTTAAATGTTAAATGCAAACTTTACACTCTGACACCTTCAGGACCCTTCAGGACCATTTTAAAGCATATAAGGGATTCGATAAACACAAGAGACAGCTACTGATAAAGACAGGTCATTTGAATTCTCCTCAGATGAGGCTGAACATGCAACTTTGGGGCCCCCTGCTGGCTTGGGGGGCCCTGTGCATCCACATTTGGCCAGTGCTTCTGTGTAAATGTGTAAAAACACAAACTAGTTTGTTCAACTTTCATTCAGGTGCAAAACTCAACCTGTCACTATAATTATTGATACTCATTTTAAAACTTCGAACAAACCCTAGCATGTAACGTCCATTGGCCACAGGTATACTCACCACTTCAGCTGAATGTTTGTTATTCTGGCAAGATAATTCTACACTAAACACAGTGCAGATGTTTCAGAGATTGACTCACACAACAATAAAACCAATTTGTTTACCAACAAATTAGATTTTTTTTTTTAAATCTGTACCTTTTAATAAGAGATTCAGTGTTTGAGCAACGTTTTATTGCTACAGCCAGACATATAAAATAAACACCAACATATTCATACACACTATATATATATATATATATATATACTGTATATATACTGTATATATATATATATATATATATATATATATATATATATACGGCATTGAATATTGTCCATGAGTGTCTGATCACGACCATCAATCCTCTGGGAAGACAAAAACACTGAATTCTTTATTGAAGACCAGCCTTGGTCGACTACATTTCCCAGATTGCATTGCTGCGCAGCCGCGAGGGTGCTCGTCGCTGCTGTCGCTCCCTGCCTGTGAGTGGGAGCCCGCGGTGAATGGGTCTAGCATCCTTGCGCAGGCAATGGGGCGACTGTAGATGTCCAAAAAAAAAGGAAAAGAAATCCATTTAAAAAAAATTCTCAAACTCATTGAAATCGCAGTGTAAGTTTTTGGCGTTGGCTGCTTGCGATGAGGGAAGGAAAACATGCCAGTCTGGATTCGGTTTTGCGCCGCTGTGCAGCACGGACCGTTATATTGAGAGAAATAATGCGGAATATTCCCCCCTGTAGGTGTTAACGCAGAAAATACAAGATGAAGAAGCAATTCAATCGGATGCGACAGCTCGCCAACCAAACGGTGGGAAGGTAAGCGAACCCTCTTCCGTGCACGATCCCTCGCCGGGGCAAAAGGGAAGAGAAACCCCTTGTTTGGCCCCAATTGGATATCATTAATATGCATGCATTGGTTATTTATATTATATGTTTTTACAGCAAATGCACGAGTAGAAAAGAAAAGGGTCAGTGGAGTCGGATACATTCAGAGGAATATAAAGTAGGCTAATCAAAAACGCCTTTAGTGCTTCTATGCGTAATATTTGGAAGAAGCTACCGCATAGGTAGCGTGTAGGCGCATTGCTCCATTATAACCTGCCCACGGAAATGCATTGTATACAGACAATCACTCTCCATCTCTCGCGCCACACATACGCACGCCTCTTCTTTTAAGGCACCGCCAGTGCACAGTGTGAAAGAAATCCCACAGTGGAGTGTGATGACCAAAATGTGCCTCCTGCCACTGAACCTACCGTAGGTGAGCGTGATGCAGGCGGATGCGGTGTGCGCTGAGACGTGAAGAAAAATGGGGAGAAAAAGCGCAATGTTTTCATTACGCAGTAATATCAGCTGTGAGGAGGAGGGAAGCACCTCCATAGGCGTGGGTTATCTCCACTGCGTGGTCCTGAAGGTCGTATTCCGCATCTGGCATCTACTTTTTCTTTGAATAATGGCATGACATTGTCTTCTTATCAAGTAACACACGCTCATCATCACTAACACAACAATAAACTGAATAAGAAGATGTTTTTCTGTCGCGTGCTTGGATGGTACTGCAACTACCTTTTCAAAATAGATGTTTTGAGGTTGTTTTCTCAGGGTTTATCCCTCTTCCCCTCCACCCTGTTCACTCGCTCACCTCCTGAGCCTGAGTAGGCAGTGCTGTGCCAGAGGATGTTCTCTGCCCAGCAGCTGGGGGATTAGGGTCCAAGAGTCCTGCATGGGTATATATTATTGTGTGAGTGGCGTGCACCCAGAAGGGGTGATTGTGTCATCACTGTCACGTAGCCCCTTGGTTTTGACAGATTTTTCTTCCAGCTCCACTCTTCTTATGATAATTTCCTTCTGAGTCAGAGGAGTGTGTGTGTGTGTGTGGGTGTGATTCTGTTCTGAAATGTGTGTGTGGGCAAACAGGTTGTGGGTCTTCTTGAGAGCAAAGAGGGTCATATTTCTTTTCTTGTTTAGATACAGTCTTACATGTTATGACAGTTGTGTTCTTCCCACATTCTGCTGTTTTGTGCTGCTGTCTGTATTAGAGCCACCGCCTGCTGAGGTGGTCCACCTGCACCACTGAGCCATAATGAGCAACACTATTCTCCCAGTACAGTGTTGCCCCTGACTAATGGCTCCTACTGCTCACACGCACACGTTTTGAGTTCTGGATCAATTGCAAAAAAAGTATCTGGTTTGACCCTGTAGTGACCTTGAGCAGGACCAAACAGTGGCTGTGTAAAATAGATTTTTTGATTGATAGCATCTTTGACCAGCTATAGCTGAATTATATGATGCGAGTAAGCGCTCACAGAGCAATGATGCCCAGCCTCCCAGTGTCAGTGCACTGGATCTGTATCACCACCTTAATTTAATAATTTCTCCCATGTAGGCCATAACCTACATTCCCAGAAAACTTGTATCCATTTCTGTCCCTTTACTTTGGAGTTATGTTGCTCACAGACAGTCAAATCCAGCCAGAACGTTGCAGAGGTGATAAAGGAAGATGACATGAAGCTTATGGACAAGAACTTTATTATGATTATTAAAGCTTACACGTCTTGGTCTTTTTTTAATCTTAAGGAGTCTGTCGTTTGCTGTGTATAATAGACTATAATCCTCTAATCCACTGTTAGAATTAAGGAGTCAAATAGGAGTCAGTATGTGTCCAGTAAACACTGAACCATTAAAGGTTCTGATGTCTTATGACAGCATGTCCTAACCCTCAGATTTACTATTCTGCTGACTCCAGCTTTGGCCGTGTAGGGAGTGGATTACCGTTACTCTTACCGTTGGTTTGTGCGTTTGACCTTCCTGGACCTCTGTGGAGCTGTTAGCAGTGCTGACCAACCCCTGGTACAACATATTTATACCAACACAACAAACCCAGTGGAAGTAGGTAGAAATTACCTTGGCAATAACACAGTGTGTGTATTAGCAAGAGTGGGTCTTCATTTAGAAACCAAAGAGTCTCTCTGCACTGACGGTATTTAGTATTTGTCTTATATGTGATGGAGACTGAAGGTCTTCTTTCAGTGGGGGGCTGGTGACCAGGTGTGCTGTGTCAGCATCTCTGCTGCTGCTGCTGCTGCTGCCGCCTGGGTGAGATCTGTGTCATGTGATCGCCGGCTCGACCAATCGCCTCAGTGGAGCGAGACACTTCATGCTGGAAGATGTGCAGCCATGCATACTCTATAGCGTTAACATGTGTTGTGGTACAGGAGAGGAGACAACAGTGTATCACAGCCATAGGAGGTGACAGAAATGGGTGACAGTGGCTGAGGCCTCAGTGTTTTTCAAACACAGTGAACCCCACTTTAATTTGCATTTTGTCTAAAAAGAGGCATTGTGAATGTCGGTGCCCTCATACTCACTGAACAAGCCAGAGACATATACATTTTTGTTCAGCCAGCTCCCACCCTCCATTTCTTTTGACCCACTTTTCTATTCCAGGCTCACTACCCTATCTAGGTCTAAGGTGGCCTGGTAAAAGAGTCCACGCTTGTCTATGTTATGCACTACAGCGAGTGACGGTCATGTAACACATTTTCATTTTAACACTTACTAATAAGGTACCAATGTTTCACCCTAACCTCCTTACAACCTCGGCGTCGCCAACCTGTAAGTGTGTAATCATAGCATTCTGTCTCCTCATGCCTTTAGGATAGGCTTTAACTCATCACCCACCTCACAATGCAGTCATTATAAAATGGCAGCCATTTGTGAGCCGGCAGTTAAGTGGTGCTTTGTCTTTTTCACGTCGTCTCTTTCTCTTCCCAGGTTTCTCTTTCTCCACCTTCTCACAGTGAAATATGGAACAGTGCACTTGTTAGTGATGAGCTTGTGAGCATGCCTTACACAGACTTTTAGAGAATTTTGGTATCATTATACTTCTTTTACATGTATTTTATTAGACATATGTATGCTATGATGGAGCAGTAAGTCAATGAAAGCCTTTCAGCATAATGTAAATCAAGTGAACTGAGGGAGAAGTAGACTTCGGCACCTCATCTCGGCTCGGTTTTCAGCCTTAGGGTAATCTGGACTGTGCCTGTTGCCCAATCACATGTTAGTTTAGAGAGGAGGATGCTTCTATTGGCTGCAAGTACTCATCACTTTGGCTGAATTGTTGTTATTCTGGCAAATGGAACAGCCATGGCCAAGTGGAAAGGGAACTTGGCTTGTCCCCACCAGGTCAAATGGCTGGTGTACCCCTGAGCATGGTACCCAACCCCCATGGGTTAGGGTTAGGGTCAGTGACTGCCCTCTGCTCCTAATTCTAGGAAGGTTCCTAGTAGAGGATGGGTTAAATGTAGATAAATAATTTCCCAAGGGATTAATAAAGTAAAAGAGAAAAAAAGAAAGATAATAGTACAATAAACACAGTGAAGATGGTTCAGAGATGGACAGATCGCCTGAGCTCATCTTGTGGGAAGAGGTCAGGGGAGAAATGGTGATCCCAAAATATAACCGACCTGGGGATGAGACTCATTACACAAATATACTTCTTACAATCTTGCTTACCAAAGCTTTATGTGAGAGGTTTGATTCGAGACCAAAGAAGGGGCCAGGAAAGGGGAGATCATGCATGAGATCATATCATATCGTCATATGAAGCTTGTAAAAAAGAGTCTTGCTCGCATAAAAAAAAAACAACTGTCCTTGGCCGCTTTTACATCCTGCAGAGCATTAGCACATGTGCACCTCTTGGTAACAGTGTGTGCTTGGACCCAAAGAACATATGGTCGCTGACAGTTAACATGAGATGTAGGAGGCAACCCTGTTGCATGCCAGTGTAGCATCTCCTCTCTCCTCCTCCATCCTCCTCCTCCTCCTCCTCCCCCTCCTCCTACACTTTATTGTCCTGATTTCCTTGCTTGGCAGATGAAGCTAAAACCGAAACAGAGCCCAGAACACTGGTCTTCTAGTTGTGTAGTTTCTGGCTTGAAAAGTACACTCACAACAGATAAGACAATGGCAAGAGCTGCTAGTCATCAACAATCAGACACAGGCCTACTTGTGCTCTAGATGTGTGCAGCTTTACTCAAGCTGTTGCGGTTTTTGCATCATGCCTTTCAGTATCAAAGGTCCGTGTTGATAACCCCGCCGTAACCCCATCAGTGCCTCGCAGAGACAGCAGGGTATAGCGTTAGTCAAAAAGAGTCTTTGTCATTCTGGCCATCAAAAGACAGATGATGTAATATCAGACAGAAGCGCCATTTCTCTCTTTCCGTGTCGCTGATTCCCTCGAAAGACTAACCTCTCAAAGAGCCTGTATACTGGTGGTCCACTAAAACTTCACACATGCACTGTGTAAACTCAACACTTCAGGGCTTTCCTTTGATTCTGTTTTTAGCTCTGATTGGCTGATACATAGTAAAGTGGGTTCAGTCTCGGCGACGATGTGTCATGGGTTTCCGCGTCAACTCAGTGTGTTGCACATAGTCTCAACTCCCAACAGGAAGTGACCCCGGGGCCTGACTGACACACAGCACATAAAGATGCTGCAACAGATAAAAAGATGTGGCCTTAAGAGCTTTTAATATAAAACGTAAAGCAGTTTGTAGCAGCTGACATGTAATATTTCATATTGACTCTAGTTCAAAATTCTTGTCAGATACAGACAGAACTGTTTTTGCAGTGCGATGTTTCCACTTATAAATTGTGTCATGTGGCCATATCTTCACTGTTATCATGACTAGTGTAAAATGTATTGCTGTACAAACATTTGCTGCACTGTCACAGTGCTCTGCACGCTGCTTCTAAAGGTACTCAGGGAATTTTGTGGAGTACAGCCCAAGGTCTCGCTACAGTATGCACAATTATCTGCTGCATAATTTTGAGTAATAAACAACAAAAAAAAAAGAAAGAAGAAAAATTAAGGTAGGTAGGGGTGAGTAACGTGGCCTTGTTGTTATAGAAATAACTACATTCTCCTCCTCAGGAGGCAGGTCACTCCCTATCAGCATGCCCACTTCCTCCCATTCAGGAATGCCAATAAGCTCAAAACAGGAAGCACTGATTCCACTAATAACAATTTCTTGTTTTGTTTACAACTAGAGTTTTTCATATTGGAATTATAGGAAATTAGTTTTGCCTGAAAACCCTAACTTGGTCTAAGCTGTTAGATCACATTCATTTGACTTTGACAACCCACTAGATAAAAATTCACAAATGGTACAGAGAGAGAAAAACGCGTTTTGGCCTGAATGTAAATAGAACACTGTGCCGTCCTAATAATCATTGCTGGCTGACAGTTCTTCACTTGACATTTCATGCCGTTAGGGTGCAGTGTGTTTGTGTTTCTCGGACAGTAAAATGTAAAATGCACAGTTAAGTCTCAGAGCAGAATGTCTCTTATCGAGATTATGCACGATAAATAAAGTTATTAGAGAGATGCTGCTTGTGTTTCTTGCTGAATGCTACAGGCTCTGTCTTTCTCTCTTACAGTATTCACTCCCTTTCGGGACATGTGTTGTGTATGTTTTGTGTGGAGTGTGTGTGTGTGTGTGTGTGTACACTCCTCCCACAGTTATTCTTGCATACTTAACAGAACTGTGACCTAGTTTGCTGGACAAGTACGATAAGTGTGTTTTTCTGTTTTAGTGTATCCCATCAGCCCTCAGTCTTTTCATTTGGGAGGAAACAGAGTTCCCCTGCTTTCGCTGCAAAGCTCTGTGGAATAAAAGGAGAAGCATCAAAATCAGTAGAGAAATATTCCAAAAAAGCGTCTCCAGCGTGGACACTACTGTGTGTATGCGTACAGTATGTACTGTATGAGTGTGTGGTTGACTCTGGATCTCATGCCAGTGCTCTAGGCTGTGCAGAGCCCTTCTGAGGCCCAGGGCCACCATTCTGCTCCACTACCCTCCGCTAGCAGCACAGGACATAGCATGTAGCTCAGCTCCTCCAGGCCTCAGTGTAAGTGCTTTGGAAATCCAGACTAACGGTGTGAGCAAACCAGAGCATGGCCACTCAAACAGATCTCAGATAGACCTGTAGACGTCAGGTTTTGCAGCACACAGTTGGCTAACTAACCAAGGCAGTGTGTTCGAGACTTCGGATGTTATTTTCTTCATATTTTAATTTTGTCCACATGGATTATTCATGCTTTTATAAGCCGTGCACAGTGCTACGGGGGGAACATCCAGCTGTCCAACATTAACATATCTTGAGAGACATTATTTGAATGGAATGTGCAGCTGAACTGGTCAGCTGGGCATTTGGTGCACATTTGACTCCCAACTTTATGGAATTACAGTCACTTAGGATGTCTAGGAAAATGTGCTCAGTGAATGTACATTTCTCTTTGGCCCATGGCAAATACACAAACGCAGATGTCGCAGACAGATTAAGGCTCTTATTTCCACACATCATCATTTTTACATGTTTGCATTGTGTACATTTGCATCTGTGAAGCAGGATTTTGAAATGATTTGGTGTTTGAAAGCTCTTGATACATTTTGTCCCACTTAAGATGTTTGTTCACGTGATTGTGTGAGTGTATGTGCCTGTTTGCATTGAGTCATCGGCAGCTCCAGGTAAAGGAGTGCCTGTGAAGTGACAGATGGTTGGCATCAATCTGGCAAAGTCTCCTTCCTCCTCCATGAACACACCACCCACACGGCTGCCAAATCTCCCCCTCGTGTTTTCTCTCCTCTCCAGGAGTCTCTTTGCGTTACGTTTGCTCTGATCTCTCTCTGCTCACCTCCAGAATTTCCTTCAGGTTGATTTTTTTTTTTGTTTAAATCACATCCTATAAGACAAAGCTACTCCAGTAACTGCGGTTTTCCAGCGTGTGTCAGTTTCCTCACTGGCTGATGATGTGAAATATTGTTTTACTCAGAGGAAATACCACTGTCTGGGACCCTTTTCCCAAAAAAATTAACGCTTGTTCCATGTGGATCAAAAGCCAATACATACTTTTACCGGTTCTCTTGAATGGAGACCCCGGCCTAGCCAGTCTGAGGCCAGAGAAGCAACGATGAGCTCACAGCTGCATTGCAGACCTCCGGACTACACACTCATACATGTGAAAATCTTGCCTGTGAGGTCTTTTTATAGAACATGGAGTGTTAGAATTTTTTTGGAGTCTGTTGGAGTGTTGCAGCAAACCTGCGCCAAACTTCCGGGCCCTGCCTGTGTTATTTTTGTCCCACTTTGTTATTTAGTCAACAGCCTTCTGCAGTCATACTTTACCCTTAAAAATCATGCCAGATTGACTCAATCTTACCTCTCTCTGCATGTGTCTCTGAGGGATGTGCTGCACAACACACACACTCTTTCTGCACTTATGAGGACATTCATAGACATAATGTGTTTCCTAGCTCCTTACCCAAAGCATAACCATCTCAATTACATGCCTCACCCTGAAACCAAGTCTTAACCTCCTTTTGGACCTTCTAAAATGTCCTCACATCATCAAAATGTCCTCATACCGATGGTTTTGAACTGAAATCTGTCCTCACAGCCTAATAAAGACATTTACACACACACACTCACAGACATACATTTCCTGTATTTTCCTCATTGCTCAGTGGGCAGAGCATTTTTTCAGGAGGCTGGCTCTGATTAGATCCATTGGTACATGTTTTGACCCAGTTCCCATGGCTCCATGCTCACATCTTGGCACTTAGACCAGAAGTACTAATAACTGTCGTGATTAAAGCTGCAGCTCTCTGTTGTTGACAACAATGTATGGTATATCAACTGCATGTTGATGTTGAACAGACTATACTTCATATACTCTGGATTATCTTTAACATGGTGGCACCGGACACCGTGCTATCCTATTGTTGAGGTGACTTGAAAAGAGCGTTTGCACATGAAAATACCATTTTAGTTAATGTGCTGCTGATGTATTTGTGTCCGGCCGGTGAATAATGGAGCACAAACAAAGGTCTTTCCTGTTCACATTGTCAATGAAGAGATTATGTTCAGATGCTGTTTTTAAATAAGTGATACCAAAAAAAAAAGCTATTATTTTGTGATTGGCATTGGCACAGTTGGGGCACAATAGCAGGAAGAGTTTGTGCAGACAGGAAGAGGAAGTGATGAAAGTGTATGCACGGCACTGGGTGGTCGCCGGGGGTCCGCAGGTCAGAGTCCTCTGTCAGACAGCCATTTTTATAAGCAGGAAGTCCATGCTCTGATTAGAGTCTCCTGGTAGGTCCTGGATTGTTCTTTTACATACATCTACTGTAATGTATGCTGAAAGGATTTCTGAAAACAACCCAAATTCTCAATTATACACGATATTCTTACAACGTAGCTTGTGGCTCAATCGCCGCTCCGCATGAGTGGCTTTATCTGTTGCATCGGCAGTGCAGCTCTGCCCTTTTCCTGCAGACCGCAGAAGCACACAGTCTGCTGGATTCACAGTGGGATGTGATGCTCCTCTGTGGGGAACGGCATATTTAAATCTGTGGCCTTTGCTCGGCGTTGCCCTCCTTGTTTCACTCATGCTTGGGTTAGATAACTCCAGCGGGTTTACAGCAAACAAGTGCCCATGTCTTGTCCACACAGAGGCGGAAGCATGAATGTGGTCCACCTACTTATGATGTTCAGAGGGAGATGTCTAGGTCCACTGCAAAACAGCTGGGTCCTTATTTTACAACTGAGAGACATTTTGGCAGAGACACAAGAAGAGACTGTCCTTCCTTGAGTCACACTGGGAAATACAAACCAACAGCTTATTATAAACTAATAAATAGTGTTTTATTATGTGAGATGTAATTACTTTGCGTGTTCTACACCTACTACTGTTGTCACCGATGTCATTAAAAAACAAAATGAGAAAATAATCTTAATGGACATGAAAATAACAGAACACATTTTCATTTTATATTCAGACTCTATCAATACTTCAATATTTGACCATTATACCCAAAGTTGCAGTTTAAATATTCAAGCATCAGCTCAACATTTCTGTCTTCTCCTTTTCTGTATTCTTCAAAAGTTTCTTTTTTTTTTTACAGGGCAGAAAAAACAGAGGTGTTGAGTGAGGATCTTCTACAGGTGAGATTGTCTTTAAAAATAAACTCTGTGTGTTGTATGTGTGTGTATGTGTAAGAAGGGGGGAAACCCGCTCTGGACCAGGTGCTTTATTAAATGATGGTCTGTTGTTTTTCATGCTGTGTGAAAATGATGCGATGATGTTAATGGCTGTGTTAAACCATGAATTCGGGGCTTGCAATTTATTTCTGGTTACATCTGTGTGTGTGTGCAGTCGATGTTTTGAAAAGCATTCAGAGGTACTCGGGTACTAAAATACTGCAGAGAGGCACAAGCAAAAAAAACAAATCAAACAGCTTTGGAATTAGTAAAACCTTCATGTCTTCCTATCCCATCGATCATCTCACAGACTCTAATTGCTATTTACTGCAATTAGAGTCTGGGCTGGAAACATTCATTTTTTCTGCCTATTTTTGTTGAGTCAAGTAAATGTCACACATATAATGATATATTTCCACCATAAGTCACTCCAACCCTAAACTTAGGGTAGTGTCTTATGAATGCTAACTTTGGGTGACCAACATACGTATTCAAATACAACATACACTTTGTTCTGACACGTATTGATTAGCCTTGAAACAAATGCTAACATGTGCTTCCCAACCTCAGTTTCCTCTGAGTTGAGGAATATCTTCATTCTTTTTTTTGTTACATGTCCACTAGTGACACTTGGTCCGAGCCTTAAAACTGCAACGCTAATTCTGCATCTTTTAGACCCACTCGTAGGGGGACATGACTCGTTCCCCGAATGTAAACAGTGTCCACCATCTTTGCTAACAGTTGCGCTAACAGGACCAAGTGTCACTGGTGGGCACGTAACAAAGAAAAGAATGAAGATTTTTCTCAACTCAGGGGAAACTGAGGTGGGGAAGCACAATTTTTAAAAAAATAATACCCCTATTCTAGTAACGCAAAACATTCCATAATACAATTGTATTCCTTTAAGTCATGTCCTTCCACTGATCATTTTAAATAAATCTTATGTGTTGAAGCATTATCTATAGCACACAAACCGACGACACAAACTTATGATTATGGTAATCAAATGCAATTTATTTATTCGACCTATATTTCACCAGGTAAGTCCATTGAGAACCAATTCTCATTGACAATGACGACCTGGCCAGGAGGCGGCACAGAAACAGGGCAGACACACAACAACAAAAAAAAGGGGATACATCAACAACAAATATTAAACCATTCAAAGCAATTACTGGACATGTATGAAGTGAAACAGGGTAAATGTTAAATGCAGGTGCAACAGAGTGGAATGAATGAACTGAGTTTTAGTGTCTTACGATGACCCATAGCAGGCAGATGATCGGCTTTGGCAACCCCTAAAAAAGAAGAAGACCCATAGCATGAACTGACAGACCTGCATTCATTACAAAGAATGTATGCATGTACATACTTTTTGTCATGTTTACCTTGCACATTATTGCAGGTTGAGATCTATGATGCCATATGTGAGATGGCAGCGATGCTGACAAGCAGTGAATGTGTATATATATGTGTGTGTGTGTGTGTGTGTGTGTTTTCCTCCAGGTGGAGAAGCGTCTGGATCTGGTCAAGCAGGTGACACACAGCACTCACAAGAAGCTCACTGCCTGCCTGCAGGGTCAGCAGGGGACTGACGTGGAGAAGAGGTCTGTCAAGTCGCCTTCTGTAAGTATATGCAGTAAACGTAAACATAGCGAATGTATGTCAACTCTAATAATGATTGGGCATTGTGCTGGGGTAAGGGTAGGCATTTTAACCCTTCTGGCATGTGTACTTCTCATTACTTTAAGCAGAGAAATAACACTAAACATACACTTCCACGGAATTACTGTCCAATCACAGACAAGAGTCACCAGTGCGCCACGCGTTTGTGACGTCAGCTTCTCAGTACCGTAATTCTCAAACAGTTGAATATCTGCCACATATGGAAAGTGAAAGCTATCTTGGAAATTGTTTGACAATTCTACAACCATAAAATCAAAATAAATCCATGACCTCATGATGGTCATAAGAGGGTTAATTCTGTAGGGACCTACACAGTCACTTCATTTTTTTCCTAATAACATGTATTGTGTTTTAAAAAGGTTAGATAGTGTTGTGTCTTTTAACATTGTGGCTTGATACTGACTCTTGGATGTCAAGTGTAAAGAGTGGTTACTACAGTGAGCAAAACCACAGACTGTGCTGCAATGTTTTTTTTTTACAGAAACTCTATTAATATGATATTTTTCTCTGATAGAAAAAACTACCACTCACGATCCTGGCACAATGTTTGGTAGAGGGGGCTACAGTGTTGGGAGACGACTCTCTCTTGGGGTAAGTCGCAGTACAGGTAACGCGCCCGTGCTCACACATTACCAGCACTTACTATACCTGTGCACACAGTTGACTTCTGAATACTTATGATTCCTCATTACCCTTGTCTGCGTTTTTATTGTGTTTGGTGGCGTCTCTGACTGTGTTTGACTGTCACCCAAACAGGAAGATGCTGAAGCTGTGTGGGGAGACGGAAGAGAAGTTGGCTCAGGAGCTCATCCAGTTTGAGTTCCAGATAGAGAGAGATGTGGTGGAGCCGCTGTATGTGCTTGCTGAGGTGCGCTTACCTAATGCACCAGTTAAACTCCTTCCTGATTCCAGAGCCACACTCGCATTTTGTTCATTTCCTCTGTTATTAACAGAAAATGACACTGGCTCGGAGCTGACCGCTGTCCTCCACTTTATTGTCTTCTGTAGGTGGACATTCCCAACATCCAGAAACAGAGGAAGCACCTAGCTAAACTTGTCTTGGACATGGATTCTGCACGGACAAGGTGACGAACGTGCTCCTGTTGATGCTCCATGCATCTTTTAATTAAAGATAAAAGCTCAAAATAAAGGCGTTTGTGCAGTAACCGTGATATTTCTTTGGTCCCCATAGATATCAGCAGTCGTCCAAGTCATCCAGTCACCCAAGCACTCTGCAGCCCGGCGCCAAGTCCGAGTCCCTCAGAGAGGAGATGGAAGAGGCGGCCAATCGGATGGAGATTTGTAGGGTGAGTCACCAATCAGAGAGACTTCAGTATACCTTTCCCTCCTCCACTTCTTTTGTTCGCCATTTGATTTGTAATCCCTCCCTGCATAGATCAGACTCATGTCAGACTTTGGTGAAGTCATTTTGTAAAGGATGCCTTTGGTCTGCTTTCTGTTTCAGGATCAGTTGTCTGCAGATATGTACAATTTTGTGGCCAAAGAAATCGACTATGCAAATTATTTCCAGACAGTAAGCATATTATATCGTCATTATAATGTGTAGGAAAGTAAGAAAACACATCAAACACTTAATTTCTGTGCTATATCTAATACCTTATTTTGCTTGCATTATATTGGATTGTATGATACACACTTGTCATGGATTGTTTGTTATAATATCTGCTTTCTCCCTCCGCAGCTGATAGAAACACAGGCAGAATATCACAGGAAGTCATTAGAGATTCTTCACAGTGTCCTGCCCCAGATTAAAGCTCACCAAGGTGAGTCATGCTGTGTGTTCGTGTGTGTGTATCTGCTCCACTTCTGCGCTTCGAGCAATAAAAACGGCGAGAAGAAAAGGGATTAAAACCCTGACTTGTCACAGAACAATCCCATCAACCTATAATTACTCGCTTTCATATTTCAGATGTGGGTGACTTACACGCTCTGAACCGAACTCAGGGCTTGGTTTGTTTGCGCGTATGAGAGACTTGAGCTGCTGCTTTGTGTTGCAGAGGCGTGGGTCGAGAAGCCATCATTTGGCAAGTCTTTGGAGGAACACCTGAACATTAGTGGCAGAGAGATCGCCTTTCCCATCGAAGCCTGTGTCACCATGCTGCTGGAGTGCGGCATGCAAGAGGAGGTAGGGGACAACACACACACACACACACCCCGAAATAGACACTTTCATCCATCATCCATCCATCCATCCATCCGTCCGTCTACTGCTTTATCCTCCACATGAGGGTTATTTGTCACTAGAGCCAATCCCAGCTGACACAGGTTAAACACCCTGGATAGGTCACCAGCACGGACAGATTCTCTCACATTCACACCTACGGGCTGTGTTCAATTAGCCTCTGCATGTTTTTGGACTGTGGGACTAAACCACAGTACCCAGAGAAAACACACACACACACACACACACGGGGAGAACATCACACATATGCATACATGCAGGCGTACACACATTTAAATTGAAATGAATGCATGTCAACATATTTTGTGTGTCAAGGTCCCACAATTAAGCCTGCCTTATATTTTAGAATTATGATAATACTCTGTCAGCAACAAATCAAAAGAGAGGGTGATATTTCATCTTCTTTTTCTCTTTCTTTTTTTCTTCTTAATTTATCCTTTATTTAGCCAGGAAGTCCTGGTCTTGACTAGCAAGAACAACACAAATATTACAAATAGTTATGGAGACAAGACAATTTCAGATATAAAACTCACAACAGAATATAAAAGTTAAAAGGAGGTAATTAAAGGAGAGTAAAACAGAGAGACATAATAAAGTAAAGAAGTGCAGAAGTATATATATATATACATACATATACATATATGTATATGTATATATACACACATATATATATTATATTGAGGAGAGAGAGAGGACGGACTGCAGCAAAATACAGCACAGTCTGTGCGATTGTAATGAAAAGTATAAATGCTGTGGTATTGAGGACATTAATCATCTTGATTATGGTCTGTTGTGACTAAATACACAAATAAAATCCGCTGGTGTGCTTTAACAAAAAAAAAAAAAAAAAAAGGTGGACCATCATTTCTTGCCACATTGCCTTGATGTTATGTAGTTAATGCACTTGAAACCTGCAGACATAAGTAAAGCGTTGATGCACATGTCATGTTCGAGCTGCTAATTACACATGATAATGTGGTTCCTGTGTGTGGGCTGCAGGGCCTCTTCAGAGTGGCTCCATCAGCCTCCAAGCTGAAGAAGCTGAAAGCCTCCCTGGATTGTGGAGTTCTGGATGTGCAGGAGTACTCCTCTGACCCGCACGCCATCGCAGGTGAACTACACCCACACGCAGGCTTTGTTCAAAGCCCATTTCCATAACAACAACCCCAATTTTGTCACTTGAAGTCAGAAAAAAAAACTACATATGTAAAAGGAAATGTTTTTTACTCAACAACTGTTCACGGTTCTGTGAAGTAAAAAAGTGTGTGTTTTTTTTGTATTAATTTTGCAGGCGAGCACTGATTAAACTCTTTTTCACCTCAGACCTCATGCTGTTGTCCTGACGGCTCTCTGCTCTGGTACTGCTGTTCAGTTCACACATTAGCATGAAATCTGTGTTGAGCGATCTTAATCTGACAGCTGCACTGGCTACACAGGGCCTGCTGTAGGGCTGTGGCAATCCGCGGCCTGGTCTCACACACACACACACACACACACTCACAAACAAAACTGTCCCTATTTTTTCATCCACAGGGGCTTTGAAATCATACCTCCGTGAGCTCCCCGAGCCCCTGATGACCACTGAACTTTATGATGAATGGATTCAGGCCTCCAAGTGAGATGCTGTTTTTCTATTCTAAGTATTTTCTTGAATTATACCACTGGTCAGCGAGAGGAAGAATTGTCCAAAAGTCTTCATACAGAGGCGCTTAACTGCCAAAATGAAAAATGGCAACGTTTATTAGAAAGTGGGGCAACAAAAACAGCAATGTTTTGTTTTCTCTTTTTCTCTGCAGCATTCAAGATATAGACAAGAGACTCCAGGCATTAATGGCGGCGTGTGAGAAACTCCCCACAGACAACCTGAACAACTTCCGGTCAGTTGAATTTTCTGTCTCATCCTTTGTAAAAAAAATATCAAGCAACAATTTACAAGCGCATCAGTTCAAACTGCACCACCTACAGGTCAGAAAAGAGAACATCCGCAGCAGCTATGAAACGCAGATTCACATCAGGAGCAATAGGCAGAAAATATAACATATATATATATATAGATCTTGTTTCTACAGTGATAATGCTTTTCCCATTTTCAAGTAATTAACAGTTGTCGTGGTATCCATTATGTGCAGATGGCAAATTGAATTAGACGCTGGTATATCTGGTGTGAACTGCTACTGCAGTTTATTTTCCTGCGCACAAATTACGACAGATGACCAGCTCTGCTAGGCCAGAAGGACGAGTGGATGTAAAGGGTAAAAAAAAAATAAAATAAATGCATTTTAAGGTGCAATCATTTCCTTGAAATCCCACAGATATCTAGTCAAATTCTTAGCCAAGCTGAGTGACTATCAAGACGCAAACAAGATGACTCCCGGCAACATGGCGATCGTGCTCGGCCCGAACCTGCTCTGGACGCACACTGAATCGTACGTATTCTTTCTAACAATTGATTTGTCAAGTTATAGAAAAACTTGGTGAACGACCTCATTTCTTTCTCTTTCATGTCAGGAACATGACAGAGATGATGACCACCGTGTCCCTGCAGATTGTTGGAATCATTGAGCCCATCATCCAGCATGCGGACTGGTTCTTCCCTGGAGGTGGGCATCACATACTATAATATGTGTGTAATATTGAGCACAGTGCTGATGTTATGCACCATATAAACATCAAACAATTATGAGAAGACTATTCATCATTTCAGTCTGATTGTTATTTTGAGTTTTAAACATCAGTTAGTTTTTTATCATTGTTGTCAGAGCCATGAATCATGGGATGTTAAATTAAGGGAATCACCTGTTATAGTGAGAGAGAGAGTGGTGGTGATCTGGGACACCGTATTTTTTGTTGACTGCTATTTGTTAATTGTACATAGAGGTTATGCATGATATTATGACTTAATCTTAATCTTCTTTCATTTATTTTGAAGTGTCTGTAATTGATTGTTGTTTAGTGCGTCGGCCCAAACCTTGCTGCAACCGTAGTATTACTTTAATTTAAGGGAGAAGAAGTCGTGTGTTTATTGCGATTATTGCATCCTTTTTGCTCTGCCCTACACGAATAATGACAATACCTTGTAATACCATAACTAGAATACACCGTACATATACACAGTGAGACAGCAAAATGCAGTGTACACAGTAATAAAGTGCTCATGAGTGCGGAGGATGTGATTGAAGCACCACACAATACAAATGAATTAGAGTGTCAGCTCGTGTGTGTCTTTGAACAATGTGTCCTGTCATTCACTATAATTAATAATATGGCATAGTTTTATCACTCTATTTGTAGCAATTCCCTACTATAAGGAAGGAAAATATGCAACTAAACTGAATTAAATTGAACTGAACTGAATGCTAATTCATTCACACACACATTGCTGTGACTGCATGCTGATGCCATGTTTGCTCTTCCTCCAGAGATTGAATTCAACTTGACGGGCAGCTACGGCAGCCCGATCCACACCAACCACAACTCCAACTACAGTTCCATGCCCTCGCCGGACATGGACCAATCCGATCGCAAGCAGCCGCACGACCAGAGCCGACGCCCACTGAGTGTCGCCACCGACAACATGATGCTGGAATTTTACAAGAAGGATGGGTATGGTGCCAAAGCGTGTCCTTCTGCTGCCCACCTCTCACTCTCTCTCACACGTTGTCTGTCTCTCTCTCTCTCTCTCTCTCGCTCCACCCACGCCTCCTCTCACGCATCTGATATCAAGTTCTTAAAATTTAGATAAAACATCCATTACCATGGCGGCGTAATTTACACGTCCTGTGCTCCAAAGGTTTTTGCTTCTGTGAATCAGAAAACTTCTTGTAAACGTCTGCAGTAGTCAGCAGATACGACCGTGATAAGGGTTCATAGATGATTCTTAGTCCATATATTGAGTGGCATCATCGCTATGGCAACAGGTCTCTGTCAGAGGGCTGCTGGTTACCTCTTTTTTTTTTTTTCCTCAAGAAATATTTCTTCCAGTGTTATCTTACCATCCTCCCACACTAAGCTCCGCCCTTGCTGTCTGGCTAGCACGTTGCCTGGCCTGAGTCATTCATCCATCCAGCCGGTGGAAAATCACAAGTAGAATTAGAACCCCCCTTTTAAATTAAGAAACAAAGACCATAATAGTATACCATGGGAATCTAAATCTGTGCATCTCAGCTGCCAACAGTGTGGAATGATAGAAAATACCTGTTATCTGTTTGGAGTAACAAGCAGCTCAGTAGCATCTGCTCAAACCAAATAGGTTTAATTAGAAAAAACAAAACAAAAAACACTTTCAGTGATGATGTTTAAGTGTGGTGTTGTGAGCCATCTCATGCATTTCTTCTGACCTCATATCCTTTTTTGCTTCTCTTCTTTCCTACTAAAGCAGCATTAGGAAGATTCAAAGGTACCGTATCTTTTTCTCCACTTCTTTCCTTGCTTCCCCCGCTCACCTCATATCATTATGAGAAATGCACTGATTTATCATCTGCATCGTATGAACCCATATTCACCTTTGGCCTATTGGTAAAGAACATGCAGACGCCAATGTCTTTAAGTGATGCGTTTCATGTCGAGCTATGTCAGCTCGTAAAGCGAGATGACTGCAAACAGGTCGGAGTATTTGACCGATTTGTACTGCCTGGAAAAACCCAGTCGTTGAGCAGGTTGACGGGATAAATGCCTCTCGTCCCGGACCCCGCCCCTGCCCTGCTGCTGTATGCACACAAATGTGCTCTCAGTCAGACAGAGCCAGTTCTTCAGATGAAGGGTGCAGCATACAAACACTGTCACACACCGTTTTGTGTGACAGAAGCATAACAAAATCACTAACGTTTACACACTGCAGACCTTTCTGCTTTGAATTTGCATGTTTTCTCCGTGTGTGTTTTCTGCGGCTTCCTCCCACTGTCCAAAAACATGCAGATTTGAGGATTAGGCAAATAGGACACTCTAATTTGACCATAGTGTGAGAGTGAATGGTTGTTGGTCTCTATTTGGCCCTGTCATGGACTGGCGACCTGTCCAGGGTGTATCCGCCTATCGCCCTATATCAGCTGGGATTGGCACCAGCATCGCCCACGACCCTCATGTGGAGGAGATGAATGAGTGAGAGTAGAGTTGTGTGTGTGCACTCATCATCACTCGTCATGAGCCAGACCACCAAAGTCTGACATTCTATTTCTTCCTCATCGTTAAAATCCATCCTTTACTTTTTGAGCCATGCTGCTCAACGTACGTGTAAATCCCGAGCTGTTATTAACATCATGTATGACTCTGTCTCCTTATTTGCCCGCAGTATGGGCGTCCGTGTCATGGACACCTCCTGGGTGTCTCGAAAGGGTTCGTCCACCCTGGCGCGCAAGACCTCCTCCACCCCTCCAGGCATGCAAGGCCCCAGTTCTCCCGCAGACACTCTCATCCCAGAACAGCCCGTAGAGCTCGTCACCTCCCCTTCTGCGACACCACCACCCGCAGAAAGGTTTTGGTGAGTTCACCGTGGAGAAAACTGTCCCCTTCCTTCCTTCCTTCCTTCCTTCCTCACGCATCCTTTTTCATTTTTTCTACTGTCATCGCCATCGTCGCCACCATCAGCTTCTCAGCTCTGTGATAGAGATCTTTGGCTGTGCTAATCATACTCTCATTCATTTGCCACACACATTTATTTTGGTACACGTTTCTGTCAACACCTTCACGTTTCATTCTGTTTGTTTTATTGTTTAATTTTTTATTATTCATTTTATCACTCTCTCTACATTTACCGTCTTTGTTAGGGAGGTCTCACTGTGGGTTAAATTTTCAGCAGGATAATTCTTTGACCCTGACTCTGCAATGTTTTAGTGGAGATACGACGTGGACGTGTTGTTTCTGTACATTGAACTAAGCTGCAAGCATGCCAATATTTCCAGTATCCCATTGTTGTGGCTTGGCTTTCTCTGCTTTTCTCTGATTTGCTTTTCTGTTGACACTGATTTCATCTTCTCTTTTTTTTCCTTTTTTTTGTTTGGTGTTTATGATTATCACAGTTAAACACACGGATACTCACCTCATGGTAGCCGGCTGTGCCCGTGTGGCGGCGGGGAGATAATCTATCTTTTAGTTTGACTTGGTGTCCACTCTTCTACTGTGGCTGTGGTTTTGTGTCTGTTTCACTCACCCTGGACGGACTGCAGGACCTGCAAATGCAAACAAGCCTTACAGGATTAGTGCAGACGGGGGTTTTCCATATGCAGCAGTTGAGAACTTGATAATATTGTAAGCTGCAGACCAAGCACAGCTCCATGCAGTGTGCAGACACAAGGTGATCACAGAGGGAGTTGGAGACACTTGATTATTTTTCCTTTGGCAATAAACTTTCATTTTTCTTTGCTCTTTCTTTGTGCTTGTCTTTGTATTTGCACTAAGCTGACTATGTGCTAAGCTCAGTGCCCACCACCCGCCCTAAAATGCAATCCTTTAATTTCTCTTCTTTCTTTTTTTCCTTTTTTTTTTTGGCTACGGACCACTTAACACACTAACACCCTAATCATCAAAACAGCTTATCCTATATATCACTTTGATGCGTCTCCCTGTTCAATCACTAGAGCTGTTTCTTTTGTGCTGTCTATTCTCTTAATATCTACAGCTCAGACAACGTGTTGCCCAATCGGCCGGACACCTCTCATACCCATCCACCCCCGGGGGAGGACCGGCCACCCCCCCCTTACCCCACTTCTTCATGCCACACTTTGCCCCACCTCTTCTATCCCAAACCCCCACCCTGCGCTCGCCCTGTGGCACCGGGTCCAGAGTCCCAGCCCCCCGCCTCACCCCCACCCCCAATGCGCTGGTCTGGCTTTACTCCCCCGGCCCCGCCCCCTTCCTCTTCCTCCTCCTCGTCCTCCTCGTCACTTGACATCAATTCGAACCCCAAACCCAGCTGTCTGCACTTCCCCAAGCACAGTCCGCCTGGTGACTTGTCGCATGCCCCCCCACCAGACCTTAACGCCTCTCCACTCTACATCAAAACCCCCTTGGTACTAACCCGCCACGACCAGTCCCTCGGCAACCCCCCTAGCCTCCCTTCGTCTGCACCCCCGCCGTGGGCTGCCTGTCCATGTGCCAGAGAGAGAGGACCCCCCAGGCTGACTAGGTAAATACAACACACCCATGGCCACCAGTGGATACATCACAGAGTGGCAGCTGTGTCTCTCCTCTCCTCCAGCTCGCTGGCTCATAATTTTCTTTTTGCTTTTTTTGTCCTCCCCCTTCAAATTACACATCTCAGATGCTGTAACATTCAGGTTGTCCAGGGATGCCTCTCTTGGGGTTGCCTAGCAACTGAGGATGTTACCGGCTTATAAATCGCTCGGTTTGATGCTGGTACTGAGTAGATGATAAATACATGAACATTGCTACATACTGCTATTAAATAGCATATGAATGTATTTATTCTACAGTCTGCAGTTTTCTTTTTTGTTTTTTTTTTACTAACCAACTGAAGAAACCTCACCTTTTTTGGGGGGGGATCGACTATTTTAAAGGAATTGAATGTAGCATCTTTTTTTTGCAGTTAAATAAGAGATATATAGAGCACGAGTGCTGACCTTGTTTAGAGAGATATTGGCAGGTTCCACGCATCTGTGACAACCACACAGGACAGCGTGAATCATTACAGCAAATCTTTGTCAACAGTCAGGACAAGCGCATTGCATATTGTTCCTTCTGGTTATTTGCGAGCGCCATGATTTCCTCTTTCCGACTCTGGCTCTTTATTCGGAGGCACGCAGCTCAAACTGACTGCAGGAGATCACAGTTAATTAGACGCTGCGTAATCTTAAATGTAACAAATACACTGAAGTATGGATGCTTGTCGTGGGCGACACTTCAGGGGCTGAGTTGCGTTATTTGCAAGCTCATACGACTGAGAGTGCTTTTATTTATATATATAATATTTATGATATTTAAGGATATCCAAACGTCGTGTGGAGAGAATGTCAGGATACAATGTTTGTGATTTAAAATAAGAAGAAAATATCTGATCTCAAATCCCATCAATTCCCATCAATGTGATTTTATATTATAATCGTAGAATCTCTGAAGTGAAGACAAAGACATTTAATGCCGTTAATCATAGTTTGTATTAAATATTAGTTTAGAATGATATTGTTTTCAGAGGATGAATTAGGTTCCCGATGAAGCACTGGTTGTCTACATAAAGTAGGTTTAGATGTATATTGTCACATGATGTCTCTCTGCTCTATTTTAAAGCGTCTGCTGAAGAAAGTTGATTTAAGAGCTTCTGTTCAAAAAGCATTAGTTGATCCCACTTCTTTTGTGAACATTTACACCCGTCTGCTAATGCTGGAACACATTCTCAAGCGTTTTTGTTATCAGTTCAGATCCTATCTCAGCTCTGGTTTCAGATCCCAAGGCTTCTGAGAAGAGGATACTTCATATCTCAAACTACAGAACAGCTGTCATCTTTTCTAATTGACTGAAAACACACGTTGATGATTTCATTCTAATGTTTATTCTAGGATACCTGTGTGATACCTTTGAATCATAATGGTGGTGCAATGTTAATCAGTTTGTCTGGCAGCATCTGTGAATAAATGAATGAAAGTTAGAAAAGCTACACTGATGTTCTCTGTCCCTGGGTATTTGGTGGCATTTTCATTAACAAGTAAGAAAACGTGCTCAGGATTCTCTGTGGTGTCAACGAGCAGGAACATTTACAACTTCAGGGGACTTTCGACTTTTGCGCTCACATACATTTTTTTTTTTTTAGAGTCAAAATGGTGGCACACTCAGGGATGATACTGGTGAAGTTGATGTTGATGGTGGTGATGGTGGTGGTAGCACTGAGGTTATGTTCATGAACAGTGGTTCTCAAATGGGGGTCTGGGACTCCTGGGTATCCGTGGCACACTGCCAGGAAGTTTGTGAGCAGTTTCCTAATTCATCCACAAAATTATGTGACACAATTTCATTTTCTAATCTGAAATTCCCCTAAGGAGTCTTTGGCTGAGCAATATAATTGGGAACCTCTGGGCATGAGGACAGTTCAGAATGTGAATGTGCTCTCAAGATAAACTGTGTCTGATTTTACTGGCACACTAATGTCTGTCTATCTTTTTCAGTTCGTTGAAGAGTAAAGAGCTTTCCCCTGTAATTGGACACAAAGCCATCCAGGTGGCAGGTCCAACTGTCCCCCCCAGCTGCAGCAGCAGTCCTCAGAGCAGCAGCCAGTCCCCCCACTCCACAGAGCACAGTCCACACACCCTGCGCAAAGGTCAGCGGCCCTCTCAGACAGAGCTTGTGTGGACTCACTTGCGTTCGTGTATACATTTTGAACATGAGACGCTAATATAATGTGTGTTGTGTTTCCAGGTTCCAAGAAGTTGGCCCCTGTGCCTCCCAAGGTCCCGTATGGCCAGTCTGGTGGGATGTCCGACCAGTCCACAGGTCAGCCGTCACCGGTCAGCCTGTCTCCCACACCTCCTAGCACTCCCTCCCCTTATGGACTGGCCTGCCCTCCAGGGCAAGTGCCCCCACCCTCCCCTGGGCAGACCCCATTTGGGGCGCCCCACTCCCTCTCGTCCCCTCCCTCCCTGAGCGGAACACTCACCAAGTCTCGACCAACCCCTAAGCCCAGGCAGAGACCTAGTCTGCCCCCTCCTCAGCCACCCACAGCCCCTCCTGGGTTTACTGGCCTGGCCATGGCCCCAGTCCCCCAGCCCCTGGAGCAGGGCCTCCTGGATGGACTGTCTCCTGGGGAGAGCATGTCTACAGGTAAACATCAGCCCTTGATAACAACACCCCCGCCGCCGCCGCCACCACAGGTGGAGCTGCAGCGTCCCTCTCTTAGACTTGCTGTGGCTCTATCCAATGGAGACGGTGGACGAGTGTAGGACTCTGTAGGACTTGTCACTGTAGATATGACAGATATGAAAACGTTGCCTTTTAGACACAGATGCCTGACAATGCTACAGTGTAAATATTAGCATTTTTGTGCAACTGCAGTGAGCAGAACCCCCTGACCGATGGTATTCATTGCTTGTGTTATGTGATGATGTTTCTGGGTAATGTGTGGAAACATCAGAGAAGCATAGCTTGTCCTGCTTGTATGGACGTTGCCATTAGATTCATCATGTGCTCTCTGTTTATCTGTGTTACCCAGACCCTCACTCAGCAGAGGTAGGTCAGAAGCTTGCACAGTTCACACTAGCCGAGTCTCTGTTATTGCATAGCAGGCGTGGAAACCTAGCCACACGAACCCCACAGTATATCTACCGGATGATGTTCTGATGATGAGGTGTGCTGTCAATATCTATACCAATCAGTCTGTCACTTTTGTTATATTTATCATTTTCTTGTTCCCCTGCTACTATTGTGTACCTTGCAGCTGTGTGAGGCCAGTGATTCAGTGTGGGCTAAGTGTGAGGGGGACTTTTAGGGTAAGCCAGACCGCCCCCACCCCATGCACTCCATCTCACTGCCTGGCCTCGTGCTGTGGCTGCCTCTGGGGTCTCCTGCAGCCTGTCTCAAACATACTCAAGTACTTACAGCTTGCAATGACAACGTTTAAGTTATTCCCTGTTAGCAGGTTGTTATTAGTCACTCAGTGCATGGCCTAAGGACTTCCCAGAGTGCACCACACTGCACTCACATTGCAGACGCCGTCGCTTCCAAAGGTCCATCTTGAAGTCCCTCTCCTTTCGTCCCCCACATTCCTAGCCTTTTACCAGCAGACATCCCCTTCTAACGCTCCTGCCACCAGGATCGGGGGGGCCACAGGTAACCCCACCTCCTTGGGCAGGTTCATCGCTTCTTATAACTTCTGCTCCTTCTTACTACACTGCCACGCTCCATCTCATTCCTACACAGGAGTAGTCATCAGTCTCTGCTTGGTCCTGCTGCTTTCAGTAAACGCAGCAGCACAGTAGAAATATGTCTATATTTAAAAAGGAAATGTCCAGTCCTCATTGTTGAGCTCCATTGTTACTTCAAGCCCACTTGGTGTCTCGGGTCCCCCGCCACAGAGTTCCACACACATCTTGTTGCCTCTGTGTTGGTTTACCTGGCCGTTGTTGTACAGTAATGTGTCCGTGTGCAGTAATCTTTGACCTGTTTTTGTATTTTTATCTGACAAAATATCTGTCGCTGTCTCAAAAGACACAAAAAGCTGTGACATAGTCGCCAACGCGTCTGTTGGGGTGTGACTAACAACACATTGAAAACATCCCTGTGTAGAATGTGAAACACATGTAATCGACTGATTTATTTTTTTTCAATCAGCGCTGATGTCATATGCCACTTACCATGAGTTCAGACTCAAAACGATTAATATTATTTCTGCTCTCTTCCGTTTTTTGCACCTCATTATCATCGCCATATGCCCTCTTTCCCTCCTCCTCCTCCTCCTCTTCTTGCTCACCATCACCATTTCCACTCTTCTGCTCATCACACTCACCTGTCCTGCCATGCTCACCATTAGATATCTTCAATTATGAAATCCCCTCCATCAATGTCAATCTGGACAGCCTCATCGATGAGTTCAGCGGTGCCCCCTACAGGAAGTCTCTGGCAGTGACAGACTCTCCAGAGGGAGACACTGTGCCTGACGAGGAGCCCCAGAGCACCACTCTATGACCATAAGACATCACAGCTTACCAGCACCGCTATGGCTGTACATACTTTTAACTGTCGCCGCCAAGGCCTGATGGAAACACCAATTGGCCTCACCAATGCCCACCTGAAACCAGAGCTCAAACCCTCCCTTACATCTGCTACTGGCTGCAAAGAAACTCATCTCTCACAGCTGCTCGCTAGTACATAATTGTGACTACACACAAATAAAAAAAACAAACAAACACCAAAATGCCATAGTGGACGAACAGTTGCCTTTCGGTGGAAAGACTGGAATATAGATGAGTATTATATTTAAAAGGATTTTTATTTAAGTTCATTATTTTGCTTTGTATTTGCTGTTTGATGCAGTGGTCTGAATTTTCTGTACTTTTCCTGCATTTTTTTTCTTTCTTTTTTCTTTTTTTTGCCTTCTTAGAACATGCAATCAAATTGCAATATGATATTCATGAGTTGTATAACTTTTTAGTTAGGGAAACTCAGAGCCTGACGTGGTTAGGAACAATGCCCATCCTCAGGGTGAAAACAGAGAGACAGAGTATAAGAGAGTAATCTGGTTACATTGCTCACAGGGTATTCAAGCTTTGCTGCACATTAGGAACATGCTTTGGCATGAAAGATGAAACATTTGATGCCGTTTGATTTATTTATTTTTTTTATGAATGACCCTCTTTCCCTCGACAACAACCGCAAGTTCTTTTTTCAAACTGGTAAAAATTCACTTTAACTCACTTTATACCAGCACAGTATGAGAAGAATGTTACTGTAATTTCAAGTTTCAGAGCTTGCATTCTGTCAGTTAAGGAACAAAAAAAACAAAAACAAAGCACCAATATGTGTTTGCATGACAAGTCAATATGATCCAACTGCTTCGGATCGAGGGCCTTTTAAAGTGGCAGTGTTTCATTTTGTGCGAGTGTATTTGGTTGTTGTCGCTGTCACTGTTGTTGTCGTCCGTGGCGAGTGGATTGGGATTGCCCCGCGTGCCGTGAGAGTGTGATATAATGGATGGATGACTACACTGCCTTTAGGTTCACATGGTTCTCCCTCTTAACCTTGTTTCAAGTGCTTCAGGTTCAGTGACCCTGTAAATATGCGCTGTACATACGTTCATGTATATAAACCTGAGAGGAAAAATATATGTAAAATGCATATATCTATATGTATCTATATAGGTATATATAATGATAATATATGTGCTGATATTTATCTGGTGTAGAAAGTGTAATGATTAAAAAATGTGATGTTATTTTTTTGTCGCCCGCACACAATGAACCAGTTCTATTGTAGATTTGTAATCCTTCACTTTGACACCAGGTAACTATGATGCTGCAGCATAAGTGCAGAATTTTGTTTCTGCTAGGAATCTATCGTCTCTCCAATTCTGTCTCCTGAGCTTTGACGTGCTAGAGTGCTGATGAAAGTCACACCTTCTTTTAGTTTTTAAATCGGTTATTCAATCAATTTTTCTTTTTGTAAATAGCGATTGTGTGGTATATTTAATGAATTCACAATAAGACAAAGTGAAGTCTTGGTGTTGTTAGACATAATTGTGGGACTGACGATAACCAGTTGCGTTTCAGAAAAGCTGCTGGTTGTCAAATTTGGCACAACTGCTGTATCGTTAAATTTGGGTACTTCTCTCGGTGTCCTCACTGCTGATATGATGAATTAGTGACATTTCAAATTCATCTGATAAAAGTTGCTGCAGTGTCACTTTTTTTTCAATTTCTTACAGAATGTCTTAGGGCAATATTTTTTGTCGATTTAAGTGCAATTACAGCGTTTACTGATCAACCTCAGTCCAAAAAGTGGTCAAAAGTCACCTTCCCCAGACCTTCAGAAAAAAGCCATTTGTTTTATTGCAAAGCAGTTCCTTTGTGTATTTTACCTGTGAGTTGTGTCATTACAAATAATAATTCTAGATTAACTTAAAAAAAAAAAGTAATCCATGGTATGCCTCAGTGTGTGTTCTCAATGGACTATGTTTATGAAGACTTTGGTAATGTTGATACTTGCGTTGATTGCTGTGGTGCTTATATGAAATCAGTTGCAAGTGCCCTCACACTGGTTGTTATTTTGGAACTATAGACATAATTAATGTGTACCAGAGGTTTTATTGTCTGTATGGGATCCATTCATTTATACAAGGAGGCAGGCGTATCTCGCAATGTGACTTGCTCACATTTCAAACGGCAGGGTTCCTGTATTTGGACATATAGGGGCCAGTGAGAGTCAATCTTTGGATGAAGGTTAATTCAGGCCTGTTGGCATGTACAGGGCAGTATTACTGTAATGCTTTTGTGCTTCATAACTGGAGCTTACAGCCACCTTAAAGCATGCATTCATATTCATTATAGGTGTTATTCTTATGCTGCTGATTAGAAAAAAAAAAAAAGAAGTCTGTATCCTCCCCCAAAAACACTCATGATTTCATCACAAATCTTATTTCACAAAACGTTATTTTATTACAATATAATATTGACAGAAGCCACTTTTTTTGCTCCTGATAAGGCACTGTTCGTTTAGTTTGATCGAGTGTAATAAATGCTGTACGCCTATATTTCAAATTTCACACGTGGGTCTAAATTAAAGCTCAATTTGTTTACATTTGGTGGGGGGGATTTGAAACGATAAAATGAAAATGAAAAAAAAAAAGGAAAATCAGAAAAAAGTCATGCATGCACTTAGATAGTGTTTTGATAATCCACGTTTTGTGTCGGTCACGGTCTTTTTAGGGATTGCTAGAGGGGTAATGAATTGAATGAAGGACTCTAGAGAATGTGGATCACAATGAAATGGTCCTGTGTGGGGTTTTGAGCAATACAGTAGAGGAGTGGACGTTGCCTGTGGATGTACTGCCTCCTTCTGCTTTCACCACTAGTGTACAAACAGAACCTGCCGCGCTTGTCAAGCCCACCATGCCCTCCCTCCTCTGCTTAGCATATCAAGTGGAACACAGTGTGTACTGTGAAGCCTACCTGCAATCCTTATCAGAATGTCAGAAATAAATATATATATTAAACTCTACATTTTTAATAATCTCACCTAGTTTGTGTGTGTTTATTTCCCTCTGTTTTGTTTAGAAAAGAAAGCGTATTGTATGTCTTTGATATTCAGACACTGAGACATCTCCCCTTTAATCGTCTGATCTCAAAACTTGATTGTTTTTTGTCTCAGAGCGTCTCATGATTATTGAACCATCAATAATATTGTCCTGATACACAAGTGAGGTAAGGACTTCCACAAATGTACAATTATTCCTTTGGCAGACACTTCATCCAATGTAACCGTATAGCAGAGGGAAAGAGTCCATCACATTCTATCATGAAATTAGCTATTTGTTATTAAAACAGCAACCTTTACACTGGGGTCATGCACAAACACGTACATTTAATACATTTATTCTCATGAACACTGAACTTATTGTTATATGTTATATTTAACACCGAGCTGCACTTTGCTGGCACATGGGTTGAAGTGCTAGGAGTTGTCTTATACTTTGTGGGTAACAGTGGGTGATGTAGACCAAAACAGGGCCAGGCCAAGCATTTATTGGGCCCTAAGCTGAGTTTGATGGGGCCTCCCACCACCTAGAAGTGGCTTAACTATTGTTGCTACAAATGTAATTTGCTATAAATTGCATTACTTATACTTCTATCGTATTATTTACACCAAAGCAGTGGTTAGGTTTATTGTTTTTCCAAACTTACAGCGCAGTAAAATAGAAAAAGTGACCTAGTATTAATTTGCACTTTGGTATTCAAAGTGAATTACATAAAATAAACCAGTTTAATGACTCACTCACTCACTACCGCTTTATCCTCTACATGAGGATCGCGGTGGGCTTCTTGCTGCATACAGTGCGAACGCAGCTTAATGACTTTTTTCTAAAGATATTAAACATTTCTTTTATACATTAAAATGTTTTTTTTACTATTACTGGTGGGGCCCCTTGTAATGATGGCACATCAGCATCAAACAGTTTGTTACCCACAAATAGTAGTTTATTCTGTGAACATACTGGCTATACCATTGTTCTCAGAGGAGCCAGTATCATGTAACCTCTGATGACACATAACGATCATGTTATATCTTCATATAATACATTTCATTCATACAGAGCCTTTAAATCAGGGAGATCTGAGTACTTCTTCCTCTACTCCACCTTGTGGAGAAATACTGTAAGTGTTTGAGGTCATAATTTGACCTCACTTACCTAATATTATATTATTCTTTTTCAGCTGTTATGCACTGACACAAAAGCCACCGAGAAGGTGATTTAAACAAAAAAAAGAAGAAGACCTTAATCATCAAATGGATAAACCTGAAACTAGGAAGGGCTGAGAAGCAGGAGCCTCACCGAATGTGTAACCTGTACGACAGGCCCAGCAGGATGACTGGAGGTGTCTCACATTTAGGAAACTAGGAGTGTCTTTCTGTCAAATTAAATCAACATGTCAACTATGTGACTCTCGTAATTTAAAAGTAGAGTTTGAAACACGCTTTAATGGGCCAGTGACGTGTTAATAAATGCCCTTGCGGTATACTATGAAGGTGGCGAGCGGGATCACTGTGGGACGCGTGACAGTCAAACCGTCCAGCAAGTTCAAGAGTAAAGCTGAGCTGAAGGTCAGTTTAAAAGAATTAAGAAAAAAACAACAAAACAGCCACTTTCATCGCAGCCTGTTTGCTACAGTGACAGCACGTCCAACAAAAGCGACAGCGTTGTCTTAACTCTTCTCTTCTTTCTCGCAGTGTTTTCTTAAATAGTCAGTGGTAATGTAATTCTACAGTGCAGCGCCGTATCTCCTTACAGCAATCACCCAGGCTCAGCTCATCCCTCCCTGCTATAGTCTATCTCCTTCAGACTGCCAAAGGTGCATCAATAATTTCTTACTGATGCTTTACAGGGACTTTGTACGCACTATAAAAGAACGTATCGCGTTGTTGCACAAGGGTCTATAAAACACGTTCCATTTGATTGGCATATGTGTGAGATTGAAGCGTGAAAAGGTTTTTCTGACCCCTCCTGACACCTTGCAATGAAAGGAGGAGAGAAAGTGTGACACAGGATATTAGAATGTTTTAAAGTGTTTTTTTTATTTATTACTATTATCACACATTACTCCTACAGATCAAAGATCTTCATACCAATCTGCAAACTCCCTTTTTCGGACGACATATGTGGACACACAAAGTAACACTGACAGTGGCGTAGATGCAGTATAGGTCTATTTTGTGCAGTTGTTTCCCAATAAAGTCTGCTGCTTGGAAACCAATCATCAAACTACAAGCTGATTCTGATGATAATTGTTTTTGTTTGGATCTTTAAATTGTTTAAATATCTAACATCCCTGCAACGTTTGGATATGTGTTCAGGAGTTGCTACAGTTATGAAACAGGTCAAACTTGTTGCAGAAAGGAATTCAGAACAAAGACTTGGTTGTCAAGGCTTTCCTAAACTTCACCTTAGACTGTTGCTTGGTAATGCACATAAAGGAGGTGGGTATGTCTGTAAACTCCCTGACTTTTCCTTTAACTCAGGAAGGGAAATGAAAATCACCTGATTACATTCGCAACTGATTGCACATCGAAATGATCAGACTAGTTTGATCAATATGACAAATCAGCTTTGCCACACACTTCATTGCATATGTGATGAAAAAGAAAATATATCAGTTCATTGTTCACTATTTTATATTGGCACTTCATAATCCAGATTGCACGTTTTGCTTCACTTATGCCAATAAAATCCAGGGTAGAGTTGCAGCCACCAGTGCGAGAAGAGTGAAGGCGGAGAGCAGGACGAGCAGACACCGTGCAGTTGTGCAGACCCTGCGCCGTCGCCTGCGCTGAGGTTGAACCACAGTCATCACAACACTGAGCGCGTCATCTTCAACCATGGGTCTCCCTTCAGCGCTTATGATAAAGATCTGAGATGCATTGTGGTCGGGGCTGACCAGCCTCTGTCTGCGCACACGATCAGCGATGTTCGCGAAGAAACGAGTGATCCAGTTCAGTCCCGGTGGCAAAGTGTATCTGGGGGTGCGTCGTGCGCTCTGGACCTGCTCCAGTGCCAGAGGGAGAGGAACCTCCAGGGTCTGCGCCTCGTGTGTGTCTTTGTTCACCGCCACGGAAACCAGCGATTCCGTTTGTTTCTTGATGAATGTCAGATGACGGCACACAGGACACGCGATCGTGTCTCTGATGTTCCCGGCGGTGTTGATGCTGACCAACGTTTTGACCAGACAGTCGTGGCAGAAAACATGTCCACAGCTCAGCGTCCTCTCACTGCCCGAGAGGCTCTCATAACACACTGGACACTCATGTGCGTCCTCCTTACTGTCCTCGTTGGACAATGTGGGAAACATACCGACATCGGCTACTGAGCTGATTATTCAGTATGCAGTAAATCTAATGTGGAGTCCTCTCCTGGTTTCGTTCTCCTGAGCGCACGACTTCACTCACTTTTAGGCTGTGGGTGGAGGCGAGAGAGAATCCTTGTAAAACAGGGCCTGCCACCTGTGGCAGCAGCGACGCCACTGATTGTGTCCACTGAGTAACATTATTGGCACTTTAAGTGGCCAAGCGGGTTCATATTTCATGTTCACAAAAGTCTCCACTCACATGTGCAATTAAGTGCAAAGGTTATTTGTCCAATTTGATCAAAGATAGATTGAACATCTTGAACAAGATTAGTGGCTTTTAGTGCTATTTTCAAAATTCCTTCTCTGAGATAAATTTGTATTGACTTTATATACATATATATATATGTATATAAAGTCACCTATGTATATACATATATATGTATATACATAAGTATATATACATATATACACATATATACAAACTGTTGGAGGTACACTTGTAAATGTGGTTCTTTATCAACTGACATCGTTTGCCACCTTGTGGTCACTGTGATGAATTGCTACAAAAAAAGGTAGATTGTTTTTTAAATGTTCTCTTTTTCTTTTCAATAATAAATCAAATAAAAAATCTAAGTACATGTAAATGCCTCACTATAAAAAATCTGTCATGCCCATTTCTGACGTAAAGTCACGTCTTCTTATATGAATGCCCTACCCAACTGAGTCAGAAACACCTTTACATTTGTTTTATCACTGCCCCTTTTCTTTTGTTTTTTGGAAAGACGTAGAGAAGTTTATTCAGAACAGGACTGGTCATGTCATAGCAATTGCCCCAAAGGATATTGTCACTGAATTTAATTGTAGCAACAGATCTTTAAATCACATGGCAAATCTCATTCTTGCGATTGGCAAATTCAATATTCATAAAGCACGATTCTCTAAGTCCTTCCCTAACATTAACAGTTTCACAGTTGAATTCAACTTGTACATAGATACTTTATCCTCTATGACAAACAAAAAAAGTGAACGCACATTACTGTATATCGATTAGTTATTCTCCGTCGCCCCTATTTAAGACATTGTGGCTTTTCTTTTTGTGTGTTTATTTATTTAAATTGCACTATTTATTTATTTATTTTTATTTGGTATGTGATTTGTATAACTTGTTTCGTGTATTACTGATTTGCACTTTGTTTTAATCTGTATATACTAATTTCTGTGTATCCTTATGGTTAAATGTCTGTATATTCCTATTCTTGATTAAAGAGTAAAAAAATAAAAATAAAAAAAAATAAATGCCCTACCCATTTCTGACGTAACGTAAAGTACGTCAGCGCGTACGTTGGGATTTACGTTGCTTCCGGGAGTCGCGTTGGCAGTTTCCTAAACACAGCGCGTCACTCCGGGTGGGTCAGAGCAGCGGCAGACTGTGTGTTGGACTGGATGTGTGTTCCCGGCTGGAGGACGTCAACCCGCTGAGACTGAAGACACTAAGACACGTTTGGACATGAGCAGGTAGCTGATTTAATTCAACGGTTCGCTCCTATTCACGGCGGACATGTTCGCGAGTGTCGTGCTGCTGTATGAGCTCCTCAGCCGCAGCTCCGGTGTCTGCGTTTTATGGCGACGCACGGTTTCAGCTTTGCTCTTTTTTTTTGCTTCCTAATTTCACACGGTTAATGTTTACCTTTTTTTTCGTTCGACGCCATCGAAGGAACGTGTTGTTGTTTATCGTTGCCTCTCTACTGCCTGACAAACCACACAATACGTAGAAAGCTCGACACCGACACACTGACAACAGCTATTGAATTAGCCTGAATGACAACCTGCCACTGTTCAGCTCAGTCTGGCCCTGAATGTTATGGGAATTCTTAGGGAATTTCCAATGTGTTATGTAAATATGTATCTAAAGCTGAATATGACCAACCACTATATATAGTGTATAGCAGCTGTCACCTTTATCTCATTGTTGCTTTAATGAATTAAATCGAAATGTAAAGCCGTTTTGTAGCAAAAGTGCACATCCTTTTGCTTAAATAACCAAAATATGTGCCCAGTTCTGGGGAATATAGAAACCAAACCCTGTAAAACAGTGTAAAATTAAAGCTGTGTTTTCCCTCATCATCTTCATCTTAAGTTATGGCTGGGACAATATACAATATTATCACATATCTTGATTATGCTAAATGTTGACCTTTGTGAGCTTTCATTAATCAGCACAATTGTTTCTTTATAGTTGGTTAACATTTCACCGACACATGTGTTTTTAACATTAGTAGAGCTTCACAGTTAAATTGAAATTATGTGTACCACTGCGATATGATTCCTTATTGGTACAACATATCATTTTGCCTTTCAACTGTCATATTCTTGAAAAGCTTGATCAAAATCATAAAGATTTGAGGTTATTGTGAATCAGTCAGCAAACACTTTCAACCTCTATTTATTTAGTATTTTTTTTGTATTTCAAAAATGTATTTTCTCACCTGTACAGCAAGTGTTCACTGTTGAATTATTGCAGCACAGCGGAATTTGATCATAATCCTGTTTTCACACACATTTGATCTTACAATTAGATTATTCTGTGATTAATTGTCCCAAACACAAGTAACAGTCATTGTCCGTATTTGTGCAAATATTTTGGATCCAAACAAAAAAATTAGGGAAGAGTACGGAGAAAAAGCCCTGCTCATTTATGTTTATAAAGCTTAGAAAATGATTGTTATTGCAATAACATCATGATTTGTAAGTTTTTTTCAGCATAATCATGACAGGAAATTTACAACTCATCCCATGCCTAGTTCTAAATATACAGATGTGACTACACCCGCGTCAGCACTTTAATTCTCTGCAGCAAAAAAGAGGAAGTAGAAACAAGAATGTGGCGAAAGGAAACTGTCTCTTCGTGACTACCTTCCCCTCGTCTGTAAAGTCCCTCTGTCTCCAGAGTATAAGTGGACGTTCACCCATTCCTTGTCCGCTGTGTCCCTGCCTGTCCTGATATTGTTACCACTGACAAATAGATCCCGGGGTCGAGCTGACGCTGCTCCAAAGGATGTTGTAATCAGAGCGAGAGGACAACAAAAAAAGTCTCAGCACGAACTGTGATGTGATATCGCAATAATAGCGCACACTTTTCATCTCGTATAAGTGTTGTATTAAGTTACCAGTACAGTGGCAGTGATTGGTGAACATGTGAAATGGTTGGGGTGGATTCGCCCATTTGATTTAAGAGTCCTTACTCAGTGAGCTAATATACAGTCATGCCTTCTTTGTGAGTGGGTGTTTTTTTTAATCTGAATCACTTTCCTGTTCCTCAGAAAAAATCCAGAGAGAGTCTCATGGATGATTAGAAAGCAACAGACCACATTCATCATCGTAATAATAGATTTCTACTGGATGAGCTAGAATTTGCGGGTGTTTCTTCTAATTGGAAGTCATGTTTTTGGAGTGATTAACACACAAAGTAACATGTTATGCCAACTTTGGAACATTTCGTCATCTCCGAACTTGGTATTTTGGTTTCCAGTTTCCTTTGAGTAATGCACGGACACATGATGGGTCTGCAATGAGTAAGTTGTTGATGACGCCATGTCAGAGGAATGTGTAACGGGTAGAGCAGACAGCCCTTCCTCCAAGTCTCCATCGCTCTGAGGATAGACCTTTTTCTCTTTTGCCTAAGCCTAATTTAGTCTAGTATAATGTAAAAGATTTAAATAATGTATATGCATGCTGCAAGGTTTTCTTATTTATATAACCACATGACTACAACAGTCACAACAAGTTCATCAGGCTTTGTAAATGACCTGTCTGCAGGATAGTCCCGGTGAGATCAGTTTGGATTATACAGTAAATATTCCTGGAGCCACAGCGGTGGCATTCCTGTGGGCTGCAGTGAGGGTTCCCCTTTGACACAGAACATACAGAGTGGCTCTTCCCAGAATATGTTGAATCATTTTCTGAAAGGCAGAGTTGACCAGTTAGTGTTAACAGGAGATGCAGAAACCTTCTTACGCTCCAGAGCAAGACGACAACAGAGGTCTTTGATCTGTGTGTCACTAGTCTCACTTCATTTGACAATTAATTCATTAACATGGATTGCCGCTAATTAATGTCATGTGGTCATCATGCGTTTAGTCAGGCCTTGTTCAGTAATGGAAAGGTTGTCTGTGTCGGTATATAAAGAGTTCTGCTGTTCTCCACCGAGAATGCAGGGACATTTCCTATCTTGATTTTTCATACCTGAGATTAGAAGGGAATTACTGTATCTGACTGTACATGCTGGAAGGATGCAAACATAATCAAAGTGCTGACTACCACGTTTGACTGACTAAACACTGTAAAAGCTAATCAATACTTGAATTTAATCCTCAGGTTGCCCTGACATGGACACAGAGATGATTCCCAAATTTTTGACAAAGGACGAGGAAGTTGATTACTGGAAGTCACAAGCCCTCAAATACAAGAAAAGGTAAGCGACACAGTGTATTTCTCACATGTAACATGTGTGTCAATGACTGAAGTTCTTTGCTCATAGAGCTGATGTGAATCATTCACGATGCTCTGTCTGTGCATATGAATACATGAATTCAGACCATATGGAAGAATAATTACTATTTGCCAAGCTTATTCTTTGAAATTAGGTCATGTAATAATGTGCCAGTTCATCAGATGGCAGCAATCCCACATAGAGAAGAAGACATTAAACCCAGTAAGATAAGGTTACATAATAGGCTAGTACAAATTTGCTGAATGTGTATTTTGGCCTTTTCCACAATTTTAATGAAAGTTTCATCACAGAACAGCTTTGCCATATAAGGCGAATAACCAAGCTTTTTAACATCAGTGCCCACAAGCAGCTGTGGCTTACTGTAGGAGGAAATGACTACATCTTTGATTTCTTGAACAGAGAGACCACAGCACATGTGGGTATAAGCTGCAGCGGATCGTGTCAGATCTCTGTTGAACTCGGTGCATGTGCATTTTCTCTTTGTTCTCTGTTGGTGGAGGAACTGGACAGAACACACTGGTGGTTTTCTGACAAACACCCGTTGAGCTACAACATTAGTTCGTAGATATAGTAACATCAAAGTGTAGAGCTTGACACAGCTCCTGGGTTTATTAATCACCTGTTGAGAAAGTTTTAAAACAAGATGAGTTTACCAAATGATATCATCAGAATATGAACCACTATACTCGATATGAATTCTCTCCACCATGTCTTTATTACACTTCATTTTAATGGAACAATCGATTTGCTAATTTGCATTGTGTTGTTTCAAATTCTGATTTTGATTTGAAAATGATTCATTGTTCAGTCTTAGTGAGAAGTTATTTCCCTAGTTTTGCTTTTAAATAAATCAGGCTACCATGACAAATCACAGCCTATTATCATCAGTCAAAGACTAATTATCCCACACATTTGAAGGTGATTACTCCACATTCAGTAATTTAATGCTTGTCTTTGTCAAGCATTGTTGGTAATTTTAAACTGTGAAGAGCTCAAGGGAGGAGAAGTGTGTTTGTGTGTGTGTGTGTCTGTGTGTGTGTGTGTGGTCAAACTGGGAGGTAATGGGAGCCCAGCATGCTGATGAAGCAGCCTCTGTCACACTGGTATGACTGGAACGAGTCTCGCACAACAACTGATTCATGGATGCCATTGCTGTGTCGAGCCACTGAGAGGCCATTATCCCGGCACAAGTCAGCTGATGTCAGAACAGTGTTGAACCACATTGTCACCAACAACAGGCAAAAGACAAATTAGAGATTGTATCACTGCCCTCTGGGTCTTTCTCCTTCCCGCTCTGCAGTAGAATATTCAGTATGACCCAAACAAGGTCATAAATTATCCTGGTTGTTTTTCAGCTCGGACCAGCATTTCCATACTTCCTGTTTCTTTGCATATGTCCTCATCCTGTTTTTTTGCCCTCTCACTCACTGTCCTTTAACCTCTTCTACAACTGAGGACACATGACAGCAGGCCTGTTTTTCTGCGCGTCTTCCCAAACCACCTACTGTCACAGTTCAGCTGTCTCCTCGGAGCTGTATATTTAGAATGCCTAACTCGACAATGCTGAGCCGTGCACTATTTCCTGGTCGGCAGGGGCATCTTCAAACATCTTACTGGCGATTCATGCAGGTTTATTTCTGGCCAGTGGAGATAAAACTGCTGTGACATGCCTGACCTGGACTGATCTTACAGGACAAAAGCCAAATGCTCATTCAGCCAGACAGTGCTGCACTGTTGAATGGTGAAATATGAACAAGGTGGCCGGTAATTGACAGTGATTGTTTTGTACCATCCAGTTGCCTCAATGCACAGGAGGAGCTGCAGGAGTTCCAGGAGGGAAGCCGTGAACTGGAGGCTGAGTTGGAAGCACAGCTTAGCCAGGCAGAGCACCGCCTACGAGACCTGCAGATCGAAAACGAAAGACTGAGGAATGAGATGGCCAACATCAAGGTAATCATCGTCTGTTGAATTTTTATGGTCTGTGTGTCAGGACAGCCATAAAGTTATTTAAGAGGTTATCTGCTCTGCTGGATCCCAAGGATAAGTTCCAACATCTGATTTGTTGAGTAGGTGTTAATAAGGATTAGTGTTACATAATCCTCCAGCACTTCTTAATTTGATATCAGGATGAGGAGGAAGGAAATAGAAAATGGCAAGGGGCGTAGCCAGAAACCTTTGCTGGGCTCCTTTTGAGAAAATGACCATACGGTGTTGTGATTTTTCACATGGTCCAACATGTGAGTGGACTCCCAGCAGAAAATGCTAAAAATGAACTGTGAAAATGAGCCCGAGAGACGAATCATGCATTCCACGCAAGCCACGCTGTCACTGAGCAAATGAGCCACAGTGCCTTTATCAATGGAACAGGGGGGCCCTTTAGGTTTCCCTACCGTTGATGATGACTTTTGTGCCGTCCTTTTTTTTTAAATGCCAAATTGTGCTTTCACACCTCATCAGAAGTAATTAAAACGGTTGTTTTCTGGAACAGCAAGTCACTTTGATGTCCTTGTTTAGTGACATGCACTCACTCCAAAACTCTTTATATCGTTTCTTCTCTTCACTTCATTTCCATCTCTAATAGGAGAAGCTGGAGCAGCAGTACGCCCAGAGTTATAAGCAGATTTCGATGCTAGAGGATGATCTGGGTCAGACCCGCAGCATCAAGGAGCAGCTCCACAAATACGTCCGGGAGCTGGAGCAGGCCAACGACGATCTGGAGAGAGCCAAAAGGTCAGAGTGAGACTCCACATTTAGATTGATGTAGCCCATTTACATCTGTTATGCTGCCATTTTTAATTAGACAAACGTCTAGCATATTTTTGTGCTGTCATTATTTGTTTATTTCCTGATGTCTTGTCACTGTGAAAGATTAGAACTGCAAATGTTGATATAGACTCCACCCATTTTTGCAAGTGAGATATTATATCCATGTATTTAAGTTTAGTTGATATAATGAAAGGTGTTTTCAGAGACTGTCAAATTTATATTTGTTCATGATGGCATGTCATACGATCATGTTTTGGTGATTGAGCCTGCGTTAACATTTCATTTTCCATGTGCAGGGCTACAATAGTGTCCCTCGAGGACTTCGAGGGCCGTTTAAACCAGGCCATCGAGAGAAATGCCTTCCTGGAGAGTGAGCTGGATGAGAAGGAGTCCCTTCTTGTGTCTGTGCAGCGACTGAAAGATGAAGCACGAGGTAGCGATGAAGCACTGAAGAAGCCATTCTGTAGTTAACGCGTCATCTATACAGCAGAGTTGTATTTCGTGAGTTTCACTCTTGTCTCCCGCAGACCTGAGACAGGAGCTTGCAGTCCGGGAGCGCACCACAGACAGGATGTCAGCACCCAGCTCACCCACATTGGACATTGACAAGATAGATTCTGCTGTACAGGCCTCTCTGTCCCTCCCAGCCACACCTATAGGAAAGAGCATAGAGCATCCTTTCATCAGCCCAAAAGGTGAGCATTATTTTTTTTAGTTTTACTTTGTAATTGGAAAAATGTACCGTTATGTGTACTGATATCAACTTCTATGATTTAGCTTTAACCAATGGCTGTGGCAGCTCCTCCCTCACTCCCTCTGCTCGAATCTCGGCTCTGAACATAGTCGGTGATCTCCTGAGAAAAGTCGGCGTAAGTGTTTTTTTTTACATTTTATCTATAACTGTTTCAGGACTGGGGAAGCAAACCAAAAAAGGTGCTTCAAATAGGTCAAGGCTAAATAAGTTCCATAACGTGGAGGAACAGTGTTTCATCAGCTACAGAACAAACAGAGATGTTGATACTGAGGCTAAATACAGATTCTCTTCCCCACTCTGTCACTAGGCATTGGAGTCCAAACTTGCCGCATGTAGGAACTTTGCCAAAGACCAGGCGGCGAGGAAAAATTTCTCCACCGACAACAGCACGGTCATCAACGGCAATGCCACCAAATTTCCTCACTCTCTACATACCTCGTACTTTGAGAAAACGTGAGTCCCTCACAGTTTGTAACAAACACGGCCTGAATGTGGAATGTGCAGAAAATAATTTGTGTGCAGTGTGTGTGAACTTGGTTTTTGGTTGCATGAGGTGTTGATACATTATCAACACTGACCTCGCTGAAGCACTGTTTCCATCTGTTCCCAGACACTCAGTCTCACTGATAACATGACTGCCAGCAGGGGCAGAAGGAAAACCAGATTTTTTTTTGCCACTTAAAAAAAGGCCTGCAGGCGACATGTCATGAGGAGTTAAAGTTTGGAATATTTTAGGAATATGTTTGCTGTGGAAAGTGCACCAAACTCCATAGGGAAAATCCGCAATTTGACCTCAATGTACGTAGAAGTTGTAAATCTACTGCTGCCTCCATCAGTACCTCAAATATGTTGTCTTGTGCCTTTTGCGCTTTAAAATATCCTTCATTTCAATTAACCTAACAGACACAAAACGTACTAAAAGAGGCAGCAGCAGACCAGCAGCTTGTGTCCCCATCTGTGGCAACCACAGCAACTTCACCGTCGATGTGTATTTTATACCTCATACCTCAAAACCTTTTCATTTGTTTGTGTTCCTGTTGTGCTAATGCTATACATTTGTCCCTCTTAACTGTAGGACTGTTAATGGACTCGACCCTAGCTCTTTGAATTCCATGGCAGCGTCCAGAGCCGTGTCTCCACCGGGCATGCTGCCTCTGAGTGTGTGAGGCATCCCAGACTCTACTCAAACTCCTTTCCGCCCCGACACAACTTGGGAACAGAGAGGACACTTGAAAGACCGTGACATTGTGTGTTTGTGTGTATGTGTGCGAGTGCGATTGAGAGGAAGGTGTGTGTGTGTGTGTGTGTGTTTGCTTGTATGGGGATTGTGCATTTTTGAACTTGACGTATGGAAGTGAGGCTTTGACTATACAATTAACCTGCCTCCAGTTTGCAGCTCTAAATGCATCTGTGAGTAGGTGCCTACGTTCCTACCCACTTGCATGTGCCTAAAGCTGTGCTGTTCTGTGCTCATATGAATGTGTTGCTCTCAACTCTGCAGTGGTTATGATTTAAACTCTCCACTCTTCCTCTGAAAACTATTATCCCCGACAAAAAGTCCTTAACAGACTACAGCTTCATCTTAACCTTATTTTGTCCCTATATTTTCCACTTAAATTGCACAGGTAAACTAATATTAATTAAGAATGTATTATATTTAAAAAAAAAAAAAGACAAAAAAGGGACGTGTTTATAAAATTAACTTATCTCACAGGATGCTTTAAAATGCAAGATTTTCCTATTGCAATTTTCCTGCATGTGTGCATATTTAAAATGGGGTTTGGAGGGGCGTCGTTAAACCCCACGTTAATGACTGAAGTGAATGTTGATCGTTCAAAGCCATGTATTATAGTGCAGTCTTTCCTCGTGTTACTGGCTACTGGTAAATCCATATGGGAGTAGTCTCCCTGCCTGGTTCTGTGCTCCCGGTTAAACGAACTGTTTCTCACAGGAGTCGCTGCAGTTGAGAGTTTCCTCATCAACTGAGGGAGGAACTGTTTTGCCTTTTTGTTTTAAATGTTTGTACTGACGTTGTTTAGTTTGTGTCGAGTATTGTGACAGGCTCGTTGACCTCGTCCTGATGTAAAGGCACAGTGGAATTGAAATACGAAACACAAGGGTTCTTTTTGAGGACTTTGGTTCATGTGAGTTCATGGTAAAGTTAAGCCTTTGTGTCATGCAGCAGGTTTTCTACTTACCTGTTAATTTAATTTTTTTTTTTACCAGATATATTGGTTAATTTAATAAACCAGATTTTTCTTTTTGCCTGAATCAGTTTTGCCCACACACGTCTCCTTTTTCTTTTCGGAAAATATATTTGAAGCCTTTAGTATTCATAGCTTTTAATAATATCAGATATCACTTCAAGGCTAAAACTACGAGCCTGTTACTAAAGTGTGTTTCACCGTCAGTGTATATAGCTTGTAAGGGTGGTGATATTGCCCCACACCACATTGTACATACTTATATTTGGCACAAGGTCCTATTTATTTCAGATTGTGTGTGGCATGTGTTCATATGAGTTTTACTGTCACACAATATCAAAATGTTTGTCCAAATTGTTTAAGTAAATAAAGACTGAGATGATAAAAAAAACACTGTGTACTTGTGTCGCACACTGTAGGTGAGAATGATGTAGTTTGACACAAAAAACTGGATTGTAGCAGACGGTTTTCTGGTCGCCTTTAGCCCCATTTTGGGGCCTTCATCGGCTGTTTGCCCTCTTTAAGAATTTATTGTCGGACAAATATGACCAAGGTCGAGAACAAACGTTTAAGATCAGAGATGGAGCAATTCACTTTTAGAGTCCCAAGGTTAGCTCAACATGCATCATTGTCCCGCAGATGTCAGATCAGATGTCCTACGTTTTCCAGCAGGTGCACTCGTTGTCCTTCATGTTAAAGGCCTAGTTTCTTCTCCATATCCTGCTTTAAAACATTCTTCTTGATCTATTAAAAACAAACAGTGGCAGCCATTTCAGTATTCATTGTCATTAAACGTCACTTTCTTGTCTTCTGTGTTACTAATGGAGGAGAAGTTACCTTTCCAGAAACGGTGAGGGGGTAGCCGTCTACGTACATCACATAATGTGGGATTTTGAAATGAGAAATCTAGATAAAAACAAACAAACATCATGTACACCTGTGCCCTTAGATTCAGTGTGTTTAAATCATCACCGACTCTCACCTGTCCTTTGCAGAACGCTCTAATCTCCTCTGCACTGCAGCTCTGACCCTCTTTCAGCCGGATGCAGGCACACACCTGCTCACCCAGCCTCTCATCTTTCACCCCAACCACCTTGGAAACAGAGACGGGAGGTTATTGTGACAACAATGAAATGTATCTGAAATACGTTCTCAGAGACGGTTCACTGTGTTTCCAAAGAAAACAGATCAGTTCTCACATGGAAACAGATGAACTGTATAATAACAAAAACATGAAGTGGATCATGGTTTTGACTCGCACCTGCACCTCCTGCACTTTGGGATGCGTGTATAGAAACTGCTCTATCTCAGCAGGATAGATGTTCTCCCCTCCACGGATGATCATGTCTTTCATACGTCCATCAATTCTGCAGTAACCCAGACTGTTCAGGCTGGCTGTGTCCCTTTGTGAAAGAACAGGAAAAAAACAAAAAAAATGTGATAATTATAATAATAATTGATTGGTGAGTTATAGAAAGTCATCAGAGATCATTAGTCTCACCCAGTCCTGTACCAGCGATCTTGTGAAAGGACCTCTCTGGTTTTTTCTGGATCGTCCCAATACCCGTGCATGACACAGGGGCCTCTGACCAGCAGCTCTCCTGATTCTCCCAGAGGAACAACCACCCCAGTAGTGGGGTCCACCACTTTTGCCTGTGCACACAGTCACACTGTGAGTCACAGTGCTGTCATGGAGATGTGTAGAGAAAGGTTTGTGCAAAAAGGAGACGTACCTCAGTGTGGCTCATGATGCATCCAGTCGTGTTTATCTTCAGTTCATCGTTGTCTTGTGGAAACCCCAGAAATGTAAGGGGGCTATTCTCTGTGGTTCCATAACCTAACTTAAATCATAATGATTAGATGTGCTTAATGCTGGTAAAGTGATTTCAAAAAGGTATAGGACATGCAAATCAAATACTTACGACTATCTCTGTCATGTTCATGTCTGTTATCAGTTTTCTAACAATCTCAGGTGGACACGAAGACCCTGCCATGATCCCTGAAGCACCAAAAACAGACAAGGAGGCCGTAACTAATGGTGAGACATTAAACTGAATTCATGAAAACGACATTTTTCTTACCAGATTCAACCGATGACAGGTCAAATTTGTGTAAATCTGGTTGGCTAAGCAAGTCGATGAACATTGTGGGAGTGCCGTAGACGAAATTGCACCTAAACGATGAAAAGATAAGTGCGAGACGATGAACTATTTTACTGCATAGCATGCATATGAAAATCTGTTTGGCTGATGAGCTGTATATGATGTACTTTTCACTGTGAATGGCCTCCAAATTAGCATTAATGTTGTAGCCAGAACTAGGAAAGACGAGCGTAACACCGTGCACTGCCATGCAAATCCCTCCAAGCACTGAGCCAAAGCAGTGGTACATCGGCACAGGGACGCACACTCGCACCCGGGGCTGATGCAAAATATGAAAAACAAGATCATTCACATTTCACTGTTTACGTTTTTTAAAGCAAGAGGAGAACATGGACTTACCCTTGATGCATATCCCACCCTGAGGCCGATATAGTAGGCATTATTGACAATATTGTGATGGGAAAGAACCGTTCCTTTTGGGCTTCCTGTAGTTCCCTGTAAGAGAAAACATGGTCAATACCTAAACTAGAATTACTGTGCATCGGTCGTGCGCCTCCATTCATCAATGTAGTTTAAGTCAACAAGTGTTTCCAACTCATAACAGTTCATCTGACGGTCCAAGTTAACATTTGTACTCTTGTGGTTTTTCTTAAGATTATGCATTAACAAAGTGAGGTCAGACCGTTGACTTTTGACCAACAATCTCTGATCAGGTCAAGTGGATGTTTGTTTCAGAAGTAAGTACTGAAATGTCAAATATCCCACTTGTAAATACTTCTTTAAATGCAACTGATTAGTACCAAATTTGGAAAAAGTTCATTCAAGGTGTTTCTTAGATGATGATTTCACAAAAATGAACTTAAATTGTAAGGTCAGACCACAGCCAAATTGTAATAATTTAATGTTTGAGTCCAACTAAATGTTTGTACCACATTTTATAGGATTTCCTGCTTTCTAATTTGCACTTGAGCACGAGAGTAAAATTCCTTAAAATGTGTTTTCAGGAAAAGGACGGACCACGACGAAAGTTATAATGAAAGTTACCGATGTGAACTGAATATTGATGGGGTCATCGAAGGACAGCTTCTTCTGTAGATCCATCAGCTCTTTGTGGTGTCGACTCTCTCCTGCTTGCATCACATCCTCCATATGCAGCATCCCTGGCTGTCTGCTGTCTGTCACGATCACCATACGCAAGTCTGGCAGCCTGTGTAAAATTATTATTATCATTATCATCATTATTATTATTGTTATTATTATTATTGTATCGTTATTAATACTATTATTATTATTATTATTATCATCATTGTTATTATTATTGTTGTTGTTATTATTATCATTATTATTGTTATTATTATTATGTGTAAAAAATGTCTGTGTTACCTGGAGCTTTGGATCATACCAGCTGGTGCCTCATCAATCTCTGGGCAGATCTCCCTCAGCATCTCAAGGAACTTCTGGCTTTTAAAGTGAGTAGGACAGACCACTGCCTTACACTGGACCTGGACACATCAATTCTGTACATTTAATGCTAATGTGTAAAGATTTAGTTTGTATATATGTAGTAAATAATCAGCAGCCACTTGTTTACACTGACAAGACCTTGTGGTTATGTAAGCAGGTCTCACTCCTTTACTGTTTCATACCTTTTTTAACGTAAACTCCACTTCCTTCACCTGATAGGCTGGGTTCAATGCAACCTGCAAGAACAACAAAATAAGACATATTGTTCCACACATAAATGAAATACTGTGAAAGTAGTAGTACAAACACTGGCGACCTCCTCTTCCTTTACACAGCATGTGTGGCTTAGGCACGAGGTGATAGTATATAGACAGAATATAATACTAAATGTTTGTTAGCTATATTATTGTTATTATTATTATTCTGTCATTAATAATAAGAAATGATCGCATTATTAAATGTATTATGTTCAACATTGAACTATATAAGCTTGTTTTTTACTTTTACTTTGCAACTCTGTGAAAAATCATCATGACTGTCTTAATTGCAATATCAAGACGGAACAGTGTGTTATAATGGTAATCTTAATGCCCATCCAATACTGAACTGAGCTGTTTTTTTCTCCACTTTTTTCTCTACACCGCCCCCTGTTGACCAGACGAGATGCTCATTGGCCCCCAGGACATCTGAGTTTGGACACTCCTGGTTTAAAGGTTCAGTCTGAAAGGTCTTCATAGTTGTATTCATCGGGTTTATGTGTGGCACAAAAATGCAGTGCTGAAAGTTTGTGTTTGCTGTGAACGCAGCATTATAAGGGTGTGGAACCCTGCCACTTTATATATTGAAGTTGATGAGATCCACAAACATACCTTTTCATATATGTTCAATTTCTGGCAGGAAACCTACAAAAGCTTTATCTTAAAATAAACATTTCCTCCAGACTAACCAGTATAATCCCAGCCTTGGCTGAGGCAAACTGGAAAAGGATCCACTCGTAAATGTTGGGTCCCCAAACTCCCAGTCGGTCGCCTCGCTTCAGGCCCAGAGCAAGGAGACCTGCTGCTGCCTGGTCTACCTGCAACAACAAAAGAATACAAATACGACAATTATTTATTGATTTTATGCGCCAGAATCAGAGCTCACTAATGAACTAATTGATCTAACTGTATGTTTTCTGAGGCATACATCTTGCTGAAACTGTGCAAAGGTTTTCCGGATGCCGTCCTGCAGAAAGACGACAGCTTCACGGTCCGGCCAGCGCTGCACTGTGCTGTCCAGGCTCTGAGCCACAGTCTGGGAGAGCAGAGGGACGATGGAGGTGCCGTGGACGTAGCTGCAGGTCAGAGAGGGTTTGTGAGGAGGACTGTCCACATGGAGTGACCGGGACCTGTGAGCAAAAATAAGCAATTGTCAAAGGTCAGGAGTCAAATAAAACACTATAACATTTTGCAGTGAATGCTCACTGATTATTTAAGCATTTGTAACGTGTGTGTGTGTGGGGGGGATTTTAAAGAAGTAGATGGCATTCTGGTCCATTTTAACAGGTTGTTAATGAAGTACTTTTATTTTTCTTTGCCACTTACCGTTCAATGCTGGACTGTTGTCCGAGTAATAAAAGTAAAAGTGAATTGAAAAGAAATGAATATACATAACAATGGAAAGTTTTATTTTTCACCGCCCTTGGTTAATAGCACAAAGTAAGAACATGTACAGAAAAAGCTTGCTGAAGTATAAATAAAACAATAAAACAAAAGTTAAATGCTGGCACAGCAGTATAAAATATAATTATTTATATACATTTACTGGCTATAGGAGGTTTTTTGTTGTTTTTTTTCTCTACAGGCAGTGCAGTCTGAAGTGTCCGTGTCCCTTGGATCAGGAGACTTATGCCTTATTTTCCAAACACAGCAGCATGAGATGACCACCTTCACCCAGACGACCATGCTGTCAGTAAACAAAGTGTCTACTGCTGCTGCTGCCGCTGCTTGAATCCAGGCTGAGGGTTGTGTTCGTCGCCTCTGCCTCTGAAGAGCTGGTGCTGAGAGGTGAGGAGTAATCCTGTGACAAAACCATGAAAAGCAAAAATGTGTTAAGATTCTAACCACTGTTACACTGTGAGTTATCCACTTTGAATGAGCTGCAGATTATAATTGAACACAAGCTCATTTGCAAACTCTGCACTCGGCAGACATCACCTGTGGCCAATATATCTGTAACATGACTCCGTACCACAATCACTCATGCAGTACGTGCTGTACAGTGACCATGATGCACATGAAGGTTCACGTCAGCACATATTCAGTCCTCTCAACACTTTTTTCATTATTTAACAACAGCACAGACTTGGCAGCCACAGCTTCTGTGTGTTCACCACTAAACCCGACCACTTGCTCTGTAGTTGAAATGATGCATTTTCAGTGAGTCCACGACTCTCAGCTGATTTATATTATTCTACTTGTGTGTCGCCTCCACAGCTACAGATACAGGTCTGCTAAATGACTCTAGTGGGAGACTTCCCGTAGCTACAGCGTGGAGGCGACGTAGACGACTTGTTCTAGCTTTATTTTATGGGACAAAATGACTACAACTGTGTGAGATAAGTTATATTCCTGGAATACATGAAAAAGGACTGTACCTTGTCTGATGACGTCATTGTTTTCTGGCTGTGCTGATCCGAGGAGCAGTGGAGGAGAAGGGGGCCTATCGCGGAGTCAGAGCGGTAATTGCGACAGTGCAATCCCACTCTGCAACTGTGGGGGCGCATGTGAGTCCAAAATCTAAAATGTTGCCCTGTACTATAAGTGACACTTACAAATACTCAAATTACATGTCAAATACAATTTACCCAAACAGGTGTTTTTGTTATTTTAGGTAGTCGTTATTCGGCCTATGAATGTTTATGCATTAATTTCCTGCGATAAGTTGGTTTTAATTCATTATTTGATTCTATATGCTCTTATGTTGGGTACTTCCCGTTATTGGCAGTGTGATGTAATATGCGAAATGTGTTATTTTAAGCTCAAGCCAATTTACAATGGAGATCTGTGCACTTTACTGGGTGTAGCTGACCTTTGACATCGTTAAGTTATAGTAAACATTCATCTAACGTGACTGAGGGCTAATATAGAGTCTATGTATGTAAAATAATAATAAGGCTTCAACAAAAGCTGAACATTTTGAGACGATGTTACCTCATCCATCTTTGAGCGGCCACACTCACATGCGTAAAATACGCATGCCATGCGTGCTGCAACGAGTTGTTATAGGCAGGAAAACCTGTAGTACATTTTCAGTGGCATGTGTATCATTTCACTGGAGTGGATTTATAGCGAAGCAATAAAAGAGTCAGCGCTGGGTGGATATAGACTGATCGTGCACTGGACTAATATTTGACATGGTAAATGTAAATGTACACTCATGACTGCGATCGATTAGTTCTTATTTCCTAGGTCAAACCGAACATTGAATCAGTCTGTGCATACGTTTCAAACCACATGTACAGTTAATAAACGTGTAAATAATATTAGATTCCTTGATATCCCCAAATTACGCACAATTCGTTTGCAGAACGTGTGCAGTTCTACTGTTATTATTATTATTTTTATTATTATATAATCCACATTTCTGGTCACTTAAAGTCCACATGAAGAAACAGCTTTACTGTGTTCAAATCTATCCCGTGGTAAAATATTAGGTACATTTATATATAGTCAAGTATTTATAATACCTGACTTAAAACTAAAAATCATTTAAACGCATGTTAATATAAGCTCAAACAATATTATTAGCACTTAGCTACTTGAGCACAAACTTACAAGATCAAAGTGGAGCTGCATGACGTCAGTGACGCGCTGCGTTTAAGTCCATCCACGAAAGCGAGTCTGTTTGCCCATGATCTGAGCAGTGAAGCGGAAACCAGTGCTGACATTGGTCACACAGTCCAGTTTAAAGCAGCCGGATCAATACACAGTCCTACAGATCTGTGACAGAATAATATCTGGTCTAACTGGTCCGATGTGTAGTCACCTTGGAAACGCCCACTTCTGTTTCAGGTGTAAACTTTGAAGAACAAACAAGATCAAGTTTTTTTTTGTAGGCCAGTTTTTTAAAACCGTATGAAATCAGTGATTGATTAGAGTCAGCAAAGATTAATAAACATTAAATACTTTACACATTTGATTTCCTTGGCTTTGCTATGTGGTTTATAGGTTTTTTGACTGTAAGGATTAACTCATGACCTCTGTTCACTAACAGCAGCAAGCCCCGCCCTTATGATAAGACTGTCAACCTTTGCACCTTTGCAGAGAAAAGTGGTCTGTGAAAACTATAGCAGGTAAGAAGGCAAATGCATGCAAAGCCCACATAAACAAGACATTTAAATATTGAACGTTTGAAAGTGCCAGTGTGTAAGAATTTGCGACACATAATTATGAAACTGCAGACTGCAACAAATGGAGGACTTCTCCACTCACTTGCGTTTGTTTGCATCCTTTTTCACGTACCAGAATCTGAACTCTGGAGATTTAACCAACGGCAATTTTTCAAACCAAAGATTTCACCCACATGTGCCATCCTTTATTGATTGTCTTCCTCGAAATGGGAACATAAATGACATAATTATGACTAATGAAGAAGACCCGATACTTTTGACTCCTCAGGAAAATGTTATGTCCCCTACAGGTCGCATCTTTGCACCTTCTTTAAAAGGAGGTAGGGTCTGTACTTTCACGTTCCACGCCACTGAAACTTTATTTTCGGGCCAACGTTGGGCCAACGTTGGTCTGGTTTTCTGAACTGTTTCACAGTTCAGAAAACCACTCACTTCCTCTTTAACTTTGTGTTCTGCAGGCCTTAACACCACCTTCACAGAAAATGGGTGACGTGTGTATCTTTCTTCGTTATCCTTTATCTTTGAACAACGTTAAAGACGCTGATGAACTGTTAACATCAAACACAGAGGCTCAAGGTTAGGTTAAAATAATTTTATTATCATTTAGACTGCAAAATTGTATGAAATCAAACAGCAAATTTGAATTATAGTCCCAGTTCATCTCTTTCGCTTCACTCAGAGTCCTTCATGTTAAAGGCCCAACGCCTTCTCCATATCCTGCTTTAGTACATTTTTCTTGATCTATAAAACACAAAACAACAGCCATCTCAGTTTTATATGATTAAGCACCATTTTGTTGTTTTGAGTGTGTTACTATTAGAGCAGAAGTTACCTTTCCAGAGACCGTGAGGGGGTAGCTGTCCACAAACATCACATAATGTGGGATTTTGAAATGAGAAATCTGGGGAAAAACACACATTATCATGTCAGTCCACATCACGTGCAGCTGTGCTCTTATATCCAGTGAGTTTTATTCACCTGTCATTTGCAGAACGCTCTAATCTCCTCTGCACCGCAGCTCTGACCCTCCTTCAGCCTGATGCAGGCACACACCTGCTCACCCAGCCTCTCATCTTTCACTCCAACCACCTTGGAAAAAGCATACAGGAGGTTACTGTGACATCTCCATTAAATGTATCTGAGTTGCTTACAACAAGAACAACACAACATATTTGAGTCCGACAATTTACAATTTAAATGTGTATTGTAACAGTGTGCAGACATTTTGGCCACTAGGCTCTAACTTCATCACTCCCCATAAATAACCTGCCAAACTGAGAGGGACTGTTTGTGAGACGCGTCATTATGGATATAGCAGTGCAGCTAGTGTTAGTGTTCCATCATTTGTTCCTTCATGGAAACAGACATAAACTATAACACAAATGACACGCTCACAGTGGAAGATTGCCATTTAGGGATACCTTGCTTTGCTCTAGTGGGTTTGACTCTGACCTGCACCTCCTGCACTTTGGGATGCGTGTATAGAAACTGCTCTATCTCAGCAGGATAGATGTTCTCCCCTCCACGGATGATCATGTCTTTCATACGTCCATCAATTCTGCAGTATCCCAGACTATTCAGGCTGGCTGTGTCCCTTTGTCAAAGGACAGGGAAAAAATACATGTGAAAATTATGATAACTGTTTGGTGAGTTATAAAAGGTCTTCTGTGATCATTAGGCTCACCCAGTCCTGTACCAGCGATCTTGCGAAATGACCTCTCTGGTTTTTTCTGGATCGTCCCAGTACCCGTGCATGACACAGGGGCCTCTGATCATAATCTCTCCTGATTCTCCCAGAGGAACAACCACCCCAGTAGTGGGGTCCACCACTTTTGCCTGTGCACACAGTCACACAGTGAGTCACAGTGCTGTCACGGAGATGTGTAGACAAAGGTTTGTGCAAAGACGAGACGTGCCTCAGTGTGGCTCATGATGCATCCAGTCGTGTTTATCTTCAGTTCATCGTTGTCTTGTGGAAACCCCAGAAATGTAAGTATATTCTCTGTGGTTCCATAACCTATCTGTAAAACACCACATGTATTTATGCCGCTGAAGCAAATCTTATTTAGTTTCTTTCAAAAAGGTATAGGACATGCAAATCAAATACTTACGACTATCTCTGTCATGTTCATGTCTGTTATCAGTTTTCTAACAATCTCAGGTGGACACGAAGACCCTGCCATGATCCCTGAAGCACCAAAAACAGACAAGGAGGCCGTAACTAATGGTTAGACAATAAACTGAATTCATGAAAACGACATTTTTCTTACCAGATTCAACCGATGACAGGTCATACTTGTGTAAATCTGGTTGGCTAAGCAAGTCGATGAACATTGTGGGAGTGCCGTGGACGAAATTGCACCTAAACGATGAAAAGATAAGTGCGAGACGATGAACTATTTTACTGCATAGCATGCATATGAAAATCTGTTTGGCTGATGAGCTGTATATGATGTACTTTTCACTGTGAATGGCCTCCAAATTAGCATTAATGTTGTAGCCAGAACTAGGAAAGACGAGCGTAACACCGTGCACTGCCATGCAAATCCCTCCAAGCACTGAGTCAAAGCAGTGGTACATCGGCACAGGGACGCACACTCGCACCCGGGGCTGATGAGAAATGTTAAAAATAAGATCTCTGACATTTTTACTGCCGGCATTTTCTTTAAAGCAAGAGACAAATATGGACTTACTCTTGATGCATAACCCACTCGAAGACCTGTAAAGTAGGCATTATTGACAATATTGTGATGGGAAAGAACTGTTCCCTTTGGGCTTCCTGTAGTTCCCTAAAAGAGAAAACATGGTCAATATGTAAACTAGAATTACTGCGCATCGGTATGTAGTTTAAGTTTAAACAAATGTTTTAGCCTCATAAAACAAGTGCATGTTGACTTAAACATATTCGAGAGGCTGAAATGTTTATTTCTTCTTTGACCTTTGAAATTTGGCCATCCAACTCATAAAAGCTGACAAGTGGTGTCCAGTTCAAATGGTGCTCTTAAGATTATGCATTAACAAAGCCAAAAGGGGTTTCATGAGGTCAGACTGTTGACTTTTGCCCAGGTAAAGTGGAGGTTAGTAACTAAGTATTGAAATGTCAAATATCAATTTTGAAAAAAAATAATCATTCAAGGGGTTTCTTAGATGTTAATTTCACAAAAATGAACTGAAATTGTAATAATTTAATCTGTGAATCCAACGAAATGTTTGTACCACATTTTATAGGATTTCCTGGAGTTCTTTTGCTTTCGAATTTGCACTTGAGCGCAAGTGACATTCCTTAAAATGTGTTTTCAGGAAAGAGACGGACGGAATTCATGTGTGAAAAGTGCAATAATGAAAGTTACCGATGTGAACTGAATATTGATGGGGTCATCGAAGGACAGCTTCTTCTGTAGCTCCATCAGCTCTTTGTGGTGTCGACTCTCTCCTGCTTGCATCACATCCTCCACGTGCAGCATCCCTGGCTGTCTGCTGTCCGTCACGATCACCGTACGCAGGTCTGGCAGCCTGGCAGAGCCGAGAAACTTACGTTATAACAGAGGAAGTGAGTATGTAAAAAAAGGAAGATGATCATTGTAGGTCTGTGTTACCTGGAGCTTTGGATCTTACCAGCTGTTGCCTCATTAATCTCTGGGCAGATCTCCCTCAGCATCTCACAGAACATCTGGCTTTTAAAGTGAGTAGGACAGACCACTGCCTTACACTGGACCTGGACACATCAATTCTGTACATTTAATGCTAATGTGTAAAGATTTAGTTTGTATATATGTAGTAAATAATCAGCAGCCACTTGTTTAAACTGACCAGACCTTGTGGTTATGTAAGCAGGTCTCACTCCTTTACTGTTTCATACCTTTTTTAAAGTAAACTCCACTTCCTTCGCCTGATAGGCTGTGTTTAATGCAACCTGCAACAACAACAATGATTGAATTACTGTGAAAGTAGTAAACTTACAATAATACAGAAACCTGACATTTTTTTATTTTAAAGATTTTAAAGACATGATCCACAAACATACTTTTGGGTCGTATGTTCAATTTCTGGCAGGAAACCTACAAAACCTGGACCTTTAAAGGTTAACATTTCTTCCAGACTAACCAGTATAATCCCAGCCTTGGCTGAAGCAAACTGGAAAAGGATCCACTCGTAAATGTTGGGTCCCCAAACTCCCAGTCGGTCGCCTCGCTTCAGGCCCAGAGCAAGGAGACCTGCTGCTGCCTGGTCTACCTGCAACAACAAAATAATACAAATACGACATTTATTTATTGATTTTACGTGTCAGAATCAGAGCTCAAGATATTTATTTATATACAATGTTTTTTTTTCTCATTCCTTCTAAAAAACTGCTGATTGAGAATCTGATCTGATCTAGATTGGATGATAATCCCAGAACACATTGATGAGGTGACAAAGGAAGGAGAGAACTCATTATGACGGCCAAAAGAAGACACCACTGACATCTTTTTTTTTAAATGTATGAAATTTAGCTCGATATGCCAAATGTCCTGAACGCCAACGAGTGAAACACACATCTTGCTGAAACTGTGCAAAGGTTTTCCGGATGCCGTCCTGCAGGAAGACGACAGCTTCACGGTCCGGCCAGCGCTGCACTGTGCTGTCCAGGCTCTGAGCCACGGTCTGGGAGAGCAGAGGGACGATGGAGGTGCCGTGGACGTAGCTGCAGGTCAGAGAGGGTTTGTGAGGGGGACTGTCCACATGGAGTGACCGGGACCTGTGAGCAAAAATAAGCAATTGTCAAAGGTCAGGAGTCAAATAAAACACTGTAACATTTTGCATGTGAATGCTCACTGATTATTTAAGCATTTGTAACGTGGGGGGGGGACACACGAGTGGAGGTGTGGGGGTCCTCCCCCATTAGATGTCATTCTGGTGTATTTTAACAGGTTGTTACTCATACCTTTACCTCCAGAAGTAAGCAGACTGATCATGTACTAGTGTAATATTTGACAACAATCGATTTCTATTGGGAGGAAAAGCCAACATTATTTCCTTGGTCAAAGTGTCTGTGCAGACCTTTTAAACCACATGTACAGTTAATAAACATGTAAATAAAGTGGATTTAGATGTGTTTTCAATTCCTTGATATCACGGAAATACACACAGTTCGTTGCAGAACGTTTGTAGTTCATATAATTATTATTTAATCCAAATTTCTGATCATTTTAACTCCATAATGAAGAAACTGTTTTGCTGCGTAGAGGGGACAATGTGACAATTTACAAAGACATTTATTAGCACTTAGCTACTTGAGCACAAACTTACAAGATCAAAGTGGAGCTGCATGATGTCAGTGACGCGCTGTGTTTAAGTCCATCCACCAAAGCGAGTCTGTTTGCCCATGATCTGAGCAGTGAAGAGGAGACCGGCGCTGACATTGGTCACACAGTCCAGTTTATAGCAGCCGGATCAGTACACGGTCCTACAGACCTGTGACAGAATAACATCTGGTCTAACTGGTCCGATGTGTAGTCACCTTGGAAACACCTAACTTCTGTTTCAGGTGTAAACTTTGAAGAAGAAACCTTTTTTTTTTTGGGCCAGTTTTTGAAATCAGTGACTAATTAGAGTCAGCAAGTATTGAGTCTAAACTCATGACCTCTGTCCACTAACGGCAGCAAGCTCCTCCCCTCATGATAAGATTGTCAAACTTTGCACCTTTGCAGAGAAAACTTTGAATATTGAATTAAATATTGAACGTTTGAAAGTGCCAATGTGTAAGAATATGTGACATGTAATTATGAAACTGCAGACTGCAACAAATGGAGGACTTGTCCGCTCACCCCACCGAAGGTGCAGTACACAGGCTGGTTAGTGACCCTTGTGCATATAAAAGGTACAAACATACTTTCTGTACATTACATTTCTGGAGAAAGAAAATCTCTTCAAGCTCATGTGACGATAACACACAATAAAACCATGCTACATCCCACAGTTGTAGTGTTTCTTTGGGTTCTTCGGCCTCCTCCCACAGTAAATTGGTCACTCTGAGTTGACCGTAGTGAATGGTTGTTTGTCTCTATGTGGCCCTGCGATGGACTGGCTAACTGTCCAGGGTGTACCCTGCCTATGTCAGCTGAGATTGGCACCATTTACATTCCACGCCACTGAAACTTTATTTAGGGCCAATGTTGATCTGATGTGGATATATCACAGTTCAGAAAATCACTCCCTTCTTCTTTAACTTTGTGTTCTGCAGGCTTTAACACCACCTTCACAGAAAATGGGTGTGTATCTTTCACCGTTATCGTCAAACAACTTTGAAGACGCTGATGAGCTATTAACATCAGACACAGAGGCTCAAGGTTAGGTTACATTTTTCGGTATTTTAATTACATTTAGTCTGCAAAATGGTATAAAATCAAGCAGCTAATTTGAATTATAGTCCCAGTTCATCTCTTGGTGCTGAGTGCTTCCCTTCACTCAGTGTCCATCAAGCTAAAGGCCCAACGCCTTCTCCATATCCTGCTTTAGAACATTTTTCTTGATCTGTGAAACACAAAACAACAGCCATTTCAGTTTTATTTGATTAAGCACCATTTTTTTGGAACTATTAGAGCAGAAGTTACCTTTCCAGAGACAGTGAGGGGGTAGCTGTCCACAAACATCACATAATGTGGGATTTTGAAATGAGAAATCTGGGGAAAAACACACGTCAGTTTGACTTTTTTCACTGATTTTGGACCACATACTATGACTTTTTTGACCCATTTTGGACAACATACTATACTATGACTTTTTTCACTGATTTTGGACCACATACTATACTATCATGTCAGTCCACATCATGTGCAGCTGTGCTCTAAGATTCTGTGGGTTTTATTCACCTGTCCTTTGCAGAACGCTCTAATCTCCTCTGCACTGCAGCTCTGACCCTCCTTCAGCCTGATGCAGGCACACACCTGCTCACCCAGCCTCTCATCTTTCACCCCAACCACCTTGGAAACAGAGTCAGGAAGTTACTGTGACATATCAAATCAGAGGCACTTTGCTGTCCTCTGGTGGCTTTGAATCTGACCTGCACCTCCTGCACTTTGGGATGTTTATAGAGAAATTGCTCTATCTCGGCAGGAAAGATGTTCTCTCCTCCACGGATGATCATGTCTTTGATACGTCCATCAATTTTGCAGTAACCCAGACTGTTCATGCTGGCTGTGTCCCTGTGTAATAAAACTGTAACATAACTGTAAAGATCTTAAAAAATGAAATAAAATCTGGTCAATGCAAGTAAATAAATAATCATGTGTAAAAATAATTTCCAAATATAACAAGACAATCAGAGATGGCAGACTTCAACCCATTCACACAACAAGCCTCTAGTGGCCTCTGTTGGTCATATAGGCAATTGCAAAAACAAACAAATACACACAAATACACACAGAGCCACCAAAAACAATCCTTCATGGGAGTGAAATGACTATGGCTTTTTGGTGTCATTTTGGATGACTTACTATACTATGACTTTTTTGACTGATTTTGGACGACATACTATACTATGACTTTTTTGACTGATTTTGGACGACATACTATACTATGACTTTTTGACTGATTTTGGACGACATACTATATATGACTTTTTGACTGATTTTGAACAACATACTATACTATGACTTTTTTGTGATTTACATACTATACTATGACTTTTTTGGGTGATTTTGGACTACATACTATACTATGACTTTTTTAACTGATTTTGGACGACATACTTTACTATGACTTTTTCGGCTGATTTTGGACAACATACTATACTATGACTTTTTTTAACTGATTTTGGACAACAAACTATACTATGAAGTTTTTGACCGATTTGGGACGACATACTATACTATGACTTTTTTGACTGATTTTGGACGACATACTATACTGTGACTTTTTTGGGTGATTTTTCATGACATACTATACTATGACTTTTTCGGGTGATTTTGGACGATATACCATATAATGACGTTTTTGACCGATTTTGGATGACATACTATACTATGACTTTTTTAACTGATTTTGGACGACATACTTTACTATGAGTTTTTCGGGTGATTTTGGACAACATACTATACTATGACTTTTTTTAACTGATTTTGGACAACATACTATACTATGAAGTTTTTGACCGATTTGGGACGACATACTATACTATGACTTTTTGGGTGATTTTGGACGACATACTATACCATGACTTTTTTGACCGTTTTTGGACGACATACTATACTATGACTTTTTTGGGTGATTTAGGGCGATATACTATATTATGATTTTTTTGACAATTTTTGGATTGACAAACTATCTGTGACACGGCCGATTTTTGGATGACATACTATACTATGACTTTTTAGGTGATTTTTGGACGACGCATTATACTAGCGTTTTGACCAATTGTGACATACTATACCATGACTTTTTGCCGTTTTGGGCCGACACTTTATACTATGACTTTTTGGGTAATTTAAAACCCATACTATATTATGAATTTTTTGACGCATTTTGGTGATATACTATGACTTTTTAGATTTTGGGCCGACATACTATACTACTTGGCTTTTTGGTGATTTTGGGCGACATACGATACTACATGACTTTTTGGGTGATTTTGGACAACATACTTTACCTGTTTTAGGTGATTTTGGACGACATACTATACTGTGACTTTTTTGGATGATTTTGGACTACATGCTATACTATGACGTTTTTGGGTGATTTTGGACGACATACCATACAATGACGTTTTTGACCGATTTTGGATGACTTACTATAATATGACTTTTTTGACCTTTTTTGGACGACATACTATACTATGACTTTTTTGTGTGATTTTGGACAACATACTATACTATGACTTTTTTGGGTGATTTAGGGCGATATACTATATTATGAATTTTTTGACCATTTTTGGACGATGTACTATACTATGACTTTTTTAGGTGATTTTGGACGACATACTATACTATGACTTTTTTGGGTGATTTTGGACAACATACTATACTATGACTTT